>NC_140465.1:6231545-6831545 GCF_051167445.1 Perissodus microlepis
GCTGAGTGATAAGCGAGCCGCTTCTCTGTAAGTGTGCAGTGTCCCTCAGTGTGTCTCAGATCTGTTCTCCACCCCTCGCTCGTCATGTCCAGATTCAAGAGACCAAGGTGACCACAGCAAAAACAGACAGCTTGAGGCTTCACAGAACGTGATCAACTCGTAGGTGAAATCATTGTGGCTACATCCATCGTTTATCAGCACTAAGAAAATTTAGTTCTGACTTTTCATCATCAACCTGGTTCCACAGACAAGGTATCTAAGTAACTGTTAAGCTACAACCAGTACTGATGAAGACGCAGATACTGACACCAAGAGCACACTTACAGAATAAAGCAGTGTTGATTTAGGTGCCTTAAACCATTGAAGACAGAGGAGTTTCTAGCAAGATTAATGGTCTGTCTTAGCATTTCCTGTCTAGACCAATAAAGCTATTTTTTGATCAATGGCTAAGTGCAAAACTAAGACAATTTCTTGGCAGCAACATGTTTTTTTTCCCCAACTGAATTCATCATGACCTAACCTTATCTATTTAATAATAATGATAATAAACTACGATAGAAAGAATAAAAGCTCAGTTCTAGAAAAACACACTGACACATATAAGGTCAAAGTCTAAAATAAGACATTTTACACCATCTCCAACTTAGTTCGCAGTCGCATTCTTTGTTTTCTCCTGCATGTCATGCGACTTAACACTTGAACAGCCTAAACCTACTAATGTGAGAAAAAGGGAGTTAACTTTTAGCAAAACTGTAAGCAGATGTTCCCTTGGAAACAAGCCTTCTGTCTTTGTTTAAAGATGTCACTCGAATGGTTGCTTGCTACAGTTAACCATTAATTGCACATAAACGTTAGACATACCCACTATCAGGTCCCACTTGGTTTGTGAAATCACAAGCTCTGTTAGCTCTAAGGCGTCATCGATGAGAAACCAAGACACAAACCCAAAGTCTGTTTTTCACAGAAAGGAAAAAAAATATAATTAAAAAAATGTTTGTTTGTCAGAATGAGGATTTTTATCCTTTAAGACAGGGCAGAGTAGGTATTATGTTTAGATCGTTAAACCTGGACTCTGACTGTCACATATAATCCAATATTAATGTTGATCACGATTTTGGCTTCCCACAATTGAATTAAGCTGATCAAATGATATTGAAAAATGCATGCTCCACCAGCAGAATACATGGCAAAAGCAAATTAAGCGCTCCCTAAATCAGCAACTGACCACATTTCTGAATGTGCCAACCACAGCTGTTCCTTGAACTGTGCAGCGTGTGGTTTCCAGGATTCGTTAAAAGCCAGATATACAACAAAATTCAAATATCTGTCACAGCAGAAGGCAAACAGCTTATTTCTTTGAAGCTGATCATAAACCACTGTTTAGAAATACTCTGGATTCAGCACAAGTGATGTTAACGAAGAAGAAGGCAAAGACAGCTGTTGTCTGTACTGCAAAGCAACACAACTGACTTATTTAACCACCTGAAAAACCTGAAACGATGCAGTGGTTACTAGTGTGAAACGCAGACAGCCATAAAAGCACAGCAGCACAGCAGCACATCTAACTCACAAAGTGCATTCCATTCGACCAAAGACATCTGTCCACTAAACACAGTGAGTAATGAAGACTTCAAGAAAATTGTCAATTTATTGGACAAAAGTGGGTTCTGCAAAATGTCACACGAGGAAAAGAGATGGATCTCACTTGCTTCGAGCTTATTCACATCCATCACGCACGTACAATAAATGGAGTGAAAGAGCTTATATCTTGCTTTAAGAGATGCACTTCCAGCAGATAAATTCATATTTGCCTGCAAAGATGTTTTATTTAACTGGAATTTAGCATAAAGGCTTTAGATGTTGATTTAATTTTGTCTTCAAATTTGACAATTTTTCATTCAGATTTTTTTATAAAAGAGCTGCAGTGAATAATAAAAAGGGCCAACTTTGTTTTGCTTCAAAGATGTGTATATTAATAGGTATATGGATGTAAAAGCAGGGTTATTATTTACATTTTGTCACTTAAATCAATGAATAATTATTGTAAATAATTGTGATGTTATTGATTAAAATAAATGAGAATCATTTTGGCCATAATTGTGCAGCCCTGCTGTCGCCAATTTGCTTTTTCTTTTTTTTTTTTTAGGTTGGGAGCATCAGTCCTAATCGTCTCCCTGACTTTCCGTTAACTCACCAGTTCAGTTAACTTGCTTTGTCAGGTAAACGTGACCGAGCTGGTGTTTTTTGAACAGTTATTTAAAAATAATTGTTGGCATTTTTTTAGTCTATGTGGATGACTTCAGAAATCAAAAACAATTGGAATTCAAGTAGCAATTCTCAAAGACAAGCTAAGCTATGCTAAGCTACACTAAGCAAAGCTAATCTAATCTAAGATATAAATTATGTTATTCATTCCTATGTTGCAGGAGCCAAAACATACAAAATAACTTGGCTAACTATAATAAATAAAATTCACAAAAAAGTAAATCTGTCAATAAATAAAATTTAACTACTGTATAGATATTATTTGTTTTAATATAATAAAATCTAAATGATTTAAATTTGGTTTCATAATTTAATCTATGTAAAATCCCCAAATCAATGTCAATAAATCAGTATTTATCAGTTTTTTTTAGTTTGGTTTCAATATTCGGGCTTTCTAATCAACAAACCAATACATATTTTTATACATATTGTATATTATCTGTGTTCTGCACATACAGACACAACAGGAGCCCAGCTGGCATTTTGACTTGGCAGCAGTTTGCCTGGTGCATTTTGTTCATGGAGTGCCATCTCCCCTCACTGATTATAATACACACAAAGGACTGAATACTGCTTCCCCAGGAATCCAGCCACCAGCAGGTTCTGTATTGTTTCCCCCTGTCTGGATATCTTTTGTGAGGGGAAAAAACATATATTACAATAAAGGGAAATCTAATTTTAGCATAAAGCATTTGCATAACATTGCCTCATCTTAGACCTTTTTAAGGCATGTGACCTTTTGGACTGTGCTCAGTAAAAAAAGAAGCTGAAATACTGACTGTCCATCAGTGTGTTACAGAAAGGTGGAAGGGCGCTATAATGATTGTTAAAGAGTAAAAAATGCATATTGATTTTACATGCATGTGAAGTCCAGCATTATCTGTTCTTTTTTTGCAACAAAGCAAAGACGCAGAAGCGACAGCATCAAACCTGCCACACCCAAAGCTCTTTAATGCCTCCCTCTGGATTTAAACACCTCCTCAAACATTTGCATGGCTTCTAAAGCCAATAGAGATAAATACTCAAGGTCTTTAAAAGATGGCGCTTAATGCAAGAGGGAGCAGCGTCGGGACGTCGGGACGTCAGCACATCTTGCGACGCCTCGTGAGAGGACACTTGATTGAGCGCATCTGCTGCGAGTGGCCTAACAAACTTGATTTCTTCCTGCTGGTGACATATTGAAATGGCGTGTTTTGCAGGCTGCTCTCCGCGCCTGACACGGCCCACTTACACACTCATCAGCAAGACCTGCCCCACTCTGCGCTCTCAGCTGCTTTGTTCCAGCTGATGTCATCTAAACCTCGTCCCTGCAGGGTTGTCTGGGGTAGATAAGACATTCCCTCCCTCTCCACTGGTCTCCCACAAAAAAAAACACACACACACAAAAAAAAATGGGGCTGCTGCTATGAAGATGGATTGCCCAGCTGGTGACACTAGTTCCCTTTCTGCTGAAGCCACTGTGGAGCACTAACGCAATTAAAGCAATTAATCTTCAACAAAAGGGGTTCACGGCTACCTCTCATGATTTTGCATGTTTCTGTATAGGTGCATAACACAACGGGGGGTGTAAAAGGAAGCAGCATAGCAGTCGTGCTTATCACACAACTGATGTGTGATATCAGGATGCGATCGGCTTTCATCAAAGTCGCATCATTTTCACAACAAGCAGCACGATAAGAATAAATACTGTAGTCGACCTACAGGCAGAAAGGCTATAAGCGCGCTGCCGCTTAAAAAGGCAACTTCTCCGACGATTGCCACAGCAGATGCTTAACATTTTATACTGTGCGCCCTGTAACGCAGAAGTGTGTGGTTACGTGTGTGCGTGTGTTGCGGTCACAGATGAGAGTCTGGTGTGTGTTGTCATGCTCCACAAACAGTTACTCGACTTCCTAGTTGTCTTTAAAGTCTGCTATCGTGGCAAAAAAATTTAAATCTAAAAAGATTCCTTTTAATGTAATACAGCTGGGACTGTCTCAATTTTAATTTCAAATCTGTGCTTCTTTTCCGTTTCATTCTGGAACAGCGGCACAGGTGGTCTCAGCCAAATATCATTTATTTAGTGCGAGTAAAAGCATTAAAACACATTAGCGAGCATCAAACAGACTTTCAAACTACCAGAACAAAGACAGCGTTAAAGAAATCCATCTACTAAATGTCCATTAGTCTAATACTCGCTGCTGCACTGAAGAACTAAAGTAAATCTATCTTTCTGCTGCAGCTTCGCCCACAACAAACTTCTAATTTCAATTATTCAGGAGTAGTTGTGTGATTATATTTGAATGATTCAAATCTCGAGTCATTTGTTATTTATCTCAGCAGTTGGTCACCGAGTGAGTACAGTCGGCAGTAAGTGAGAAGAGTGAAGGGCAAGTGCGTGCAGTGATGGAACTTCAGGGAAACAAAGAATCGCAAAGCGTCTATTTAACTTTGAGCTCTGCCGCTTTATTCGTCGCTTCATTCGCAGCAACGTCGATTCATGTCAAACAATCCAAAGTATGATTTCCAAACAACAGGATCAAAGTGCGCTGTGAGGTTGAAGTTTGTTATGGAAGTGGCACAGGGCAAGTGAAGGGCACCAGCAGCGAAACCACTATGCAAATTCCCCGCCACTTTGTTTGACAAGCAACAACACTGCTTTGTATATATGCAAAGCCTGGCAAGACACTCTGCACACAGCCCTGCTGTCAGAGCCGGGTCATGCTAGAACGGTGACACCCAATGGGCGACCCCTGTCTCCGAGCGAGGTTACTGGGCCAGACTTCACGCTGGACTCAGACAGACGCGCACAAGACCGACAGAGTTACCACGTGACATTTCAGGGGTCAAACGTGGCTGGACGCTGAGATCGTTCCTCATTGCTCAGAAACCCGACAGAACTCGAATGATTTGATTTCTGGAGCCGTTCTCGTCCCGCTGAGGTGAAAAGTACTTGATTAGCACGTTGAAATTTACTCAGCAGCCGGTCTGTTCGGCCGCCACTAAAAAGCTGGAGATAAAACACGGTAAACCCCATTAACCATTACTCAGCTCAGCTTCAAGCTGTTTTTATTCTTAGCCACATCTAAGGAGTGCATCAAAATCTCTCCATGGAAGTACGACCACAAAATAAGCCTCAGAGATTGAAGCGTTGTGGTGCACACTGACACTGTTCTTTTGAATTCCTAAAAAAACAAACAAATCAGTTTCTTTTGTGATTTCAGGCCTAGACAGACATACAAAACATGTAATTTAAAACTATGTTACAGTATGCAAGCCAAACGGTATACTCATTCATCCTCATGACAGTTCTGATAAAGCACAGTATAGTGGTCACTTTAAGGTTGCCTGCATCTTTAGTTGGTCAGTGCTGTGATTGATTTGTCAACATATCTTTGATGTTTTACATATATAAATGCAAGCACGAGAACTAGGTCATCAGTGATGATCTTACCTTTATCACTAACTCTAACCCTTTGCTACCAGAGTAAGCAATTTTCGGTTTTCTTTTAAGGTGTTCTCCAAGTCTTGGCAGTCATCAGTGATGGTGGCCAAACAGTTTACAAGTGCACATATAGGACGTGACTATCAGTGACGAGACAATCAGAAATCATGGAATATCAACAGATTTCTGTGGCTAATCACAAAGACGGGAAAAACACCTGTTATTGACACATAGTGGGCAGGCACTGTTAAAGTAAACTTACTGTTGAGTTAATTAGATTTGAAGTTTAGAGTTCTGTCTGAATCAGGTGATGCTGCGTGTTTACCTTACAAATATATAAATATAAAGTGCCCGAGGTGACTGTTGTGATTAGGCGGTGTATGAATAAAATTGAATTGAATCGAACTTTATGGTTATTGGTTAAATAGTACACAGGAAGTTGCCTTTTCCAAAGGATTTAAGTCAAACAGGCACTTAAAATGTGCTAATGCGCCAGTGATTTACATTTTCTGTTATTAAAATGTGTGCATCTCGTCATTCACGGCAACCAGCTGCACAACACACTGGTGTCGGAGGCTTTTACAGCGATATGCTAAAATGAGAACCAGATGAGAGGTGTGGAAGGGGGCGAGTGTTGTTTAGACGTGTCTGTCTTTGTGTCTCAGAGCAATAAGAGCACATGCAAAAAGCACAGGAGTTCTCATGTTGTGGTAAAAGCAAATATTGCGCTACCTGTCGGTCTCTCGCAGGGGTTCGCTGCCCTTCCGCCAAGAGATCACACCCCAAGGAGACATCTTGGGCTTGCACTCGACGAGCGCGTCTCCTCCTACCTTCACCAGCGTCTGGCTCCTCAGTTGATTGTGAGAAAAATCTGGGGCAACAGCTGAGACAAGAGCAGCATGTTAAAGCCAGTATTTGTAAAAGCCTCACACTTTCTTCTCCTTCCTACAATTAATCTCTGATCATTTATTTCATTTTAAATGTGGGGCTCAACAGTTTTTCACCATTACATTACAAATACATTGAATTATTGCTGCGGGTAAATCAATGACAGTGGATTAAAGATCTTTATAATGCGAATAATTAGTAATCAGAACGCTGAATAGTAATGCCCACAGCTGATGGGTTGAAGAGATTGATAACAGGCTTGCATGTGCTGTCTGATCACTCTCATAACAACTCGCCTGCGCTAAAACTCGCTTTAAAAAAATCGTGTGCTGTCCAATAACCTCCCCGACATCCTCTTTTTTTCTCCCCATTGACCAGTAAAACCAGGTGTATTGAGCCCGAGCCCAATCGGCTACACGATCAGGATGAGACGCGCCGGAGGTTGAATGGTGAATGAGGGCAGCTGCCGACAAAGAGCGAAGAGTGACGGGCTTGACAGCGCAGATGGGCGAGGCTGGTGAACAAAGCAGCTCCGAGCATACATCACTGTCAGCAGGACGCATTCATCTTATAATTAATGCTTTTCAATTAGTGGCCAATAAGAGGGAGGCCAGAGGTCATCTGAAGAGGGAGCAAACTTGAAAACAAACACTCTTGCACACACATCTCAAGCAGGGATGCACACATGCCAGAGTGGGTGTGTGCATCCCTGCACACTCTGTAAACCGAGGCGGGGTCTTACCTATAACTCGCAGCTCTGCATTGGAGTAGACCTCCCCGTGCTTATTGCCGGCCACACACTGATACATGCCGGTGTCAGTCAGGGTCAGGCGACTGATTGACAACACCCCGCTGGCGACCTGTATGCGTTCCTACGGACAAACAGACATGTGCCTTTAATATGCTTTACTCCCATGGCTCATCTACATAAAAACAGGCAGCCAGCGGCCCAGTGAATTATGGTCTGGAAGTGACAGACGTGGCAATAAATCTAGGTTTTCATCACTAATGGAGGCAAAGGCTTGGGTGGATGGAGGCAGGCTAGCGGAAAATGACCCTAATCAATCTACATGTTTATGAGAGTGAAATAAAACCATGCTCTATTTATATCTCTGACTGCACCACAGGGCCCGTTTTCCCTTCAGCAGAAAGAGGGGATAAGAGGGGAAGGAGTATCGAGACATCTGAGGTATACAGCGCTGTGAAAATTGCTTTCCAGATAGGTATGCCCTGTACATACTAAGTGCTGTGTACATGGTCACGCTGTACCACCGCTTCATCTGTTTGGACTATTTGCCCGCCTACGGGGGGAAAATCTTGCTCGTCACTGAGCCATCAAATTAAAATCTATTTAAGGACGGCTAGGCCCGATGAACTAAAAACTCGGCTGGATCAGTGAATCAGTCGGACATTTAATCCCCAGTATACATTTATCTCCCTGAACTCGAGTTTTTGCACCGCTCCTTCACTACAGTATTAAATCCTTGAGCAGTTTTCATACATCTCTATGCAGCTGTGTCAGGTTTTTCGCCTCCCCCGTGTCCCTACGTCTGCTGCGTTCTCCTCCGGCTTCACCCATAATGTCATCAGAGCCTATTTCCATAGGGTTTTTTTTTTTTTTTTTTTCTTTGGAGCGGCCTGTGCTCCAGTTGCCAGGGATTAAGGTACTGTGACATGAAAAGAGAGACCGTCCTCGTCGAAAGATCACAAACTAATCCTGTGTTTGAGCAGGTTGCGCCTGAATTTCCATACCGCTCAGGCACCTCCGGATGTGCAGGGGCGAACATCCCTGCTGGCGAAGGAGGCGAATGCTGGCGTGTATCAGTCTGTGCATGGAAAGCATTCCCATTTATGGCAGCTATTAATTAACCATGACATTCCTCTCAAATCAGCAGTTTTTCATGCAGGGACCTGGGGGGGGACCATCTGTACGCCTTATGCTGAATGAAAATGATTGGCAATGTCATTTGCCAACAACTCTGGTGTGATTTACATGATAAAAAACAAACAAACAAACAAAACAAAACAAAAACTCAAAAAATATGGATAAATAGAAAAAGTGAGCTTTTCTGGGATTTTTTTTAGGATTACTATTACTAGTCTTTGTAAGAATGACGCAAAACGCCTGTAAAACTTGCACAGGCTACATTTCATATGATATTATCACAACTTCAATCTACTCATTTGCATTCAAGAACAAAAGGGTGGGGGGGTCTTTCATTCTCTTATACTCTAATCTTTCAAGTTTGATCTTTGTTGACCAGAGATGAGCAGTAACGCGTTACTTGTTCAACTGACCGCTGCGGCACACCTGCACCAGGGCAAACCTCCGCCTACCCCACTCCTGCTTTACAGGTGAAAATAGAGTAACAGGACTGCTAGTCTTTGATTTTATTTATTTTCTGCTGTGCTTCATTTGCATTTATTTGAAAGAGTGAGTGTAAACACAAAAAAATATTTATTTTATGTGCTGGAATGTGCAGAAAATAGGTTTAAATGTTAAACTAATTTCTTCCAGTCAGAGAATGTTGCAGATAATTAAATTTTTGCTTGATGCATAAAGTTAAAAGATTAAAACTAATAAAACAAGTTTTAAAAAGAGACTTTTCCATTTGATTACATGTTGTATGATGGATTATGCAGAAAAAGTAGAATTGGGCTGAAAGATCTATCGCTTTATCACCTATTCAGGTTGTAAATCGTGTTTTTAAAAAGTAACTAAGTAATTAATTACTTTTGAAAATAAGTAATCAGTAAAGTAACGCGATTACTTTTTTGGGAAGTAATCAGTAATTAGTTACTGATTACTTTTTTCAAGTAACTTGACCAACACTGTTGTTGACTAAGAAAAAGGGTTCAAACAAAAAGAAATTATTAGTGCTCACTGGAGGAGAAATGTTAAAGAAATCTGCTAATTCTACTCATAGATGTTTGATTAATTTAATGTGCCTGAGCAGGACAGAAGTAGCAGACGTGAACTAAGCTCAACAGTGGCTTTATAATAACAAGAACAAAACTTGAGGCGAAGCCTGTTTGCTCCACTTGAGCTTGAACGAACATGGAAAACAGGGAATTTCAACCATCTCTCTGATCCTTTTTAAGTAATAAACCACACTTAAAGCAACATTATTTGAAGCCTTTTGGATACGAGTCCTAAGAGAGCAGGGAAACCTAAATTCAAGTGCAGAGCAGTAAGCTATGAGTACGGTGGTCCTTTAAATGGACTAAATCCTGTTTCACGGTGGAGTTTCCTTTTAATTGCAGCGCTACTTAATCCTGCAGCCATTGTCAATAAAGCAGCAGAGAGTGAGGTCCTTCAGATGAAAATGCCACAAGAAAAGAAACATAGCTGTTCTGACACAGGTAATAAAAGCAATCCTGAGAAAAACTGAACACAACAGCTTCGCTGTGGGTCCATAACAAAAAACAGTGGACAAAATGGATAGCCTATAAGACTCACTCAGCCCCATAAGGCAGGGACCTCTCTTCGTTGTTTATTTATTTATTTATTTTTTTAATATTTTTTTTTCTCTTCCACAGATTAGGTGTCCTTTATTCCTGTTAGTTTGTTTCTTTTGTGTTCCTTTTTCATATTTTTGTTTGCATGTACTATAAATTTGGAAAAAGTACAAAATAAAAAGTTTAAAAAAAAAAATTCTTTCAACTTTTATAATGCAAATTTACAGTACTGTGCAAATGTTTTAGGCAGGTGTGGAAAAATGCTGTCAGCAAAGAATGCTTTCACAAATATAAATGACTGTTTATTGGCCCCAAATGTATTCTGCAGCAGGACAACGACCCCAAACACACAGCCAAAGCGCAAAGAAGAACTGGAAGTACTGGAAGTGATGGTACGGCCCCCACGGAGCCCTAATGTCAACATCATCAAGTGCGTCTGGGATTACATGAAGAGACAGAAGGCTGTGAGGAAGCCTACTTAGTTCTTCAAGATGTTTGGAACAACCTACCAGCCGAGGTCCTTCAAAAACTGTGTGCAAGTTTACCAAGAAGAAGGCAAAGGGTGGTCACACCAAATACTGTTTTTTATTTTTTTTTATCTTTTGTTCATTCACTGCATTTTGTTGATTGATGAAAATCAATTATTAACACTTCCATTTGTGAAAGCATTCTTTGTTTACAGCATTTTTTCTCACCTGCCTAGAACCTTTGCACAGTACTGTACGCTGTTGTCCAAGGAGGTATAATTAAGTCCAGTGTCCAACATTCATGGAGAAAAGGGATTCATGAGAAGAGTAACAATTTAACTATAAACCTACTGAAATCCAAAGAAATAATATAGAATGTCCTGGATAAAGTTTTTTTTTTAAACAAAAACACATGAAGTACAGTCCTGCTATGACTCTGATGATAAATGAAGGTAAAAAACCCCCAATACTAGTTGTTTTTGGAAGGTTAATGACATCATTATCTGCCACTCCACAGCTGCCTACAAAAGTATGATTATGCTAGTCTTTAGTTTTTAGGAGAGGGTAAGTTTGCTTTTTTAAATAAAAGTCAAGTGCTGAGTTGAGAAAAGGACCATCCTAAGGTATGAGGAAGACTCCAGAAACTGTTCCTACTTCATCCAAGAACGTGCTAATGCTAAAGCTGGAGAGGGCTAGAATGGCAGCTGAATGATTGTTCATGTGTATTAGAACAGGGGCACAGCATTGCAGTACACTGAAAGCATGTGAGCTTAGTGGACGGTCCATATGTCATCATTTAACAAGTAAATGTAGCGCACATATAATTGACTATTTGACCCCTCCAGGAACCGACATAGTCAAAAAATGACTTTTACGTTGCTCTTTTTTATGCTCAAAGTTCATCAGAAGTTACTTTCAGTGAACTGCTCAGTCAGAAGAGCCGCAATTGATTCATCGTTAATAAATAACAACAAACGGCGGCTCCTCTCCCCACCGCTTCTTACATCACTGACCTTTCCCTCTTCCACTCATTAAGCCACTGCGGTTAATGGTGGCATTTCAAACAATGTAACACCTTTGCTGATTAATCCATTCACCCATGCGTTTGGAATGTATCCATTAATTATGTGTATGTTAAGAAGAATTGTGCAGCACAAACATCAGTGCCATCACTCTAACCTTTAATCGTGCACTTACTGCCCCGTATCCAGAGGGTGATGAACTGTGTGTGTAGTTTTTCTCTGTTTTTGAAGCGATCTTTAGAAATTTAATCTATAACCTAAATTCTTAAAAAGTAAGCACACTGTGTAAAATGTGCAAATCTCACAAATCTGTTTTATTGACAGTAGAATATAAATATAAATCAAATGTTTAGCATTTTAATTAAAAAATACGGTCTTATTAGTGACATTGTGTTTATCACTGTAGCTTCCCCTCTTCCTGTAGCAACAGTTCGCACACATCTAACAACTGAGGAGACTAGTTGCTGGACTTTTGAGGCAGAAATGTTTTCCTGCACTTGTCTTTTATAGGAGTCTAGCTGCTCGGCAGCCTCGTGTTGTCTTTGTTTCTTTAGTTTTTTCATGTTTTCAGTTAGTGAAAGGTCTGGACGGCAGGCCACTTCACCACACAGACTCTTCTACTTTGCTTTCTGAATAGATGGAGTATGTAGTTTAGCATCGTCTTGCCAAAATATGCAAGGCCTCTGCTGAAAAGCACATCATGTGGATTTGAGCATATGTTGCCTTTTCAGTTGTGCAAGTTGCCAATTCCAAAAACACTGATGCACCCCCATACCATCAGAGATGCTTTTGAACTCTTCTTTAGTCCAGAGGATGTGGCGTCCACGTTTCCAGAAATGTTCTCTTTGATTTGTCTGACCACGGAACAGTTTTTCCACTTTTCTTGTGTTCAAACCATGTTTCCTAGCTTCATTCCTGGATTCAGTAAGTTTAGAGAAAGAGAAGACTGCAACATTCCTGATTTTGTAGCGTCTTTTTTGCTTGATAGAGCAGATGAACCTGCATTCGAGGACGGCACTGTAAACTGTGGTCACAGACAGTGATTTCTGGAAGTGTTTCGGAGTCTGTGCGGTGATCTCCATGCCAGGATCGTGCATGTTTTTGATGCAACGCCACGGGAGAAGATCATGGGCCTTGAATATTGAGTTTCTGCTTTGTACCTTGTTCTCCAGACTCTCACAATCTTTTGATGATATTATGTACTGTAAATAATAAGATATTCAAACAGTTTTACAATTTTGCAGATTGCTGAACCTCTGCTCATCTTTACTTGAGCAAAAAACTCTGTCTATGCCCAATAATATTATCAACCCTTAGTTGCTCATTGTGAACAAAATATGGGTTTATTTACATTTGTAGGAATTGTCATTGCACCTCCAGTAAACAGAGAAAGAAGCAGTAAGGTCACAGGGAGTCAAACGGGATCAATCAAATGCTTTGTTGTTTACTATTTTTAAGAAACTGCCAAATAAGAAAAACAATAACATGATTACTCTCACACACCGAAAACACAAGAGCCTTACCTCATAAGAGGTGCTGATAAAAGCGTTTGCCATTGGCTAAACAGGTTGTTGATTACTCTCCCCTGATGGCAAGCCAAATCAGTTTTTTTTATATGAAAAAGCCTGTGCTGTGTGGAGTACTGCCTCCAGTAATAACAACACACAGAGTTCATTTCAACCACATGTATAACATTCAAGTACTGATCGATATCCTCTGGTGTGTTTGTCGCCTTTCTTGCATAATGTAGCAAATTAACATAATGCCTGTTTATTTATCAGGTGCACGCTGTGCCTGAATGTCCAATCGTTATTTTCCAAACAACCTGACTAAATGATCTGATATCATAATCCAACATAAATAATAAATACAGGGGATCGTATTTTTGCAAATGCCAACAGCAGAGTTCAGTTAAAGTTAGGTGTGGAAGTAGGCTGGTCCTAATAGACTCATCTCTCATCACCGGACTCATAATGGGGACTCGGAGGGGGGCGGCGAGCTAAAATGAAAGTAGGATATACAATGTTTGTATAGAGAATCTTGTATTTTTCTTCTTTGGTGGCACAGGATTAATAACCGCGCTCGGCGTGGAGAGATTTAGCAGAAGATTAGGGTGGCTCTTACATCACTGTACTTGGCCTGCTTACAGTTTCGTCTCTCAGCACAGCAGACACAGTTTAATTCCTTTGAAATAAATGCTGTTTTGCAGAAGTGAGTAACATAAACTGAACAGGAGGCACTGTGTTGTAATGAAGAAGAATATAATGCAAGGTAATTAGTCAGTAAAGCTTGAACGAGCAGCGCAATAAAGCTCTGAAAGTACAGTACATGGCTGCTCCAATCCTTCATTCGGCAGCACGGAGTGTGTGAGAAACATCTGTCGCGAAGCTGCCGAAGAAGGTCTAGCCCTTTTCTTCAGTTCTAAAAACACGCGGGTCGCCGGGAGCTCTCACCTCGGTAGACTCCAGGTTTTCCCCGTTCTTCATCCACCTGTATGAAGGCTTGGGCTTCCCGGTGGCTTTGCACTCCCACGCCAGCGAGTCGTCGATGAGCTTCTGGACATCTTGGGGCGTCTCGATGAGATGAGGAGGAGCTGGAAAGAGCGGAAATACGAGGCAATTAGAGTGAACGCTTTTTTTTCAATTCACAAATCTGATGTTCTCAAAATACCTCATATATGCAGCAAAACACTATGGTTAACCCACAAAAGTACCATGCACAAAAGATGTCATATCAGTGCTTAAGTTGGTGCTACCGAAATAAAACGTTTCTTTCAGACAGCGTGATCCAAAGCCGTCAACATGTTTGGATGCTTTGTGGATTCCTGAAGTGTTACACTTATCTTGTCATTTCCTTGTCATTGACAGTGAATGCCTGCTGATGAGGAAATTTACACAGTACCTGAAATAAATATGCATGTGTAGTACTACACTTTCACTGGACTGGTCTTCTATAGCAGCGGTCTCCAACCTTTTTTGCGCCACGGACCTGTTTATGCCCGACAATATTTTTCACGGACCGGCCTTTAATGTGTCGCGGATAAGTACAACAAAATAAAACTAGTACCGGTACCAAAAAAAAGAAGATTTATTCATAACACACGTGAAAAGACCCAGGAAAACCGAGTTAACGATAAAAACGATAACAAAATAACGCTGAAAACCAATAAAATACCTGAAAACCATACATTTCACACCTGAGCCTCAACTCTCGCGGCCCGGTACCAAACGACTCACGGACCGGTACCGGTCCGAGGCCCGGGGGTTGGGGACCGCTGTTCTATAGGACTTTCCTACTCAAGTACTCAAAGCACTGTACACAACATGTCTCATTCACACAAGAACCTATTTTTCTGCATCTAAGTGCATGCTATTGTACCTAACATTCACACACATTCATGCTCCAAAGAACTTATCAGGGGCAACTCAGCGTTCAGTATCTTGTCCAAGGATGCTTTGGCATACAGACTCGAGAAGACAGGGATTGAACCACCAACCTTCTGATTAGTCTGACATTTAGTCAAATACACTCATCAGCCTCACACGTCACACCCTTCTTCCAATGCAACAGGGGAAGAACTACAGTAGACAACCATCATACCATCCATCCATCCTCTTTTCTCCTCTGCATCTTCTATATCCATGACCCACACATAAGGGCGTGGGAGATTTTCACAATTAGAAGCACTATTACGAGTGCAGTGATTTACACAATGAAATAATGCAAGCATAATGAGCAGAACTCTTTAAGTTTATCTGTTTTGATCGTGCAGACACATACAACCAATCTTTGTCCAAAGTGCAGACACTTTGTTATTTGCCCTAATTTTCTAACACATTTGTAAATGCTAAGAACGAATGAGAAATGATCTTTCTAATGCGCAGAAGTAAACTCTTGAAGGATGTCATATTCTAACGACTGAAAATTGAACTGTAATATATGGAGGCAAGAAAAGGTTGCACTCTCTCTCTGCTGGGGGTTTTGGGGGCATAATGCAGCTTTCGAGGAAGACTGCAGACCCTTTAACCCAGTTGTTATTTGCATTATTTATACTGGAACTGTGTAATAGACTGCAGAACATCAATCACAAAGTGCAGTGAATGACAGTGCTCATCATTTTAAAACTGAATAATGAATCAGTTCAGTCATTTATTATAAAAACAAATAGAACATGCATTTATGTCAGAAACCAAAGGTTGTTAATAAGCTAATCCAGTAAAAGGAGTGGTTTAGTAGTGTGGTTGTTGTGTGCTTTTATTCAATTCTAGTTACAAATTTTCTTCCCACTTGTAGCAACACTTATATTTTGAATTTCACACGATCCTGTGAATAAGAAAGATTTCACAGGACTCTAAGCGGTCCTGTGAAAAACTAACATCCCCGTCATTCAGCAGCGTGCAGAAGCACATTTATCAGCACTAACATGAAGTAATCCTTTACTTTATCAGTCTCTCACATATTTGCACTTTTGGCTCGTCTTTACAAAGTTGCTTCAGCTCATCGAGGTTTGTGGGCATTCACATATGCACGGCTCTCTTAAGGTCCAACCGCAAAGTTTCAATCAGGCTTTAAACAGAACTGCACAGGGTCTTATGAAAACTTTCTGCCCAGTAGACCACCAGATATAGTCAGACCAACCTGCCTGGCACCAACAAGCACACCATGTTCACTCAAAAAAATCTCCTTTCTTCCATCTCTACATACCATAATGCAGTGAGCTGCTGCCATGTGACCGACTCATCAATGAGTACTTGAACAGCTGTATCTAATGAAGTGGGCAGGGAGCATGTGCATTATATATATATATATATATATATATATATATATATATATATATATATATATATATATATGTATATATATATATATATATATATATACATATATATACATACATATGTATATATAATAATACATACATATAATACATATGTATACATACATATGTAGACTAATACATATATATATATATATATATATATATATATATATATATATATACATATATATACATACATATGTATATATAATAATACATACATATAATACATATGTATACATACATATGTAGACTAATACATATATATATACATACATATGTAGACTAATACATATATATATATATATATATATATATATATATATATATATATATATATATATATATATATATATACATACATATAATACATATGTATACATACATATGTAGACTAATACATATATATATACATACATATGTAGACTAATACATATATATATATATATATATATATATATATATATACACACACACATACACACACAGATTTGTATATGTGCATACATTTGAGGTGTAGTGACGTGAGTCTGGATTAATTGTCATGGGTCTGGGTCTGTGAGCCGGCGTTTTGTGTTTTGGAATTATTAATAGTCTTTCATTTCATTGTTATTTAGTTTCTAGTCTCTTGATCTCTGTCTCTGTACTTCCCCTTTGTTCCTTGTGTCACATCTAGTCAAGTTATGGTTTCATGTCTGTGCTTTTCACTGTCTTGTGTTTCCTGTTTTACTTTGACAGTCTCCTGCACTATGTCAGGCTTTTCTAGTTTTGCTTCTCCCGGTCTCGTTGCGTGTGATTTCTCCCAGTTGTGTGTGTCTCCTCCTGTGTCTCATTCCCTCGTTAACCCTCTGTGTTTTTAAGCCTTTTGTCTTCCTCTGTTTGTCGCCGGATCAACTGTGTATCACCTGCTGCATTTCTCCATGTTCCAGGTTCATTGTTCCTTGTCTCAGGTTTTTGTATTCGGTCTTTAATTTCCTTATATTTGTTTTAAGGTTTTTCCCAGTTTTGTCATTCTCTCCTTTGCTTCACTGTAATAAAGGCTCGCTTTCAGTTTAAGTCTCTCACCGTCTGTGTCTGCACTTGGGTCCACACTCTCTCTCCACACGTCTGCATTAATTAACCAACAAATCAGCTAATGAATGATAACATCTTTCTTTCTTTGAAGTGCAGTAACAAACCCTGAATTACACATCTACTGCCTTTGACTGGAGCTAAAAAAATGTAAAAAGATCACTGAACTCCTTTTATGCTTTCTTTTACTTTCCAAGTGTTCTTATATCTGAACAAAAAGGATGAAAACCAGATCCATATTCATTAGGGTGGGCACCGGCACCATAAAAACGCTCCATTCAATACAGTCTCGGTAAATAATGGTATAATTATACGGAGGGAGAATTGATTCTTGCTGTGTCATGCAAGTAACTCAGGGCTGGTTAATGACTAAGCTGGAAAAGAGGTACATAAAACTAGATCTTTAAAGCTCTCCCTGTGTGTAATGTTCTGTACGTTCCTCTTGATATGTAGGTCCAGCCACTATCATCCTATATCACACAAGGCCAGTAGCAGGACAAGAGGAATAGCTGACCACACTTTTCCATTCCACAGATCTCACCTAATGTCACCGTCAAGGACTGACCTTTTCACTTACAGTACAAATCCTGCTCTAATTGGCTTCGCTATACAGTATTTTGCCTTCAAGTAAAGCGTGATACACAGGAGAACACGGAGAAATTCAGTGGCTGCAAATCCCACTATTTCTGTGCATTACACATTCAGCATGTAGTCAAAGTGTGCGTGCGTGGGCCCGTGTGTGTGTTGGGAAAGAGAGAGACAAAAAAGGCTGATAAAAAGAGGTAGATGAGGCAACCAGAGGGGGTATTTGTGTAGTTTTGTTTAGCTATGCTGGAGTCTTGCACTGATACGACATCAAAATCCGGCCAGTATGAAAGAGCGATTTGTGTTTGTGGATCATGTGCTGCTAAAATCATGCATGAGGTTGGTTGAGATCATTAACATCTGACTCGTATGGAGCCAGTGTTGTTGTTGTCAGTGCAGCTGAGGGGAAAAAAGTGATGAATTTCTTTTAAACTAAAAGCTGCTGGAAGATGAATCTTCAGTTATTTATCCCGACACAGAGAAGACATGTTATTCTCAAATAGGTCCAGGGCAAAATATCGATTCGCTAACGTTTTGATTCGTCTTGCGATATATTATCACAACAGTGAGGCCAAATGTCAGTGATTTAAAAAAAAAAAAAAAGTGTAGTTGCTTTAAATTTAAGCTTGGACAACAGGGCTAATTATGTGAAGGAACACACAAACATACACACTCTGAGCTGTCTGTTGTTCAAACTCTATATTCAAATGTAAAACAGTAAAACAATTCAAATATTAAATTGCCAAAAAAAACCACTGCTTTCTGAATGTATATGTTCACTCTTATTTTGAAGCCACTAACACATTTCAAAGAAACTGGGCAGATTTACCGCTGAGCTCTGCTAACTCAACAGATTCCAACGTTCCTTTGTGCACTGTATCATAGTCTAAGGAGCTTGGAAAGAAAAGCGTCTGGACTTCTGTAAGTTGCTTGAAGACGTTTCACCTCTCATCCGAGAAGCGTCTTCAGGTCTAAGGTCAAATGGTGGAGAGTCCCAGATTTAAGCCCTATGGGAGTGTCCCCCAAGAAGGACATGGACCCCCTGCTGTTCCTCTACCTAATCACACGAGCCAGGGTTTGAAAATGGGTGTAGGTCACAATCAGGCCATGTCCACGCTAATATGTTTTTGTTTGAAAATGCATCTTTTTCTCTCCGTTTTGGCCTTCTGTCCACACTGAGACGGCGTTTTTGGTCAAGGAACACGGAGCTTTTTGAAAATGTTCTCCAAAGGGGATGAAAAACGTCTTTCGAAAACGATGACGCATTTTTATGATGCAGTCATGTGACCAATTCAACTAAGATGGCGGATGGCATTGTAGTCTTTATTCTTGCTCGCTTTTGCAACGTTGTGCTCTTGTGTTACTCGCAGCAACAACTCCATCTCATTGTCAGTCCATTTAAAAAAACTCGGTGCTTTTCCTCGACAGTTTGCTGCGACATTTCAAACAGCCGGAAACTAAATAAACAGAAGACGGAAATGACGTAGGTCGAATCGTCTTACGTTTCACGCATTCGCTGTACAGAACATAAGCGTTTTCAGTCGTTTCTTTTCGAAAACGATTAAAAACGAGTGTGGATGCAGAGCGTTTGTAGACGAAAACGGATTTATCCGAATTAGTGTAGACGTAGCCTCAGCCAAGGTTTCGGGTGAACCCGCTGTGAAACCTAGCCCCACTCTATCATGTTATTGCCTGAGGTCAAAAGGCCCACGGTGTGTGTTGGCGTTAAGGCGTCTGGGAAGGGATCTCTCCACCATTTGACCCTAGAACTGAAGAATCTTCTAGAATGAGAGATGTCTTCAAGCAACTTAAAGAAGTCCAGACGCTTTTCTTTCCAAAATCCTTAGACTACAATGGCCTGGATGACTGAGAACACAGACATACACTGTATCATCTACCTTCCAAACTCTGAAAGCTTAAATGGTAAGGGCTTTCCTTGTATAAAATGTTACCTGATTGGGTTGTATGCATTCATGTAGTATGAGCATATATTATATTGGAATGTTATTTTCAACAGCAGCACGGTGGTGCAGCGGTTTGCACTGTCAGCTCACAGCAAAAAGGTCCTGGGCTCGTGTCAGATGTATGTATGAGCTTGCATGTTCCATCGAGGTACTCCAGCTTCTTCCTACCTCTCGTCATATTAAAGCTAGAATAGGCTCCAGAGCCCGTAAGACTCAACTCACAGAAGATGGATGGATGGATATAACTGGTTTTCCTGTTTTGCTTCATTTTAATGTTGCATTTACATGCCCACTGCTATAACACCAAATGCTTTCAACCAGCCTCTGTAAGCATTTGGGAAAAGAGGAGACGTAGTGATTTAATTTTGAAAGTGAAATGTTTTCATATTCTTGCTAAATAAGAATGTTTCTGCTCAACAGTTTGGGCCTCGGCGGATATCTTCATCGCTTCAAAATGCTCCAAACGTTTTCAGTGGGTGACAGGTTTGAACTCAAGGCATGCCAGTTTAGCTCCTGCTGCTGGAATGTGTGCAGAACATAGTTTGGAATTGTTGCTGACAGAGACCTGGAAAAAGACATCGACTACATTATGTTGCTCCTGAATGCATACAACCTGTTCCAGCTGAGATTGGGTGAGAGGTGGGGTACACCCCGCACAGGTCACCGGTGTGCTGCAGAGCTAACACACACAGACACACAGACAATAATTCACACTCATGTGCACCTACAGTCAATCTGGAATCACCAGTTTACTTAACAAGCCTGTCTCTGGACAGTGGAATCAAACCCACTCACACACAGGGGGGGACGTGAAAACTTGTGAGCAAACAAAGACTTGTTCCTGAGTCCATGGAGTGATTTCCACCACAGAATTGTGCCTGATTTTCAGGGCCTGGAGATTAAACCCATCGCCCCTGGTTTCCTCTCAGTGTTATCACTATATGTCAAAAAACTATATGTTTTTTATTCTTTGCTTGAGGTGTTTTCTATATGCAGTAAACACAAAATCACTAAATTCATATTGATGCTGTACATGAGTGCAAGCTTTGCAGGCATTCAGTCAGCTTCACCATATGTGCCTGTATACATTTGCTGCAACAAATGGGAAAGATGGGAAACTAGACTTTCTATAAACGTTACCATCACCACTTATTTAGCCTAACATCCATTCATGCTACACCAGCTCTCCATCAGAGTCCGACTGGGCTGCCCCCACCCGCCACATTTTTCGGAGCCGCATTGTCATCGTTGTCCCCCCCCCTCGCTGTCAGCATCCTTCGCTCTATCCCTCACCTGCTGCGCGCGCATCGACCCTCAGAAAACGCTTGCCAAATGAAAGCCGGCAGCCCGTCCCAGCCTGCGCCGGGGCTAAGCACACAAACAATCAGGTGCGACGTCAAGAGGCTAAAGCAGAGGAAAGATGGGAATTTGCCTTATCGGTGGAATCACTACGAGATAATGCAGCGGTAAGCCAGCAAAAACACAAATGGGAACACAACAGGGAAACTAACCTGTCACAGTTCTGCATTTACTTCCCCTATGAGTAATATCGACACCAGCAAGTGAGCAAAAGCCCATTTCTTTTCAAAGTGTTTTCTTCACAGGGGAAATTTAAAAACCTTTTTGTCTATGGCTTGGATTTGCTGTTAGGAACTTCATCCAGTACAGAATTATGACTAATAAGGAGAAAAAACAATATGATCACAAGGTGCAGCTGATTTTGCAAATCTGCTTTGGCCTCAAGCTAAATCGTTTATTTATTAAAATACATGAAGACAGGAAAGAAGAGATGGAAACCTCCTGTAAAAATGCTGTTGTAATACAAACATAGCTCCTTCGCATTTTCAGTGTATTAGAGAGAAAAACAAAGCAGTGCTTCTGTCTCTTAGTACATCAAGAGTGGTATTAAAAGTGTGACCGATGTGCCTCCATAAAGTAACACCTTCATTCCTTCCTGTCTAACACAAAAGCCATGCTCGCCTTTCACTGTAGCTTGCTTAGATGTACAAGAGATACCCTTATCGATTCCCCCCATTGGCTTACACTGCTGACGAATGTCTCAAAGGCTTAATTCAAAGGGAGTTCAAAATAAGATTACTGATTTTTATCACCTGGCTGCAGACAGCAGGGATGAGAGAGAGAGGGAGAGACTGACAAAAGCCATCAAAACTGAGAGAGGAGAGGTGGCTCAGAGGGACGAATCAAGCATTGGCGGATCACAGCGTGCTCCTGCCCCGTCAGAGCGAGCGAGGCTAAGTGCTTCCAGGGCTGTTATAAATAACGGCAAATTGTTTAATGCCTCAAATGAGTTATTTGTGACGGCTGACACAGCAGGACTGGAAGGGGAGAAAATAAGAAGGAAGAAAACAGAGAGATGTCGAGGTGGGAGGAAACGCCACAGAATGTGAAAAGCACAAGTAAACAGTCTCAAAGACCTTGGTGGAAATTAAATATCCTGGTTCAAATGTTGCTGCAAACATGAATGTAACAGCACAGTTTGATCTGGTTATTCAAAACTGCATTAGCAGCTGTTTCGAACAGTTACCAAGATAATTTACACATACAATTTGAAGGTTCAGAGAAACAGGAAAAAAACGCGTTTTCGAGCTACAGGCCTCAGTTAGCGTGTTAAAGGTCATGACAGTACAATTAGAAAACATATGGCTTGTTTGGAAATGCTACCAGGGGCAAATCTCTTTTTCTTGGCCAATGTTGCTAAAGATAGCATAGCAGGGATGGTGGTGGAGGGGTGATGATTTGGGCTTGTTTTGCAGCTGCAGCACCCAGGCATCTTACAGTCTTTGAGTTGACCATAAACTCGATATAGTCAAATGTGAGACTATCTGTTCAACACAAGTGTGGTTAAAACTGGGTCATGCAACAGGGCAATGGTCCCAAGGACAGAAGCAAACAGCAGAATGAATGAAAAAGAAAATCAAGGTGTTGGAATGAGCCAGTCAAAGACTCTTTGAAGGAGGAAGTCTTGGCGTTGTTCTAAATGAACTCCACAGTGTTTTTTTTATGGTGTAAATGTGTGATCCGACCTCGATCTGAACCAACTACCAGATGTGCATTGCAAGTTTGAGCTAAAAAACTTCCCATAGCCATGTATGCTTCGTATGCTAGGATGTGGCAATGTACTATATCTCACGCCAACCAGTCACGGCAGATGGCCCCGCCCCTCCCTGAGCCTGGTTCTGTCGGAGGTTTCTTCCTGTTAAAAGGGAGTTTTTTCCTTCCCACTGTGGCCAAAGTGCTTGCTCATAGGGGGTGATTGTTGGGTTTTTCTCTGTATGTATTATTATAGGGTCTACCTTACAATATAAAGCGCCTTGAGGCGACTGCTGTTGTGATTTGGCGCTGTATAAATAAAATTGAATTGAATTGAATAAGTATAGCTGTCCAGAGGTCTCTCTTGGTCAGCAACTAGCCATGAAATGAATGTAAATTCTCCATGTTCTCCTAATTGCTTTTGTTGCTCCAGCCCAGGACACATCTGCCCAGTAAGCTGACTGAACATTCTCACGTGGCTTGTAATGACGCATTTTTGCTCACTTGGATTTTCATCTGTGTGAAATGTAGACCAACAAAAGGTGTGAAAATGCTCTCAGAGAGCTATGCTTAAACAAATACCTGCAAAGGTCAATGAACTGATGCGATTTTGTAAAGAAGAGTGGGCCAAAATTCCTCTAAACGATGTGAGAGCCTGATAAAGTCATGCTGCTACAAACTATTGGAGCACTGGGATACTTATTTTTCATAGAATTGCAGAGACCAATGTTTAACCTCTGGTAACAATTTATGTAACGGTATAAAACCAGAACTTTAAAAAAAAGTCAGAAATTGGGTACAGGGTTCCCCTTCATTTAAAATTTAGATCTTTTCTATTTATTTATTCATGCACTTCTAACACACGTCTTCAGACTGCAGGAATAATGCGGCGCACAAGGAGAAAAACCACCGCGCAGCTGATACACAAGATGGATACAGAATGAAACTTGTCAGAATGGATTACATGCTTTTCATCTAAATATTCAGTATAGCCTTAAAACCTAAGAGTAAAATTATTTTTAACCTTATTTCTTTTTGTATTTGGCAGAACACGGACTGTCTTTGGATACTGTACCATAAAATCTCAGAGAAACAGTGCAAATATGTACCCTTTACTCTTTCAGAAAATGTATTTACCTTTTTGACCTCTCAAAAGGTACACATAGGCACCTGGACACAGATTCTTCCTGTAGGAACATAAATTGACTTTTACTAGAATTCTTTTATCTAACAGTGTGGCTACACAAATAATACTCTTCTTTCTTTCTTTCTTTCCTCTCTCCCTAAGTTTCAGTCCGGCTTTTATAACTTTATAACCTCAATAAGTTTGAGGGGAAAAAGGACACAAGCATGATTAAGCATACAGAAAGATGGATATATATTCTTTGCAAATATATAAATCCTTTGGGGTTATGTGCTGTAAAAGTTTCCATACTTTTTTTCTTTTCTTTTTTTTTTGGGGGGGGGGGGGTATTTGTCACACTTACATGTTTCTGATCGGCAAACAAACTTTAATTTCAGTCAAAATAACCAGAGTAAATATAAGTTTTTAAATGATGTTTTCATTCATTAAGGGAAAAAAGCTGCCCAAACCTACCTGGTCCTGTGTGAAAAATTAATTACCCTCTAAATCCATTAACTGACTGTGCAACTTTTGTGATGACTCACAATAAGTCTTTTGGCCCCGTCTTCTTTGTAAAACCGCTTTAATTCAGCCACCGAAGAAAGGTTTTTGAGCAGAAATTGACTGTTTAAGTTAATCCCAAAAGATCTCAATCAGATTTAAGTCTGGACTTTGACTAGGCCACTCTAGTCTTCATTTAGGTTGTTTTTTTAAGGCATTCAGAGGTTCAACTTGCATTCAACTTGCTGGTATGTTTCAGGTCATTGTCCTGCTAAATAACCCAAGTGCTTTTGAGCTTCAGGAAATGAATTGATTCTCTGGTAGAGAGCAGAATTCATGGTTCCATTAATTACAGCTAGTCTTCCAGGTCCTGAAGCACCAAAGACTCTACCACCACCATATTTGACTTTTGGTATGATGTTCTTTTTATGAAATGCTGTGGTAGTTTTACACCAGGTGTAATTTGCGAAAACCTTTCAAGATCATTGAGATGTTTTTGGCAAATCTGAGACAAGACTTTGTGTTCTTTTGGGTCAGCGGTGGTTTCGCCTTGACACCTCCTGGATGAGTCGTCAATGAGCTCTTGGGGTAATTTTGGTTGGTCGGCCAATCCTGTTGAAGATTTTCTCGATTTGTGGATAATGGCTCTCGCTGTGGTTCACTGAAGTTCCTAAGCCTTAAAAATGGCTTTGGAAACCTTTCCAGACTGAAACAACAGACTTTGTTTCTCATCTGTTCATTTACCCAGTGATCTGAAACATGTAAGAGTGACAAATATGCACCAAAATAATAAATCAAGATCTCCACATTTATCATTTTGCCAAAAAAAAAAGAAGAAGCAGGATTTCCCTTTAAAATGTTGAGATGTGTGTGTTACTTGCAGATAGTGTTTCTCACAGTGGGTGTTTAATTTTGGAATTAAATAGTCTTTGGTAATCTCCACTTCTACTATCTGAACTCAGTGGGTGTGGCATCAACTGTGACACTGTCAGCAACAATGACTGAAATCTCCTAACCCCCTTCCTGTTCATCCAGATGCTGCTGTGCAGATTAAGGCCCTGACATATGCGCCACTGGTCTATGTATAGTACATTTAACAGCTTTGATCTCCTGTCAAGTTGGACGTGAATCACGATGCCATCTGGTGGAAACCCAATACGAGGCTCACCAACAAGGTCGTATCCAAGGGCTCAGCCTCATCCACATCACCCTTTAATCTGGATCAAAATATTAGAGGCATCATGGCTGACGGCCTTTAATCATTTTGATGTGCCGTTAAAACAAACCTCTTTCCTCGCGCATGCCACGCCGAGCCTCTGCTGATCGCCGTAGCCGGCTTTGCGAGAAAAAGTTGTGTCTGCTTTTGCTGCCTTTCAGTCTGAGCAGGTCTGACAGATGTGGTGCACGGTGGTCAAATATTCATGCACGACTGGATCACCTACCGTAGAAAGAGAGCTTTCCTTTCACTGTGTTCATTCCCCTGGAGTTTTCAGCCACACACTCGTACGTGCCGGCATCCTCCTGCTGGAAATATGGGATTTCCAGCACGCCGCTGGCCTTTCTCATGTCCACTTTCCTAGGGAATGGCACATTGTCGACTCTCCTCCAGCTTATAGAAGGTGCCGGGCTGTGAAGAGAGGTAAACGTGTTTTTGAAGCTGATAGGGTGACACAAGAGACAAAAATGTTTATATGCATTTACCTTTATTGGAAATGATAAAGCAGAATTAGAGTATGAGCTGCCAGAATGTAGAAAGCGTGTATACCAATTATCTGCAAGAAAATTTTTAAAAAGTATTCTTTTTATTAGTAAAACCTATCACTGAGTCATACTTCACTCTTTCAGTAATTTTCAAGACTGGTGGATGTTGTGCTCGAATTAACCTTGAATTGAAATCTATAAGATCCAAGCTTCAAGAGGAGACTCTGCGCACTATAGATCAAATTCAGATGGCTTACCCTGTAAATGTCCTGCACCATAATTTTCATAAAGAACATGATGGCGTTCAAATCATCTAGCTAAGCAGATTGCATATATTAGTATCTGTTATGTGGAAAGGTA
The DNA here is from genome assembly GCF_051167445.1 of Perissodus microlepis. Classification (NCBI taxonomy): domain Eukaryota; kingdom Metazoa; phylum Chordata; class Actinopteri; order Cichliformes; family Cichlidae; genus Perissodus; species Perissodus microlepis. Next base: position 6,258,246 of record NC_140465.1, read on the forward strand.
TCTTATATACATGAAGCATTAGGTTTGCACTGATCTGATATTTGGATTGTAAATTGATGTGATACTGGATACTGACAAACTTAAATTTTCACTTGAATTGTGTGTTGTTCTGTGAATACACCAGGCATCAGCAGTAGTGCGCTGATTGCGCTGTTTGAAGGTGCCGCACCAAAGCTACGTTTGTTTGCAAAAGATGACGACTAAAAAGTTTGATGATGAGTCACCGTCGTCCTCTCCCTCTCCTTTCTCGCACTCTTTATGATTTAACAGTTGCTGAGAAACCTTTATTGCAGACGAGCTCCTCTGGTCCACTCCATGTATGTGAGGAGATGCACACAATAAAACCGAGAGCAGGGAAGCTTTGCTGATGATAAATGGCAAAGACTCCTACACTGAGATAAAATAAGTGCATTAGGTGAATGAACTAAATAAAATGTAACCTTGATGCCTTTGTTATATTCTATGGTACAAAAAATATCAATTTGAATATAGAAACTGCATCTACTCTAGTCTACTGTTTCTTGCAGAAATGTCTTCATAGTCTTGCTCATTTGCCTTCGCATGCATATGAACTTGGTGACATCCTATTTCTAATCCGTAGGGTTTAATACGATATCAACCCACCCTCTGGAGCTATAACCGCTTCAACCCTTCTGGGAAGGCTTTCCACGAGGTTTACGAGTGTGTTTATGGGAATATTTGAACATTATTCAGAAGCACATTTGTGAGGTAGGACAGTAATGTTGGAAAAGAAGGCCTGGCTTGCAGTCTCCACTCTAATACATGCCAAAGGTGTTCTATTGGGTTGAGGTCAGGACTCTGTGCAGGCCAGTCAAGATCTTCCACACCAAATTCACCAATCCATGTCTTTATGGTCTTGCTTTGTGCACTGGTGCAAAGTCATGTTGGAACAGGAAGGGGCCATCCCCAAACTATGCCCACTAAGTTGGGAGAATGAAATTGCCCAAAATGTCTTGGTATGATGAAACTTTTAGAGTTCCTTTCACTGGAACTAAGGTGCCGACCCCAACTCATGAAAAACAACCCCACACCATAATCCCCTCTGCACCAAACTTTACATTTGGCACAGTGCAGTCAGACAAGTACCATTGACCTGGAAAAAACCAGTCCATGACTGCCAGCCAGAGGGGTGAGAGAACATGTCTCCACTGCTCTAGAGTCGAGTGGTAGCGTGCTTTATACTACTGTGCATGTGGTTGGATGCACCTACTCTGCAGTGAAAACCTATGAAGCTCTCTGCGCACTGTTCTTGAGCTAATCTGAAGGCCACATGAAGTTTGGAGGTTTGTAGCGACAGACTGCTGAAAATTGGCATCCTCTGCACACTATGGGCCAGCATCTGGTGACCCCACTCTGTGATTTTACATGGCCTACAACTTTGTGGATAAATTGCTGTCATTCCCAATCACTTTTATCCATTTGCACTGTCATGTCTGATGTGATGTCAGATCCATTTTACAGCATTTGGCTAAAACTGAGCAGAGTATAGCCTTGTACACTTCATAATTCATCCAGCTATCCAGTTTGTTACACCAATCCAAACTAGAGACCCAGTTCTACTGGCAGCCATACATGCTAATACTATAACACTGCTTCTACTTTGTTAATTTGGCTACTTCTAAAATTTTGAAAACCTGTCTGATAGGTTGATTTGACTTGATTTGATTTGATTTGATTTGATTTTGACAGTTGACTGATAGTGACATCAGTCACTATCAGTCAACTGTGTAAATACTGAACTGAAAGTGGGGGACTGTGAATAAAAAATGCTGTAATTCTTAAGCAGTGAATGCAAATAATTTTAATTAAAGTTAAAAAGTTAATCAACATCTTGACTGTTTGAACTAAAATCTACTGTGGTGGTGTAAAGAGGCAAAACTGGAGACAACAAAACAACAACAAATATGGCAATTAATGGTGATTCTGAATGAAAGTTTAATGTGGGGATTTCATTCTCTGTGGATGTGAAGCTGCAAAAATAACCTAGCACCACAAAGTTTAGTGTAACTGTTCAGCACTTTTTTACTTTAGCCGTGTGTTTTGTGCTTCAGTACACTGTGTTACAAAGCTGTATATTTTAGCTGAAGATCCTTACACCACAACACTCTCGAATTTGTCAGATGTGCAGCCAGGCCTGAAACATACCAGGGTTGTAGCGAAATGGCAAAGCACACGTTACGAAAACGTAACATTTTCTCACAACATATTTCTTTTAAATGGTCGTGAGCATGCTGAGCCTGTACTAAAAGTGAGCTTACTTTCCCAGGGCAAAGCATTCAAGTTTTACAGTGGATCCTTTGGCAACATGAACAAGCTCTGGAAACTGAACTTCAATCTTTGGCTCGTATTCACCCATAACACCTGAAAGAGAAATGCAAATGAGTGTTAGTGCAAAGAAAGATTTTTTTTATTCAAGTTTAACAAGTCAGGCAAAAGAAGTCAAAAAATACAGCGTTGTGGTTTCTTCTGTTGCTACCCAACAGCTGAAAACATTTCTGTGTACAGCATTATTTCTTTTACTTCCATGCTGAGCAGCAGACACCAGCACTGCTCTCAGCATTGTCACAGGATGCCCTCCCGTTGAAAGTAATGAGAAGAAAAAGCAAAAAACACATCTCTCCATGTGGACATGCGACACGCTGATGTTCAACTGACAAAACCTAAAAAAGAAAAAAAAACCAAACAGTCTGAGAATTCATAGACGGTTTGAGCTTTTACATCCAGATGAGTTTCATCTTGTTGTAGCGCTAACAGCTATGAACCAGAAAATGGGCCTATAAAATCCCCCTGGGTGCTGCCACTGTGTCTACAAAGCTTCCTGTTGGTGAAGCAGCTCTGGTGGATTATAATATTGCTGCTGTGCATGCTAAAAATCTCTGGATAGACAGAGAAGAAGACAGAATGTGGATTTTCTGCTGTTCTAGCTTTGGTATAGATGTATTTGAGACTCGTGTCTTACATCCATAGGAAAGAAAAGCACCTGTGAATTTTATTCGTTTCCCTTAAAACGACACTGAGGTAAATTACATCAATGAATTTGCTACTTGGCGTGCTGTCATTTCTCCCAGCTCTGCCAGCGCTCAGCACGGGTACACGAAATGCCGTACTGTCATCCACCAATGTAACAACAGGTTTCCCCCCCTTTGCTGCAATTCAGGGCTGTGTTGCACAAATAGCTCTAGAGATGGAGGAAACAGGCCAATTTCATCTCGTTGATTTGGTGAGGCATGTGTTATCAGGATGGCTCCCTGAGTGACTGTGAAAGCTCATTCAGATCCTTATCACAACTGTCACTGAAACTTAACCACAGCACTATCACCCATATTAAAGCAGACAGGAGGAAGTGGACGGGTAATTGTCTCATACCACAACCTTTTGTAGGGGACACATATTTAATGTGCCAACCTGAACCCCCCCACACCCCACCCGCATCCCCTACCTGAGCTCCACTTCATGACCATGAGGTAGAGCTGAGTCCTGATATGTTGGTGTTGCTGCTGTGCTGAACTAATGTTGTAATGAAAAAAGTGCAGAAGCAGAGAATGAAAGTGCTTTGGAATCTCTGCTGGACTAACCACTGACCAACTAGCTTAGCCGTCTTCTTGATATTAGATTTAGTTTCATCAACTTTTTTTAGTCCGACAGACGACTGTAAGCAAGATAATATGTAAAAAAAACATTTTGTGTTTATTTGCGACTTCTATTAAATTAGTGTGTATACTCACAAACACTGGATAAAATAGCAAAATTGCAGGTAAAAGTAATTTTATATTTATGAATGTAAAAAGTGCGTCTTTGGGGAAATGTCCTTATTAAATCATTCAAAATGTTTATCTTTTGAGTTTATTTGTGTTTGTTTATGTATAAAAACATTATTCCCTTTAAATGTTTTCAAACTCAATACACTGATATACTGGACTTATTCATAGAAAATTCTACTTAAAACCATCAAGGTTATAACAGTTAATTACAAACTGAAAAACTCAAACTAGGTGAGGAAAACATTTTAGTTAAAAAAAAAAGATGAAAACTAACTGAAATACAATGTCCTTCAATGAAACAAAAATAAAGCGAGTATGTCTTTGGTTTCAGTCTTTGTTAGTTTGGTTGAACTTGTCAGTTCCGGTTTGGAAAGGCTGTTTCTGTTCCTGGAGACTGGGACGTCTGCACGGCATGAAGCCTTGTGTTTACATTGTGAACTTACATCTTAATGCAATAAATACTTTATGTTATACAAAAAAGTTATGGTCCTGTCGTTTTGAACCCTATGTTTTAGACTTTGAATTCAGGGTTATTATTAAATTCTCTGTTTGATGATGTTTTCCTAGCGTTTGCTGTTTAGAGTTTCTTTACTTCTGTAACTGTCAGTTTCATATTTAGCTTTAGTTTTCCTTTGTCTTGGCTTCTATTTATTATTTCATTTTATATCCAGTTCATCGTCTCATTCAGTGTTTAGTTTTTAGTTGTTGTTACATTGTTGTTACATTCTATCCTGTTTGTTCCCCAGTTTAGAGTTCAGACCAGCTGCATCATTCATGTAGTTTAGCCTAGCCTCCCAAATGTCTCGTTGTAATTTTTTGTGAAGCTTCATCTCTGTCTCATGTTACTTCCTGTTTAATGTTGATTAAACAGGAAACATTAATTATTATCTAATTTAGTTCAGCTGTGTCTAGTTTCCCAGGTGTCTCCGCTCTGCCACAGTCATATATATAGTTGCTGTCTTCCTTTGTCATTTGTCAAGTTCTCTGTGTACTAAACCTGTGCTGTTTTCTCTGTTTGCTATTCCTAATATGCCTGAATAAAGGTTTGGTTTTTGTTCATGAAGTTCTGTGTCAAGAGTTTGATTTTGGTTCTTTTTGGCACCCCATGCTAAAAATAAATTAACACTTAAACTAAGCATTTTCAAATGATTAAAACAAAATGGAAATATTGGAAATCCACGTTAGAAACAATCTGAAACTAAGTTTCAAACATAAACTTAAAACAATATTAATATTAACACATTAATATTCATGACCAGTGGTCATTAATGTAAATCAAAGCAAGCCTTTATTTCTAATCATAGGTTATTATAACTGAGTTAAACATTAATATTAAAGCTAGTATAGCATGTAAGTCATGTAAAAAAAGCTTAAAGTGTGCGTTGTGATTAGAAGTGATTCTGCCTACTTAAATGTCGTTTTTTTTATTACATCAAATCATCTATCATTATTGGGAAGATTATATTAAATGTCCTTTATGACATTCTCATATTTTTCAGCATTACTTAAGAATATGGAACATGCTCCTGGGATTGAAGCCTACAATTAGATTACTTGCTGAGAATGACCTTTCATCTGAAGTGGCTTGATAAGGCCAGCCTTAAGCATTAGGTCCACATGTAAAAGGACAGGCTGAAATTAGCAGAGGAGGAGATAATTAACCTTTGAATTTCATTCGTGTTCTTTGAAACAAAGTTTTTTGGGAGGTACCAACAGTAGCCATGTTGGCTTGCTGCTATGGGTATGACCTGTACAAATTCTAAAGAGCGCTGCACTAAATCAGCCAAGTGATTCCGGCTTTCCTGTTATATCAAAGAAGCTGCAGTTTTGTTTTGTTTTTATAACAAAGGACCACAGAAATAGAAATCTGTTATCAAACCAAACATTCAAGAAAAACACTAATGGTTTGTCTTTGTAGAACACGAGATGTTTCATGATTATTTCCTATTGCATTTACAATGTGCACTTAATATGCATATGCATGCAACACTGCAAAATCACAGTTTTGGGGGGATGTAGTGTTAAACTGCAATAATTTGTCAGCATTGAAATAAACCCTGCTTTGCTCCAAAGGTTGAGTAATAGACCGAGACCCAGCAGAATGATGAAGAAACAAAGTACAAGTACAAGCACATACTTTAGGAAATGAAGTAAATCAGTGACTACATACTGCCCAATATTGCCTTTAACTAATTTAATTATATGTAATTTTTCCAAAACATTCCATGCATAAATAAACCTTTAATTTTATATATATTTTAGTTACATTTTACTCAAATGACTGTTCTGATGTTTGAGGGTGAAGAATCATTTTGGAGTGTACCCCAACAGTCTATAAATTCTATCACAAAACAGTAAAACCTTTTTGTCTCCCTAACCAGTGTTCTTATATGCTGTTAACTGGCATAAGTGTGAGCTCACCATCACTGCGGAGCACAAGTGGAGTGGGTGGGCCCTGGACACGGGTCTTGGTGACGGTGTTGGTCACCACACAAGTGTAGTTGCCAACATCTGAGGGCTCCACTTTAGCAATGTACAGATTCCCTGTCTCCTGGGAAATGAAGCGACGCGTATCCTGCTTCACAAATGTCGGGTACTCATTGAAGATCCAGGAAAATACCAGATCTGTGGATAAGGATATAAAAAAATATATTTAAATGCAGGAAGGGCTCATGAAAAGGGTAAAGGGAACTGAGATTTTTATGGGTGATGTGGCTGCGGTGTGAAATAAGCTTGAGACCACCTCTGGGGAGTGAAAATGGTGACTAAGTTGTATCATGCTAAGGTGAAAATTGATATCAGGATCCGTGAGAGGTTGAAAACAAATGTAATTATCCGGATTCACTTTAATGACCATTTTTCATGTTGATTAGGTCTGAATATGCAAATAGGGATTTGGGAGATGGGGTTTGTGTTGTCATGAATAATTACTGCTCCCTAGGCACCCTACTAGAATTCACAAAGGAGTTTCCAACAAAGATGGCAAAAAAGTAGATAGGGACAATAATAAGCAGAAAATGAAAAGAAATGATAAAAAACAAAAACCAAAATAAAAACCCAAACAAACAAAAAAAGGGGGAAAAAAAAACCTCTTTAGTCCAGATAAGCCAGGCGACTGCCTTCAAGAAACTTCAGTCCAACTGGAAGGATTGTACCAAGAAGAAATACTCTGAAGGCCAGGAAACTGCATTTAGCATTCAACAATTTCTCTAAACATAAGTTTAGAAATTCCAGTTATTATTACTTCCAGGAAGTGTATCCATAAATGACAATGCCTGTTATTGAACAGTGAGAAACATACCATTTGGACCAGTTTGTGTTATACTGTGATGATCAAGTTTTCCTTTAGTAAAGGAAGTGCAAGCTAAAAATAGTTAAACTACTACTTTAATCACATTTAATGTTAGCAGCAGTGCTAACTGCTAAACACATTTGTCAAGATCAAAATTAATCAATTATAGGCTTCAAAAAACCCTTAAAGCAACACGCTTCTCTATCTATTTATATATACACACACATTCTCATTTTGCTATCTTAGTGAGGACATCTAATTGGCATAACGCTTTCTCTAGCTGCTTACCCTAACCATTATAACCCTGACATTAAAACCACATTTTGAGCCTTCAAACTCGTGACGTGTGTCCCCACAAGTACAGCAGAATGCCAATTTCTGGTCCTCACAAGGATGCCTAAACAGGTATACACACACACACACACACAATGCATACATGTGGGAGCCAGTCAAGTGCAGCAGTGCCTCATGGTAAGAGCTTACAACCGGGTCACAAAATCACAAAGCTAACCAAGAATCAAAACACTGCAATCATCTTAAACCCAAACTCAAACCATATTGATTCGGTCAGCAACATTTCACTTCTCTTTGTTCCAAGCAAACAAAGACTTTGACAGCACAGACACTGTGTTACAAACACAACTATGATGCAAAAGGTTTTAAATCGATGCTGGAGTCATTGTTGCTATGTCATCCTGGGAAAGCACCTGGCAGGCTGCTGTAATATACACCTATAAGCATGTAGGTGTCAGCTGCTCCCTGCAATGCTATGCTGGAGGTTTTGAAGATAAGTGAGGCACACATTTCCAGGTCATGAGATCCAAGAGTTTGCCAGCAAATAATTGTTATAATAATACCAAGGATTACTTTGAGTAGTTAGCTTTGAGTCCATTCATACGAGCCAGCCTTAAATTCAGAGACATCAAAGCTGCTTGTTTCTACACAACCTTTTGAGCAGCCTCTGAGAAAGGGGTGAAACTGAAGCTCACTTTAATGAGACTTATCTTACCGTTAAAAAGCCAGATCAAGACAAAGGACTTTACTTCAGGCACTTATCTGCTTCATTAGGCCTCTGATTTGACATTATGGGAAGTTTTAAAGAAAGAGAAATATTAGAAAAAGCAATGGTCTAGACAAGTGTTGAGGAGTTATTAAAATGATAATAATTACTCCTAATAATAATTAATGGCTGGATGTCACAGTAGATTAAATTAAGTAATTGTGAGACTCCAGGAACCTGGTCAATAATCTAATTTAGTGCGAAACAGTGCTTAAATTGAGACAAATGCTCAGCAGAAAACATGTAAACAACAAGCATCTTGAGGAACAAAACCCAGCATATACACTGTGGTCACTCCTACTGGGACTGTAATTCATCCACTGACATCATCTCTACTGCTGGTTTCACAGAGAAACCAGACACGCAATTAGAAATGAACGCGGAGTGTTGCTATGGCATCTAAGATGAGCCCGAGCATTATACGTACCCCATACGCGAGCAGTTTGTCACAAACAGCGTTTCCCAAAGCGTGCCTCTATTTATCTTTCAGCAGCGATTTGAATGAATATAGAATCTATCGGTATCAGTGGGTGAGGTGATCACTTTACGACTTTAGTCACTTTATTGATGTCAGCTCATCAAATCTGAATGTTGTGACATAATCTGCTATTGTGGAGTTCTGCAGTCAGCATTACTGACAGCCATGAACTATTCTCCTGCTGCGCTTAATCAAACTCCACCACTTGTTAACGGACTGGCAATTAAGCAAAACACCCTTAGAGGAACCCTTCCCTTCACCTCCTCTAGCTGCTTGGCAATTTATCACAGCAGGCCTGTATACTCCTGCTGGCTGTAAGGAGCAGGTACTGTACCGATCAGTGCCATTTGAGGCTTGGGCTTAGGCTCTGGCCGCTGTGTGCACGCGGAGCCGAGCACAGACCGATGGCACAGCGGAGATCCGTGGGGACGAGGGACACTTCAAGGCAGGATAAGGCATGTTGTCTGTGTTTGTTTCCTCTCCAGTGCTTTTTGGACTATGGCTGCACCTGCTCTCGCTCTATGTTTAAAACCCATATGACTACATGGCACAACATGAGCCGGAAAATACCGCAGAGAGCACACACATAATGAGATGTCTCACACAGCTGGCCGAACGGTCCTCACACAATCATCCAGGGCATTGATTTTATGGGTTACACAACACTGATATAAAAACAGGACATCTTCAAGACAAATTGTTGAAGAAATCCAGCTGCTCTGCAGAATTGCTATTACTGCCATGCTAAAAATATTCAGACTGCAGCCTTTACACAAGAACTGAGTTGTTTTAGATTTCAATTTGAAAAGTGATGTTGAAAACACTATTTCAAAGCTGAATGCATTAAGAAAGTTTAATGTTGAAAAAAATGATTTCTACAAGAGCTCAGTTTGGTATGTCAAAGAAAAAAGAAACTAAATTTAACTTCCAAAACATGATCCACCGGAGAGGGGATTGCAGAAGTCCCAAAAGAGTTTTTGTGGTTCCCCTCTGGGTTAAAGATCACTTTGCATGAGTCACAATGAATAAAGCTGCTTCACTCACACAAAGAGATCCAGGAGCAGCTTCAAAGGACAGGCCTCACTGAATATTCAAAGAGCGAACAAGATGAGGACGTCAAACATGCCCGTCTCTTTGCACAGATTTGCCATTATGGAAAGACGGAGCACGAAGACAAAGACGGTGGGCAGTAATCACCCAGCAGGTCTATCATTCTTTATGATGAGCTGAAAGAAAACTATTTCATCAAGTTGTGGCATTATGGATGGACAGTTAGACTGTGCTGTGTGAGTGTCTCAGCAGATATGCTTCAGAGAAGGTTCTTTCATAAAGATAAGCACATAAAATTCATATGCATCAGAATGCAGCATAAATATAACAACAATACTAAAAGTGCATTTTCTATTCAATTGTGATTAAGAGATTTAATAAAGTAGTAGCTGTGTCATCTACACTGACTGATTCTGCCGGAGGTTTCTTCCTGTTAAAAGGTGTTTTTCCTTCCTACTATCGCCAAGTACGTGCTCATAGGGGGTACGCGAATTGTTGGGGATTTCTCTGTATTACTGTAGATCTTTATCTTTCCCATGTACTGCAGGATGCCTTGATGCAACAGTTATTGTGATTTGGTGCCATATAAATTAACTTGAGGGATTTTAGGGAGTCACTGTGGTCCTGTGTCAGTCAAAAAATGTTGAGTGTAATTAAGCAGCCAAGCTCAGTTCTTAGTAGGAACTGTGTGTCAAGCACCATATAGCTTCAGGATCACTGCTTCATTTAGCACTGATAGAGTAACTGAACAGGAACACTGGCCAGATGTCTCTCGTGCCACAGCAGCCTCAGTCATGGTGGCCGGTTGCTAGCTAAACTTACTGCTCAGCTATAAAAACACATTGCACATGCATAACAGCCAGCGCCACTAACTTAACATCTTGAAGGAGAATCCCACAAGTCTTTGCTTTCTGTCACAAATCATAGTCCAGGAGTCCATGACACTTGGAACACTACAATCCTTTTTTCAGCATCTTTATTTGGAGAAATGATACTGCAGATTTAATTTAATTTCATTTGCATTAAATCAACAGCAACTGTTTCTGTAACATGAGATGACTTCATGTGTCATATAAACTCATTTGACTGGGTAAAAACCTTGATGATGACAGCACATTTTTCATTTGGCCTAAATAAAAGAAAAGAAGAAAAACCCTTAAAGAGAATATGGTTAATAGTTTACATAATGTTGTTCTGTATCGAGTGAAACACAAAGCATCTGCAGTACAACAACTATGCAAAGATGTACTTTTACTGCTTGGAAACATACACATATTTGCCCTCTAAGATACGCAGCTACCTTGAAATCTTAGCTTCTTCCTCCTGTTTTGTTTTCCATGTTTTATTCTCAACTTCATTTTTGCATCTCCTTTTGTAACTTGTAATAAAACTTAGACTTAATTTCACAAGTTTCAGTTTTCCTGCTCTCGTCTGTTCACTGTGTTGTTAAGCCTACACCTCCATGTTCCCTCATTTTGTTACTTCCTGTCTTATTTTGGTAGCTCCTGTTTCTTTTCTCTTGTTCCTCTGTCTCGTCATCTTGTGTCTCATAGTTGGTGTTCTATTGTAGCTCTCCACTACATTATGTATTCCATATGTATGTAGTGGTGAGATAGTCTCTCAATCAGAGAACCAAGGTTACAATGTAACACACATTTGCCATCTTCCTAATTATTATGTGTGCATTTGTTTGTCACACTGTACTGCTGTCTTCCCTCACATGTCTTCTGGTTTGGTTTGGATTTTTGAATTTTCTACTTGCCTGAATAAAGTTTTTTTCCCAGTTGTTTTAATTATATCTACCAAGATTAGGTTTTGGTAGCGTGTATGCGCGAGCATGTCATTCAAACATGATAGCTCAAAAACTAGTTTATGAATTCTGTTAAAACTGTGTAGGGATGTAGCGTGGGGTCATGTTAGTAATCAAATAAAATTTCACTAAAATTTGTCAGGTTTCTAAGCCTTGTAACTTAGAAACTATGATTCCTATATAGTGTGTATTGTCATATACAACACGAAGAAAGTATGGTATAAGGATTTAAAATATCATGTTACATTTGACCTTTGACCTGTCCTTCAAGGTCACGAGCTTGATTTGAAGGTCAAAGTGACAGTAATACTATCTAGAGCTATTTAAACCTGTGATTGTCACTGCCATTGTTTGTATTGATGACATATAAGCATTTGAGAATTCTAAATAACACCTTATTAATTGTATTATTAATAATATTTATTGACTATATGCACATTACAGTAATTGTAAAATTGTTGTGTATATAAAAGGCTATAGCCATTTGAATACATAATAATTTGGATACATGTACAATGTTCCCAAAAAGGTATAATATCCTTTTAGGCAAACAAAATAAAATATAAAAAATGCAATACTACTCCTTTAAAAGTAAATACTGCCCAGAGATTGAGTTCAAGTGCTTCTTATTCAACGAGTCTGCGTCTGGGTCTTTATTGCAGCAGCCCTTTAGTTTCCAGATACAGTGAAAAAAACACAGCCATCAAAAGACGTATGCATAATGAATTCTGCCACTCAAAGCTATGCTTCAAACCAAGTCATTAGAAAAGCATTCAATTTTCTACTAAGGCTTTGTCCAGTGAAACTCCAGTGAAATGAAAGGCATGTGCACTTGTGCTAACAGCTGATTTGAGGTAGAAAAAGGACATGCAGCAAATGACAACTGAACAAATTTGCAGAGGAGTAAATAACTTTATAAATTTATAAAAATAAATAAATGCAACGGCTGTTAAATTCAGTGACGTCAGCCAGTCGCTAAAAAAAAAAGGTAGCCATGTTTTTGGTTTCGTGTAATGTGATTAATTTCTCCACAACACAGGCCCCGGCCTGCTTCTCATCCTCCTGCTGTTGCCCCAAGCCTGCACTGACACTGTCCCTGGGGGTGGAGGCGGGAGTGTTGTGTGCTTATCCGCTAAAAGCAATTCATATTAATTTGAACACAGACGACAATATTTACAACAAGCATGAACGACCAAAGATCTCGCTCTTTTTTTTTTGCCAGAAAACAAAGCACCCATCTGTCAATAAAGAAAGACTTAAGGAGTTTTACTGTTACATCAGTATGGTTTGGCATCATAATGTATGATCAGCACCAGTAGCCTCATCACTTCATATCAATAATAGATGTAAGGGCACGCTGTGACAACAAGATGCATTTTTAATTGCCCAATTACAAAGCTGTGGGATGTGAGCATACTGCAAAAAAAAGAAGGCAAAAATTTACAACAAAACAGCACGCAGTTGTCCTTTTCCAGGATGAATAATTCTCTGATTACAGGCGTCACGCACACGGTATTACATACTGAGTAGGAGGGGTTGCTGGGTATGTGTCAAACTGGGTAAAAAAAACAAAAAACACACACTGAGCTAGTACAACATGATCTAATTTTTTTCTAAAGTACTTCATGAGCTGATGAGAGGAGGGCGCATGCAGCAAAACAACACGGCTGCACAATCCACACGAGGAAAGCCCCCGAATCAGCCGTGAAAACAAACGTACAATTTATTCCTGTTAGAATCTACGCGCTCGGTGATTTAGGAGAGCATCTTCAGCACACAGACAAGCAAAAATAAAAGAAACTCGAGAGACGCCTTCCACTGTTAGACTACTGTCATCCCACGTTGTGTAACTGAGTGCAGTACTCCCATATCTGCTCCAGGCTCCGAGAATCCTCTGATCCACTGTTTCCTTTACAGGACCGGACAGGATGCACATGCTCAGCGCTCTCGAAGCCTCGGGTGGGAGGAAAAACAGGACAAAAGTCACACACACACACACACAGACACAACTACTCTTGGAATAGACACAAGTGATTTCAGTCTTGAGTGCCCCTTAAAGGTCTCCCCCCATTAGAAAATAGAGGTCAGCAGCATTAAGTCCACGACTAAACACAGTAGTCGTGCAGTACAAAGAGCGCGGTTGGGTCACACTGGCAGCCCATTAATGCGGTCTGCTTTGAAAAAGACAGACAGCCTCTCAGCCCTTCTTGTTTCCTCTGATCCACACTGACAGACCGAAGGGGAACTGGACTGCACATTTGGGAGAAACAAACATCGCAGCGGCGGCTCGGTCTAAAAAGAAGCCGGCGCTGTAACCAGGTTGTGTTAATCCATTCTCCTTCCTTGAACTCTGCAGAAAGCAATTACCATAGATTCCTGCCATGCTCTGACACTGGCCTGTCAGATGGGGAGCAAACGTGTGGATGCAGTGTGGAGGCAGCACCTCACTCTGCCTTTGTGCTGCAGTCTGGTCTGGCAGGGTGTGTCGTGCCTGATTCTGCACTCAGCCCCCATTTCCCTGTCTTCCTATGGCTGATTGTAAGTGCAGGTAGCATGTTTGATGACAGTGGTCACGTTGGAAGACACGCAGCGGAAAACAATCGCGGCTCCTGCTCAAGTCCTTGTTGTTTGATGTGGTTTTGGAAGCCAGGTCTTCTCGTATTACAGATTCAAGACACTCATAGTTCATATATCACGAGTCCTACAGTCATCACATTTTCCTCAACCTAAATTTAATTATTTTTCATTTAGTTGGAAAAAAATACTATGACTCAAGTTAAGATCCACTAAACCTTTAATAGTTTATTCAATGTGCATCTATTCATTTAACAAATAATGAGATTTGCTTGTTGTTGCATCACTTTGTAGCTGACGGCTGGCTGCTATAACGTGCTCCGGTTACATAAAGTATCTTGAATGTTCACTCACTGGCCACTTTGTTAGGTACACAGGTTTGACTGCTGGTAAATGCAAATCACATGTTGGCAGAACAGTCAAGACAACCAGCTGAAGTTTGAACCAATGGTCACATTACACAGACAGAAACAGAAATTTATACTGTGGAAACTGAAATCCTACAGCTCTGCACTCATTTCTTTATATTTTGATTCCAAGAAGCCAGAATTTCTGGTTATTCTTTAAAGTGATCTTTAGTTATGAACACAGAAAAACTGTAAACAGATTTTGACCCATCATGCCGTACCATCTGGAAAGTGTCTATTTGGCGACGGCTTCATTTTTAAGCGCGACAATGATCCCAAACAGCCTGCTATTGCAGTAAAAGCATACCTGGATAGGAAAACACTCAACAGAACACTTTCAGTCATTGATCGGCATCCCGAGAGCCCAGACCTCAACATTATTGAAGCATTATTGTGTGGGATCATCTTGAGAGAGAACGCAACAAAAAGCACCCAACATCCAAAGAAGAGCTTTGAGTGTCCTTGAAGAAGGATCCTTAAAAAAACACACACATCAAAGCTTGTCTAAGAGAGCTCAGGCTGTGTTGAAGAATAAAGGTGGTCATACCAAATATGCACTTTCAAACTAATTTGAATGTTTTTGTCTTCTATCATGTTCAGGTTTCCTCACTCCACCCATATCTCATGATCCTCGCAAAATATAAAGAAATAAGAGGTGGCTTGATCATTTACACCTGGACCTGCTGTCTGCACAGTACTGTATGTGTACTACGGCAACCAAGTGTTGCAGGGAATCACTGGACATTCTGCTGCCACAGACTCTCATTAGCTTCACACCTGATGCTCTCTCTTACAAGCTGAGAACAGAAGAACAGGCGTGCACGCCACATCCTCCATGTTCATGTTTCTTTTCTTTATTCTCTTCTCTTTGCTTCACTGCCATACATTCTCACTCCCCTTCCTCTTCCACGGGGGGGGGGGGTTGCCGCACCCGTAAAATGTTTATTTGAGCAGGTTCCTCCATGCTCGCAAATTGCTGCAACGCTGCTGTGCTCAAGATCAATAAATATGTTTTACAATACTCAAACTCAGGACTTACAGCTGTGGACTTTTGCCTGCTTGCTGTTTTGCAACAAGGCAGACTACTCTGCATGTGATAACTTGCAAATTGTAAACGGTTGTAGTCATTTGTCCAAATTTCCTAAAACATCTGAAAATGCTAACAAAGAACGAGAAATGCTCTTTCTGATGTGCACAAGTAGCACAGTGTTTGGAAGGATTTTACATAGGGGTCAAATTCCCATCAACGCCTGCTGTGTATACATTGCATGACACAAACTGATAATTAGTTGTATGTGTTGCTCTAATGTGTTGGATATGCATTTCATTTTCCCTCTGTTTTGCTTTTCTCACCTACTGTTGACTAAATAAAGGACGATTACAAGTGTAGTGATTAAACAGCATGTGCACATGTGCAGAAAACATGTGACCCCCGTCGTTTTTCGATGTAATTTTTTATAGGGAATCATAACATGTGACCTACCTGCTTTACTTTCTATTCTCAGACACTCACAGTGGAGTTTGTCATCCTGGCATTAATATTTCTCTCTAATCTGTGAAATGTCACATTGCTCGTAAATTGTGAGACACTTCACGAAGCCTGCAGTGCCGTGTTTGTGATGTAACATGAATATAAGAACAGGAATAAATTAAGCAAACACAATGATGTGAGGAAACATTGAAATCTTGCATGAATATAATTAAAATCTACACAGTGTGATACAGTCTAAACTGAATGTCTTTTCTAATTATATCACCTTGAACATGTAAACCGTGCAAAGTGCAGCAGCGGCAAGCTGGAGCAAAGATCATCGATGTGTCTAAGAACAACATCACCAGCAGTTTAAACTTTGATACCCAGCTCCACCTGTAACTGACTTTGAATTGCACGAAAACAAAAGGAGACGTGTGCCTCTGAGAAATCTGTTTTGACTATAACCTCTGTTCCCTGAAGGAGATGAACAAGATTGCAACATCCACGCAACATCTACCCGATGCTGCGTTAGCACAGGCGTCAGCTTGCATCATTCTTTCAACAGGTAAAGAGAGATCACAGCGGGACGTACGGGACACAATAAATCCCCAGTAGTCCTGCACTCGTGAGACACTCTCTGTTGCCACAGATGAAGCCGGCCCTTTACCGTGAGGAAAATAATGTGTAAAAAATATTTGCCCAAGAGCCACAGCAAACCTCCCCCTGAGTGTCCACCACTGATGCAGCTTTGCATTCTTTTAGCAATGTGTCACGATGTAAAGTCTAAAAAAAATCCGAATTGATGCAGCAAATATACTTGTTCCATTCATTCTTCTTTTATGCAAAGATATAATGCCTACATTTCCCACAATACAACTCAACCCCTGACAGGCCAGTTTAAGATGCAGGTTTGTTATACTGAAAGTTGCCAAAGCAGCAAGCCTCAAAGAGAGGGCTGCGGAGGTCTGGTTTGCTCTCGCTGTTCTTTCATTTTCTTGTGGTCTTCTTCTGGGTTGGCCAGCATCATTTGAGGCAATATTTCAGGCTTTGCGCGCCTCCCTCTGGAGTCACAAAATGCTTCGCAAATGCAGTACGACTCCCCCACATCGGTCAGCAGGCAAACTTTACAGAGCTGAAGTCTGTATTTTAGTTTTGTTTCCACTTTGATGATGGTACTAAAGGGCTGTTTCTGTACCATTTGTCATGCCAGTGAACCACTGAGAAAATATTTTTTCATTTCTCTAATGTGAATCGTCGGGTAAGTTTCTCTGATTTATATCACTGTGAATCAAAAATCTTTATTAATGTATGGTTTGGTAAAAGTTGATAATCACACTTTGAAATGCATTCAAGAAAATAATGAATTACCGTAATTGTCGGGCTATAAGCCGCTACTTTTTGCACAAGCTTTGAACCCTGCGGCTTTTAGTCAGGTGCGGCTTTTCTATGGATTGTCCATGATTTTTGTCATATCGTAAGACGATTTGTTTTGTTTGTTCCGCTGTTGTACGGCACTACGTTGCCTGGCGGAAGGGCATGTGATCAGACACACAGTATCGGGGTTCAAGAGTGGTATGTTGGTCACATGTCCATCCGCCAGGCAACGTAGTGCCGTACGAAGTAGCGCGAAAAACAAACTTCAAAGTAGCGCTACGTGTTCAGCGGGAGGCGTGGATGACGAGCGGCAATAAACTTGCGAAAAGCAAGTTATGCTCAACTCCACCAGTGGATTCTGACAGCGTGAAAAAGTGTGAAAACATCCACGATCACCAACGGATTTCGAAGGGCTGGACTGCTGCGTGATGGAGAGGAGGACACCGCCACGGCCCTTCTGAGGGTGTTCGACTCCGACACTGACAACGAGGATTTCTTTGGTTTTGAAAGTGACAACGAAGGAAAGAAGCTGAGAGTGGATGACGAAGCCATCCTGAGCCTGTTCGTTTCTGACACTGGAGAAGAGGACTTTGGTGGTTTTAGTGCGCAGGAAGAAGAAAAAGATGGTGGTGAATGACTGACTTTTCTTCTTGTTAAAGCCGTGTCACTGCACCTGAGCCTAAAAGGTAGTCCAATCTATTTTTCTGGTGTGCTGTAGGTTATTGTTATGTACTACATTTGTTACTCGTTTATGAAGCACAGTACATATTTCGTACTTGTAATTACCGGTACTTGTACATATACCCTAAAAAGTTATGCAAATATGTACCCATAACTTGTTTTTCAAAATATTAATAAAAGTGATGTGTCTCCAAACAGCCATCTCTTTCCTGACAATTCCCTTTGTGCATATTCTCTTACATATGATAAGTCAATATTGAAACACCTGCGGCTTTTAGTCAGGTGCGGCTAATGTATGTACAAAACAGGATTTCCCCCTGATTTTAGCTTGTGCGGCTAATATTCAGGTGCGCTTTGTAGTCCGGAAAATACGGTAGTCTTATCTTTGAACTAAAGATGGTAACCAGGTCTTCTATAACTTGAACTCTTTGTACACGAGATGATTTTCTAGGGTATGACTTAACTGAGTGTGCACAGATCTGTGCACAATCCTACTAAGTGAGCTGAATTCTATGCAGCACCAGAAGCGGTTAAAGGCCTGTGATGGCAAGCCAGCTATAAAAGTGCTATGAATTCAACTTACAACTGCTGTCCAATGCTCTGCTAGGCAAGCTAGGTGTGTGGACGGAGCTGTCATGTTTTCGACAATTGTTATTTTCCCCTTGCACAGCAGGTGACAGCGCATTTCTTCTGGGATGAAATCCCCACAGGCACTGAGGGATTTGTGTTTATGTGGCAGCACAGTGGAGCCCAAGGACATGCCATGTGACTGCAGCCTGGCAGAGGGGACGCAGTCGCTTACACGCCATTAAAAAACCCCATAAAGAAAAGGAAAAAGGAAATGGTCTTTATACATGGAATGACATGAACGTATATTTGTGTGAGGCCGTGAATTACCCTCTTTTTAATGCTTTTATACCGCACACACAGGCGTGCGCGCACTCCAAACACAACAATAACAACAACTAGTGTAAACTTTAAGAAGCTTAAAGGAGATTGAGGAAACATGTCACTCACACATATCTTTTGGGAAATGTGTGCATTCTCTGTTCAGACTCCTCTGTGACCTTTTCATACGTGATTTGAAACTCCAATCAACTCCCGAGTGTCACTCTCATAAAAATATCCCATTTCATGCCGCTGTCATGTAGTTGGTTGCTTGTCTGCAAAGTTTCTTCTTCGGCATGAGGTAACTGCTAGATTATATCAAAACCAGAAGGGTTTGCAGAAGAGGCTCTGTTGGCTCAGCCATGGACGGTGTGACAGTGACATGCGATATTATTTCAGAGAGCTGAAGTCTCCAGACAGATGAAGAGGGAGAAATATGATTGAATACGGGATTGTGAAAGGAGATTACTCATGGAGATTGTGAAATGTGTCGGCTGCTAATCAGATTAAGAGCAGAATAATCCCTGATGGGAAAAAAAGAGAAACTACTAAATATGAGTCAACAAATACCACGGAATAAACATGTCGCTCCTCATGCTGCATGAAGAGATTAAAACTTCATATAGCCTTTATCAAAGTGCGCCTTCAGAAGGAATTTAAATATCTTATTTTTGACAAGCAGAACGATAGTTGAGCTGCTATTTGAATACTGTTGCCAGGCGACTGATCAATATACCAACAGAAAACCTAAAACAGGTTGACAACTTCAGGCAGCTATCATTGGACATGCTATGTTCGTTTCATGTGATGTACTTTAATCTTATTTAAGTTTATAAATCTTTATGTTTTTCTTGGCTGAGCAGTTTAATATCTGTGATGTTTTAATGTCAGTAATAATAATATTTTCTGTATAATAGGTTAAAAGAAAGTAGAATAGTATGGTCAGAAAAACACTAAATGCTCACTCAATCATAATTGGATCATAAATGAAAAATAAACTTTAGTATTTTCATATTTTTCCAGCTCTCCTCACCTGAATGACCAGACAATAACTCCTTACAGGTGTGTCCAAATTCATGGCTGCATCCTCCTGAGGACCCGGCCTTCGCGGTCTAAGTGGGCCGGGCCCTCCGAAGGCCAGCTGTATGGGGGATGTGATGTGAAAACGATGTACGGGGAGTTCGCTGTTATCGCCCGGGCTAGCTATCGAGCTGGTGGGTAACAGACGTCTCCAAAAACGTTGGAGCACTTTTCCAGACATGCGATGTCTTGATAAACCGAGCAGATATTTGACGTTTACACAGCTACATTCTCGCCTGAAAATATCTTAAAAGTTTACTTTGTGACCCAGAAAGAGTAATAAAAGTAATATTAAAACTTAGTAGCGGCCGCCATTGTTGGAAATTGGAATTGGCTGGGCCGCGCTATGAATTCTGGGATATGGTGGGGAACGAAGGACACACCCGACCCATCCTTCAAATTCGGGGAAAAGGGGGACGCATTTGTCGGCTGCATTTGTCGGAGTCTACGAATTTGGACAGCCTTCATTGCGTTGCTGTGACGTAATCAGTCTACAAATGCGGCCTCAGGAGGATGCAGCCCATGAATCTGGACGCCCCCTACATCACGACTAGCATAAACTAGGATAACACGATAAGGGAAGACAAAATCACCATATGATAATATGCACAACTGTATCATCACCTGAGCAAGGTTGCAGAATGGTTACACCCTTATCTAATAGATTTTAGTAAGTCCTAATATTACCTTGTCATCTGTATTATAGTTAGTGACGCAATCCCTGTTTATCTGTCATTACTGTGTCATTAATCATAGTTTGTATTGTCACCAGTAATTAATCTAGGCAGCTGCTGTGCATGCTGCTTATGATATTTGCTTCCATAATATGCAGGTTACACGTCATGCTTATCACAAACACACATGTTGCTGTTATCACCACACAGTTATGTACAGTCTGTTTACTGTAGATATAGCACAAAGAGATGTGCTGACCAACCCCCCTAAAGATACACATGCACACATCCTATCTAATCCTGGCTTACATACAGCAGATATGTGCTTCCCTTCCAACACATTCCCTTAATTTTCTGTTCCTTTGAAATCATTCTCTCTATCACCATCCCCATCTACTTCTTGTGTCTGAACGCATCTTTCTGCATGGGTGACTCCATGCTGCTTACAGCGGGCAGGACAGCTGTCTGCCACACATAATGTGCCCTCTGAGAACCCCCTCTGGCAGGTGGAAACCCACCAGAGCCTTGGGCTTACACAGAGGGTCCTAACTCCATGGGAAGATCTGCAAACATATGGCACTGAATAGGGATGTGCAGAGGTTTTCCTTGCAAGTACCACCCACATGCAGAATTTGATTAAAATGCAATGAGGTCCTCGTCAGGGAAGGAAGGTGGCTTAGGTGGCTCGACAGTCATTATTGTCCTGTTATTGGCTGTCACTCTACCGATGCCACATTGTGATTCATCCTCTTTGTGCCAAAGGAGCATCATAAAACTTGACTGCACACGACTGAAAACGATCCCCCCCCCCAGTCTACCAGTGCACCACAACAAGCAGAGAATGTGTGTCATTATCAACTTTTCATATAACTCTTCGGGGTTTGGGACAGGGTTAGCTCGTTGCTGAAAGCAACTGGATGAAACTGTCTAATATTCTTTCTATTCAGAAGGATTGCTTTCAAACAAACCTTGAAATGCTGTCAAGCTTACAAGATGTCAGCCTGGTGTCGCATTCAGAAACAAACACAACACAGATTTCAAACATGTATTTTGACCAATTGAAAACTGCCAGGTTAGCGGCCTCTCTTACACCCTCAGAAAAGAGAAATATACTGTTTCCTGAATATAAACCTGTGTTCTGTTGTTATCATTCTGAGTCTCCTTTCAGGCTGCCTGCAGATTAAATGCATGGCCTTTTCCTCATTAGTCATCTTGTTTCTGTGAATTTATGAGAAAACACACACCATTGCGTATCTTTTGACACGCCAAACAGATTTGCAATAAAACAAGGACACAACTGAGATTGATGACTGAGCTGCTTCCTGAATTCATGTCTCTAGTAGAGCATGTAAAAGCTTTTCAACCGAGGCTCTGCAGCTTTTTACTGTTGTCCAGCATAGTGTTTCTAATCACACGAGCAGTGATATTCATCAAAACATTCCCTCACATGAACTGGAGGATTCCTTTGTATTTAGGTAACATAGTGCATGGTTTGTTTAATGAGTTCTGCATACTTGCTATGTTTTAACAGCTTAATTATACTTATTATGCTCTGTGTACCCTCAGAGAACCCATTTTTGTTAGTGACACCTTTGTAAATGAAGCAAACTTAAGCTAACGTTAGCTACTGTTCCTCTCTGTTGAAGCTCAGAGTCGACTACAGACACTCAGATTTCGATTCTTATTCATAAAGATGGCAAGCCACAGGCTTTTAGTTGTTGTTTGTCTCATTTTTTCAAATTAAATGATATGGAAACAAGTACCGAGCTGCCTTCACCTATGGGAGTACCACCCATGCCATGAAGCTCCCAGCACACAGATTTTGTGCTGATGTTAATGCCAGAGGAGGTCTGGAACTCTTTAACTTTATGTGATCTGTTACTTGGTGGCTGAGTTGTTGGGATTTCGATTTTGCAATAACACTTAAAATACTCTAGAAGGGACGAAAATTCACACACTCACAACAGTGGCATCCTCTTACAGTACCACACTCAGATTCAGTCAGTTCTTTAGAACAGCGGCCTTCAGCCCCGGTACCGGTCCATGAGTCGTTTGGTACCGGGCTGCGATAGTTGAGGCTTAGGTGTGAAATTTATGGTTTTCAGGGTTTTTAATCGTTATTTTTTTTAATCATTTTTATCGTTAACTCGGTTTCCCTAGGTCTTTTCCCGTGTGTTATGAATAAATCTTCTTTTTTTTGGTACCAGTACTGGTTTTATTTTGTTGTATTTATCCGCGACACCTTAAAGGCCGGTCCGTGGTGCAAAAAAGGTTGGGGACCGCTGCTTTTGAACAACCCCTTCTTTCACAAATGTTTGTAAAGTCAGACTGCATGGCTGGCTCCTTGATTTTACACACCTGTGACACTGCATGTGAAAACACCTGAATTAAAAAATAAAGACTTTTGTCCAAATAGTTCATGTCTCCATTCGCTATTGTGAATAAAGTGTTCAAAACAAGTTGCAGACTGTAAGTTTAAACCAGCTAAAAGTGGAAAAAATGGCAAAACTATTTCATGTAGAATTTGTAAAATACACAAATGTGTGCATATCTGTGCGTGTGAAAAGTACAGGGAGTGCAGAATTATTAGGCAAGTTGTATTTTTGAGGAATAATTTTATTATTGAACAACAACCATGTTCTCAATGAACCCAAAAAACTCATTAATATCAAAGCTGAATGTTTTTGGAAGTAGTTTTTAGTTTGTTTTTAGTTTTAGCTATTTTAGGGGGATATCTGTGTGTGCAGGTGACTATTACTGTGCATAATTATTAGGCAACTTAACAAAAAACAAATATATACCCATTTCAATGATTTATTTTTACCAGTGAAACCAATATAACATCTCCACATTCACAAATATACATTTCTGACATTCAAAAACAAAACAAAAACAAATCAGCGACCAATATAGCCACCTTTCTTTGCAAGGACACTCAAAAGCCTGCCATCCGTGGATTCTGTCAGTGTTTTGATCTGTTCACCATCAACATTGCGTGCAGCAGCAACCACAGCCTCCCAGACACTGTTCAGAGAGGTGTACTGTTTTCCCTCCTTGTAAATCTCACATTTGATGATGGACCACAGGTTCTCAATGGGGTTCAGATCAGGTGAACAAGGAGGCCATGTCATTAGTTTTTCTTCTTTTATACCCTTTCTTGCCAGCCACGCTGTGGAGTACTTGGACGCGTGTGATGGAGCATTGTCCTGCATGAAAATCATGTTTTTCTTGAAGGATGCAGACTTCTTCCTGTACCACTGCTTGAAGAAGGTGTCTTCCAGAAACTGGCAGTAGGACTGGGAGTTGAGCTTGACTCCATCCTCAACCTGAAAAGGCCCCACAAGCTCATCTTTGATGATACCAGCCCAAACCAGTACTCCACCTGCACCTTGCTGGCGTCTGAGTCGGACTGGAGCTCTCTGCCCTTTACCAATCCAGCCACGGGCCCATCCATCTGGCCCATCAAGACTCACTCTCATTTCATCGGTCCATAAAACCTTAGAAAAACCAGTCTTGAGATATTTCTTGGCCCAGTCTTGACGTTTCAGCTTGTGTGTCTTGTTCAGTGGTGGTCGTCTTTCAGCCTTTCTTACCTTGGCCATGTCTCTGAGTATTGCACACCTTGTGCTTTTGGGCACTCCAGTGATGTTGCAGCTCTGAAATATGGCCAAACTGGTGGCAAGTGGCATCTTGGCAGCTGCTCGCTTCACTTTTCTCAGTTCATGGGCAGTTATTTGGCGCCTTGGTTTTTCCACACGCTTCTTGCGACCCTGTTGACTGTTTTGAATGAAACGCTTGATTGTTCGATGATCACGCTTCAGAAGCTTTGCAATTTTGAGACTGCTGCATCCCTCTGCAAGATATCTCACTATTTTTGACTTTTCTGAGCCTGTCAAGTCCTTCTTTTGACCCATTTTGCCAGAGGAAAGGAAGTTGCCTAATAATTATGCACACCTGATATAGGGTGTTGATGTCATTAGACCACACCCCTTCTCATTACAGAGATGCACATCACCTAATATGCTTAATTGGTAGTAGGCTTTCGAGCCTATACAGCTTGGAGTAAGACAACATGCATGAAGAGGATGATGTGGACAAAATACTCATTTGCCTAATAATTCTGCACTCCCTGTATAGGGCCCCTGTGATTTGTCTTCTCCGTCCCCTGGCTTGGTTACTAGTGAAAAAACAAAAAACGCCTTAAAACCAGTCTTAAATTCATAGTTTCACTGTTCCAGAAGCTTTGTGGAAAAGTAAAGCGACTTGCAGTTTTAAGGAATAAACAAAGTGCCTGTTATTTATTGGGTCCTATTTTCAGAAGTGTATTAGTACACATCATGTGCTCTGCTGTGGAAATAAATCATCAGGCTGGTGTATGTGGTTTGTGACTCAGTAAACTAACAGATAGCGAGAAACGAATAAGCGATAGAAACAAAGTTCACAGATCTTAGGATGAATAAATTGTTAGCTTTAGATTCTGATGACAAGAGGAGAGACAAAAGAACACCACCAGGAGCTAAAGCGTATTTGTACGCTCCTTTTTATAATGGTGTAAAAATAACTGGAACTACTAAAGTGAAGCAAAGAAAGGGAAACAGGGCAAGAAACAAACAAACAAATAAATAATAAAATTGTCAAATTACAAACAAGCAAGCAAAGCATTACAATCACACAAGCATTAAACAAAGCAAAGATTCAGTCATTTCTCAGGGTGAGCGCTCACTAATTTTAATTCAGTATGTTTTATGCCACTCACTTCCTTTCAGGCAAATTAAATTTGAATTCATTCAGAGGATACATTTTGCTGCCTAATTGCAAGGCTTTATGTCAAAAGATGCCCTATCGTGCATGTTCACTCTGACCCTAGCATGACGCCGAAGCGCCAGAGTAGCAGCGGTGCGCCCTGTCACCCGCCGTGCAGCGTGCCATTTCAGATGCAACAAAGCAGCGTATCGGGTCAACAAAGAAAAGCACTACTGGCAAAACACTTAGCTCTTTGCCTGCTGATTGATTGCTTTTCATTGTTGCCAGTTTGAATATGCTGTTCCTCTGATGGGCAGCTTGGCAGAACATGTAATTGTGTGTGTGTGTTTAGAGCCAATAGCCTGGCCAGGATTTGTGGGGAAGCCTGTTGAATCCTGATTTAGTGTCTGCTGTCTGATATTTTTGTCTGAGTGAGGGATTTGAAAAATGCCTTGAAAATAATTTTGTGAGCTAACACTCAGTACGGACTGGCAGGTGAAGATAATCGCAGTGAATTTCTCATTAAAGGTCATGCAAACCAACACGCTCGTGCAGGTTTCAAACGTGCGAGGGCTCTGGGGCAAGATGAGAGGGTATAAACCGAAGACGTTTTGTCCTCGTAAATGTTTAATGTTAGAAGAACCACAGCAACAACAAATGATTAAGGCTGTTTATCCAACTGAATGACAGAGCGGTGGTAGCTTCTATTACAACAGAGAGATGTAATTTACTAAAATGGACTTCTAACTGACACCTTGTATTGGCTCTGTTTATTAGTGAGGAGACAAGTGTCTTGAGGGGGCTTTTCATGTGCCTGTTGGTCTTAAAAAACACAACCTAATTGGATTACTTCAGCACAAATCGGCAGATATGAAGAGAATCAGCGAAGCAACTATTCACAGTATAGAGAACAATCAAACACGGGCATGTCAGCTCGGCTATTTGAAAGTAAATCTAAAATTCCAAATTACTCCACAGCTTGCCAAGCTTTCACCGGTTAAAACCCCAAAAGGATACAAGCTGCAAACAATTACAATCAATTCAATGCGAGCAGCATTTTTACTAAGCAGACCAGTGTATGAATCAGTGATATTTGTTAGGTAGCTGTCAGCTGGGAGAATGTAATCCAAGCAGCTGTTGCATTTAGCACTTCCAATAAGCGAATTGAAGAAGCTGCACAAGGACACATCTGCTGCAATTAAACGAATGGAATGAAGAGCTTGGCTTAAAACTTGATTTTTAACTGAGGAGTTTACCGCAATTGTCTTTTGGTGTTTTAATAAAATTGTCCAAATACAAATATTATTATTATTATTATTATTATTATTATTATTATTATTATTATTATTATTATTATTATTATTATTATTATTATTATTGTTGTTGTTGTAGCCGCAGTGAGAAATTTCTCAAACTCAGATGTAGTTTCAATTTTGAATGGCCTCATAAAAATACAGTGAAGTTGACCTTTAACTTTTGGACATATATTTAAAAAAAGTTATTTTTTTGTGAAATATTTCCACATTTTGTAGTTGAATTGCTTGCATCAGCCAAATTCTAAGAAATTCCCTCAAGGATAAGGTATCACATTCCCGAGTTATCTAGGCTAATGGCCAATAATGTGATTTGTGAGGTCACAATTTCCTTCACTTTTGACCCCCGGATTGTAATCAGTTCCTCTGGTCACAGCCTGCTCTGTGATGAAAAAGGACAGCTTTTCAAATGTCTGAATAGTGCATGTAATTCATGACACTCTTCTCTCAGTTTGAACTAACCATATGAATGATCTTGTCGCTGCTTGAGCAAGATCAGTACATCTAAATGAACCCACCTGAATTCAGAAGGCAGCCTAAGCTTACCTACTGCACGGTCTGGCACGGTCTTCTCATCTGGCTTTCAGCGAGAAAGCAAAATCATTTGTATGGTACCTTCTCACACCTTATGAAATTCAGAGTATCGTTGCCTTGAGCTTGAGAGCAAACGTCGCTGAATAAATAGAGCTGCACAATAGTTTATTTTAACTGCCATGGAAATGAAGACAAAAAATAACCCTCTCATCAAAGCGCATTCAGCTTTAGGCTCCTAACAGAGAGGCTGTCCCACTTCCCATGACCCAGCCGAGAGTGATCACACCTACACGAGGCACGAATCGCTTGGAAAGTTTTCCATCCCCACAGCGTCAGGTTTAAGGTGTTGATTACCTAGCGAAAGCCGCTGTTAAACAGGTACATCTGAAAGAGCTCCGTTTGAAAGCGCTTCAGTCATCGTTACTTTGCACAGTGAGATAACTTCCAATTTTCAGTGTGAAACAGACACATGCTTGCTAGTCAACTGAAAGAAAAAGAAAAAGCAAGAGAACTTATTATTTTTACCTCCAGAATGAGGAGGAGGGCCGCAGAGCAGAACCACTCCTTGACCTTCACGCACTGAAACAGAGCTTCTTCTCTGAGTCTTGAAGTTTTCCAAGTCTGCAAAATAGAAAAAAACAAAACAAGAAAACAGCAGTAAGTCAAATATTCCACAAGCTGGAGGCTGTTACATTTTATTAGCATACACATGAAGGTGCTGTCATGAACAAATTACTGTTTTTCTTACTTCTTTTCAAGGTCACATTGTGCGCAACCTAAAGCAGCAGGTGGGGAAAACTCTCACAACAGGTTGCCTGTCTATTACAGAACTCGCAGACATAAACACAGCACATACTCACATAGCGCCAGAAAGTTCATGGCCTATATTTCTTCAGACTGTGGGAAGAAACTGATGCTTTATCCTGTCAAATACAGTACTTGTAAACTCTGAGGGCCAGAGTTCAAACTCACAGCGTGTCAGACGCTGGTGCAAAAAACCTGAAGCCCCGTGCCAAGCAAATGATATACAAAAACATGACGTACGGAACATTTTGAGTAAGTTAGAAAAAACCTTTAAAGACTGCCTGAACCTTCAGCAGCAACAAACTGAACATGTTTGGCAGTAAACAGCCTTTGGCTTTGCCTCAAGCCAAATCACCCCCCCCCCACGTGCGCCTGTGCTGCCGATATCCAAATTCACGGAGATGGTGCCACAAGTACGGGGGTTTTGGTGGAGGAAGACAGCAATGAGTGATTTAAAAAAGCACAGATAGCGTAAATCAGTGCAGGAGAGATCAGTTGTACCTGACTATTATACATCATACAAAGTCGTCATAGGAAGTGTAAATGCTTTGATATGACTAAAAGGACAAATGAATTAAATTTCTAATTTATTATTGTTAAAAACCTGACAAACTCCCTCAGTGATTAATTAGAAATAAGAATTAAAAAGTAGAATCTGGATGAAAAACTGTGATGAATTTTAGAAAAAAAACCCTTCGGGGACTGAGCATTAGCATTACTTTCCAACGCCTCCCCTTCAACTGGGTAAAAGCATTGTCTTGTGAGTACAGCGGACAAAGTTTGCAGCACGATGAACACTCAAAAATCTTAGGACTTTTTAAAAAAACTAACAAGGACAGGAAGTATCAGAAAGGCAGAATAGTTTTAAATATATGTTTGCTTTAAAGAAGAGAAGAGATTGTGCCTTTGCTCAAAGGAAGGGAGCTGCATTCAGTTATTTGGCTGCTTTTGTGAGTGTGTGTGTGGATGGGGGTGATGGTGGGTAATGGGGGTGAGGGCCACCTTATGTCACTTCTTTTGACACACCCCTGTTAATCACACAAAGATAGGTCGATGGAAGGAAGCACTCACTCGTGTGTGTGCGTGTGTGTGTTTTGCTTAATTTCTTTTTGCTGGATTTATTTCTTTTGCATACTTGAGGGGACACACTTAAGATAAGGGGGAAATGAAAAGAATGAGGCCTATTATTGCTCCCTGTAACCTGCACTGGTAATTGTATGTTGCGAATAATGAATGTAAGTTAAGCTTGAGCTGAATACATGATGAAAAAAAAAAACTATAACTAAGCACTGAAATCAATAAAGACACACACCCACACTAATATGATCCAGACAGCAATCTGAAGCCTCGCTGCTAAGCGGAGAGGGTTGCCGTGGCAGGTCACACATGAGGGATTTTAATAGCTCTGGTGGTAATCAGGTTACCTTTCATTTATCAAACCTACCACCACCGAACCACACAAAGCTATTCCTAGTAGGGCTTTGACACCACAAGTACTGTTAAACTGAAGTATTTTCCTTTGACAGCTGATGGAAACAATAGCAGGTCAGAACCACATCTGACATTTGCTGATGATTTATGCAGAGCAAATCATCTGCTAATCCGAAGGTTGGTGGTTCAGTCCCTCCAGTCTGGGCAGGATACGAACCCCAAGCTGCTCCATCGGAGTATGACTGTTAGATAGAAAGAAGTGCTTGCATGAATGAGCGCTCAGACAGAGTAGAAAAGCGCTATAGAAGAACCAGTTCATTTCAAATTGGCTCCACCAATGATGTACAGAGCTCAGTAAATGTAATTCACACGTTGCATAGAGACTAAGTGTCTGCACTGGTAACTCAGTTTGAAGAGTGCTACATATATTCCTAAGGGAACTATTTAAATACAGATACTTGTAATAAGTACAAAGAAAACATGGATCTACTCGTATATTTAGAGGTTAATTGGCAGCATAATTAAATTAAACAGCTTCTTCTGGCTTCCTTTATTCCACTTCTTGTTTTTTTTTTTTTTAATATTCAGTTTGAGGTCAGAGATCATTCATAAATGTGATTTTAGCTACCGAACCGAATAAAAGACAGACAGCGAATTAATACATTAAGAGGCTTGATATACTGTCTCAGATTTATCCATACATATTCTCCAAATTGGATTAATTAACCTTAATTAACCTTGCAATATGCAGTATATTGTCAAGTCAGTTCGAGTGGTGGCGCGGACACGAGCGCTGTCTTTGCAGACCTGCTCGTCTCAAAACTGCAAACAATCCACTCAAATGAGATTACTGATTAGTTCAGCTCCAAGTGATCTAAATGTAAAATTATCGGGCTCAGTGATTTATGAAGAGGACTATAAGGTCAGTTAATATATGTCATATTGGCCACAGAACAAGTCAATTAAGAGGCTGCGTTTAATTATTTCTTTAAACATAAATTTCTTAACCCAAGAGTACGCTTTAACTAATAGCAATCTGAGAGTCTTAAGTCCTATTAAAAGAGCAATTCCTAATATTTTTCTAAAGATTAATGCCAGATTGGACCTTTAAGTGTCAGATGTGTCTCCCTGAAGGATGTAAAACCAAAGTCAGCATTCTTGCCTAAAACTAGAGAGACAGAAAAAGAAAACAGCTGAATCAATACATGGGGTAAAGTCATTCAGAATAATTTGGCAGAGTGCTACAATTTTAAAGAACAGCACCAGTTTCTGCCTGAATAATACACATGCAACATCTAAAATAGTGTCCTCTCATTGTTCTTGGCTACAACTACTAAAGCAAAGTCGCACTGTGGTGTTGGTGGAGAGCAAAAAACAAACACCAGAGCAGGACTTTGTTTTTGTTTTCCTGTCTGTGCCTCTGGGGCACTTGTACCTGAGCTCAGTGAGGTCGAGGAGCTGAGAAAAAGCATCTTGGGCTTCCTGGTGTACACATGTAGAGGACACTATGGATTACTTCACATTTAAAAACATGCTGTCCAGTAGACTTGGACGGCTGCTGAGAAAGCATAACAAAGTGAGGCTGACGTTCACGCTGCCTCTGCCGTGGCCGGGGTGCCGGCACAAGTAGCTGTGTTGAGCCCGCAGGACTCACTCGTAGCGCTTGCTGCCCACCGGCTGCAGCAGGAACTGAGTCATGGTGCTGCAGTTTGTTTTATCAGGGACTGTTTGTGATTGTGTAGAGGGGAGCACAGATGTGTGACTGTGAAGGACACTGAACTTTAGGAGATAAACTCACTGATGGAGTAAGAGACGCCGGCTACTTGTGAAGGGTAGCAGTGCATGATTTGTCTCTGTCATACCTCTCCTTCTATAATCCACCCAGAATTTTCTCCACCTCTAATAATCACAGTAACAATATGAAGTATTTTTTTTTCAAACGTTCTTAGTTCCTGTTACAACAACACCCAAAACAACAGCTCAATACATAAATATAATATCATAAAAGCTTAAACTAAAGAAAGAGCTCGGTTAAACCAAAAAACAAACAATCTGACAGGACAGCAGGTGGTATGAAGACTTTCTGCTTTTGTCCTTGCAGCAGCAAAGTTAGCAAGAGCAGTAAGTGGTTCACAGGGTTGTTGGGATCCATTAATTAGCCATATCCTCTGTGTCAGCTGATCCTCCGGGCTTTGTTTTTTCTTATTCATGCCACACAAATGTTCCTTCACAGTAACGTGTGGGATTACACCACTTTTTAATGACGACCAGTGCATCCCGTGCACATTTCTTCTTGCTCAGATTAACGTCTCTACCCTCCTGAAAATTCCGGCCATCTAGCACAGTCAGACTGAGGAACACCGGGAGTTTGGCAACGTCTCTCTGCAACGCTCCATGAGACAGACACATAAGTCACACTGAGCAAGAAAAACAAACTTGTGACAAAAAGTCACAAAAAAAGAAACAACAACAACAGGCTGCTACGCATCCTGGCGCCAGGAAAAAAAAGCGACATTTACCACTCATTGGAAAATGTTATTTTAATGAAATAACATTATGATGAAGTTTAAAACATAAAAGAATGACTTATTGTTTACTGAACTTGAGATAGAGATATCCATCATACCTCCTTGCCTTCTATTTTGATCGATGTGGTGGTTATATGCATCGTCTGTTATTTCCCTTTCTTACCTGTCAGAAAACTCTCCACTGTCTTTTGTAATTTTGCACCCTGAAGCTTGACAGCGCTGCAAGTCTCAAAGCACTCCTGTTAGTTTATTGTTCCCACATGAAACAGTTTTATTCAACTTCTCAAATCCACTCCACATCTTTTCATCCTGGTCATGCGCTCCTCCGTGAAATAGCTCTATACCCCCCGAGTAGAGCGAGCCCCACAGTTTTAGAACCACCACACTCAGCTGCACTATTATAATGCAGGCAGGGTTTAAACTACCACAGAGTAGTGCAGGAAAGTAATCATTTTGAGGTACTAACTCCAATACAGTCTTACTGAATCTCAAATTGACAACATTTCAGAGTGCAACATTGTTATTATTATTATTATTATGCTTCATTTTGTTCTGGCTACAGATATTAAGAAGGTAGATGCTACACAAAACATAAGCTTGCAACATATCTCAATAAATTAAACTAGTTAAAAATAAAAATTTGTGATTTTACATCATAAAATCACGAATTTTACACATACACATTCTTAATAATTAAATTTAAATTTAGAATTAGAATTTTATATTTTAAAGTGTTATTATAATATACTCTCAGAGATAATCTGCTACCACCATTCCTTTATACTTTGCACTGTATGAAACCATTCATATTGTTGGAGGTTGGGTTTCTGTGCCCAGCATCTCAATTATTTTAGAAATCTTATAATAAAATATTTTATTATGCTCGTGGCTGTACATTAGTTTAATCCTAAAGAACTTGCACAGAAATCCACCTATTTGATTAATGCACTTGTTTGTCCTGCTCTTTACTGTAAAAAACATGTCTGCCACACAAATGGATAACTGAACATCAGTGCGGCCATCCACAAATGGGATGACAAAGTCGCTGTCTACAATCATTTTTACACAGCAAATCACTGTCCTCCTAAATTCCAGTAGTTTTTCTACACTGTGAAAAGCCGGCACCCGGTTTTGGCTGGTTGGTGACCAAAAGTGCTTAAAAAGGCACGCAGGGCAAATATGTCTGCAGATGTCCATATAAGACGCTTTCTTGGAGGTTTATGATGTGTGTAGAATTCAATCAGGACTCAAAGCTTAAATTAGGTGATTTATTTTTATTGCTTTTTTTCAGTTTTTTTTAAGGAACACTGACTGCCTAGTTATCTCTTAACTGTCACTCAAAGGTGATTAATGTTGTAGCAAGGCTAATCGACTTCCTTCTTCCCAATGGGCTTTATCTCAGACTGGTGTGGCTCATCAGAGATCACTGATGAAAGCTGCAATATCTGCACTGCTTTTTTTCTCCCCTTTGCCTCTTCTGTGAAATTAATTATTTTGCTTCTACAGTCGTCTTTTTTATTCATGGTGGTAGAATAAAAAGCTGCAAATAGACGCGCGGTTTTCTCCTAAACACTGCTTGCATTATTGGGCACAATACAAAATTTCACGGCTACTCAAAAATGGTGAAAGCTGAATCTTTTTTCTTCTGTTTTTTTGGATTAACCCCACCATTTACTTTCATCTAAAAACACGATAGAAGGTTAGATAAAAAGATAGATAGAAGATAAAAGCATCCGAGCCTTCCCAAAATATGATCCTATAGAACAAAGTCAACAAAAGCCAGAGACATCTAAGGTACTGAATTTGTTCCCCCCAAAAAAGTCTTTGGCATTATTTTTGGCTGAGATGAAAGCTGTTGGGATTTATGAAGTGGTGATGTCTACTTCACTAAAGGTACTGATTGTGCCTGTTCACAGCGACAGGCATGGCCTCGCCCATGCTGAAAGTGGCAAAATCCCCCCCCCCCACCCTCCCCAAAAACCAACCTCCACCTTCAGTCATCCACTCTCAGCAGCCAAAAAAGACCAAAAGAAGCATTGTTGTGAAAGGTACTTTGGGAAAGTCGTAAAAAGCATAATTTACAATATGGTACGGCCGATGCCTTCAGATGCGGGGTGTGTGTGTGGGGGGGGGAGGCTTGGGGTGCATTGTGGTGGGGGGGCTTGACCAAAAGCCTGTTTTTTGTTTTTTTTAAAGCGCACGCAGCTGTGCACATGTTCAAAAGGAAGCATGAAAGCACAGACTTTGCCTGCAAGGGATATCTCAAATAACATATCCATTAAATTTGTCACTGAAAGGAACAGTGGCGAGCGCAAGTCCCTTCGAAATTTCATTAAAATATTATAGAACTGAGCTAATGTTTTCCGCACAAAAGCTTCAGAGTAATGTTCAAAACGGGAAGTGGCTAACAATGATTAATAGCCTCAGAATAAGTAAACCTGATGTCCCATCTAGATCCATTAGCATCAATTATTGCAAACCTGGGCTGGCATTACAAACAATGATCCAGATTAAGCTGATGATCACATCCCAGACATATGAGCTTTCCAAATGCCAGCACAACTTATCATACTTCAACAAGCCCGTCCAACCGTGAACATTAGATCCATCACAACCTGCTACCCCCTTGAGGATGCTCTTTGTCTTCAAGTGGAAGGTGGATATAATGTGTTTGTGTGTGTGTATGAGGACATCACATCTATGTTTGTACTGTCTGTGCTTGCGCAAAGGTGGGAGCCAGCACAGAGGTGTGTATTCAGTGATTTTTATCAGCCTGTCTGTCACTAGACAAGACGAGATGAATGCGTGGAATGAAAAAAAAAAAAATCTTTAAAAGCATCTTTAATTCTCCTGCCTCGACTCTGGTCCTCAGCTGGTCCACCTTGAGTCTAAAAGCACTGTGGTTTGCAGTTAAAAGAACATTATGAAAAGACAAGTCAATGTCTTAAACTTGCTTCTTGCTAATGCCAGCAGGGGGCGACTTCTACAACTGCAAAAAGTTGTTCAGTTGTACCAAAGTCGATAGCAACATGACATTGAGCTCTTTTTTGTTAAAAACACCACTTTTTGGGTGACTCTATGAGCTCAGACACTTGTTTCAAGTTTTACAGAAGATTCGAGCCAAGAAGGAGGATAAATTGGGGTTTTATTTTCCTTTACCATGTGACTGACACAACGCTAGCCTTGGTTTCTGAGATCATAGAGTGGTTAGAGTCCCTATCCCCCAAAACACCAATGCAGTGATAGTAAAAACAGCCAGTCTGCTGTAAGGCTCTGTTACATCTGCCTTCATTTATATACAGTCTCTGGGTAGACCTTCGGATAAGTATAGAGTTGCACGGAGGCCGACAGTAGTATTTTAAGAACTGAGATTAAAGTGCATATATTTTGATGCTGCACTTCCATGAAATTTGCAACATTCTAACATATGCAGATAAAATAAAGTCATGTTGCAAACAGTAAGATTACCCAGTCCTCTGTTCAAAAAACACTGAATCCTACTTTTTAAGCAAAGTAGCTGGAAGCCATTTTTCCACATTCACCCGGCTTATTTGACATGGTAAAGTTCACACATTATTCCATTCCCTGCTAGCCTTGCACTTAAACAGCCTACATTAGACATTAGCTGCATCAGTTCATTAACAATTGATACCAAACACAAACCAACGCTGTGCATCTCGTTGTACATTTATTGCATTTAAGTTTAAACTGACTGCTGATTGGTTAGTGCTAATATTAGCTTTTATTAGGCAGTGACTCCATTAGGGCAACGAAATACCAGCTCAACTCAAACTAACACACTTTCAGAGGCCGTCATGGATGCTGGACCCCAACAAAACCACAATGACAATGCCTTCAAGTACATGAGTATCATCGATGTATCCATATCATGTTCTTTCAAGGAGTTTTTCTCAAGCCACAGGGTAATGAAGTAGTGCTGTTTATTACTAATACACATTTTTGGATGTGTACTGGGACTGTCACTATATTACCTGACAGTTATTTTTCAGACACTTCATAATGACAATACTGTTGTTTTTAAAAATTTCTGTGGGCAAAGTGGAAAACTGTTCTGGGGTCTGTTGAACTGAAATGAACTGAAATTCTTTTTAAAACATGAAACCTCTGGACTAAAGAGGAGAGAGGGTGCATCTGGCTTTGTATCATCACTCAGATCAAAAGCCTGCATCCCTGGTGGAGGTTGCATATCTGGAAAGGCACCATCAATGCTGAAAGGTTATGAGAGAAGCAGATGCTCCCGTCTACATGACGTATTTTTGAGGGAGGGCCTTGAATATTTCAGCAAAAACAATGCTAAACTGCATAATTCATCTATTATACAAGCACCATAGTAAAAGAGCCAAGGTGCTTAAATGGCCTGCAATAGAGACGATTCTCCAACTGAAAACATTTGGAGCATCATTAAATAAAAAAAAAAAAAAAGAACAGCGCAGATTGAGGACTGTATCAGACAACAATGGGACAACATTCCTCTCCAAAAAGTCCAACAAATGTTCTCTGCAGCTCCCAAATATTTACAGACTGTTGCAAAAAGAAGCAAAGCTGCTACACAGAGGCAAATGTTCCAGCTTTTTGGACACATTTTTTTTTCTTACATTTTCTCAATTTAAACATTAGTTTAATACATCCTATTGCGATTAAGACCTCTTACACAGCATTACATTGTTGGGATATGTCACAACTGGGGCAGCAGTCGTGTGGAGGTGAGAAGGAGGATCAAAATAGCAGACAGTGGCGGAGGTGCAAGTGAGATTTATATACGGTGAACAATAACAGAGGTGAGGGCAGAACTGAACATAAACCTAAACTGGGAAAACTAACACAAAAGGAGGACACGGTGAAACACGGAATAATGCTAAGTACACAGAAGATTCACAGAGAAACACAGACGACGCGACGAGGAGCACAGGCAGACACGCAGTATAAATACACACACCAGGTAATCAGGAATTGGCAGACAGGAGGAGACACAGCTGGAACTAATGGGCATAACGAGACACAAACCTACAAAGTAAAACAGGAAACTCACAGACTGTTTCACAATACCAACTCGGGGACACGAACAGGACACAGAGGAAAGACACAGGTAGGGATGATAGAAAACACCCAACTCAAAACCCTAAGAACAAATACAAAACAGCAGAAACTGGAAAATAATAACAATAAACTCAAAACACTGGGTCAAAGACCCAGGACCATGACAGGATATGGGATAGTACACAATTATGATATTAAACATGTACATTTTTTATATCATATGTACATTTTGAAACCCGTGATGTATGTACCGGTGTACTCTCACTTTAACAATTATTTAGGAATGTAAAAACGCAAAAATGTAATGTGCTCTAAAAGGGTTAGGGGCGGCACTGACTTTGCTGAGCACCCTCCCCCCGCCAATTCCCTGCACGTATCATCAAAAAAGTTTTCCCCATTTCAAAGGCTGGACAGCTAAAGAGGTAAACATAAGGTAAGCTGAGTTAGTTATTTCACTTTATAGCAGGTTCCCAAGTGTGATATGTTGATAGTGTACTGCGGATAAAAAAAATAAAAGCTAGATCATACCCATTAGCTATTTACACCTCATTAACTAAGTCAATATACTCACACCACATTATCACTCAGCTGAGAGGAGTCCAAAGGATTTATTTGCATTTAAATTAGGTATTCATATTTCCCCTTAAGGATTTAAAGCCTACTCCGGTGACATCAGGAATTTCCCACCCCTCCTATGTCCTTGGCAAAATATGAGCTTTTCTGACTCTGATGAGATACTTTATAAGTAAGTGAATATTCACTCCTACTCAAAATGGGATATATAGCGTTTCAAGGAAAGTTCAGTATACAACACTTTATTTTCTTCTTAAAAGCTCAACCTTCTTGACATCTCTGGTCGCGGAAACTTCAGCAGTGAATGAGCTCGTCACTGCATTCAACGCACAGCCCTCGGAGTGCCACCCATATAAGAAGCCCACACTATCATTCTGTTATTGAATATGCGGCCTGTTCGTCAGTGTGAATTATGTGTGTACATATTTTACATAATCAGCAATACAGAATCAATAGACATACTAATCAAGGGCAGCAAGTATTGAGTGGGAGCGCCCACTAGCCATCAGTTATCCTTGCCTCGGGAGGTAGACAGCCACAACCCTTGCGAGGGTTACCGTCATCCATCAAAAGTTTGTGACACGGACACGAATCCTGAAGTATCTGGAGCTCCGCCAATTCCAAAGAACAACCTTGAAGGCGTCACGGAGCGTGCAGACTAACAAATGTTAACTGATTAATACCATTCAACTGAGCAAGTCTCACTGTACAGTTTACTCTTGTTCTACACAATATATGCTATGCTCAACCTCCAGAAGGAGATAACACTTTAGCAGATACAAATCCCGTCTTTTGAATTACAATTTAAATGGAAATGTATGATTTAAGTTTAGACCTATAAACAGGTCTTAAGTGTCAATGCAATCTAAATTCAACAAGACCAATAATGGATTTTTAGAAAGATTACTCACCTGGAACAAGATTAAGACACCACTAATACCTATTTAATTAAAGAAAAGGCAAAAATCCCTCACACCCGGAGATAAATGGCTGAATTAGAAGGCAGAGCATGTTCACCGAACAACAACGCTTTCCTGTGCTCACAACGACTCACTATCAGGATTTCATTATCAATTCTAAGACCCGGCTCAAAATTAAATATCTTTTGACCTTCAAAACAATTAACTATGGCACTGATTTATTTGATGTTGTGAGAAACTAGCAGCTTATTGAGGCTCCCATCACCAAATATCTGTACCGGCAGACCCGTGCTTTTGTCAGTCTTCAACAAATGTCCTAATTAACTGGTCTAGTCTGAAAAGTAAAATGGAAATGGAAAAGTTTCCATTCCATGACTGTTTGCATGTAATAAAAAAAATCACTGTAGTCCACAAAGATATGCAGCAGTTGATTAGTAATTGATCAATAACACAAAAAGTGTTTGACGTGTTTGCAACTGTGAGTGTGACTTTGGTTTACATTTGTTTGGTTGACCGACATTTACAAGACAAGACAGCAGAAGGAGAACTACCATCGACTGATAAAACAAGATGCTGAGGTAAACACAATCGTCCAAATGGAGGGAGCAAAATACTTCTTTCATAATCGCAAAACAGAAAAGCACATAAAAATGAGCTTCTTTTGTGATGTGTGGTTGAAAAGCACTGGGCAGGCAAAAGACATTGCTGCCGGTGAAAGCGCTATGGTTACCGGTAGCACCGAACTAAACCCTAACACCCTGTTCCATCCTGTGTTTCACTTCCTGCTGTTGGTCATGAACGCTGAAATGTAAAATGCGTTTTAAGCACAGTGCTGAACATCTATCCTCTGAGAGAGGCCGTGATGTATAAATGCTCCACAAAAAAGAAGAAGAAGAAAAAAAAAAGCACACGCTTCAAGTAGACCTTGGGGTAGAAGCACTACTCAGAAACATTAAGGGAATACTTACATCACACATCAGATCTTGATGGGTGAAATATTCAAGTTGAAAATCTTCCTGGCGTGCACTGTCATTTTCACTTTTTTAGATCAAAATGATGGGACAGCGATCAGTGGAAACCAAACTCCCTTTGAAGCCTGGATTCAAACCCACACCAAAAATAAATTAAATGTTCTCTTAATTTGTTTTTTGAGAAGCAGATTTTGCTTTTGCTAAAACGTTTGTGTAGTATTTAGAATATGACAAACTATGCTGAATGGTCTTTCCCCATACAACCCTCCCATTCACCTGGGCTTGGGGACCCACATTAGGGGTCCACTACCGCTAAGAATGAGTTTGCGCCTCCTTCTGATCCCAAACAGGAGGCCTTCTGTGCATAAGTCAAATGTGTTAGCCACTACAGCATGGAGCCACATGAGTAAACTATTGATGTTTCTCACATGACGTCAAGCGCACATTGCCTGAGATTTGTCTCCCACACTGGGAGTAACACAGTCACCTGTTGCTAGGGTGACAAGTGTATTCCCCAACTGGTTGACAGCGGTACCTCAGGGTTGCTGGTGCAATGCAACCTGCAAATGGAGACTGGAGAATGGTTTCCCTTCAAAGTAAAAGTTGTGCCAGTCATGTGGTTGGGTTCGGTCACAGAAAAAACTACGTGCTACAGACACTCACACATTACCTGAATTATTTTTTTATTTAGATTTCCCATTTCTGCAGTAGTTCACTAAAATTAGGTTACAATGAAATACATTTTTATTTCACATTATCATGTACTTTAAGTAAACATTTGCTACTATTTTAGATTTCACTTCTCTGTAACTCCCATGAAAACACAAAACACCAGCAAAGTGTTTGTCCGCCATCTCTGTGGCTCTTACCTTTAACCCCACTGATTTCTACAGAAAATGCACAAATTCCACATGCGTGATATTTTGGTACGTCTGTGATTTCTCTAACAGGCTGGTCAGTGCAGATTTAAACTTCACTCAAACAAACGTACCAGGTGGTTGTTGTGGAATATTTCCAGGTTTGAATTGATGTGCATTCTGTGCGCTAATGAGTATTTACTGTGTCTGTGGTATTGACTGTACAGCGTGTATGTGTGTGGTAATGACAGAAGTGTCACCATGTGCAATTGTGTGACTCAGTGATGTATTTTTAATAGTCTGTGCAAAACAATGAATGCTCTGTGGCAAAAACAAAAGGTCTCTAGCATTTAAGACCTTTTGTGGGATCAGTTGTTTGGTCTTTTTGTGAGGTTTGTTAACATGAAAAATGCAGCATATCATCCAGTCCTCAGATGACATATTTTGTTGAGTTACTTCTACAGTTATGCATGTAATGAAAGTTCCTCCAGTTATGAACAGGATGACTAGCTGTTCGCAATTATCCGTAGTTTCTGTTCCAATCCTAACTTTTTTCTCATGCTGTTTTTGAAAGTTGTTTCATTTTCTTTGTGCCTTGCGTTGCCCCGGTCTGTCTCTCACTGTTCTGTGTCAAATCTAGTTCTTTCTTTCAGTGTAGTCTTTCATTTCATTTGATTCCTGCTTTATTTTGAAGGTTAGTTCCTCTTGTGGCTTTCTCTTTCTTTTTTATGTCCTTTCTTTGTTCAACCTTGTTATTGTCACGATTGACTTCACCTGTCCCTTGATACATGCATAGTTTCTTTCAGTCTTTGTGTGCCTGCCTAGTGTTCCTGGATTTTATTGCTTTTAGATGTGGTTTAAAAATTGGACAAACTTGTGTTATAGTACATTGTTTTTATTATTGTTTCTGTAAGTAACAATAGGACTCCTTCCCTTTACCTTCATGTCCCCAGCGCTGAAGTTTCCTTGACAGGTTCATCCTCTTTCTACGGTATACACTCTAGTTATGCTCCATCTTTTTCCACAGGAAATCAATTATAGTAAGGACATGTTTTCATTACAGTGCACGATTACACTGAAGATGGGGCAGACTTTAAACCTCTTGACTTTTGACCTTTTTGATTGTAGCAGATGTGCATTTATATGGCTCCAAATGATTACGCTCATTTTGGCTCTGACAGGTGCAATTAGCACTGGGCTTATTAGAGGAGCGAGTCAGTTCAGACCCTGTCTTGTGTCAAAATCACAGTCAAATTATGCGTAAAACTAATTACCATCAAAAGGTCATGACCTTTACTGGAGGAAAAAATATTGCTGTTAGGTGCTGAAACACAACTTATACCTGCACTGTGTGCATCTGACTAGGAGTCAGTGTTGCTTGAGCAGGATATCTCCGACTACCTCCCTGCAGGAGGACCTCACTCATATCCTTTACTTCCCTTGAATTTCTATAAAGAATTGCATGACACTCTAAAGTAATACCAGTTGCCCTTTAAATTATTCGCTTGAACCTTTACCATTCAATCATGCAGTGGAGTTAATTAAGCTATACCAAGAGTAATAAAGAAGATAGATGACATTCGGTCATACACGCACACGCCGACTCTGTGACAACAACTGCAGGTTGGTAAGGTCAGAGTCCGACAATTGATGGAACTGTCATCCTATCATAGTGGAAATTCGCCAGCAGAATCAGATCACGGATTGACTTCCTGCTGGTCCAAGGAACTAAACAAATGGCCTGAGGCACATTGGTGGCCTTGTCCCCAAACACCAAACCTCAAAATCTAATCTGAGCTAGTGATCACTCTTTTGCCTTTAATGTCATGATTTACTCCTGTCAAATAACTGGCACATAAAGTAGGCACTTATTGACTCAGTCCTGCTAGAAATATGAGGTCCAGAGGCTTGTCAGTTAGACTCATCAAGATCCATCAAACAATCTGTCGTCCTCCTGGTCGAAAATCAGTATGATAGGGCCATTAAAAAAACATTAATCTGCAAAAGTGATGGTGCTGACTTTGCATTTCTTCATGAGTGGGTGTGCTGTTTTTGTTCTCTGAAGTAACGGAAAGTAAAGTTTCATCAGCTAACCCTTGGTGCTCCTTAATGGCTACTTTCAGCTGCTCTGCGTTTCCGAAGAGGCTATAAAACTTTGTGACAGGCCTGTGATTCAGTTGAGTATCACTCGATGAAGTTCACATCTAACCAATGACAGTGATACTGAGGTGAGTGAGTGAGGATATCCTGAACTTTTCTGTCGCTAAGCTGTTTTGGCCACTGTTTTCCTTAGCTCATGTTAGCTAGAAGTTTACTGGAAATTTACTTTACTTTGATGTGGAAGAAACCTAACCTTTTCAGATTAAGGAAATTTGTAAATAATCTCATATGAAGTTTAACGAACTGTTTACCAGAGGGTAAATGTGACTTCTAGGACACTCAAGTGTAGCATTAGCTGCCATAATTTTAGCTAACAACTATCTACTGTTATCTAGGTTTGTATGAGATGGTCTGTTGTCTAATGTCTGATCCGCATTACTAACTCTGACAATATTACAAATAAATAAGCACATTTATGCTAATGCTGTTGGGCTATAGAGGGTTAAAAGAGATTGATTGGTCACTTAGCTAATAACCCATTAGCATACAACCAATGTTAATGCTCAAACTTGGCTAAGAAGTTTAGTTGAGTCTGCAGAACGTACAACCAAGACCCGAACCTTCCACTTCATCACAGTGCCTGTACTCCAAGACACCTCAGAGGAAAATCTTGATCTTTTTCCTCCACTACAGTGAGTTTAGCGCTTTCTGTTTGCCTACTGTGCAGCCATTTATAGAGTAAACGCCAGTCAACACACAAATAGCACCTCAGAGATAACTTTCTCCATGTTAAACATGTCATGAAGAGCAGCCCACTATGTTATCCTTGTTTGTGACTGACATGTTTTTCTCTTTCTCCCTCTATTTTTACTTTTTTTTTCTCCAATGGAAGCCAAGAAGGCTCAAATGCTCGCCTAAAGAAAATAGAAAAAAAATAAACTCACATGCGAAGGTTAGACTGGCCTCTCGGCTAACGATGGTCCCGAAAGAGTTGGAGGCGAGGCACTGATACGTTCCAGCATCTTGGTCTTTGTTCAGATGGCTGATTCTGAGGTTGCCCCCAGAAAGGCTGTAGTGAGATCCAGTTTTGGGATTTATTTCCGTGCCGTTCAGTCTCCATCTAAAAAAGAGAGAGAGAAAAATGAACATGTAAATTTAACAAATTAAACACTGTTCAGTGTAGACTGGGGCAATGGAAGTACGCCAGAGCACAAGAAGAAGAAGCAGAACGTGACTTGTATATTTGATTGTTTTTCAACAAGAGAGAAATGAAAGGTGGAGAGGACCCAGAAATCGTGCCCTCCAGCTTAGTGTTAATCTAAGCAGCAGTGAACCACTATGGTGCCAAGGACTTGACTCCCCGAGAATAGATAGCATTTCAGGCCATCCATCTTGCCAAACCCCAGTCAGACCGCATAAAAATCCTGCTTAATCATTATGGTACAACAATTAAAACGATGCCTGCAAGCTCGCCTTCACACTCGTACATTCTAGACCCTTCCACTTGATTATCATTGGTGTTAGGAGTGGGTGACTGGGCGGGACCAACGAAGGGTATAATTCACTTAAAATGGCAACAGACTCTCCAATCTCTCCACACAGATGCACCTTATTAAAGAAACACAGGTGGGAGAAAAATCAGTCATTTCAGAAAAATGGCTTCAAGCCATAACTCACTT
Organism: Perissodus microlepis; assembly: GCF_051167445.1. Taxonomy (NCBI): domain Eukaryota; kingdom Metazoa; phylum Chordata; class Actinopteri; order Cichliformes; family Cichlidae; genus Perissodus; species Perissodus microlepis. The sequence goes on from NC_140465.1 coordinate 6,302,381, forward strand.
CAACCAAGGCAACAAAACCTAAAACAGACAGAGGAACGAGCTCATACATTGCCATTTGTTATTGATGTTGTATAACTATCTCAGCTGTAAAAAGGTACAGCACAGATAAACAAGCATGAAAAGAAGATTTAATATGGCATTGGATAATGGACTACCCAGATCTGATTTGGGCTTTGAGGGGTTTTGTAGCTGATTATTTCTTTGAGAAGGAGTTTTAAAATTTCTTTTGCTTTGATTTAAAAAAAAAGTTTCTCCAAACAATTTCCCATTCAGCTGGAAAAGCAGAGCATTGTTTTCCGCTGAAAAAAGAAAGCAGCTTTGATGTGAAAAAAGGGGCTTTGCTAAAGCCCCTTTTGTACAAGAGACAGAAGTTGCACAAAGCTGTTTGGGGGTACTGTCTTAACTTTCCTTGTTATGCCAATTTGGAGCCTTTGAGGCATAATAACCTTTCTAAGAAAGCACTGATAGTGGCGTTGTGGAATTTTCTTGCTGTATTATGTCTTTTGTAGCATAATGTGGCTTATAGAATACACTCGTTTGCCTTCAGTGGCGGGGAAATCCAACTTATGTGGTCCTCTGGACAAAGACACCTGTAGGTACAGAGCTTCCATATGAAACAAGTAGGAGCTGTTTACATGAGAAACAGTGTCGGGTTGTGCTCCTTAGCCGCCTACACACACACACACACACACACACACACACACACACACACACACACACACACACACACACACACACACACACACACACACACACACAGCAGAATAGTTGTTGGCTGGGGCATTGCTGCACTCACAAAGAGCGTCTGCAGACTTTTATTCTTTTAATAGACCAAATGTGTAGCACAATGGTCTTTCATGGCACTCCTCCAGTTCACTCATAAGTAAGTGCACACTCTCAAGAGCCTTGTTACGACACACAATAGAGAAGAGCCTGAGGAGGGGCGGCTGCGGTCTCACAGGACTACAGCAGAGATTCATTTGCAGCTGAAGCGGAACAAACTAAAATCAACATAAATATGTCCCGGCTAAGTCCCACCTTTGAGTGGAACAGGAGCTGAACGGATGGGCAGGGTGAGGCGACGCGGCAAAAACCTCAATATCGCCCTCTGATAGCGGCTTCCTGTGAGGTTGAAAAGGCATCCCATCAAATATGAAAGCAGCCTTTTCACAGTCGTAATTGCTCGGAGAGGCTCGGCATTGTATTTGCAGTCAAACGGCTTAATCGGTGACAGCTTGAAAAACCAAACGCTGCAAAAGATTTTCCCTGCCAGCCGTCAATTCGCCGCTTTATCCGGGCCTTTCGAAAACATTAGCCTGGATAGCTAATTGAGCCTGGAAAATGTTTTGATGTATCTGAGTGAGTAATCATGTCTCTTGTTGAAAATGAAGAATTTACCCAGTCAGAGGAAGACATTGTGTATTCCTAAATGCGCCATGTTGTGTGGTCATTAAACATAGTAGTAGTTAAGGATAATTGCCCGCCCAAAGCTGCCGTTGTTCTTTTGTGACAAATTATACGGCCTGTGACAGCTCTTGTCACTTTAAGCCAATTAGAACTTTAAACTTTAAAGCGGTTAAGTGGCAGATATTCAAATATTTCTGTATAAAACCAGATAAAGCTGGCGCGGGGACCATGATAGAAGGTAGCGTGGCGGGAGAGACGACGCTCATCATGGTGCCACTGAGTATCCTCCACGGGAAGCAGAGCAACAGATTACATCAAACACATGTAAACTCAATTAATAATTCTATTTACAGTGATTTATGATGGCAAGCAGGCCACAACAGCAGTTCCATTTGTTAGGCACTTGCTTTATCCAATCATGTAACAACAGGCCGTGCACACAGTGGCATAATACCACACCATCTGGCTTATGAGGCTGTTAATGTTAGGCGGTCTGTTCTTTTTCTTAAGCCTGGTGCTTAAAAGTGCTTAAAAATTACTACTTTGTGTTACGGCCATGCAAACATCACACCACCGTGGGACACTATAAAGTTTTAAAATACACACTCTTGGATTAGAAATGAAAAGAATATCTCCTCGTCATGTGAGGTGTGGCGTAAACTTTAAATAATTTACAGGTGTTTAAAAAAAATGATAGGAAAACATGCCTGCGTGTGATTCAGAGCTCCAGAGCTTTAAATACCTCCTGACTAGATTATGTGCTTTTTCAAAAGGTGTTGTGAGTCTGTTCTTTATCGGACGGTGCTCTCGGTTTTGTTCGGTGAACTGTAACGGCCCACGCAGTCTCCAGATTTGATTCCCCTGTGGCTGTTTATGCAAAGGTCAAACTACAGAACGACTAGGAGAGTGTGTAGCTGAACACCACTTTGGTATTGACACTGGGAACCTTGCTTATCTGCTGGCCTGCAATTACGTGGGCGTCCAGCAGTGATATACTTGAAGGCATTGAGGCCAAAGTTTGAATATTAGAGGTGGAAGCTACAGCACCTGGATGTTCTGTGTGGGTTCTCAGTCATCCGAGTCATGGTTGTCTCGAGAACTTGAAAAACAACCGGTTCCCAACCTGAGCCTGGTTCTGTCGGAGGTTTCTTCCTGTTAAAAGGGAGTTTTTCCTTCCCACTGTCGCCAAAGTGCTTGCTCATAGGGGGTCATATGATTGTTGGGTTTTTCTCTGTATGTATTATTGTAGGCTCTACCTTACAATATAAATCCCCTTGAGGTGACTGTTGTTGTGATTTGGTGCTTTATAAATAAAATCGAATTGTTCTAGAACTGAAGAAGCTTCCTGGACGAGTGGCAAAAAATCTTCAAAGATCTAAAGAAGTCCAGTTTTCCACTTTTTAGGCTCTAAAGAATAGCACCTGAATACTCAAGTGTCTTTTTCCCTCAGTCCATAACAGGTATTCTGAGTATTTAGGCCATACCAATATAACATTTAGAAAAAAATCCCCATTCTACCAAAAGTTAAGATTTTAGTTAGATAGCTTAGCAGTGTTTTGAAGCTAGGCAGCAACCCAGAGTCTCTGCAGGCAGTGAGAAGGAGGATGGCAGCTGTGTCATATAAATGGCTCCATTGAGAGGTGTAGTGTCTTGTATACCAAGGCATATGGCGTCTACTTACATCTGGGTAGGGGGGATTTATTGTAAGACTATAAAAATAGCCTGCACTGTATCGACGCACAGTCAGTCTAGTCAGTCATATTAAGGCCAATCAATGTGTTCGATAAAAGGAAGACAAAGAGCTGATTGATTTTCTAGTTTTATTTTATTTAACCTGTGATGTATACTGCTACCCTGACATTTCTTTCCTCACTTTAGTCTTAAAACCGTCATGTGGCCTGATAAAAGTGCCAAAAATCTGGAGTAACGTCGTCTTAATGACACTCGTAGCTCATTCATAGCTCACACAGACGCGAGCAAGAAAAGCCAACACGTCAGCGGACTTTGAAACTTTGTCAGTGGTTGTCTGACTTGATTACAGGCGTGACTGCTGTGAGCTAAAGGGAGATGAGTATCCAGAAAGACATGAGACATGCCTTTAAAATAGCATGTGACTGTGCTGAAGTGATGGGGGAAGTGTTCAGATTAGCAACATAGTCTATGAATCTAGAAAGAATAAAAAAAAAAACTCCATCAGAAGTAAAAATTGTGAGTTATAATATTTAAGGAAACAACAAGTATAATTAGGGCATAACTACTCGTGATTTGATGTTAGGGCATCATTACTGCTGTGGCTGTGAGATGGCCAAGAAGTTAACCTTGACTAGGATGGATTTCCATTACAAACCCTTTTGCATCGGCATCGACTATTTCTACTCTTGTTACCAAATACTGAACCAGTCAGTGTTTTCTTTTGGAGCAATATTCAATCAGAAAGTTCTTCAAAGAAAAAAGAAAAACACAAAAAATGCCACAACTGATTTATATGTGGCTGATCTGGTCAAGTCAGTTTTTGTGCCGTTCTGCACCATTTCATGCACCCTTCATGTTTTTAAAATGCTTCAGGCTTGGCCAGTGTTGGTTCCTCAACTTAAAACCGATGTTCCTGGTTGTAACCAGCTGTAATCGCCGGTGATGATTCTTGACATCTAAGTCAGATCAGTTTGGCACAGACGTTAATGCCTGCTCTATGTACGAGATCAGATCCCTTTTTAAATCAGAGGAGAGCTGGACCTAAGTGGAGTGATTGAAAAGGGGTCCAGCTGTGCACAAGGTTACAGCCTTGAAGGGAGATTAGCTAAATCAAGTATGGTGGTTTTTATTTATTTTTACGGGCAGACTCACCTTGCAAATGCAATATGGTACATGCAAAAGCACCAGTCTGTCAGCATGAGTAGGTGCAGTTAGTGCAATAGACTCAGCTGATGATGGGTGTATTTCATTCGAGTCAGACAGAGCAGGTTAGCTGTATTTTAAGTTAAGGAGCTGCTGTATTTATTTAGGTCTTTTTGTCGAGTATGCTGTGTAATAGTAATTTCAATCAGCTGGGGTTGCAGTTATTCTTTCATACTTTAAATATCACTTTTAGAACCCAGAGTGCAGAGTGACGTGTCAATTTTCTCATCTAACTCTTACAAGGAAGAAAGTCTGTTTTCTAGAAGTGTCTAATTATTAATGCTGTGTTGCTGTATTATTATTATCGGCATGTTTAACCACACGCTTGAGTGCCTGAAATTCGATTTATTAGCTACAATCTTCCTCTCCTCTTCATCTGGATTTGGTGCAGACAACACTGTGCACATGTCTCTGCTCCATGTAAACACTGCGGCACGAGCTGTCAGAGTTTACAGCTGTGTGACACGCAATTAATGAACTTTGAGTATGATTTAGTTCCTGTCTGTGTGTGTGTTGCAACACGTCTCTAAGAGGCAGCGGCAGCTCTGACAGGACCACACAGCGACCTTGACAGGAAACAGCTGATTAGGTCATTCTCTAAGCTGGCTAAGTCCCAAGTATTAAATGTACTACTGCTTCCAAATGGCTCTACAGTAATTTCAGTCAGCAAATACAATAGATTTCAACTTTTACTTACAACGCAACAACCTTTCAATAGACTAATGGTGGAGGTGAGGAGGAAATAAAGAGAGACATAAAAACGGGGATCTCTTTGAACTCTGCAGCAGAGAGAAGACGTCTGAGAGGAGAGCAAGCGGAGATTAGCATGCATTCACAGACTACAGATTGGCAACACATGTTTCCGACAGGGGGTAGAAGGAAAGATCCACTGTAAAACAGAATTTATGTAATATATGCCTATGATCCTGATCAGCTTAGACTTGATTTTTCATGGATGAACAAGTAGAACCAGAACCAAGGCTATGTTGTTGATGCATCAGGAGAGTAATCCTAAGAGTGGTTACATTCACAGTGGACAGCAGCTGGAGTTCCACATCTGTACACCTGTACAAGGTATGCACACCTCTTTTAACTATCAGGAATATGCTCAACATGTAAGGCACATTTTAAACATGTTCTGAATCCACGATGGCCAAATCTAATTCACTGTCAATGGAACAACTTCGGGCTTTGCTGATTAGAAACTTGCTGCTTTCTGGTTCACAGACGACATGTATGTGTGAGGATAAAACTGTCAGAGATGTCACTATGAGCCTGAAACACACGCGAAAGCAGCAAAACTCCAAATCCATAATTTTGTTACTGCATTGCAAGCATACCATACTATAAAGAATTACACTGATTAAATAGTTTTTCAGTCATGTTACTTTAAATTGATATAAAAAAGTAAAAATATAAATTTTACCAGAACAAATCATTAAGTTTTTCTAAAAAGCACAAAGCTTAAGAATCTTTATTTATGAATAACACATTCCATTTATATTATAATAGATATATGAGAAATCCACAGCGTGTGTGTTAATTACAATATTAATATATATTTGTATTGCGCTCTATAATATCAGTAAAATTCCCTTAAAGAATAATTCGGGCTAATGCTCTGTTTGTTGGGGGCAACTTCAAATTCTGCCTTCTGAATATTTCCAGCAGCAGTGTGTGTGTGAGATGACGGTACTACAATGCTCGTGTTCACATCACACTAAGAAAAACTGATCAGAAACCAGTTTGAGGCTCCTTAAGGTCACACCTCCATGCATATGAGCCACTCATTGACTTGCACTGGTGGCCTCAGTAGAGCACCCAACTGAAACCCCATATAAGAAATAAACCGATGAGAACTTTTTCATCGCCTCCAGTAATAAATAATTGAAGTCTTATAGACCTTATATGTTGTATTGTTTATAAGTCTCATGTAATGATTTACTCATCAGTTGAGCCTTTGGAATTTTTCACGTGTGATATTTGATTTGTACTTTTAAAAGACGTCACTATCACTGCCAAATTGACAAAATTTTATGAGATTAGACCTTTTTCTCTTTTTATTTATGGGTTCCTACCCTAAACATCACATCTTTGTACCCCAGAAACAAACAGCTTTGATTCAAAGCAGTAAGAAGAAGGATATATTGCACTTTCTGTAAAAAATATATTATTATCAGGAAAAAGATCAAATGTCCACAGACTAAATAACGCTTCTACGAAGAGGGAAGACATGGAGATAACAGGTGTTAACAAAAAGCAAACTGCCTTTTAGCGCGAAGAATCAGGTGACTGTTCTGTACAGAAATGCAAGTGTGCTGCAGGATTTGTGGGCATTCGAGTCTTGCCACAGTCCTCTCTCAGTGGCATTTTCAGCTGCCAAAATGCGACGAGGGACTGCTGAAGACAAAATGGAGACATTTGTGCGCGACATGATGTCAAAAAATTGAAAGATGTTGAGACTGTCACTTGTATAAAAGCATGCAGCATCAACAGGGAGAGGAGGAAGAGAGAGATAAAGGACTGCAGTCACGCACTCACCGGTACATGGGAGGTGGGCTTCCCTCGGCCTCGCAGCTGAACACCACCTCTCGGTTTTTCTCCACATTCTCCACAGGATACACGATGCTGCCAGGCTGCTTGGTAAAGACGGGGCTCTGTAGGACGCTGCTCTCTGTGGGACAGCAAGGAAAAGACAAAACTTATCCACCAGCCTGTTTGCCAAGCAGCCAATTAGTCAGCGGCAGAAACAGGTTAATGCTGCTTTAAGTCTTTGAGAGGGCAAAACCACAAAGCAGGCAAAACATATCAATTTGAACTGCCTGTCACGACACTGAGGCACAGGGAAGAATGATTTGAAGTGAGACGTGTCTTCAGCTTCTATTTAGGTGGTAATAGGGTATAGGGATAGATTTATGTTGGACTATTATCGAGAAAAATGTTTGCATTTGCTTCAGACAACTCATTTTTATTTGTTAATTTATTTATTTGCCCAGTGATGTTAGGATCATTTACCCCTGCAGAGGTGCAATCAGTCAGCTTCTCTTTGTTGTAAATGGCACAAAAGAAGTCTTAGTTACTTTGTTAAAGCAGCCGTTAAGGCCGCTTGAGGAAAGCAATTCGTATTTCTTTGTTGCAAATCGCAACCAAAGTCAGTCGGAATCAGTCAGTTCCATCTGATATCAGTGAGCTCAGGTTTTTATGGAGAGGTGCTATTTTATATTGACCGTTTTGCCAAATTGCAAAGAATAATGGTTCTGTAAAAAAGTAAAAAAACCCCAAAACAAAACAAAAAAACCCTCTAAAAGCAAAGAAAATCATTTTTAATTTATAAGCCTGTCTCTCTTTAGACGTCTGAGCTCATAGCCGCTAAAAACATTTAACCTGAACACCGCTGTTGCTGGTAGAGTAGCTGAAGGAATTTCTTTTCTTTTATTTGTATATTGTAACCAAACAAAAGACAGACTGCAGAACAGCTTGTGACATCAAACATTTACAAAGAAGGTACACAAGGCTAAAATTGTGAGATAAATTATGGAGGTGTATTTCACATCTGATGTGCTGTTGGGAGTGTACATATATATATGTGTGTGTGTGTGTGTGTGTGTGTGTGTGTGTGTGTGTGTGTGTGTGTGTTTAAAGGCATGCATGATTAATAGGTTAAGACAAATAAGAAACAGATAAATAGTGTTGCACATAAATGAGAAGGGAACATAACCTCACACTGGTAAAGAGCTGGAAGCGAGGCGAGTCTTGAGGTTGCAGTTTTTAAAGCGACCCCCTGACCAGCATCCTGCTAAGACCCTCAGTCCAGCCCAGAGGCTTCATTATAATACACATACAGTTTTTGATGTTATATTGCATGGTGAGCTGTGCTTGGTACTTTTATCTTTTATATGGCAGGTATCCTGTATCTGCTCTTGTGTTTAATCCTTCCAACTCACAAAAGAGATTTCAATTCAGTTCAGTTTTACTTTTATAGCACCAAATCACAATAACTGACACCTCAACCTTTATATTGTGAGGTTAAGACCCTCCAATAATACAGAGAAACCCCCCAAAATTAGGCACAAGCAAGCGATTTGGTGAACGTGGGAATGAAAAACTCCAGGTTAACAGGGAGAAACATCGAGCAGAACCAGGCTCGGGGGGAGCCATCTGCCACAACTGGTTGGGGCTAAGGGGAAGGACAGAGGACAAAATGTCACTGTGGGTTCAGCATGTAGAAAAAAAACCCCAAAACCAAACCTTCCTAAACAGATGAAGAAACTGAGATCACGAGCTTCTGCTAATGCTCAATGTTCTGTCACACAGATTGGTTCTTCCTAAGCTCCGCCTCTTTACCTGGTTTTATCATGTAGTTTGGTAGTTCAGGCATAAAAGTGGTTTGACAGACAAACAGCTGTTATGTTTACAGAAACAAACAGCAACAAATATCAGAGACTACAGAGTTTTAAAAAAGAAAGAAAGAAAAACAGAAGAACACAGTGGGTGCACTGTGTTCTTCTTCAACAGTGTTGTTGAAAAATGGGCTATATTTAAGTCTTCTTATTACTACTTTTGATGCATGATTCACACTTCACTGCAGATATCTACATAACCTAGCATTTTCTTAATATTTGAAAAATGGAAGGAAATACAAACCATTAAGTGTGAAACATGTTAGCTGCCGCCTTGAACGTTGCTTTCTTTTTCTTTTACTTTCAGAAACCACAAGAGAAACTAAGCACAGGTCAACATAAAGTGGAAATTACTTATACTCTGCTTATGTTTTTAATACTTTTAATGTCCATGAAGGTTCTTAGTTTAAGTTTAATGTTTAAGCTATCATTATCCAGGCAATCTAACTAAAGTCTTGATATCGGCAACGATATATGAATCGTGCTAAGAGCAAACATGTTCCATTTTGGGGCAGATTTAAAGCTGTCAGTCTGTCTGTTGTGTAGTGTATGTGTGCTGTGATTCAGACACTCTTGAGTTTCACAGTCTATAACAGCTAACGTTTTTCTATTGTTCTTTTATCTGTTTTGTTGATAGAGAAGATGACTCGATTACATCTCCACAGCAACTCTTAGCGGGGGAAGAATGTAAAAGTGGTGGTGACAGGTGCTATACGTATGATTGAATGGGACCAACAACAGTTTATGTCACAGTATTTGTGTTTCAGGTTCTGAATTAATATTCTTTGATTATTGTTATTCATGGTTTTTGTTATCTTTATTTCTTACGTTCTCAGTGATCTCAGTTCTCCCTCCCTCAGTGTTGATCTTAGTCTGTGTTTAGTCTCTGTTCCCGTGTCCCTGTGTTAAGCTTGCATCTCTTGAGTCTGGGTTTCGGTCTGTGTGTCCTCCTGTTTTATTTTGATACTTCCTTTTCCTATGTATTCAGTTTTGCTTCTTCCCGGTCTCGTTATGTTAGATTAGTCCCAGCTGTGTTTCCCTGCTGTTTCTAATTCCCTCGTTACTCCCTTGTGTATTTAAGCCCTGTGTTTTCCTCGGTCCGTTGTTGCGTCATTAACCATCATTTACCCTGTCAGTACTGCATGTGTCCTCTGTGCTCCTGACTAATTCCTAGTTCTCTGTTAGTTTTCTAGTTTGAGTTTCCAGTTTCCAGTTTCTAGTTTTGTTTTCTTGTATTCAGTGTTAGAGTTTTCCCAGCAAATAAAGCTGCTGCTTTGAGTTTACCTTTCTGTGTACGAGTCCTGCATTTGGGTCCTTCATCCTGCCTGCCACAGCACAAACCATGACAGTTTATGAGACAGGCAGGGTGAAGATTCAAAGAGTTGAACAGTAATGTATCTGGCATTACTTCTAGTACTCTGCAAAAGTACTTTGCTGTAATTTGTGGTTTTGAGCAACACGACTCCAGGCTAAAAGTTTCCAGAGGAGTGTTGTTTTGTTTGGTTCTTACGCCAACACTGACCTGCAAGTTATTCAATCATGATAAAGAAATGAACCAGAGGTGTGTCTACACATTTTACACCAGTTTTTTTTTTTTTTTTACACTAATTTTAATTGGTATCCCTAGGCACTTTCTTGCTATTTCTTTAGCTGAATTTGTTCCCATCTATTCAGCTGAATGCATATAAAGCCAGTGATAAATGTGAAATTTGACAGGCAGGAAAGCTTTTTACAAGAAAACTTGACTTTACAATTTTGTTGAAGAATAAAGGTGGTCATACCAAATCCTGACTTTATTCAAATAAAATATAAAAAAACAACAACAACAACAAATATAAATATAAAGCGATGGTCAGTGACAACATTTCAAACTTGCACTGCAGGAATCTACCGTACATCTTGACCTCCTTCATTAAATACAAAGGAAATGTGTCTCTGGTTCGATCCCTGGCTAGTGTGTGAATGAGGCATGTTGTATAAAGTGAGTGTAGAGTACAACAGTGTTCTATAAGAACCCGCCCATATTTTAGGCCTCCTGTGTGCTTAAAGCAGCACACATACTGATGGCAAGATTTAGTTTCCCTGACATAAAGAAAAATGTTATAACATGACCTTAAATCTGAATATAAATAGTGATTATGTTACGTGCCTTAACTCTGGCAGACAGATACTCCTGTAGCCCATTACATGACAAATTTAGAAAAGATGTTCCGACTTACAACCTGTGACATAGAATTACTGTGTAAGAGGAGACTCAATATATGTCTAAGCAGTTACAGTGAAATCACATGAAATCGAGCATTATTTAATGACATGGGGTAGAGATTAGGTCTCAGCACAGTGAGGACAGCAGACACTTCTCATCTTCTGCTGTAAGTTGTGGATAATGAGCTCTACAGCATTCACACACACTGCAGCATACAGCTGAATCATCATCTAAAAGTATGGGACTTGGAGCTGGATGATGACATTAATATATTATCAGGAAGTCAAGTACATCTTTTTTTCCCTTCCCACTTCCTTATTGAGTTTCCATGCCTGTCCGAGTGAAGCAGAATACTGAATCATTGGAGCCTTCCCCGACCAGGAAGTTATCGCACTAATGAACTTAAGCTGTGGGAGATGTGGGAGAGTGAACTAAGGTAACACTGGACCACTGCTAACATTTCATTTAAACTGGACATATACATGTATTAGGCACAGTTACACAGTTATTTACAACACTAGCTTATCTTCAAATGTATGTCAATATTTCATTTTTAAAAGTTGGAATATTGTGATACTCCTGGCTGTAATGAAACAAGCTTTTTTGAGTACAGCCCAGAAAAGAAAGGCCAAGAGGTTTTCTCCTGCAGAGGAGAAGTTCATTAGAATCACAGCCTCAGAAACCGCAACAACACCTTGGATTAGAGCTCACATCACCACTTTTCAACTGTTCAAAGGAGAATGCGTGAATCAGGTATTCACAGTTGAATTGGTGCAGCAAAACGACTGCTCAGGGAGACGTATAGAAGGAAGATAACTGATTGGGCCAAGAAGAAGAGGGAATCGAAATTAGATTAGTCCAAAGACTTTGGTGTGATGGTTTGATATGTGACAAGAATGAAAGCTTTTTGGTTCCATTTTTAAGAGATGCAGAAAAGGAGTATGGATATAGGAAGTGTTATACGTTATAATGATGTGGGGGAATATTTACAAAAGTCACCTTTGTCATTTTCTTCACAATACAAGGCAACAGGTAACCAGCATGACAATGAGCCAACAGGACAATGAGCCAAAACACTGCTGAAGTGAAGTTTACCAGGAATCAGAGGCATGAGGCTCACTGATAGAATAAAGAGTAAGAAAAGGTATTATTAAAGCAAAATTACAAACACTAAACCAGTGTCTCCCAAAGTGTTGGCCGGTCCTGGTACTGCAGGTGGGCTGCAATAATAACTGTTTGCTCACAAGTATGTACAACTACCGATTTACAGTATATAAATGTATTTATATAAACAGTGAATTAATACTGGTAATAGGAGTTGGTTAGTTTGGGATATTATGTTGCTCTTGTATTGAAGTTTGTGTCCCAGTGGCAGGTCGGTCACACATTGGCCTTAACACTTTTCATATGACTGGGTAGAATTAGCAATTTAGAGCCAATAGCCTGTGCTGTTTATGTTATTTGAAACCAACTTTTAAGGAAATACATGACTTTCTTTTGCATTTTGGGCAAAGGAAAGACTGGGTGGGCACCTTGGGAAGTGGATCGCAGCACTATTGACTTTGGGAATGGCTGCACTAGACATTAGTGGTGGGTGGGATACAGATGCAGCGTTCATAATTTTATAAATCATTAGAATTTTTTAAATACTGCTGAAGAGTTTTTCAAGTGGCTTGTTATGTTATGTTATTGGCTACTAGTAGGATTGGCAAGTGTATGCGGGGTAGTGTGTCCTTTCCAGTCATACTTCTAATCATATGACTCATATGCATTAATATGAAATTTTTAATCCAGAACTATCTCTCTTCAACAGGCGGCACATGGCAGAATAATAATAACAATTTACATAATAATTTGCAGAATATAAAATATGTCCAGCACCAGTAACTGCACATTTATAAAACTTCACAGCTGAACATCAGGTTAGACTATGTTAGCTAGGCAGATGGTAACAGCTAGGACAGGCTCCATCGCCACATTCAACAACTGTAAAGACTGATGGAGGATGAAGAAGAGAGTGTACACCAAAATAACTCGTGATCAAACGACAAGCGTTGGACTTTCACTGCAGGTGTGTCTCAGGCAGCTCTTCCACGCACAGCAGTAGAGATCCAGGTGAAGTGGAGACGATGTGTTATTCAAGGCTAACAGATGTTTTTTCCCATCCACAGAACGCTGCGTGCCACCTATGAGTCCAAATATTGTTTGAAAGTCGAATTTTACAGCTGTTAACGCTATGCTGACTTTGTTTTAAAACTTAGCAGAACAATAGATCCCAACGATCATTTCCAGCCTTTGACCTTTCTAAAAGCGCTGCTGTCAGATTGCCCGTAGATCAGTCATCCATAACGATTTAGTTTGTACTATGACTGAACACCAGCTTAGCCAAGCCTTTGGACCACATAATGCCACTGGTGTTACAACTTGATGACAGAGGATTTGTTACAGGGGGTGCCTCCGTGGATCCAAACAGTCCAGACTGTTTTTCCTCATTGTTCACTTACTGAAGGCAGAATCAGTGTGAGGAGGTTCGGGTACAGTGGTTGACTTGTTTATCATAGCTCCGATCTTTTACAGCTCCATTTTCTGCCTTGCTTTTTGGATTAAGGCTGTAATGCCGATCACCTCTGCACATAAAAAATATCACAAACAAGGGTTTGAAAATTAGTTTGACTGTAGAAGAAATGTCATATTTCTCGCTTTATCATCTCCACAAATACTGATGGAAACCCTCCAAAAAACCTCAAATCGAGTAGAAAAAATTATTTTGTATGTGCAACTGTCACGATGCAGATCAAACTTATTTAATTTGTGGCAAACTTTTAAGCAACAGGAATCTTCAGCATTGTGCTGTAGAAATAATGACAGAGCTGTATGGGACTGCATGCACAGGCGATGCATAATTCAAAGAACTGCTCGATAGGCAATCTAATTCATGACAATGTTTCTCTGCATACCTCACCTTTTCACAGCATCAAAGTCTGCTTCCAATTCCCCAGAAGCATTCAGACATAATGCTAATTTTAGTGTGGGCCGGACTATTCTTTCTTTATGCAAAACTGAATGCAACATTTAAAGGTGTCACCCCCTGTCAGAGTCTGGAAAGTGAGGTATTACAGAGAAAGCTTCCAGTAAAATCTCGAAGAAATGAAGCCTGCAGTTGTTGATACTGCTACCGACGCTGTCGGAGCCATTGTCACAGGGCTTGGACATATATAGGCCTTGAATTCCTATTTAAAAACTGTAATCATGAATTACGACTGCTCTGTGAAGAGAGAGCAGAGAGCTGCTCAGAAATGCCTCTCAACTGTTAACCAGCATCTCACCAAAACAGGATTTAAAACAACACAGCCACATGCATACTCATGTTTCGCTTCTAATTATTTCTAGCACGAGTTAGTTGTTTCCTGATCATTCTTTCGTAATTACTCAGGTCATTCAAAGACATAACAATTCCCATCTGGCAAATTTTTTTTACATTTTGGTTACAAACAGCCTAGTTTGCCCACTGTCACCTCATAAATTCTTGAACAAAATGAAATAGCAATGTGCTTATTTGAAAACAGGCAGCTGCATACCATTTGCAGAAAAAGATAATACAGACAATACCACAAAAGCTTTAACGGTTGCATTCGAAAGCCAATTTTTGACTGCAATTTTAGTGAGTTAAGGGCTTTCCAATTGGAACGCACTTAACAGAGCTTGTGTTGTTTCCATTATCAGCAACAGTTACAATAGTAATTTCAAGTTTTTGCAAAGATAGAAAATGAAAGTGCCACACTCAGAATGTCGCTCTGTTTTATCCAAACTAGCTCACTAAAACACAAAAATGAATAAATAAATAAACACTAATATAAAATGCAGCTGTGAAAATGATTTAGTGTCCTCGAGTGACTGCAGAGATTCTGTAAATCCACAAATTACAAAAAAAACCCAACACAGCACTTTTGTCATCACTTTCTTCTTCCCTGAGAAGATTTATATCTCTATTACTCATAAATTAGTGGAACTGTCGCGTATAAGACTGCTGCAAAAATATCACCGAAACCATCTGCACAGACATTTCCACCTGTTTTTTCTGTTTATTTGGCAGATCAAATATATGATGTGTAAACATTAGCAAATATGGAATCTTTTCTTTTTGCACTTTTTGTTATGAGAGGCATTTATCTTAATCCAGCCGTCACTCCGCCAATATGCTCAGTTTTTTTCCTGCTGCTTGGATGCTGATGCTGTGATGCACACAAGTATATTTGTACATAAAACTGTTGTCCAAGTTACCTGTGCAGTTCATAAAAACATCTGGATAATACAAAATTGAAATAGTAAGGACAATATATTACCTTTTTGTCCTTACTGACCTTACTGACCTTTATGACCAGATTTTTTTGCATCCAAGTCTGTGATTGGCTGGTTTTGTGGCACAAATATAACGGTGTAAAGAAAGAGTTGAGCACGCACGGGCAGAAATGTTGAGAGCACAAGCAACACATTGCGAGCAAGCGCAAATGCAAAAACTGAGCGAGAGGGGCTGCTGTTGTGTGTGTGTGTGTGTGTGTGTGGATAATAGCAAACACTGAAATACATTTTTTGCACACAGCAATGAATTTTGTTCACTCAAATCTAACTTTTCTTCGCTCAAAATAAATTTCTCCTCAAAATGCAACACTTGCACCTGCAATTTTTTTTTAACGTGCGATCAGAATAGTGGCACAAAAATAACGCCATATTCCACAAATTAACCTATGTAATTCATTAGTGTGAATATTTAGTGCGGATAATTCAAAGAGCAGTGAGGCCTACTAGAACATGACTTAATTTTGCGGAAGATGCCATCGGTGACAAAACTAAAAGGAAAAAAAATCCTTTAAACAGGCGATGATATGAACAGACACCGAGTAACATCTGTGTTGTAAAGAAGTCAAACTGCCTACAATGTAAGTGACTTTTACTTGTGCTTGTGTTTTGCTGTTTGCATTGCTAATACAAAGAGTAGTACTGTGTGTACAGTAGAGGCTAACTCCAACATTATTCACTCTGCATGAACAGAGGGTGTTGTAAAATGAAGTGCCTTGAATTGTCCATGCATTAATCAAACTGTCTTATCTGGTGTAGATGATGCTGTTTAGCATGCTTTCCTGTGTATCAAACCGTCACTGAAAAAAAAGAAGTAGGTCAAGCTGAAAGTCCTAAAACTCTGTGTTTCTCTAACACTCTGCTAACTTTACTATGTATCCCAGTAGCCCTGTTACACCTGCGACAGGCTGTTCTTCTTCTCGGTATTACAACATGATTCATGCAACTTCCAGCCCAAAGCACCAGGTTACTGCCACAGGGACTACCTACAGCACTATGGAAATTGGCTGCTGCCTGCATTACGCTGACATTCAAAGATTTTCGCATCTAACTGGAGCGAAAAATATGTACAGATGTAGAAAAAGTCTTTGATCTTTGCTGTTTCCACGTTTTTCTCTGTCAGTTTGCAGATTATTTCGGCCGTTTGCACGGATTACAGTTAACTTCTGTATGTATTTATGTAGTTGTATTTTCACTGCTGTCATTCATGCTTAGTAGATCGCAGGATATTTTGAAAATCCACTACTGTCTACACTCTATCCTTCTGCTGACATGTTTGTTTCCATAACAATTTCAAATCAAATATGTCCTCATTAAAACTCTGAAAGGCTCCAAAATGCTGTTCAATGCCACAGTGCAGGATAGTAGCAGAGAATAGCAGATGCATTTGGGAAGAAACAAAGCTCTTTTTTTTTCTGGCTGTGTTGTTACCCATGAAGTGACATTAGGTCATCCCTGCATTTTTATGATCACAAATAAATTCTTTACATAAACAAACAAACAGTCACAGAATCTTTACAATGTTTAATTAAGAACTGAAATCTCTGTGGTGTTTCAGCTGATTGGTTCTGACCTCAGAAAGAATCCAATCTGATTGCTTCTTTATCTGCAAAAACAAAGGCAATGACAATCCAAAACAATTGAAATTACATCGCACTAGATGTGCATGCTTCACCATTTATCAGCTATGAACATGTTACACATAAAACATGTAAGATTTGAAGAATAAAAAATGAATAAGTAAACTAAATAAACTATAAATAAATAAACTTGGGTGGGAAATACTTGATCCGATCAGTAATGTGAAACAGCACATGCCATCAGTATGAAGGGTTAGGGTTATTTTTGTTTTAATTGCCTAAAAAATAACCGATAACCTTGACCCTATTTTGAAAATGGCAAGCTGACAGGCAATGATAATGAGATACGTTCTTCTGAAGTTAACTGTTAATTCTGGTATTTCTGTACAACTATTTCTACTTCATTTTAGATATACAGTAATGTGAAAAAGCCTGATTTCATTATATTTTGCTTCCAAGGAACCAGAGTTGTCATTTAAAGTGGCCTTCTCCACTTTCTTTGGTTTTCTGAGGGTCTTTGTCTGTTTTTTTAACTCATTTTTAGTACAGAAACTCATACGTGTCCATTTTCAAGGAATATTTTTGGGTGTTCTTTTGTTAAGCCATTTAGCACTAACCTAAGAATCATTCAAACCTAAAAAGGCACCAAACTCAAAGGCTGAAGCAGTGTTGGGTCTACACATATCAGACAAATGAGCAAAGAACAAAATTTTAAATGATATCTTCAGGTACTTTTGGTTACTGTATAAGCAGTCTATTGCAAAAACACATTGTTTGTTCTTATTAGCTTAGTTGAATCTATAAAAATGCCAAAGATAACACAATTTCACAGGCATAAAATAGTAGTAGGCCTACAAATCTACAGCAGATAAATAGTATCTGAAAGTCATGTCCCAAAGAAATTGGAAAAACTGTATAGTACTTTAAGTAATGTGGTCATGGGAGAAAGAATGGTTTGAGCCAGCCTTTTCGCAACACGATCAGAGCTGTAGTGAACACATTTTAATGGTCTGATTGAATCTGTGTGATAAAATAAATCAACTTTTTATTTAAGGGGGCTGTAAACTGTTTTTTTTTTTTTTTGGAAAAACGATTAATCTAAATTTTTAGTTTTTGCTTCAAATCATCATCAATGTGTAAGGAGGAGGTCAGGAGAGAGGTTCAACAGTGAGAGTCTACAGCCATCTGTAGAACACGGTGGAAGCTCTGTCATTGTGAAGTGAATAGAAAAAACACACAATGGAGAACTATTAGGTGGAGTGACCATCCCAGAGCCTGGATCTCGACTTTATCGGTGTGAGATTATCTTTGCAGAAAGACAGCCAAAGACGAGCTTTGAATGTCCTTCAAGAAACTTGGAGAACTATTCCTGAAGACTAGTTAAAGCAATTACACGAAATTGTACAGACTCTATGTTTGCACTTTTCAATAAAAAATGCATTTCCCATTTTTCCCAGCAAAGTATATAGAAATGAGGTGTGGCTAAAAACTTTTTGTACTATTGTTTTGTGTGGCTTTTTAAAAATACCAATTATTTCAATAAAGCAAGTGACTGACGTGCAAGTAACTTTTGCTTCACTTTATGCGCCTTTAAATACCAAACTTTTAATGTTATGTGCTTACTTGCATATTGCATGAATTACTTCTGGTTGTATTAGTAAAAATGGAACATGATAATATGCTCACTTATCCGAAAAAAAGCACACTTATTTACTAAAAACAGAAAACATAAGATCGACAGCAAATACAAAATATTATTCAGCATTAATTACACACTAAGAGCACTGATTACATTTTCCTATCCTCAAGTTAACACGTAGATCTTTTTTACAGCACTATTTTTTAACATAGAACATGTTCTACATGCAAAGCAATCAATACCGAAATAAATCTGAATGTCAAAACACAGAAAAGAAGTTTAACCTTTATTGGAAGATGTTTTTCTCTGGGTATATCCATCAAAAGAGTTTGTGTGAAAAATACTGCCCTGCACAATAATCGCCACTCTGTATCAGCAAGCAATTGAGTGGGGGCTTTTTGAACAGCATTGTTTGTACTGGTCCTTTGAAACTAATCCAGTGAAGGCTCACAGGTTTTAATGTCATCCAACAAAGCCACAATCAAACTGCTATTCACGTGGTATCAATGGCAATCTTCTAAGAGCTGGAAGGGAGATATTTCTGAGCAGACTCTGCTGTCTCTCCCCTAAGCTGTCCATAAAGGAGAAGATTAATGGCCTGACGACAGTTCTGATTCATCTGTCCTGAACTGTCTTTATGTTCTGATTCTGACCTTGTTCGGAAAGCTTTTGCCACCATTTTAGCCACAACAGACCCCTCACAGGAATGAGCTCGTCGTGTGTGAAATGTGAAATAGTCAACATTTATGTTCTTCACTATTGTTCTTTTTGCATCAACAGAAACATCCGTTCCCAAAACATCTGGTCAGCGGCTTTGAGTAGCTTGAGGTTTTGGCAAAAGAGAGAACACAGTGAATTTTTTTTGTATACTTTGATTGGCCTGATTTATCTTCAGAAACATGTATTTAGCATTACAGAAAAAAGATGAATGCTCTACATTATTTGTACTGAATATAGACGACTATAATCAGAAGACACTCCTGACTCATGGATTCCTACATAATCCGTGTAAGTACTGTTTCTGCTTTGAAGCACAGTACACTATGAAATGACTGCTTCTAAAAAGACTTTTTGTTTGTGCTGCCCACAATAACTGTGCGTCTGCCAACACTATTAGGCATGCTGTAAATTTATTGTGCATGGTTAGTGAACAGCATGGCACTCTAATGTGGCCGTTTTAAAGCTTACTGCACCGTCTGCAGAGCAAACACATGAGAATCAAGATGAGGAGGTAAGTGAAACAAAATTAATCATATTTTTTATTCTATCACTCTCCGATTATGATGGAGCTGAACAGTGGACTCTTTTTTTTTTTTTGTTTGTTTGTTTTTCTGTCTTAGACAGACATACGGACAGGTAGACTCAGTTCCCCAGTGAAGTGACAAATGGTTACACAACCCTTAGTCTGATATAACACCTTTCTGGGCAGCAAAGCCTAACAAGAAACACGAAAGAAATACTCAACATCCAATTCCCAGGGCAAGTGTCCTACAGAGTGTGAGTCCTGTAATATGGGCAGTAAACAAAATAGTTGGACTTCAGATAGTGTCTCTATTCATCAGTTGTATGAAACATGTTCCAAAGTAACACATACTGTAATTACATCACATTTTTTAAATAATGCAGAAGTGTAACACATTACTGTACTAAATTCAGTAATCACATGGCTCTTCTTTGTGCGCACTGGTGCTACAATTAGCGGTTGTTAGCTTGTGTGCAAAGAAAAGGTCGTGGAGCGGTCTACAACTTTTGAGAAGTGGAGATGTGAACATTATTTTTCGTTTTACTTTATTGTTAAAGTGGAAGCTGAATCCAGAAAACACAGAACTGGGTCTTTGCAAACATCTGCACAGATAGCATGCTAACACAAAGCTAGCGAAGAACCCAGAGTGATGTTAAAGCTGAGTGTATGCTAACCCTGAACTTTAACAGGTGAAAAAGCAATGATGCGCAGTCAGGCTTGAAGTATTGTAGCAGTAGAATTGCAGTGACAATCTTGATTTTAGGATACAGGTTTTTGTTAACATGTGGGACAGTAAGGTTTATATTACCTGGTAATTAACACGTTCAGGATATATTATAGAGAATGTTACAGAATGCAAGTGTAGGCAGTGTATTAGCCATCTTTGCTATTACTATTGATTGAAGCAGTAGAAATGTTTGCCTGGAACAGACGAATGTGTTCAGTCTGATAGCAGCTTGTGGTGCTATCTGATAATCAGATTATCAGGCAAACTTTGAATTGCTTTGCATAATGCACAGTAATAGTCACACACATGCACTCATTTCACAGATATGGCATCCAGAGGGATCCTGAGATTTAATAACTGCAGACATTATTGTAATGAAATAAATTTTTAATTAAAGTTCATATTTTTAGTAAGTTGCAGGTACTTCATATGAGTCCTGTGGGATATGGGCAGTAAAGCCTTCCAGCTCAGCCTCCCTGTCTTGCCTCTGCCAGGAACATCATATCAGTGCTCATTTTGAGCCACTCCATCAGCATAGCTGTCTTGTGTCTTTACAACAAACCCTACAAGCAGCCGAAAGACTGAAAGAACAATGAAGGATGTACACTTTTGGTTGTTTTGCAACCTCTGAGTGACAATCACATAAATCATTCATTTCTTTGGGTTGCCTGAGTGTGAGGTGGTGCTGCAAAATTAGCCTTGAAATGGCAACTCAGAGCACATGTACACAGGGCGAGTAGTTCTTGTTCGTACAGACAACGGCAAGGTGATCTTGACTGATTTCCCTCCAAAAGGCCATGAATAAAACATGTATTGATATGCATATCAAACGGCGGGAGTTGACAAAGCAAAACAAAACAAAACAAAGATGTTGGGGCAGTGGAGAGAGGAGAAGAAAGTGCTTCCCCTCGAATCTACTTTGAATGCCGAACATCATCAATTAGCAAGGGCTTGGCTCAGAGGCCATCTGGGGACTCCCGCCCTTCCCGGCTGCCTTCTTCTCAATATAATTGCTCCTCCTGAGGACGAGCAGGTGAGCGCACCTAGAGACGCCTGCTCCAGGTTAGTTAGACAAGTGCTTCAGTTTTGTGGGTTACAGCTGAGCTCTCTCTAATGCTGTCATCAAGCAGATCTCAGCCCTAATGAAAGCTTTAATAGGTTAGAGAACAGTATTTAAAACGATGAGAACCTAAGTGAGTGAAATCACTTAAATGGTGGAGTTCTGAGGTCATGTTAGGAGGCTGGCTACAAATTTGCTTAAAACGTGACAAGTTTCGATGAGGTGCACTTCCCTTCTTTAGCGGTGCTGCAAATTAGCTGATCATACCCACCTCACAGAGTAATCTACTCCTAATCAGCACATAATGAAGTGGGGACAGCTGGGCTGGTTTGGAGGTGAGCATGGATGTAGACCCAGGAGCAAAGGGCCATGGAGTAGTCTGCCTAGCAGCATGGCTCAGCTGGCCTGACACCAGCAGGCTCACCGCAGGCTGCTCACCCAGTGGAATGACAGAGGTCAGTGCTCATCCTGTCACTGTAAAATGGCCTGAAGATATCAGGGCAGCACTACCAGAAGAGACCTTGACTTAAAAGGCCATCTGACATGCACGTCAACCTAAGAAATGCCCTTCATGGGTAATGACCATGATTACGGAGACATACCACAAATGCATCATCCAGGGTGGCACTTATTGTACCATTCAGGAGCACTGCTGCTTAGACAGATACTGCATGTCTTTGAATTAGTCAACAATATTAGACCTTATCAGAATGAAAAGCTTGCTGTAAAATAATATTTAATATATGGGAAAAGTGACAATTCAATTAAGTTTAATTTTGGCAGATTAAAAAAAAAACACTCCTACTTTCCATGTAGTATTTTTTATTTATTTCACTACTTTGTTAAACTGAATTTGTGAAATCTAAACTTTCTTACGATACACTATGCCATCCATCACAGCAGACATCTTATCAGTTTCTGCTGCTGCCACAGTTACATTATGACCGTGTGGTAGAGAGGCTGTAAATGCCAAATAATTTGGAAATTCTTCACAGCATTAAAGGCGCTACAATAATCAGGAGGGGATAAAAGCTGACACTGTCACTGTGATGGATCACCTGTCTGAAGTCCTTTTTAAAGTTTTACCATATTTATATCAAATAACAGAAACTATAGGCAGCATAAAAAGATGGGGAAATGTAAAAAACCAAGTAGCGTTTGTTGTGAAATGTTTGCCAAGACTGGAGAATATAGTGAATGTCACATTGTTTCTGGCTGCCAGCACTGAGCTAAGGGTGAGTCAGCTTCACTTAGTCAGCTAGCACTAAATCTCATGGGACACCACAGTGTTCTCACGTAAAGACGAAGCCACATTTTCCTCACCTTAAGGAAGAGTTCATTGGATTCACTTTGATCCTAATTGAGTACTTAGCAGCTGATTGGTTTTAGCCATTTTTGAGATTAGGCTGAAAACTTTCGGTTTTTATTAAGATAGTTAGGTAACCTTAAACCCTCCTTCAATTGTACGCTGCAATAAGTCTAGGCTGCTGAGGGCTTCCCATGATGCCCTGAGCACTTCTTCTTCACTCACGTTGTTTGTACACCTCTCTGCATTTAATCATTAGTTCTTATCAATCTTTGGCTTTCTTCCACTGTGTGTCTTTTGTCCCGTCTTCCTCCCACCACTCCCAACCAATCACAGCAGATGCCTGCCCCT
The DNA here is from genome assembly GCF_051167445.1 of Perissodus microlepis. NCBI lineage: Eukaryota > Metazoa > Chordata > Actinopteri > Cichliformes > Cichlidae > Perissodus > Perissodus microlepis. The sequence continues at coordinate 6,325,551 of NC_140465.1, forward strand.
CCCTGAGTCTGGTTCTGCTTGAGATTTCTTCCTGTTAAAAGGGAGTTTTTCCTTGCCACTGTCAGCAAGTGCTTGCTGATTGTTGGGTTTTCTCTCTAGTATTGTAGGGTCTTTACTTTACAACATAAAGAGCACATGGAGGTGACTGTTGTTGTAATTTGGTGCTATATAAATAAAATTAAATTGAATTGATACATTTCTATATACTTTATTATTTGCTTTAATGTTGTACATGTTTTAGACAAGAAGACACAATCATAAAATGCATTTACTGTACTGTGGGTCCACTTTATTAGGCACAGAATAAGAATATAGTTGGGTTGTTTTTTGACCCCCCTACACGATACCTGATAATTTGACATATGAAGCAAACCTAAACTTTACAAGCTTTGCCGTAGTTAAATTTATTGGCAACTATATGATATTTTTGCTATGATGCAAAATCTTTTGCTCCTGCCAAGACTTTCTGTTGCAACACGACAAACAAATGCATATCCTCATTGGGGGCCAGAGCTGGTAGCAAGAACACTGTTACTAACTTTTTCATCAAAGGGGGATTATAGTGCTAGATCACTGGCTGAGGAAACAAGGCACAGTGCCACATGGCTATTTGGCTAAGGGAAGCTGATTCGTTATTGGCCAACTGAGAAGAGGCGGCAGCACTCCAGTCAAGTCCCCTAAATACTGCATGTGTGTGTCAAATAGCTCAAATGCAATTAAAAATGTAATCCTATTCAGTTCCAAGGCACTGCACGCAATGTCAATCAGGGTTTCCTACGTTAATACATTTTAAATATTTTGTGTGCACAGTTTACTTCACAAGAAGATATTTCTGCCCCTTTTTAGACGGCCACCTAATAATAACTATAATATCCTTGCTACCATGTCATTGCTGCAGCATGCTCACTGCAGTCATTATTAATGGTATCGACTGCACTCGTGCTCCTCCTGCTGTGGCAGGTCGGATTGTCTGTCGTTACATCTTTGAATTATTAAGGTTTACTGATTCTGATTCCCATTAAAACAACCCACTCTGCTTTCTTTTTCATCAACATCAGGCAGAGCTTTCCATTAATTAAAGAAGCACTGATGAAATGTAAATTCTACACAGATGACATTACTGCTGAATGAAAATCTCATGGCCAATACAAACACAAATAATAACTCTGCAAACTGGTGGAGGAGGGACTCTTTGATATGCTAAAAAGCGCCATCTGTTACCATCAGTACCTTAATATACTGAGTAGATAGTGCCATCTGACTTCATTACTTTCAAAGTATGTTTTTGAAGTACAGGTAATGATCCCCCTCTTGCTCATAACCCTTCGCCAACACAAACAGGAAGCGGCCGCCTGTTGCTGATCCTCTACTTTCACGTTTTTGATATCGCGTCAGATCGCTATCGCTTCTGCAGGTACACGGCAAAAGTGGAATCACAGTGCCGTGCGACAACTCAGCCCTGGAGTTTATCTTATTGGATGTGCAGATGCTTCATAATTTACTTCCACGATAAATGAAGCAGCGTTCCCACTGCGTGCTTGATCAAAAATTGCCATAACACCTCCACTGGGATCTCTTTAATGAAATGTCATAATTAGGCCTACAAATCATCTATCGGTCCGTCCTGGTAACTCACTATATCAATTTTTCCCATTAGCATCAATAGCAATCTTCTGGAGCAACTGCATGGAGTCAGTTTGGGAAAATGCGCAAGTATACTCGTGACCTGAGAGTCTTCAGCCTTTTCACCAGTTTCACTAAAAGAGAAACAGCCCTGATTTAGTTCTTTAATCTGGAGGTTCACTCGCGTTTCTGAGAGTAACGTGTGAACGGACTGCAAATGTTTATTATTATGACAGCTCTGATAAACAATGCTGATTAAACGGACTTATGGGCAAAGATTTGTATACGTGACATCAACTTGCTGTGTTGTAGCAGTTTGTGGTTTCTGCTTGGAGCCCTGCAAACTAAATATAGCTCTGTAATTAATGTGTGTTTGCATGCAAGACCACACCATGTATGAATATAGGCAGTCATAGATTATAGTATGTGGAACAGTTGTACTTTTTATGCTGAACTGCATGTGTGTGCAAAAATAAAATAAAATCACAGTACAGTCTATAAAGTGGTACAACTGCATCATATATATATATATATATACACAGTACATTTGCTCTGTGGAGTATGTTTTCTGTTATATTGTACCGATTCTTCATTATGCAATTCTTAAGTGGCTCTCGGGGACAAATACATTTTATCAGAAAAGAATTAAATCCATAAATCTAAACCTATGGGGCTCCCTAAATAATTTTCATGATAAAAGCATTAACGGTCTTCAGGTAACAGAATTGCATGAGCAGGATTCTTGTTTATTTTCAGCATAACAAGGGTAATAAAATACTGTGTCAGCCTTGTTTTTCAGCATCAGCATTCACAGCCCTTTGTCATGACTTCAGCAACTTGTCCTATTTTCCCCCGTTTGTGATGACAGTAGACTCACAGTGGTCAAGAACATACAGTGTCCTGCTCGGGGCGGGCTATGACTCACTCAGTGAATCTAGTCTTGAGGTGACACATGGCTAAATGGCTGCACAGTTCCCCCAGCTATGTGTCTGTCTCAGCATTAGCACTCTCCCAGTCTGTGACTGTGCTCGCTGAGCATTTCTGATGAAGACTTGCATTGGTTGCACTTCTGACACAAAATGCTGTGAAATGCTGAAACACGGCTGACGAGCTGACAGGGACGAGAACAATGCGAAGAATCATGTTGAGCTGGTGCAGAACTGATGTTTGTGATGTCTTAAAACTGACCAGTCAATATTGACTGGAACACTAAAGTAAGGGGGGTGGGGGTGCACAGAATTGGAGGGTTAAAGAACTACTAACATTAAGCCAATTAAGAAGCTATGCTTCTATATTGTACTTTTTACACTATCCGGATAATATATTCACAGAACTTCATCAAACCACTCTGACTGTTTGGTGCTATCACATCTACTTCACTTCAATCATCCCCTTGATGATGATCTGCTAATGGCAACAATAACCAAATTCATCTTGATCATAATCATAATGATCGCAGAGCTGATAGCAGCAAAGCTATTTATGTTTTCTTGTCTCGGGACAGAGTTTCAGTCAGTGCCTTTGTTGAAGCTGCGCATTTTCCGAAGCTTTCCAAAGTTCGACATACTGGTCACTCTGCGACTGATAAACAGTTTATAAGCGACTTGATCTCAATTTAGCTCTTAATTTTAGATCTGTCTGTTTTGTATGTGGGGAGATGACAGTAATTAAACTGTCACTCTTTAAGCTGCAGTTTCTTCTCTATATTCATGTCTGGAGAAAAAAAAAAGAAGAAAAGCCCAAAAAACCCTACTGTTTAAAAACCCTACTCTTACCGTTTACCTCCCAGTGTAGGATGTTAAATCAGGTCGATTGCTATATATTACTATGTTATCGTTATCTGTTTTTTTTGTGGTTTTTTCAGGAAATCTGCTAAAAATAATCGTATGCAGTCATAATAAATGTGGCTAAACTGACAGGCAGGGGTTACAAATAAGAGGATATCAGCCTCCTATTCATCTCTGACTGCCATTCACAGTAGAATTGCTTTGTTCTGTCAAAGACCAATTTCCATTCTGACAAGTAACAGTATATGAGTTTATAGACCATGGCGTGGCATAAATAAATTTTTAAAAACTGGGTTTACAAGCATCTAAGCGAGTCCACTTTGTAAAATAAGCTTCTCATCGGCTCACACCAATACTCTAACAATCTGCCTTCAATCGCAAAGCAAAAGATAGCACATCATCTGAAGAGGCACATCAAACATGTTGTGCAGATGTGTGTGCATGTGTGTGTGTGTTTTTTTACGGAGCCTCTGTGAGGAGTTCATTAAAGATAGCGTCCTCTGTGATTGTTCGAGATAATACTCAAGGGTCTGCAAATGGAACAGATACAGCTGTGACACGTCAACCTTGAAGAAAGCATATTTTCTCTGCTGGTGGGCGTGCCGAGCTGAATGCCCGGGCAAGGCAGCGAGAATGCAAAAGACTTCATAAGTGGGTTCAAAGTGACGAGACTAAAGAATATCTGCATGTATCTTTCAGGCATCCCTGTGACTGTTAGAATATATAGCTCTGTCACAGTGCATAAGTAGCTCACTGAGCTGGATAAAATCATTTTGTAGAGTCAGGACACTGATGTATTGCATATGTTTTAACAGCAAAGACTCCATTTCACACGCGCCGAGCTAGTAAAGCACTGAATGAAATCCAAACTTTAACAGGATGATGATATATTTGTCATTAGCAGTACTGTTATTGCTGTTCTTTCTGCCACCTTTCTACCAATATGTAACATTGTCACTCCAACAACAATTTCTGTCTAATATGCAAATGTCGTGTTATAAATATAATCTCCATTCCAGCGTGATGGTTAATATTTTTTTAATTGCCAGTCTCCCTGACCTACTTTGGCTTATCACTATAATGGATTAAAATTCCTGTAAACAGTTTTATGCACCTTCTTATTCAGGCACTCCTCAAAGGCTTCTGATTAAACGCACATTGTCATCTGCTTTGCTCTTTCTGTTTTTCAGGTAACTGTGAGCAGATTGTTGTTCTGCAGAGCCACACTGGGGCATATGGTATAAACTGATGTCATCACTTAGGGCTATACATAATGGAATTATTCAAATTTCTATCGATTGGAGTCATTTGGTGTTTACAGTTTTCTTCTAAACAGCCACCAGAGACTGCGGCAGGTGGAGGATTACAGATACTCACAAAGGCAAAGAAAGAGAAAAATCAAATGCCGTTTGTTATGAGCTCTCTGTCTGATTGCGGCTGCATACAGTCGGCTCTGTAAGAATTTGGAACGATGACAATTTCTGTAGTTTTCTCACTGTACAGTACCACGGTTGATTTTAACTCACGATGAAATCGGAGTGCAAGGTTTTAGGTTTAATTCAAGGTGTCAAGCAAAAGTATTGTATTAACTGTTTAGGAACTGTAACTGCTTATATACACAGATCTCCATCTTTAGGGACTCACAATTAACTGATATTGTCCGAATGCTTATGGAGCTGACTATACTATGGAGGAAAACAGAAGTCTAAACGAATGCATTTCTTTCTATTCACAGACCTGTCTGTGAGTAGTTGAAGATGAGATGTGTGGATTAAGCTAACTAACTAATGCCTCAGGCACAGCGGAGTAATGGCATCTCCTTGCACCTAGTGGCTGCACAGATTTTTTTGCATTTGGTGACTGATTGCAAGGCAACCAGTTGATCACCCAGAGGCTGAGCATGCAACATTCTCAACCTTCAGGCAACAACTTTTGATTACAAAGAAATTAGTTAATGGTTCAGGAGAGTCCTGCCTTTCCCTGAGCCTGGTTCTGTCAGAAGTTTCTTCCTCTTAAAAAGGAGTTTTTTATTTCCACTTTTGTTATATGCTTGCTCATAGAGCATCATTTGACTGCTGTTGTGATTTGGTGCTATATAAATAAAACTAATTAAAACACACAAACATGCACATGGGCTACAGTTTTAAAACCTATGTTTAATTTCAAATAAAGCACGAAGTGAGCCACACATTAAAAAAGCAAACCCTGAAGCTTAAAGATGATTTGACCCTGGTGGAAGTTTTAGAGGTAGATGCTTCAAAGCTTAAAACCCAACAGGTTTAATCACTTGACACTGCAGAGGTTGTTGTCCATGCATTTGCGTCTTCACGCACTGATTATTGTAACACTGTCCTTTCCGGGTCACTGAAGAAAAGTTTTAGAGGTTTACAGATGGTACAAAATGCAGCTGCTTGCATTTTAACCAAAGATCCAGAACTGAAATCTCTTATCTGGTTGCCTTGTCAGGTTTTAGCAGATTTCAAGGTCCTGTTGCTCACCTACAAAGTTTTGAACGGTTTGGCGCCTTCACATCTCTCTGAGCTTTTGCACTTCTATGTTCCATCCTGTGCTCACCAAACTCACGATACTGGCCTTCTAAAAGTTTCTAAAGACAGCAGAAAAGCTATTGGGGAGTATGCTTTTTCTATTCATGCCCCATCTTTGTGGAACAACCCCCCTCAAGATATTAGGCAGGCATTAGGCAGGTAAAGACCCACTTGTTCACCCAATCCTGTGTGTCTTAATTCTAAGCCTAAAGTTTTTTATTGTTGTTCCCTTTTGTTTCAGCAGTTTTTAAACTGTTTTGCTTTTAATTTTTTAAAATCTTTTTTATCTTCAAATTGCTGTTCAGCACTTTTTTGAAAGCACTTTATAAATAGAGTTATTGTTATTATTGTTATTTTTTCTCAAACTTAATAAAACCAAATCTGTAAGATTTTAAATCTTCTTAGCAACATGCTTGTAACTATTTGATTTGCTATTTGAAGTGTTTTTTATAAACTGTCTCTTGTGTCTTTCTTTTCTTTCGGTGGACTGGATGTATGGAAGACTGCCTAGTATTTATTTTGTTGTGATTCCAGCTACAATATTCTCCTTGGGTGCTGTAAAACAAAGCTCGCGAAGCACTGAATATCACAGATAGAAGATGTATATCAGTAGATACTCTTTCACTTCAGTGGAAGTAAGACGATTGAACTGATTCAATCTGCACACACAACCACAAAAACACATTCACACCAACCTCAGCAGCTACTCTCGGGCAAAGCAGCAGCTTAATGGCTAACAGCACGGACAAATTTGATCATACTGGGCTGTTCCCTAGAGAGAGTGTGAGTATGGGTATACATCACAGAGTACTTAGCAATCAATGCTCAGGTGGAAAAAAATAAAAGATATATAGGCCCCTACCATTATATCATCCTCTTCATTGTGGATTCAGATAAATATAACATTCAAATAAACATTTACCAAAGTATAACACAGAGGATGCTTTGTTAGATTATCCCTGTTATTCACATCAGCAGTTAGCTTGAGGCAGTTATCTTTACATATGAAATATTAACGAGGCTGACTCTGTGAATCATTTATTGTAACTAATGTAGATATGATCTGCCCAGCTCATCTATTTGTTCACACCTTTGTATAATTATGTCTGATTCTTAACATTTAATGCCTGAACAGCTGAACAACTACTAATTTTTTCTCGAGTGTAACAAAATATTATAAACTGAATAAAATGTATACATTTCTGTGGGTACATGCATGCTTTATTATATGTTGGATATCCATGTATTATCCATGCAGCAGGGAAATGAGTAAATAAGCTGGAAGTATATGTGATCTTTACATTTCTGGCATCTGCTAGACAAAAAAAACAAGCGGGCACAGGTTTGCCAGAAGAGGAAAGTATATCACAGGTTATGATGTGGTTTGATTGCGTACAATAGATTATGAGATTATGATCCTGGATGAGGTTTGTTGATCAACCTTCACTATAACAATACACACACAAAAACTATCTTATTTTAACTTCTAATTAAATAAACACAGAAGGGAGAATTTTTTGGGGGGTAAGCCAGTTTTCAAGGTGAGAAACAGAAGTCATCGAAAGAGCACTAACGCTAGCTTGGACCACTTCACAGGGTGAAGGACAAACGAGCGCAGTGCAAAATTACACAAACTAGAAAACTATTGTATTACAGTTGACATAACATGACAATAGAAGTGAATGATGACAAAATAGTTGTTCTTCTTACCGCAGCATGATGTAATTTCCCGATCAACCCAATAATAACTTTAATGAAAAACTTGAAAATTTGTAAAAAAAAAAAAAAAAAAAAAAGTAAAACCTTAATAGAAGAGACCAGAGAAGAGCAAACTTCAGACCTGTTTCCACTTAGCTGACAAATTTAGTTTATGATTTCCTAATAGAAGACAGATGATACGTCTGCTCCTCCCTTGGATGACCTTTTTATTCTAGAAGTAAAGGTAGCAATGCAAGTATGATTAGCAGCCCATTGTGATCGCTGCATGAGAAAATTGTCTTCAAGATGCTAGATAAGATTTCCTCACGTACTGTTTTTGGTGCTTATATTGAAATTGATATAACAGTAACAAACAGTAGTGAAAACACCCTAAAATCAATGAAAAAGTTGGGTGAGGAAGTGAAGCACATTATATAGAAAGCAAGAGTTTTGAAGCTTAAATTAGAACGATCATCCACCCAAATGTCCTCAGGCAGCTTTCTCCAAAGGTCGTGATGCCAAAAGTTATAAATTGAGGTGACACATTCTTGTCTTACAGGCTTCCTACATTTTGTGAAATCCACAGGCATAACAAAGACATCTGATAGAGGAAGAAAACAGTAGCTCACTATACTGTTGATTACAAGAGGGTGACAAAAGCATTGTTTGCCATGCACATTAATGTGCAGACAGTACAGTGGTGAATAATAGATGAAATAAAGAATATAAAAAACAAATGTGTCACTTGTGGTTACGACTGCATTCTGTCTGCCGTCTGCTGCGGGGATTTTTTTTTCAGGCCACTGTCTAAGAGCATACCTCATCAAAATGTTCAGTGTTTAAGCCAAAATTAGGCAAAGCAGAAAACGAATCTTTATCACTTTATCATTTCAAGTAGGAGAAAATCTACTGCAGTGGCTAAAAAGGGTCAGCTGAAGTACAAGGATACACCGGGGAGCTGTATCAAGGCCAACACATGAGTCCTGTGCTGCTGATTAGAGATGCCAGGCATGCTTTTAGCTGAAAAGAAAAAGTCATGACAGTGAATTAGCGGGCCAACTACCCGAAAGAATTCACAACAGGTTGTCCTTTAGATAGCCAGACGTGTTGGAAACAGCAATGTCTTGTCAGCTTCTGAGGTCATTCCTCATTTCAGTTGAAAATATTTTCCCTATAATGTAGATCGTGTTTCTCAGATACAAAGGAAGCAAAAATTACAGGCATCACACATAAAGTGTTTTGGTTTTTAATCAGTTGCATGATTTGCATTTTCACTCTAACCTGATGGTCATTTACTAATAGAAATAAACCGCTTTCATTGAGTGGACTGGATTTTATTTCACCCTGTGTGCAGTCTTAGTACAGTAGTCTGTGACTCAAAGCCACCATTGGAGTCATCAGGCACTAAAGGAGTCCTGCAGCAGATGGCAAAGACCCCATAGGCTACTGAAGTCAACATCATGGATTCAGTCTGGGATTACATGAAGAGACATAAGCCACTTAGACGGCACAAATCCACAAACAAACTGTGGAAAATTCTCCAAGATGCCGGACATTTTCAAAATTGCACTATACCGTAACATATGGGGTGGTTAATTACTATGAGAATATAAGAATCTGTAAGTTGATACTGGTGTGCTTGGATTTCTAGTAAATATGCACAGACTAAACATTCTGATTCACACAGTAATTGTGATCTTTAAATAGGATTGTTTACTCCTTCAAATTAAAACAACATTCTTTTTCTTTTTAAGGAAATTTACCTCAAAAGGGACAAAACCTTTACTGTGCTCAGCTGCTGCTGTCATCTGACTCCTTTTCATATCTTTATATATATATATGAATGAATAAATTTATACTGTCTTTCATGAGTGACTGTTTCAAAAATACTGGAATTACTTGTAATTTTTTACATTTTTTTAAAATTTCAATTGAAAAAAAGAAATTGAAGAGATGCAATCGGCCTGCAAAAAAAGATAAATTAATAAAAAATTTAAATATGAAATGAAGAAATCATTCACTTCTGTGGATGTGTGTGATGCAATTGCACAGTTGATGCTGTGCATTTGGTTCAGTGCATCTACTGTACATGTCTTTGTCACAAGTAAATCCAATTAATCCATGAAGATGGTCAGCAGAACTGGATGTGTGACAGGCTGCGTGGGTTGCTTCCTTCAGCTCACTTCTGTCTTGCCTTGTTTTGCTTTGACACCATGAATCTAAAGTCTGCAAGCCTCACTGGTGACAACAGTGCTGTGTTTCTTTTATGGTTAACACTGACCGACTGAATAAGATGTGGGTGACGTGCACTGTCTATGAATAGCTGAGACCAAACAAGAGTCTTATAATTGCAGACTGTACATAAAAGATGGACTTGTTCACTATGACATCAAGCACTGGCAACTTAAGTCATATTATAGACGACTGCCTCAAACTGAATATTTTGGCTGCAGACTGAGGGTGGATCTTACTGAGATCTTCTGCGAGCTCACAGGAAACACAGTAAAGCGTATCCTGCTTCATGTCCCTCTGAACACTAATGTGGGCCATGGTTTACAAATATTATTTGAAAGTAGTGACTGAATTGGGACCATAAACTAATCAGGAAAATGTTTACTGAGCTCATACTCCTTCAGTGATGCAATTTTGCTTTGTCTCAGTCGCTGACTGTCACAAGCTATTATTGCAGAGTACATTTAGAAGATGCCAGAACTCTTTGAGTTCGTGAGGTCAAATACTGCTGGTTTGTCAAAGTCGCTGCCACGTTAGAAATACACACGAGGTCTCCATTGGCAATCCTCAACCATCATATGATGGCAATACTGAAACGGGTCTCACAACTTTTTACAACAGGAAATAAAAGCGTACATTTGAACCCAATCTGAGTGAGACTTCCAGCGACAAAGCTAATAAGCATAGAGTCACCTTACATTTCTAAGGTTTTACATGTAAAACCATAACAAAAGTCATTTGTTCCTTTCCAGGTTTTAAAATGTAAATGGAATCTAAGACGAACACTAGTACAGGACATATGACACTGCATCATTAGTTATTAAAGAAGCACTAAAGACAAAATGCAGAAGCAGTGTGTAAAAAAGCAAGCACACCGTTGCTGCTTCCGTTGGAATTACGAGTATAAGGAGCAGCCTGGTGCTGCTAATCAAACACACTTGATTAACTGATCATCAGCAAGTGTGAGCACCTCTATAAAAGATGGTCAATCATGCTGTTCCGGCAGTGAGCGATTATCTTAAAGAAGTTTCTGTTGTCACCTATTAGTCTGGGGAGAGTTTTGGGATCATTTCCAAGCAACAAGTCCATCAGACTACAGTGAGAACACACAAGACGGAGTCGTACAGAAAACAGTTACAGGTGTTTTAAAAAGTTGCTGAACCATGGAGTTTCTGTTAAATGAATGACACCTTGTAATATGTCATTTGTTGTTCATCAAAGGCATTATGAATTCTGAATTTTAAACATTTTAGCACCTGCTAAGAAACAGGTGATTTTTCAGTGTGATAGGCACAACCTTAGAATTATAATAGGATATGTTTTGTTTTTCACATTACTTTATTTTCCAAACTGTTGAACTGCTCCATTAAGGTGAGGTTATGGAAACTCGGAAACTTTGAGTACTCAAAGTCGAAAACGTCTTGTTATGGTTTGGTACGCCGGAGCATCAGCCGGAGCTTCCCGGTGCTATTTCTGTGTCAATTTGCTTCCACTTTTTTGTTGTTCAGGATCCTTTTGTTGTAGGAAAATATTTCTTGCTTTTCATGCATTAGGCCCATATTTGCATTTTACAACATTGTGCCCATTTAAAAAGAAAAAAAAGAAGAAAAAAGGTATCTGGAAACAAGCCTCTTTCACTCACAAAGCAAAAATAGGCTTGTGTCCAAAATGTGTAAGGGTGTACATGTATTGGTATGTGTGTCGCTCTGTGTAAAATACTGAGCCTGCTTGGAAAGACAGTGCCTTTAATCTGCTCTGCAGCGACTCTCAGGGTGAAGAAATCAAGTGTTTCTGAAACAGGACCCCAAAATCACACATGCACAAAAAAAGCAGCTTGATGAAAAATGTGCAAGAGTGCATGTGCAGAAGTAAAGGGCGCTTGCTGCTATCATCATGGTAGAATAAGCTCGGGCAACGAGTAGAGAATTAAGATTCTGGATGCATGGCGCAGCAGGACTACGGTGGGGAGAAATCAGACGCTAACAGGGACGAACAGAGAAAAACAAGCTGAACAGCCAACAACGTGTACATACACCAAACACACCCTCCTATCGTAACAGCCCTTCACAATCCCTGTTCCATTTACACAAACTCCACATTATCACAGTGGATTTAATAAGTTGGCCAACAACAGAAAAGCAAAGCTGCATTTGGTTATTGGCTTCTTGGAGTTTAAAGATAAAATACTTCAGGTTTTATAACATCCAGTTCTTTGCCAAACCCACTTCTTCAATCACTCTAAAGAAAACAAAGAGAGCGTTGCAATCACATTTAAAATCCCCCATTTCATGCTTTTATTTGCAAAGGCCATGTCATTTTAATATTAACCAAATTTCTGAATAATAAGTCCCACTATCAGATGCACACACACACACACACTTTTTCAGTCCCATTAGTTGTAAATTTGTACAATCAGCTAGGTCACAAATATTAAATTTCACTAGGAGAAAAAAAAATGTCCCCAACCAACTGTGGACGACAGCTTTTAGCAAACATTAATCAAACAGGAATAAACAGTGCATTTAGTGGGGACTATTTTCATCCACGGATTAGCCACACTTGGCTCTCTGGTGAACATTTACTACACTGTATGTTTCTCAGAATAAATAAACAAAAACACAGCGCCCAAGTTTATAATTTAAAAAAACAAAAAGCCACCCAGTGCAACAGTTTGCTTTACCAGTGTGTTAATAAGATGCAGTGTATCAGGCGTTTGCAGCACAGACTTGCTAATAGAATAATACCACTACTATGTTTAGATTATTCATACAGCCTTACATGACAGGACATAAACATGTTTCAGTAAAATAACAGGAACAATGATGTTTAACAATATAAACCCCTGTTTTTGAGTCTGAAGATAAGCCCAATAATAGTCACCTATTCAAGACAAAGCTCTTTACCATGTATCAAGGGTTTTGTTCCAGGTCCAGCACCCTGACGCTGTATGCTAATTGGAAGGAAAGAGGCTGAGGACTAGTGAGTGTCAGAACTACAATCCAGGATGAAATAACAAAGATCCATGAGTGCAGCAGGAAGATGGCCACATCTGACCATGTGCTGCAGATTTGTTGAATGCCCTTTCATGAATGCGAATCTCCACCAAACCCTAACAGTTTGAGATCTGTTGGACTGAGATCTGGTGATGGAGGCCATTTGAGTGCAGTGAAGTCACCGTCTTGTTCAAGAAACCAGTCTAAGATTATTTAAATATTGTGACATGGTTTCATCCTGTTTAAATCAGTCTTTAGAAGATGGATGCACTGGTCAGAAAGGGCATAGCCATGGTCAGCTACAATATGCAGATAGGCTGCAGCATTTAAACGATGCTCAGTTAGAATTGAGGTTTCAAGAAAATGAGCCTGTGCAAACTTAACCTCAATTTCCAGTTCTTAGCTGACAGGACGGGCACACAGTGTGGTCATCTGCTGCTGTAGCCCATCTGCTTCAAGGTTCAATGTGTTTTGTGTTCAGAGATCTACTTCTGCATACCTTTGTAATGCGTAGTTGCCTTGCTATCAACTTCAAACAATCTAGCCATTCTGCCTGTCACAAGACCGAAAGGTCGGTACAAGCACTGGACTCAAAGCGTGATAAGGACAAAGGCAACAAATCATAGAACGTGAAGTGGTGAGGCCTAGTTAATGTGGTGGATGTTGATTGAGAGGGGAAAGTGGGCCAGTGATGCAGAATGGAACGTGGCAGTTAAGCAGTCACACCGAGGAGAGAGGACAACTGAGTTAGGGAGGTAGTGGAGAGGAACTCTGTAGATGTTGAGCATGTTGTATAACTTTTCTAACTTGCAGCTGGAGAGAGTAAGCAGTGTGGAAAGGGTGACGTGAATCAGCAGGGAGCTGAATGTGGATTGGCTGAGATTCAAAGGTTCCTGATGGTGTGCGGTGGCAGGTGAGGCACAGAGTGATTTCCAAGATGGGGGTAAGGTATCCGGAGTCCAAGAGAGAAGCTTAAGCTTGAGGTTTAAGTCAAGGTGAGTCCAGGAAGTGAGATGATGATGAACTGGTGCTGAAGGCTGAGGCTTAAATCACTCTGGCTTGATTGCCTGGAATCAGCTCCAGGTATGTGGAACTGCGGAGGATAAGCTGGCCCTGCCCAGGGGCGGATACCAGGTAGACTCAGGAGCCTGATGGGAAATTCCAGCCGCACACCCGGACCATGACGCTGCCGTGACTTTTGATATCAACAAAATATTGATGACAAGATTTACCTTAATGAGCAGCTGAACATGTATACCTAAAAAAATGTCCAGCGAGTATATACATCCCATAGTTAAGGTAGAAGACGGGACTGACAGTCAGAAATTTCAAAGTGAAAAATAACTAAATCACTTTGATTTATGGCAGAATCAAAGAGAAGTGAATCCTCTTGATATTCTCTTTGATAAATAAACACAAATCCAATACTAATGTCTAATGTGTGCTCAACATCTGAGACCATCTGAAAATCCAGCATTGTGAGAAAGACTTTGCAGAAAATGAGGACTGCGCATTAAGGCATATTTCTAAATTTTCTGCATTAGCAGCTGAGCGCAAACTTCTGCAGTAACATAACTTTACTGCACGACTGTGTTTGGTGGCATTACTAACTCACAAAAGAGATTTGCATAATGCCTTCTGTCCGCTGAGAATTTTTATCAGTCATAGAAAATATTATTAGGAGAAGAATTTGCTCCAGTGTGGTGAAACTACACCTTCTCCAGTCCATGTTATGTGTTCAGCCTCATTCACCAGGAATGTGTTCTTTTTGTTATTACATTTCAGGAAAGTCTGCTTTACCCTTCCTGATCTGCATTTTTCTCACTGCTGTGCTGCATTTCCTAAATATCTACAACAGAAATGGAGAGCAAAATGCGACAATGACCAATGGTGATAATGGGACAAATGTGATAGAAAACACTGAAGCATTATGCACGAATAAAAACAACACCCAGTCTGCTGTCTGCTATTGCATCGTAAAGGCAGGTGACTAATTTTAAAACGTAATTGGATTTTTAGTTTCAACTGGCACATAGCGTATCTTATTATCAAGCTTTTTATCCATTTGTGCATGAAAAGCAAATCTACTTGTAACTCCCCGGGCTGAGGAGTGTACCTAAAGCTGCAATAAACATCTTTATAATTTCTTTCCTCAAGTCTCCACGAGGTTCTCTCTATTCACAAATCCACTCTGCAGCACATGAAAGCCAGCGTCTTTAGGTCGGCATATTGTGCATCATTCTTGTCCTCCATGAGTTTTGTTCCAAAATGATAACCAGGAGAGTTGCTGTGTCCAAGCTTTGGCTTCTAAAAAAATGCTTTCTGAGGCTTTTCAGCAGAGCTGGAAACATATTAACTGCTCAGGGGTCTTCCTTGGCGTATCCCTGAAAGATTGATTAAAGCAAAGGTCTCAGTTTTTGAGAATTTTGGAAAGAAGATAAACCAGTTTTAGTCACCGGGTGCTTCTTTCACAGCTATTCTCTGAGGGGGTTTTGTCCTTACACGCCACAGTCCACTCTACAGTTTTAAAGCCTAGGACCACATTAACACTGCTTCTCCCATGGCGCTAAGCTTCAACTGAGATCTTGCAGAATGCAATTGGACTGGTAGCTATATAGCACTTTTGTAGTCCTATTGACCACTTGAAGCACTGTAGGCTATAAGCTGCATCTGATCCTAGCACGCTTTATTCTCTACACCTGAAGCACTTAGTTTACCTCCCATTCATGGCCAATTTAGAGACATCAGTTAACCTAACATGAATGTGTGTGTTTGAGTTTGAAACTACCTGCCGGGGCATTTCTCTGTGGAGTTTGCATGTTCTGCCTCATGTTCTGCTGCGAGGCAACAGTGCTAACCACTGAGACAGTATGCAAACAAAATTATCTGAATACAGGACAAATAATCATATGTAGAAGAGTGCACTGTTTTTTTCTGTTTCAAAAAGCTAGAAAAATTGAGCTGTTGTAACACCCCTACAGTTTTCATGCAGACCTAGAATTACTGCTCAGTATCTCAGAGAAATACATTTAAATGTTGAATAGCTCTATAACACACAGTTTACATCAATAACTCCTGTTTGATGTGAAGTAAGTTGAATTTCACATCTACTGGCATTAGTTAATGTGCTAAAAACAGGCTTGAGTTCATAGGTCGGCTGTGTGGCGTCAACTTGTTGGAACATGAAAGCCTTTAATATCAGCTAATTCAGTTAATCATTGTGCAACTGCAGTGATGGAAGGTGAAGACCCACTAGCTTCACTGAGTTAGTGACACTAATTATAAGTCTGCAGATGCAGACAAATTATTGTGAAAAAAAGAAATAGAAAAAAAGACAATGGCAGAGTTGTTCATATGGAAGGTTAGTCCATTAGTAGCTCCAAGATTAGCAGCAGAATATCATTTTGTGGGGCGTGCTAACTTTTGTGACACACTTTAGCTTTGACACAAAGAAAGGAAAAATGATGCAGTGATGAGTGGAATTTGGTCTAGTATGACTATGTGCTGGTACTTATGTCAACGAACACAAGATTTTTCTGTCAGTCTAGTATCTTTGTCCATAGGTAGACAGAGCTACAGCTTATCTTATGTTTCTGCTATATGCCATATGAGACTATAACTGTTAGGACAGTACGGTTAACAGGACCTGTGGAACACATGTGGGACTTTATGATGGGATTCATGGGGGAAATTTGATTCTTGTAAGTGCATAACAAAATAACATTATGTGGGCGCCTTTGAGGTATGAGCTCCACGAGGATTCTGCTGCACACTGGTCAGTAATCACCAGCTGTCTGCAGCGAGATCATGCGGGGTTGTTAGACCTACAATAAGATGAGCAGTGACACGTGTTAGCCCTGCAAGGGCAAATGCAATGTAGCTCAAGGTTCCTTTACACAAATCTGATAATCACATGTGTAAGGTAAGGAGTTCACAACAGGCTTAATGTGTGTTGAGTAATGAGAAGGCGAGTTTCACAGAGCACAGACCTCATCACTGGGGCCTTTTCTTCATCTTTATTCCTGTAATACCTGTTGATTAAACACTCTGAGTGATTCCTCTGGTGCTCTCTGGTGACCCCTGCTATTTGTAAAGGAGACAAATTAAAGTCCTCCATCAAAATGTGATCAATGCCAGAGAGCCTCTGGGTGAAATGGGCACCACGGTGTAATGAAGCTATAACTCAACTTTAGTGCATTCTAAATGAGTGATGGACATCTGAGAGTACCGAGGAAGGATTTCCTCATAGCCTCTTTTACATGTCAACATGAGAAATTAACCTAATTTCAATATTCTTTCGCAGCACTTCTTTTACAAAATAATTACTGGTGCTACAACATTTCAAGTATTTTTTATATATATATATGTGTTGAGTGACTAATTCACTTGTTCACTGAATTCGTGATTGAGTGCTGAATTACTGTAAAATGTTAGATCAATTTCATGCTCTCAGATTAATCTGGGTAACTCTGTAATACTTGACAAAGCAAATTAGATCATAAGAAGCTAACTGAAACAGATCTCACACTTGACTTTTATTTTTTACTACTGGAAAATGAACAATTATGCGTTTGGGAAAAGCAATATCCTGCTCGCATCTCGTTTCATAATGAAATAAAATAGAAATGTGTTAGTAAATGTTTCTTTTACTACAACAGATATCATAGAACAGATGCTCCACAACTAGTGGTCAAAACCTTGTTGTGTTATTGTGTGTTTGTAGTGTTCCAAACAGAAACACCAGTTTGTCCATCGGTGTTTCTGTCCACTGGTGGACAAACTGGTGGACAAACTATGCAACATCAACACTCGTACTGTACCACGGTTGAAGGGTGTTTCTCCCACCTCTTTGTTAGTTTTTTTAAAATTCGAATTTATCAGCTAAATGTTCTTTATGTTTGTTTATCTGTCTGTTTTTTTGCATATAGTTATATTAATTATGCAATTTAGCGACAATATTCAATAATTAAATTCTGAGGTCTGATATAATCGAACAGATTTAGAAAGCCTTATGCTGACATCAGATATTCCTCATTGGCTGTCTCGAGGTGGGGGTTTAGCAAAACTTTAGATTTGTGGCAGTTTTACACTCTTGATAATTTCACCCTTCTTTGTGATCTGTGAAGCCAAGTTAAACTGAACATTTTCATTTCCACTTTAATGCGGTACACTCCACTCATTCAAATTCAGCGTGATATTGCTAACCTTTTGTGAGTGCCAAATACAATACTGAGAAAAGGGTGAAACGCAATATTGCCAGTGATTGGAGGTCTTTAGCGGACCAGGGCTTACCTTGAAATTAATGTCCTCGTTGAATGGATTCTACAGACATATTATTTTAGATCTGTGAGAGAAATTGTGTTTGCTTATGGCTAATCTACTTGAAGCTATTCCTTTCTAAACTACAGCTTTCATACTGGCGCTTGCCCCAAATACATATGAATAAGACTCAGACTTCACAAAGGCAGCTTTGGCATGCATCAAAAGTTCTTAATAAGATACTTTACCTGCAAGGCACCCCATAAGTGACTGCAGCAGCAGCAGTTTCCATAGCAACATCATCTTCAATTTTGTAGGGTCAAAGTAGTCTCACATCCAATCACAAATGTATGGAATCCGATTTGCACCTTTCTGGTTTTCCAATCTGTAGAAGAAGGCATAGGTGAGATTAGTTGAAAGTAAAGTTTTCGTTAGCAAGTCGCCTTTCCCCACTCAGCATACTCATTTCACAAGTTTTGGAACTACATGCAGGAACGTACAACTGAAAGAACATATTACACACTAATTATGAGCTACGTTATAGTTTATCAAGTAAACCCAAATCTTTCACTGTGTGTTTAAAGTTCACAGTAAACTCCTGGTTCAAATTTCATGGAAGTTGAGCAGCAGAAAAAAACAAAGCATCTAGTTTTCAGTTCAGTGTGTGTGTGTGCGCGCGCTTGTGTATGTATTTCCGTATCTCCAGCGTGACATCTACTTCCAAGTCAGTTTAAAAGCAAAGCCACCGCTAAAACTTTTCATAGTATTGTTCTTCTTTGAAGCCGCACAGCTTTCATGCTCAAAAACCCCAGTGCCGAGCCGAAAGACAGAAAATGCTGAAAAGCTGGAAAACGCTGAAGAATTTCACAGTTGTGTGCTTTTTCCTCAACAGAGACAATATCTCTCCGGAGTGAGAATTAAAACTGGACCGTTTGGAGAGTGTCAGCAACATAGCACTCGGCAATTCAAACCGCAGTAAAGTGGCGGTGGTGATGGTGAAGGAGTGGTGGTGGTGGTCGAGATTTATGAATGAAAACACTATCACTACTTATGCTAGCTTAAGTCACTAAAGACTTTTGCTGCACAAATCACTTTGTTTCTCTAAGTTACACCCAATCTGAAACTATTTTGAGCTGTTTTGATAACTGTGCAGCCTTCTCTCACTGAATACACTTTAAACATCTTCTAGCATGTGAATGTATTGTAAAGATTGCTGTTTACAGCCTCTATATTCAAAGAGTTTCATTGTGCAGAAAACATTTGTATGCATACACATGAGTGTCATTGTTACTTATAATAAAAGACGCTGATGGGCACTAACACTTAGTACAATTACTACAAAAGGTAACATTTTTTAAACTAACACTGTTTTCTGTGACTGTGCCGTTAGGTAGCCATAGTAACAATGATGGGAGCAAAGGGGAACGCAACAAATCTGAAAAGTGAGGAGGTCTACGTGGATAGATGGCTGTTCCTTTCAAAATCCTGAAGAGTATTTTTCTTGATGTAAGCTCATTACTATGGCTATGACAAGTGATGTCCAGCTAAAGATAGAAACATTTCTTTCACATTTACTTACATCATGAAGTTGTATATTTAGTAAGGAATAAGCTATATCTGCTTTCTCATCTCCATTTATCTTTGTGTGATTTGTAATGCTTAATTTTATTTATCACCTTTGTTTTCCCATTATGTAACATTTACATGCCTCAAAATTTCCTGTTACCTTCTTGCCTGCACACATCCTCTAAACCAATCAGCACCTATTGTAGCACCTGCTTTTTTAAAAATCATTCTTTTCTGTTAATTTTCTGGCTTCCAGGCTGTCTGTCATGCCCCCCCCCCCTCTCCTCCACCTAATCCAGGGTGTCTCAGCCAAGATCTCCATCAACCATCTGCTTACTCTGACAGACTCCAGGGGGTCCAGTTACTATCTCTATGATGCTGCTTCTGATTAGGGTCCAAAAGAACTTAAATGTAAGTTAAAATAAATAACTTGATTTATTTTAAATGAATTCACTTCATGGAACGGAGGTAAAATAAATTTTACTCTGTATTATCGCCTAAATGTTTAAGGATCTTAAAAAACATTGTAATTGGTGTGATTCACAGTGAAACCTGTACTTAAAAAATAAAATTCATCTAAATATGTTGGTTATGAAGGTAGTAAATAAAATAATTTCCCCCAGGGATCAATAAAGTATTCTGATTCTGATTCTGATAACAATATAACTTCCCGTGGGGACCAAGTCAATAAATGCTGTATGAATTTGGGCTCGTCAAAAGGAAATTAATAATTAAAAAAAACCACAAGGACAGGATTCATTAGGTAAAGTGGCTTTAAACAGTACTGTTCACCAAAGCAATGTATATTGATTGTGTTGGAGAATTTGTTGTTAGTCTTTGTTCACACTAATTTCCTGGCTTCTGCACCCTCAACCTGCCAATATGCATTAACACCCTTTGAAGCTGCTAGCAATGTCTATCCTGCACCTGTGTGCTCATAGCATGCAGACACATCTTGTTGCACTAGTGAACATGAAACACAAATGTATTACTGTTTTTATTTTTTCAAATAAAAAAATATAGGTTCCTCAAAACACTGATTTTCAGGACCGCCGGCTTTACAAACTACAATTCTCTGTTTCTGGGCTGCGCATTAAAATGCTTTTTAAACTTTGCAGCCAAAATGATAGGCATTTGGTTTAAAGGGGTTGTTGAATAAAGCACAATGTAAATAGGGCACAGCAAAGGGAGACAGATTTATCCTGTTTTCTTGCAACTCCGAGGAAAGAATACAGAATAAGTTTTGCAAGAAATGTCAGAGGCTGCCTGTGGAAAAGCTCTACTTTTGTAAGAATTAAAGCAACACAGCCGGTTAAGAAATGAAATCTACCTTTTGCAGAGCTCCTCCAGGAAAAAAAAAAGGCATTAATCTTTTGTCTCCTGGGTAAAATATATTTAGAACTGAGGCATGTTTGACACAAACCTCTCCAAAATTACAACTATTTGTGTAATTTTGCCATTACAAAGGAGCACAGAAGAACTCTGGTTTGCCACCCCTGCTGTGATTCAATATAGACAGCACAAAGTTTTAAAACATAGTCAGAAAAAGTGAGACAAAACCATTAAAAAAACCAAAACAGGCACAGGAAACTGTTTGAGTAGGCCACGCTCTCATTAATCTCAGATTTTCTACCTTCCAGCTCTGTCTCCTGTCTCCACCTACAGAAAAGAGGTCTTTTATCTCCATACATCATATAGAGGGTTGTCAGGATGTGTCTTGGGTACATCAGTGGTATAAGGCTGTGCCTCATCCTAGAGAAATTTTTTTTGCATATTAATATGCTCTCTTATAAAACCACCAAGCCATGTGTCTATTAAGCGAATGCATTTATTTGTGGTGATGCTTTCCTCAAAAAGTTTTACACCAGCGTTAATTTGCAAGCGCAAAACATTTAGCATGACGACATATAAAAGTGCAGTTCAGCAACACAACTAAACAAACAGCAACTTTCACTGGTGAACGCCGTGGGAACACTACAACAATCAACCAAACAGTAAAGGGTGTGTGTTAAGGTCACTTTAAAGAACAACAGACAACTGCAGCGTTGTGTTCCTGCATCATAAACAGCTATAACGGATGAAGAACCACAGCTGCAGGAGAGACAGTGTACAAATGTAGGGCTGTGCAAAAGAGTCACATGCTGGGTCATCTCTGTGGTTTAGAAGCGCTTCGGTTACGATCAGTTGTTTTTTCCCAAGTCTAAAAATTGTTTGGATCTAAAAAGTACATTCACTAACATTTGCTTATTGTGAAGGTAAAAAAATAGCTTCAGTAAAAATATATTTTCTGTTGAAAATTTGTTGGTCATTAAATGCACACCTGTGGTTGTTTGTGGCACACAGTCTCTTTTTTTTCAGTTAAGCATTCAGGCACGTGGTAATGTTCTGATATGAATTACAGAACGATGGATGGAAACTGAAAAAAGGCCATTGTTGTTATTTCTAGTGGTACATGGGACCAGTTGTTGTGTTCCAGTGTGATTAAATCCAGACACAGTGATATAGAAGTGTGTCCTGTAGGTTTATCATCACAGTAAGAATCCAGTTTTTTCCTGATACCTTCCCTGGACCCTCTGAAGTCACATTTTCGGGGTATGACCAAGCAGTGTTATATAACGTGTTAGGAGTTAGCTGAGTAGATAAAGGCTTTGGAACTGTATTACCGGTTTATTTAATACAATATTTTCTCCGTTGCCCCATTAATACTTTGGTCTGAGACTGTGCCTTAGGCAGCAGACAACGACAATTTAGACATATTAGACCAATCACTCAAAAGGAGACTCAAAGAATGTAAAATATATGGAAAAAGACAAATCCAGGACACACACTGCATCCTGTACATACTGAATGGCAGAATGAACATGTCAGATTTCTAAATGTAGAAATCAGAAGGTCTTTTAAGCATGCACAAGTGATTAAAAGAGAAAAAAAACTCAATGGATAAACCAGTATTTCATCTATGTAGTAGAAAAGCAACATTTACATTGGCTGTTTAGGCATTTTAATATCAACCTGTCACAAAAACACATACCATTATGTTTGACAGGTATAAACAGTACTTTGTGGTAACAAAGTGATTTCCAAGGAGCTACCAGCCACAACCTTGTAATATCTCGGCATGTTGTCCAGTGTGTCCTTTAAAAGTTTGAGGAAACTAGATAAGTAGCTGCCCTAAAAATCATCTACAGTAGAAGACATAAAATAATGATGACATATATGGTCCTTCAGTTGATCTACTATTCACTAAAGCCTGATTGGAAGGGTGGCTGTCAAGAAGCCATTAAGTAAGAGAAACATGAAGAAAAAAGCTGATGTACACCAGATTACACAGCAGGTTTTATGGACCAAATTCTCATCAATATGTTTGCAAGGATCAGGAGAGAGGTACAACAGTGAGCATTTCAACATTGCAAGTGACCAATCACATTGTTGTGACGTTATTCTTTTGTGCGCCAAGCCATTCGTGCATTTATGAAATTCCAATGTTGCAAGGACAATATCAATTCTGCTTACCGTTTATTAAAGGGTTACGGTTAGGGTCAGGGTCCGTTGATCGGCGGACAGAGGCGGTTTCTCGCAGCTTAAGTACAGTTTTTTGTTTTACGGCAGTTTTTCCTGAAGTTGCAAAAGTATGACATTCTGATTGGTCACTTGCAATGTTGATCCTGGAACAACATTTAGCATGATGATCTGGGAACAACACCAACACGACGATATCAGATCGTGCGTAAAACATGGTGGAGATTCAGCCATGGTTAAGGACTCGGTCAGTGGTGCTGGGAATCTCGACAAAATTGACGAACATGTCACAAACACAGAAAAGTACCGTCAGGCTTTGACTGAAAAACACAAATAGAGCTACAGACTGGAATCCCCTGAAGCCTGATCGCAACATTAACAAAACAAAAAAAGTTGTGTAATATCAATGAATCCTGATGAACAATTCCTGAAGACTAACTAAAGAAATGATAAGCTCGCCTGAAAGAGTTGAGGCTGCGTTGAAGGATAAATGTTGTCATACCAAATGTTAACTTTCCAGATTGTAAGAATTGTACCAACTTTTTTCCCCCTTATATTCTGTATTTCCATAAATGCACTTTTCTATAAATGAATGCACCTATTTCACATTTTACTAGCAAGATATAAAGAAGTTAGTGGTGGAGCAAGCCTATTGCACAAGCCTGTACTTCTCACTTTCGGTATGCTTGAAAGGAATTCGAGTATTTCTCCTTACTCATTTGTAGGTCTTTTTTAATTTGTTTGCTTTTTGATAGTGATTATTGTGATGTGCATCTTTGTGGAGTGCTTCAAAAGTCCTGTTACAGTTCACAGAGCATACTCGTACTCACAGAGCTGTCGTTACTCTCAGTAACTTAGTTTTCCTCCAGTTTATTAAAGGCTGTTGTTACAGTATCAGCATGCAGGTTTGGCTCTCTCCACTCTTTTCAGCTCGACCTGATAAAGCACCCCAGCAGCTAAAGATAACACTACTGAGCGCTTCACAAACTTGCCCCTGCCTATTGTTGCTGTAATCTATTTAGTTTCTTGATACCAAGGAAAAGGAAGTTGATAAATGATCTGGCTACACAGAGCGTACTGAGCTGTGATTAACAAAGGCTCTGGTTAGGCTTGCAGAGATTAACCAGTGCTTGTCATATTACAAATGTGACTCTCTGTCTTTTGCTCTAAATTCAAAGCATCTAACAAGCAAAAGCAATAATGGAGGAAGGAAATGGAAAAAGGTTGACAGATTGTTTTTTTTAATCCATCCATTTCTTCCCTGAGCCAAAATGGCAACTGTATTAGCAAATACAGGACTGCTACCAGTATCTACTCTAAGATTCCTGTCTCCATTACTGCTACCACTCCTCCTGTTACTAATACTGTGGGTGCTACGAATTAAAAAGTAATTATAATTTGCATATATCAATCGTTTGGTAATGCTGATATTCCCTGACTCCCTGCCATAATTTGCAGTTGGGCTCTATAACCACTCAAGCATCAGATTTCATAGATGTAATGTACTGCAGCTGCTTTTGATAAAGGGAAATGACTGATGATGGTTTGGGGCATTAGAGGAGGAGACAATCAATGTATTCAGTCAGTAACAAATGACCAGAAAATTGAAAGATTTTCACCCCTCATGGAGTTAACAGCGTATTAAAATTAGAAGTGTTTGTAACAACGTGACACTCTGGTGTTTGTTTATAACAGTAAGCCTGCACCAGCACCTTTTCGCAAATACACAGTAGTAATTATAAACGGCATTAGCAACCTGCAGCTAGAAATCTGCAAGCAAATGAAAGATACATTTGTGTTGGATTCGACTCTGTCCACTCAGAGTACCACTCAGTTATTATTGTGGCTGTATGAGTGCAGCAGGGGCACAGATCTTTAAATCTTCTTCCCCTTACCACACTGGTTTCCACTCCAAAGTTTGGCGATGTAGAGAGCAGTCCAAAATCAGTCTACTGCAAATGCTTGTTCCAAAAGGCAACTGATGTCTTTGTGCAGGCAGTGCAGAATCCTACCTTGGATTAAATTAGCTTTGGGAGGAGATAACACGTTTGGTTAATGTACTGCACTGGTCCCAGGAGATCCATCGTCCAGTGATATCAGGGCGGAGAGCCAAACAGAACCAGAGGTGATCAAAGGAGCAGCTCTGCTCCAATACAGGTCTATCTACAACTCAGTTTGTAACACCTGTCGAGAAGGCAGCTACATTTATTAGGCGCTCATGTGTTGTGGCACGCAATAGGCGGATGCTGCTTTTGTGACAATCCTGACACAGCTAGAGCATAAATATAAGCTATTTGAAGTCAAACAGGATACACAAGCTTTTATGAAAAGTCTTCTCATGCTTGCATGCTGTGCAAATAGCACAAAGCATTGAGAGTCGTGTGCTTTTGACCTGTTCTGAAAACACAGACTGTACTGTCACCGACTACAGTGCAGCATCATGAAAGGAAGGCTGTTGATTCCATAAATGTGTAAAGCTCTTAGAGATGACTAATATTTTACTTATATCTTTAGAGGTAGCTTTAAAGATCTTAAATAGCTTATTTAGTTACAATATATCTAAAATGCTAATTAATTCAACAAAATAGTACAAAATTAATGAAGCTATTTAATATTTAAGTTGAAGCATCACTGAAATTTTACTTAATAATGCACAGACCAACTGCAATTCATTAGTTTTATTTTAGATTTTAAATGGATTTTATTTAAAATGGGATCATGTACAATATTAATATAAATGTTATTATTTTATGCATTTTACCAGAGGTAGCTTAAAGCACCCATTAACACCTAACAGGAAAACAATAAATAACTAAACATTGTGACTCTTTCAGCTAATATTTCAATTTTTACTTAATGGTATCAGACTGGGAAATTTATTGAGTTGAAGCTTTCATAGAGAATGTGGTTTCCCAAAGGCAGAATGACAAAAACAGACAGCACGTCAGATTTATTTACATTAATAAATCAGTTTTTTAAAAATATATTCACATATGTTTTTCATATTTCTTGAAAATAAGCAGTTTCCTATATTAGTGCTTGACTGCCAAAGGAGACACATTTATTTGGACATTTTTAAGTTATTGCAGCCCAGATTCTTTCCTGCACTCAGCCACAAAACACGAAGGAAAACATACAAGGATGTGTTTGAATGAAAACCAGTAAACGAGCAAGAATGAAGAAGAGTAAATGTCACAATGTCAGGATGTATGACGCATTCACTGAAATTGTTTTAATCAAAAAGCAGAAGGTTTGCAGTTCATTAAAGGAGGAATGAAGGCACATGAGTGTGTTTGACAAATGAGTGCCAAAATAGGGCCATATGAGTGAACAGGAATAGTAATGTGCTTGCTCAGAGGATGCTGATTTACACTGATAATTGTCATTTACTTTTCATTTCTGTTTTAGAGCTTTTAACCATCGGATGTGGCATTTCTTTACACCGGCTGTTTTTTGTCATTGCTTTGAAAGATTTGCTCAGCTCGAATGATTTGAAGTAGAGTTAAAATTGAAGAAAAGTGTTTTAGTATTGGGTCTGAGTGTCTTTATGGTAATGTTATGGTATGACAGGATAATATGAAGTGTAAATTAATAAAGTGAACAGCTGTGCACACAGACCACAGAAGGACGCTCTCGGTTAGATCACCGTACTGTACGTCAGCAGGACGAACAGTTCTGAGTGATTCCCTGTTTCTTTTTTCCTGTAAACGAACTTTGGCAAAAATGAAAAAAAAAAATAAAATAAACAAACAAAGCATTCAAACTCACTGACATGGCTTAACAGTAGGTCTTAGAGGTTCTTGTAGAGTAATCATAAAATGGGCACCAGCAACTTTGTTGTGGAAATAATGTACATATGCCACAGGCTTGATGAGTCCTAATTTTTACAGTGTACTTGCTTGATGTGGTTCTGTGAAGTCTGGGTGCAGGTCTGGTGGTGATAAAGCTAAACTGTGACAGCGCTACAAAGCAGCTCGCTGCTGTGTATTCACATCACTGCTGGTGTGGGTGGTAAATTCGGACAGTTTGGAACTGACCAATTACTCGCTCGCTATTGAGAAATCATCTAGGAGAAAACAAAACATTTATTTTAAGATCTGTGAAATGAAATATATAAAATGTCTAAAACTATTATTTTATTTGATTTTTCATTTTCACTCAAGATAACCTCTGGACATATCGGAAAAATCATCAACATTAGAAAAAACAAAAAACCTAAAAAAACCCTCATCAAAATATGTGAAAGGTTCTCTGAAATAACAACATAAAAAACCTTCCACTTAGATTAAAATCACACTGTTACTCCTTACTAAACACAGTAACGTTGCCTACAACACATTTTGTAATATGATCTAAATCCAATCTCACTGAATGTATAGCTCCAGCAAAACATGGAAATTATGGATCTTAGTAACATTTAATATATCATAGCTTTCATAGTATTTCATACAAGATATTAAGCAGGGTTATCAAAAAATTAATACTCATATACTAATGGATGCTAAAAATATATATTAATACTAGATTTGCAGCTGTACTGATACCAACAGTACGATCTCCACCTCCTCCAGCTGACACAGATCCTCACACAGCACTGCTGCAGACAGGCCATCACACAGCCCCTCCCCTCACTAGCAGCCGAACAAACTTGGTGAAACATTTTAAAGACTCACACTCCGTCTTCATGAAGAATTCGAAGAGGTCAGTAACACTTCTGTTTCAATAACATTAAAATATAAAACACTATTAGTATTTACCCACATTAGTCATCTGTTCTCCTTAAACGTAGCAGCTAGCAGCTATGGCTAACAATAACAACGACAACAGAAGCATAGAGAGTAAATAGACCTGTAGTAGAATACATTTGAACAGACCTGTAAAAAAAAGCCTCATGCTGCCTGTGGTATCAAAAGTAGCACTGAATATAGTGCCAACTCTAATCTGTACAGTGTAGCAAAAGCTAAAAAAAACAATGTGACTGGTTAGGGTGAAAGATATATCTAAAATCATGTCTCAAAGAATTTAGAGAGAATATGACAGTGGTTCCCAAACTTTGTTCGCTGGGCCCCCCTTTGTTTTACAGAATGTTCGCGCCCCCCCCCACAAACACATCCTCCAACCACACACACACCCATATTTTGCTCCATTGCGGTTTATTTCACACCTCAAACATTTAGTAAACAATTAAGCAAATACAAGTAATCTGCAGGTAGTAAGAAAATAAACTACTAACTCTTTTACGCTACGTCCGCACCTACACGGGTATTTTTGAAAACACAGCTGTTTCGTCCACACGTAAACGGCGTTTGGAATCACCGAAAACGGAGATTTTTTAAAACTGAGATTTTTTAAAACTCTTTTTTTGCGTTTACGTGTGGACGAGGAATACAGAGTTCCTCATGCAATGTTAAAGGTATGTGCCTTTTTTCACGTCAGCTGTGCGCCACTTATTGCTTACATGAGAGGAATTGCAGAATGGCAGATAGTCAGATTAACAGTATTTTGTCTCTATCTTCAGGTTTTACAGGCTTACATATAAACACGCAGTTACTGTCCCTCTATTTAGAAAGGCAGAGGCATCCCGGTGTGATTATTTTACATGTAGTTGTTTTTTTCCTGTGTAATAATCAGTGTTGGTCAAGTTACTTGAAAAAAGTAATCAGTAACTAATTACTGATTACTTACCCAAAAAAGTAATCCCGTTACTTTACTGATTACTTATTTTCAAAAGTAATTAATTACTTAGTTACTTTTTAAAAACACGATTTACAACCTGAATAGGTGATAAAGCGATAGATCTGTCAGGCCAATTCTACTTTTTCTGCATAATCCATCACAAAATGTAATCAAATGGAAAAGTCTCTTTTTAAAACTTGTTTTATTAGTTTTAATCTTTTAACTTTATGCATCAAGCAAAAATTTAATTATATGCAACATTCTCTGACTTGAATAAATTAGTTTAACATTTAAACCTATTTTCTGCACATTCCAGCACATAAAATATTTTTTTGTGTGTGTTTACACTCACTCTTTCAAATAGATGCAAGTAAAACACAGCAGAAAATAACTAAAGTCACAGACTAGCGGTCCTGTTGCTCTATTTTCACCTGTAAAGCAGGAGCAGGGTAGGCGGAGGTTTACCCTGGTGCAGGTGTGCCGCGGCGGTCAGTGGAAGAATCCGCGAGTTTCTCTGTGAATTTCCCATTATGTCATAGCGCACTCGGTGCTTGCTTGGAAGCTTAGGGGTTTTTTTTTCGCTGTAAAAAGAAGTTTTCTTCCCACGCACAACGGACACTAATGTTTTTGTCACTTTTTATGGAATCAAACTCAAAGTAAGGTCAGTACTTCCACGCTTTAAACGCTGCATGCTCATACTCTCTCCCGCACTATTATCCATTGTTGATCTGCACACAGCTGTTGTCACGAAGGTCGCACTCGCTTACGTCACTGTCATGAGACATTCTTGCAAAAAATCACGGTTTTAGTAACGCAGTAACGCAGCGTTCCTACGGGAAAGTAACGGTAATCTAATTACTGTTTTTGCAATAGTAATCCCTTACTTTACTCGTTACTTGAAGAAAGTAATCGGATTACAGTAACGCGTTACAAGTAACGTGTTACTGCCCATCTCTGGTAATAATATTCAACATTGCTATCCATAAATTTAAAAAAAAAATGCCTCTCTGTGCAAAATGGGTTTAAAAACCAGACAGGGGGAACAAATCGTGGCAGGATCAGCCTGATATTATTTGTATCCTGCTGTAACTTTACTGTATAAAGAGCTAACATCTCCAAAATGTCAGGAGTAGTTAGTCATTACAACAAGTGTTTGTGAACTAAAAATCAAGAATGTGGGATACTGTTTGTCTGTGATTTGAACAGCCCAGCGCTGCTCCCGACTAAGGGAAAAGCAATTCTGCAGGGGAGACCTACCTCGGCACTTGTGCAGGTGAAGCCAAAGGGAAGATATGCTTCACCATATTTTCTAGTCTTTGGCTTAGAATGAAGTTGGTTTGGAAACATATTCAGCGATGCTTCATCTCCTGCTTTGCGTTTGTGTAGGCGCCCCGTGCTAGCAGTGTCCAAGCATTGTTTTTTGTTTTTTGTTTTTTTCCCTTTTCATGCGCCCCCCCCTCCCCCTCCCCCTGCAATGACTCTGCGCCCCCCCTAGGCGGCGGGCCCCACATTTTGGGAAGGTCTGGAATATGAATACATTAAAATATTCTTTTTCTTACTTACTTTCTTTCTTTGTCTTTCTTCCCCCTTAATGTCCTTGGCATATATAAATGACGCAGCTGATTGCACTTTGATACAGTGACTAAATAATCTAATTTATCTGAATCACAGACATCTGGTCTGATAAACAAACAGTGCTTTTCTGGAATGCCTAATTATTTCATTTGAGAGGTAGATGAGATTTTGAATTCCTGCACTTTGCAACATCTGCAGTTCTCTCCAAATTTAGCTGCTCCAAACGAAAATGACATTTTGTTTTTCTTAGAAGTGAGAGTGCTCATTAGGACACTGTTTCCTCTTACAAGTTTGGAAAATTACTTAAGAAACTTAAATGAGCCACAAAATGAAAGTAATGATAATGAATTAAGATGACACATCACAGTTTCCTTATTTAACAATTGGAAAACATCCACTGACCAACTTCAACTTATATCTATGAAATAGTTGGCACATTAACATTATGTTCAATATCTGTTTTGTTGCAAGAAATTCATTTGAAATACTTCTCTGTGCATGCGGGTGAAAGAGTGTTGTTATGAAACCCTGACTGATTAGGTTAATTCAGAAACATTTATATTCATGTCAAACCAAACAAACAATGGATTCTGGCACCAAAATGTTTTTCTTTGTAAGCATTCTTCAGTAGCTTTTTGGCACCATTATGTTTCCAGGATCTTCAATTTACAATACAAAGAGCCTTGACATGACTGTGTTGTAATTTGTCGCTACATAAATAACATTTAACTGAATAACACAAGCAGGGTGTCCTTGGGTTCGTATTTGGAGTAAGTTGTATTATCTTACTAGCAGACACACAATACATATTTATATTTTCTGTTAGTATTGTATGTTATAGCAGCGGTGCCCAACCTTTTTTGCGCCACGGACCAGTTTATGTCAGACCGGCCTTTAAGGTGTCTCAGATAAATACAACAAAATAAAACCAGTACTGGTGCAAAAAAAAAGAAGATTTATTCATGAAAAAAGACCCGGGGGAACCGAGTTAACGATAAAAACGCAAAAAATAAAAAATAACCATAAAACCCCTGAAAACCATAAATTTCACACCCGAGCCTCAACTCTTGCGGCCTGGTACTAAACGACTCGTGGACCGGTACCGGTCCGTGGCCCGGGGGTTGGGGACCGCTGTGTTATAGTATGTATACAGTATGTGACCACTAAAAAAACTCAATATGAAATATATGAAAGGCACAACTAATAAATGCACCTGTATGAGAATCATTAAGCTGTTCCAACTGTGCAACGTGGTATTGAAAAGACATTGAAAACAGGATGACTTCACCAGACGTATAAACAGCATCGATATTTGGTTAATAAGTAGAAGGTGAAAAGCCATCATCTTGAGTGCTTGAGAAGATGTCTAAAGCGTCCTTTGTGTCTAATTTTAAGGTTAAGAAGAGAAAAGACACAGGTCTTCCCAAACATCTCATAAGTATTCAGTCGTCTGGTGACCATTCATAACCAAAAACTGTCACACAAAGGCTTGGCTTTACTTTGGAACCACATTCAAACATATTCTAGCCTTGATGGTTGGGCATCATTTAGACATCTTTTAGAGCTCTAATCAAAAGAAAACTGCTCAATGGATTAACAGAAATTAGTAAATGGTTGAAATAAGGCTGAATTCAAGCCTTTGTTACATCCTTAAAAGAAGCTTTTTCACTTTTAACTTTTCGGCCATAACAGGACGTGTTTTTAAAGGCCCGAAAAGATTTAGCCTAGAAAACAATGTCCATTGATGTCTGGTGCTTGGAAGGTTTTAATCAAACGTAACAATGTTATCACTATATCTTAATATATTTTAAATGTATGTATACTTCTTCTCTTATTCTCAGTGAGTTCGCATTGTCCAAATGGGGGGAAAACACCCTCTACACTTTTGCTCCTGGTTTCAAACTAGTTTACCAGCATTGAACTAGAATAAGAGTGAAAAACCACCAAAATTATGAAATACTTTAAGCAATTTACTGTTACACTTTCTGAAGTTTAAATTCACTAGCAGGTTAGATGATAATTAAAACTCTGTAGAAATGATAAGTGTTTAGTCTCCAAAATGGACACGCAGCAAACACACAAAGGACTTTCTGATAAACTCCAGCTGTATCCATCTCCATCAGGTATCAAACTTCATCCAAAGTTTGTTATAGAGTCTGTTAAACCATTTTAAGTGTTGAGCTCAAGTTCAGACCCATTCAAGGTTAATCCAGAGCTCCAAATTCTGCAACGGTGCTCAACAACAGCACGGCTCATAATAATAAAACTCAGCTTTGTGTCAGATTTGTACGCTTCATCTCAAACCTTCAGACCTATTTAGTGAAAATGTCGAATTTTGATGCCAGAATTTCCAAAACAAGCTGTGGATTTCAGAATTTCACTGTGTTCTGTGCTAGTGTTTTTTTTTTAAATAAGAAATAAATAAATAAAAGATCATTTTAAATAAATGAGAAGTTCCAAGCTAAAACACCTTACTCACAGTGAATAACAGAGCCTTGATATTTTTCCCTCATTAAGAACTTTTATCCCATTTTTATCTCAAAAAGTTATACTTTTGATATAATCAAGAGATGCTGAGATGTTGCAGAGTGTGATGGTTTATAATGGAGATTATAAACAATTCTAATGGCTTATTTGTCTTATATGGCATTTTATGTAAATCATATGAATTTATGTTACTGTGTATAACTGCTATTTGAAAGATCTTGTGTAACTCAAACCGTGGTATAATAACACATGAAAATACACTTTTTCACAGGGGAGCGATTGAGCTAAGAGACCAGGTTTCTTTGCATAAATTTTAAAGGGATGTTAAAAAAAAATATGAGAATGTTTACAAAAACGCTACATAGTCCTGCAGTTTAAGATATGCCACTTGTTTTCTGTCAGTGTGTTTCTGTCCACAAAACTGTGAAAAAAAATCAATCGATCGATAAAAAGGGACACATTGTTTCGGGTATATTTGTTGCATTCTTTTGAGTCGTACCAGCCGCTCTATTCAATCCTTTAATGTCGATTCAAACAAAATAACAACACCCCGTGGGGAGCACAGTTCTTATCAAGCGCTTATACTAAATCAGCGAGCACCGCTGTCTCTCACACAACAGCCACACCCAGAGGAGCACAATATTACCTCTGAGAATGTGCTTGTGCGGCTCTTTACTGAAAAGCACACGCACGTTCAAACGAGGTGTAGCATCAAGAAGAATCGCAAATCTGGCCTCATCCCAAGATTACTTGGAAAGGAAATGTTTGCGGGCCTTATATAAGTATGTTTAATAATGCAACATTCCCAGTGCTCAGATCTCCCCCACCCCCCCGCCGAAGTTGGTTGCTGTGTGGTGCTGCTCTTATTAAGCACTCAATTAAAGCCATTCCCAAGGAGAGGCAGTGCGCAACAATGTTTGAACTAGGAAACATTGCTGGCGCAGACAGTCTGTGAAGAGTCACCCCAGAGGAGTGCGGTGCCTTGAAACCGGAGGCCTAGAAGTGACAGATCATCATAAAGCAAAGCCAAACCAGGGAAATTATTCTAATATGATTGGATTACAAATAGGGCATTTCACAGAACCAATGAGACCGAATAAATAGAGCTGGAGCATAAGCTGTGTCACTTAGCCTTCTTTCAAGATTTTGTAAAATGAAAGTGTTAGGAATGAACACAGAGACGGGATGCCTAATGTTAATGAAGAGCTCTGCTATATACTCAATTGTGCTTAGTCCTGACAATGCACAGAAGTGTGCGCGCAGTTGTACAAAGGGGACGTATTTTGTTGTGTAAATCAGACTTATTCATGAACTTGCTTTGGCTAAATTATGCAACAATTTTTTATCAGCAGCAGATGGATGATTTTATATGCAAGTCCATGCAGATGAAAGATTTGTTTCAATGAAACCAGCTTGTGGTGTGCAGGAAAACATCAAACTGAAGGCAACTCATTTGGAGACGCTGCTTTTGAGGTGCCTTTTTGTTTTGGCAGTAATTGTATTTTTCAGCAGCTGTTCCAAACAGCAAGAACAAAATGCACAAAACTGTATGCTAGCCTCACTGTGAGGTCCTTGCATCGCTTTCCCTTTCATTCTGTGCTGACTCCATAAAGCGCTTTCACTTTCACACACTGAAAACAGAATTCATCTTTTCAGTATCTGCCCGATGGTGCGCTGACATTCCTGGAATACAGCCTAATCACAACTATCGTACCTTTTTAAGAGTTTGGCTGAGGAATAAACATGTAATTTTCCAGGATGCTGCTTGGCAGGCGAGATTTTTTATTATTATTTTTCCCCAACACTCGCAGCACCTTTGTCAAACAACTCTATTATTCCAAACAAGTAATGCATGGCATACATAAAACCGCACCACACTCTGGTAAAGTAGTATCAGGGGCCTGCAGCTTCCTCATCCATTATGGTGCTGTGGAAAAAAATCTCACGGTGCTGTTTGCTTTGAAAATCCAGCAGAGTGAAGCTGAAAAGCAGCCATGCTAAACAACTGACACCAGGCGTGTTTTTATTTACTGTTTGTTACTGAGCATACGTGTGATCAGCGGGGTGGGTGCAAATAACTATGACAAATATTACAGCGTGTATTAGAAAGCTTATAAAAAGGGACAAGAGAGATCAAACGGCAGATACTAAACAGCCGTGATTCTCAATATGGAAACGTCAGGACCCCCGTAAGGTTTACAGCTTCAGCTGACAGTTAGGAAATATATTAAAATCTACTCTATGAAATGTAAGAAAGAACTGAAACAGAAGCAAATTTTCCTCATTGCAAAAAAAAAATTGTATCATTCAGAATTTCCGACTTCTTAGATTTCTTTTCTTATATTCAGTAAAATGATTATATTTTCACGTTGGATTGTTGGGAGAACAAAACAACTAAAAATATCCGATTGAGCCTGAAAATGCGACGGGTTTTTTTCCTTCCGTTTGTCTGTTTTCAAAT
Source organism: Perissodus microlepis (assembly GCF_051167445.1). Classification (NCBI taxonomy): domain Eukaryota; kingdom Metazoa; phylum Chordata; class Actinopteri; order Cichliformes; family Cichlidae; genus Perissodus; species Perissodus microlepis. The sequence goes on from NC_140465.1 coordinate 6,360,973, forward strand.
TACTTCAAAAAAAATGATTTAACACCTGCAATACAAACAAAAACATACAAACAAATTAAACTGACTTTGCAATAAATAAAAGTGTATACTCTCCACACTGGAGACGTGGAAACCTGAGAATTTTCTGCATTTTTACATATATATGGTAATAATTACCATTAGTTGTCATAGTTAAAGCTAAACTAAATAGTAAAACTAGATTTATTTTAGTGAACCAAAATAAAAAATAAAAACTGGACCTTGGAGAAAAAATGAACTTGGAAAACAGGCTGAAATAAAATAATAAAGAAAATATCTGAAGCCTTGGAATTTGTTAATTGGGTTAAATTAGTTATCAAAAACTGCCTGATGAGGGTTTGATGGATGTTTTTATTGTGCTTGTAAATCAACTGCTTAAAAAAGGTTCTGTTAACGTTTTAATATCTGTACTGATTTTCCAACTCTTGCCTCTGACATTTGCCATAAATTAAATAATAAGTAATAATAATCAATACTTACTTACTTAACTTGTACAAACTAAACTAAAACTATAAAAACTAATCAGAAACGAGCAAACCAACTCTGGAAATTAACTGAAATGACAAATAATTAACAACAAAAATTAAAAATGAAACAAAAACTAACAAGAACTTAAAAAAACTATAATAACGGTACAACTAACTCCCTCTTCTCTGTGTTTTAGCCCATCAAACACCTCGAAACATAAAGGAAGGGAAGCATCCCGTGGCCAGGAGAAGAAGTGGCTTGGAAAATACATCTGCAGAACTTCACGGTCATTAACAGCCATACGTCACTGCAGATTACACAGCAAACTGTAGGAGCGAGCAACAAGTCTCATTATGCGCAGCCTCACCAACTCCCACCCAGCTTCTGCCTCTCACAGCTACAGCTGTAATGTTTGTACTTTCAGGATGTCCTGTGACATTCAGACTCACGCATTCTCTTTATCTTCTGTTCCGTTCCTTCGGCTAGCTTTCCCGAAGAGGCATGAAATAAAAATGACCGTGATGACACATTTCTGCGATACTTTCCCGAGGAAACCATGCAATGAAATTTTTATGCCAGGCCTCTAAATGCACCTATCCCGGGGTATTTTTAATGTCACTTCTGCGCCCTGGCAGTTCTGACAGGCTTGTTGGTTTTCATGCCGCCGCCAACCATTAAAGTGCTGTTTTTTTCTTTTTTCAGTGCGGGCCTGCATCTGGACCGCCTTGGCCGCATCAGGCAGGCAGGGAAATATCAGTCAAGCACAGCAATTATCGTTAACATTTGTGTGTCATGAGCTGAAGCCAACGGGCTGCTAATTGTGCTTCAGTTTGCCTCTGTATAATTATGCGTCTTTGTATGAAAAGTTTTAGGCCATTTGGTAGTTAAATTACACGCACAATCTTTTTTAACACTCTTAAATATTTATGCTTGGATTCTCAGGAGAGTCTCTGTTCTCCGTTTTGAGGTTCCGAGGCGATACCATGCAATGCTGTTCAAGAAATAAGACTGAGCTGAGGAATAATCCCCAGTCCTCAACCCTTTTGAAAGAGAAGTGTTTCTCCTTTTTCTCGCTGCTGACCTTTAGAATAAGTTCAGTGCTTGTCAAGGTGGATGACAAGCCTGTGCAACAGATTACACACAGAGAGTCACTGGAGCTGCTCAGTCAGACATAAAAACCTAATGCTGAATGAACAATGTAGGTAGGCACGCCAACGGATTGATGCTCATGTGCAGCACATGGTCTTGCCCTGCCTGGTGTTAACATTATATTGACACATTTCCTCCTCCTTGTGCCTGCATTAATTTCAGGTTCTTTTTCTGGGGATAGAAAACTCTAACAGAATCCCGTTCAGTTATCATTTGGAAGAGCAGTGTCAGATGTGCTGAAAACGCACAGATGTCCACATCTATTAAACATATTAAACTGGGTTTATATGGCATTTACTGGCCATTGTAGACTCCAGGCCCTGCACAGGCTACCCACATACAGCTTATGTAGTGACTAGCAGATGCACTGATTGAAACCATTAGAGTAGTGATACAGTGACATAAAGGCTGATTCACTACATGATGAGACAACAAAGTGGCCACATGACAGGGACTAGAATGAAAACATCTTTGTTACTGGTCACTTCAGTGGAAATCCTCAAAAGGTGCCTAAATTAAAGTGGGTGTTTCCGCCCCCTTTAAATACCTGTGGTATTCAAAGGTGATTCTAAGAAAACGTCTCCTTTTCCTTAATTTTGCTGTGTAAAGGACGGATTCCTGGGGGCCTCCGTAGGTGGTCAGCAGCAGCAACGGCAGCGGAGGCGGCGGCGTAATCAGCCCCAAATCCGCAGGGATTATTGAAGGGAGGATCAACGCTGGAGGATTACTAAACATCTGCACCGATCAGAGAGACGCTCACACACACGCGCGCGCAGATTACTTTCGCTTCCACCATGATAGTCCCACAACAAAGTAGACAGGCAAATGAGATCAGCAGAGGGTGAAATTCAGAGAAGGCAATCCCGCCCCGCCGCATCCCGTAACACAGCGTCAGGGCTTTAATGTAATCTGGGAAAAGTTGGGATGCTGAGCGGGATCTGTTTGTTTCTGAGCTCCCACTCACAGCTCGGGAGCTCAGCAGCTGGGCTGCTGGAGGTTTAACTTGACAAATACTGAAGTAACCAAGTAAAAAAGAACACACTACTACTTGTACTACTACTACAACTGCTCCCACGCTTATTAACCGCACATCTTACCTTTCCTCGCAGAAGTGATATCTCCAAAGAATTCACGGCCGCAGATTAATCCGTATTTTGTCACTAAACAAAACTGTGCGTACACACATCACTGTCAAGTCTCGGCGACGCTCCCGGCCAAAAATAGATAGCCTCCCCGTCTGAGTTGTGCGCAAAAGACGCTGCTCCCTTCTTTTGTGTTATCACTGCGCTCTTCTCGTCTGTGCGGCACTACTGTGTCTCCATCCCTGCCTCCCTGCCCCTCTCTCTCTCTCTGTCTCCCTGTGTCTCTGAGTGTCAGTAGCACGAGTAGCTGACGGTGTGGCGTCTCGCGGGTTGCATATTGGAAAGTGGAAAGCCTCTGTGTGCTGCTCGCTCACTCCGATGCGTCAAGTCTCCCCTCCCTCCCTGCCTGTACTCGAACCGTGCTGGAGCGGAGCGGAGCGGGACGCACGCACACGCGGCGGAGTGGAAAGCCAGAGAAGGAAGAGGAAAGAGAGAGAGACAGAGAGGGAGACAGAGAGAGAGAGAGAGAGCGCTGTCTTGTCTGTCTCCCCTACCGACCAGCCTCCTCACTGCTTCAGCCATTCAAGTGGAACAGACACCGACCGTCCTCTTCCTCCTCCTCCCCTTACTACTACTACTTTTTTCCTCACCTTCTCCCGCTCTCTTCCTCCTGCTGGGATGTCCAAGGAGTCTGGCTAAATACACCAAAAAGGGATGTTTGTTAATCGCTTGTTATACTCTGGTAAACAGCCCGTGTAATATTTGTTAGAAGCAGTAAACCAAGAAGTTTTTGTAACTTTCTTTAAAGTATTGTCTAAATGTTCATAAATGTTATTATTTGGTGTGTGTTCGTGTGTGGTGGTCTCATTAAATCCTACATTTGCTGCAGGTAATGTCATTTGAGTCTGTAGGGTTGAGGGAAAACAATGGCACAGGGCTAATGGTTTAATGGCGTGAAAGAAGTGATCTTTTCAGACTTTATTGACGTTTTTTCAGGTTAAAGGTTACATTAGTGTTCATGTGTATGACCATGCAGTGACATTACTCATCCATGTTGCAACATTCAATAAATACAATCATTCAATAAATACATTCCCACATACATCTGAAAATGGAGATTTATTGCTTTTTGCATTATATATTTAAAATAAAAACCCATAACATATTATTACATCTTCCCACAGTCTAGAGTCACTCAGGCTAGACTAACACTAACACACTGATCAACACTAAAACAATTTTGTCTTGAAACATGTGCATTAGACTGCTTTTATGGGAGGCCAGACTACTGAGCCTGCTTAGATTCTATCCGGGATGGTGTTTTAGTCTGAAAGAGCAGAAACACAGACTTGATGAAATGATAACATATTCCACCTCATTTGCTTCCTGATTCTGTCTTATCAATCACAAAAATGAAGCCAACTAGTAAGAGTTTTAGGACAATTTCTTGTGAAATGTTCACTTTATTAGGAACACTTGCTGTTCATTAGTTGAAACACAGCCGGACAACGATTTAGGTATGTATGCATGTTCAAGAAAACCTGCTGAAATTAGAACTCTGAGTATTTCATAAACTGCTTATCTACTGGGAATTTCTTGCACAAACATCTCTGGGGTTTGCAGAGACTGTTCTGAAAAGGAGAAAATATCCAGTGAACAGCAGTTATCTGGGTGAAAGTGTGCCGATGCCAGAGGTCAGGCCAGACTGCCTCAACTTGATAGGAAGCCAACGAAAGTATCCAGAAGAGCATCCCTGAACACACAGCGCACTATTCTTTGAAACACTTTATGCCCTCTAATTTTGATGAGCTTATGTGAATTGTAGCTCCAGTTTCTTGTTCTTAAATATAGGGAGGGGAATATTTAAATCAAGCACACAAACAGATTTACTAACATTCACAATAGGTACTTTACTGCTACCAACGCACGTCTCATTTTTGGCCTTGATATTGCAACAGTTATTGCTGCATAGTGAAGGTACGGCATGAGATTTTAGAGAACTCGGAGATGACCTGGAACTTTCAACCTAAAGGAGCCACGCAATACCAGCGACAACAAAACTTCTTTAAACTCTTCAATTTTTGACTTCAGGTTTTTTTCAACATACTGTGGCTTCTGTGGCAGGAATTTCACGGCCTGCACACTGGGGTTCAAAGTGAAATTGCTAAGGAACAGAGAAAAGTGAGGGCTGACAACTCTGACTTTGGACAGCATCCTGAAAATAATCAGATCTTGGATGGAGATGAGACGTGCAAAGTCTTAATAGCAGCTAATTTTTTCATTTTGATGTTTTGAATTGGTTTGATAGTTTGAACGTGTTGTTTGTTTTGGTTCTATTTATTTATGTTAATAAACTTTAAAAACACATTTTCTTAAACTTAAATCAAATTGTTAGAATTTCACTACCATGCACAGACCCAACAGTTTTCACTGTGATCTCAAGAACTATGCTTGAACACAACTGCTTTTAGTGGCAGACCTACACAAATTCATGCATTTGATGATACATTAGATATAGACACAAACACACACGACGAAGTTGAATGGTGACATGGTGAGACGTGTTGGCAAAGGAAATGAGGGAAGTACACAATCGAGTCCGAGAGTACACAAGGAGCTTGAGGCCTGGTCACCACCATAGGTAGCTGACGGACAAGTGAGTGGAGATGGCCAGGACTCCACCTCAGCCGTTCACTCAGACCTTGGCAGAAGAAGGAACCCGAGCAGCAAAAGAATTACGAAGGGATGAAAGAGGTGCTCCAGAGGGTGAAGGCAACAGTGGTCTCTGTGGTAATCAGAGCACTTAGGGCATTGCTATGGCATTCCATGTATGACTGCCTGCTGGCATCTTGCTCCCTGTTTTTATGTGTTGGGCTTTCTGAGGGGCATTTTGCCTGCTATGGCTCTGCTGATCTTGTGCTTAGAGCTTGCTCCTGTGCAGGCATGACCAGTGCCTATGTGCAGTCTGTCAGTCCAGCTTTGTCCAGCCATTGGTAGGGCAGATATCAGCCATAGCTTCTATCTGCCTGTGGACATGGTGTGCAGGGGCCTGTCTTCTTGGTGCTCTTTGTTTTCAGGTGTTTGCTGCCTGAGGTATTCACCTAGCACATGGTCATTTGTGGCCATCTTCTTTTGTGGACCTTCTTGCTGTGAAATATCAATGTGAAACACTGTGCTAAGCTACCTATAGGCTACAATTCCACATAAACACAAGTCCCTATCCTAATGAGGACGCACATATGATCTCTCTCTTTGTATTTATTTATAAACAATAAGCTGACAACACAAAGCAAAGCTACTTTAAAAACATTAACAGGTAGAGACAGAGGCTGCAGCCTGACTGCTCAGCTGTTTGTTACCTGTTGAAGATCAGAGTGTGGCTTCTGGGCTGGGTTTGCATTTGCTGAGCATTAAAATCTGTCTGCATTCTTGTTTAGGCTGGCGTTAGCATGCTGTCTGTGCAGATGCATGCAAAGAGCTACAGTTGTGTTAGCAGCATATGCAGTTGTTTCTGTCATGAATGCAATTTGCACATGAGAATAAGAATAAAAAATTATCCATATCCATGCTGCAGACTGTGCCACTATTTTCCTCCTCCAGCACATGAACTGAAGTCAGCTGATTGAAGTGCAAGTGGAACTGATAAGCAGGATCAATAGGCAAGCAGACCAGCAGTTCCAGAGAAATTAACTACTGGGAACCGATTCCCTTCACACACACACACACACACACACACACACACACACACACACACACACACACACACACAAACACACACACACACACACACACACACACAAACACACACACACACACACACACACACACAGTGTCTGTCATATATATGTATATCTATATATCTATATCTATATATATATATAGCTATATATATATATATAGCTATATATATATTTATATATATAGCTATATATATATAGCTATATATATATATATATAGCTATATATATATTTATATATATATAGCTATATAGCTATATATATATAGCTAGCTTGGGATTACCACTGGGACCACTGTTACCTTTACCTTCCACATATTTTTGAGCACTTCTCTGAGCCCTTGGCACTTCTCCAGCTTCTCGTGTTTCTTCTTCATGATGTTGCTGTCATATATATATATATATATATATATATATATATCATATATTATGACTGTACAAAGTATAAAGAGGCTGATATAACCTCAGTCTTAGGTGCCACAGGTACAATAAATCTGCAAAGTAATAACTTTAAACCACCCACTGATCCCATTACAGTGATTGAAGAACATACAGGAAGTGTAGTTTTTTCACACATTCCCCCTGCCAATCAGTTATTACTCCCCCTCAAGAAATTCCTCCCCCATCATTTATGTTTTCCTCTGACAATTCACAGGAAAAAGGGAAAAAAAGCTTTCTTCAATTAAGCTGAATTGCCTGAAAATGATCAATATTTGCCACTGATATTGATAACCAGTGCAGGGAGTGCGAGGTCAAGTGGTTCCATAACCCCTTCTGCATTCCCCATCTTAATCAATAAACTGGTTCTATGTACACCTGTAAATCTGGTGGTATTCACTATTTCTATTCTATACACACACAGAGTGTCACAAAGGTGCAGTGTGTGCCAACTGAACCACAGACATTTACATAATCACACAGCCTGTCAGAGCTAAAGAAGTGCAGTGTATCAGCAGGATATCTAAGTGTTGCTGAAGGAAAGTCTCACTGAGGTTTAGCTTAAGATGTGTCAAAAGCTTTAAAGGATGATACCCAGCATCTTTGACAGGTCGTCCCACACCGCATCATTTCTGCCTTAAATGTGGTTCAGAGTGAAGCTCTGACCATCCCTCAGCACAGAAATAATACAAGAGAAGTTGTTGTTTAAACTGGTCCCAAAATGCATCATAACACAGTCCATGCACAAAATTACAAATGCACATGAGCTAAAAAAAAAAAAAGCAATAAAAAAACCACACAAACCTCATCTGGCAGCTCCATGCTTATTTCAGAGGTGTGACTTTGTAGGGACGTTGTCTCACTGTGCCATAATTTATTCCCCAAGGAAAGCGCATTTATAACGATTTCTCCTTCCTCATTAACTAGGCCCGTAATAAATATATTTATGGCTACCTGGGTTTTTAGGCACCACATAGTGCCACAACACATTCTGCTAACAGTTTGGGGTTTTAAAGATTGTGCATTTATCCGAGAAGATTTGCAAATGTACAAAAAATGAAAGCGTTGCACGACATCCCAGGACTCTGCAGGGCACTACAATAAAGACAAAAAACTAATTAAAAAACAAAAACCAATCCATAATCTCTTTGTATCATGATCAGAAAGATGTTGCTCATGCCTACCACCCTCTTTTTTGTATTTAAGACTTTGTCAGACACATATATATTTCCAAAACGTATATGTGTGGAATAGGTTCATTGCTGGTTCTTTGCGACCACTAGGGAAAAATGGCTCGCTGCACTTGCAGTTCTCACCACTCATCCAGAAAAGTTGGTTATTTTCTGCCCTCCAGCTTCCCTGGTGCATAATGAGCTCATTACAGAGGTCAATCACCCATCTTCATCCACCCATCATGGGTTTAAGCATGCCGACATTTGCTAGCCAGCACAAGGCACTGAGTGCAGTTAAACTGTTGGAAAAAGGTGTTTTATTTTGTTGGTCTTAAAACAAATTATTGGACAAACAAGGATTGGGGCAAGAGATCGGCAATATGAATACACTTTCACTGGAATCAGTCCTTTTTGAAACATTTCACTCAGGATCTGGATGTCATAAATAAAAGAAGCTACTTTCGGCTGCTCCCTCATTCACAAAGGCTCACCACAGCGGGTAGCTCCGCATGTTTCAGGGCAATTCATAACAGCAGTTATATTCTAGAAATATCTTAGTTTCCACAAAAGTGATAAAATGTGTGACCATTTATTGAATCACATGGCTACAGGCCAGTGCGGCTCTCTGCCCACAATTCTAAATCTCTGGAATTACAATTGTTTTCTAATAGGATTTAAAGTTCTGTTAGAAGGTCCAGTGGTGGCTGCATTAAAGGGGGAGTCTCCTGGCAGAGAAGATGTTTGATCACCAACAATGAAACACAACACAAAACATGGAGTCAATGCGACTCAACTAACTTTGATTTAGTAAACAAGGAATAGATATTCATTCCATCTTTAATTATGATGGGGTGCCACATGTAACTAGGATATTTTGGTCTGATTCTCTGATTCTCAACAAGAATCACACAAGGCCTTTTCTCTGTCCATCCTCTTATCCTTATCGGGGGGGGAGGGAAGCTTTGGGAAGAAACCAGAGTTCCCAGAGAGAACCTGTGCAAACGGCACAAAGAAAGGCAAAATGATGGGGTTGAACTCAGGATCTTCGTGCCCTGAGGCAACAGTGTTAACCAGTGTGTTGACCAAGGGATTATCCCAATTTTCTAAATTGTGCCTCCTAGAGTCCTGCATCCTGCCTGTGACCCGGTATGCCGCACTGAGCAATCTTGTGGTTCCCAAAATGCATCTGAAGGTGAGCAGACAGAGGAGAGAGCTTGTTGGAGTTTTATTCACCTGCAATATATAAAAGAGACACAGCTGGAATACATAAACCATGGCGGGGAGATGACACATTAAACGACTTTTTGTTTACATGTTGTTTCACTTATTTGAGATGATTAAACTCCATCACTATTACTGCGTGTGTAATTTTAAAAAAAAAGGCTGATATTGCCGCACTGTGCTGTGTTCTGAATTGAATTAAGTGTCTCTAAATATGGAAAAAACAACAATACAACAATTTCTGTATTATCTGGCGTCAAAAACACAGCAGCAGTTGGTTTAAAACGAAACAAATTATGATGCGACTGGGACAAATGTCATATTTAATTGACATAATTGTAAAATGCGAGGATGTTTAAATATCTTTTGCCTCGACTCTTCCTCGTGCCTCTCCCTCGCCTCCAGTGGGAGGGCCAAACGAAGATGCAAGGAGAGCAATTTGGGAAATGAGAAAGGGAACATTAAGAAACTCATCAAACTGTGCGTTTGAATTAACCTGAATCTGAACACAAATCTTCCAGTAAATCACTTCAGAGATTGCACAATTAAAATTATTTCCTATTGGCATAACCAAACCTGCCAAACTAATCTGTGTGTTTTCCCAGGAGAAGCTTTCACCACAGCCAGTTATTGGAGCAGTGGCAAAATTAATGGAGATAAAGGAGCTGACTCGTTGCCAGAGTCCTTTTGGTGATCATACATTGTTGTACTACATATGTCATTAAACACAATGATGAAGGCTTTGAAGAAGTCTTTAAGATATAAATTTGACTTCCTCGTAGTCAAAAACATATAGAAACAGAAACAGAAAATTCCAATTGCTGATGAAATTTTTCACATAAATGGCTCCAGAGGGACAAACACAAATTCTGCTGCTTGTACACACTTTTGACAGATTTTACAATATTAGCAATCTCTATGTGTGCAGCATTTTGTAATCCTTAAAGTGTTTAACAGTGCATAGATCTATGATGGTTTTCCCATGCGAGGCCAACGTGACCTTCACTCCAGGATCCATTTAGCTTTCATGCTTCGTTAGTACAGTTGCATCGATAGGACTGTATTTCCTGTGCTTATTCTTTAACACTTAACTGTGGAACGAATGATTAGACTGAACTATTTAAATATTTGCTCATTTGAATTTTAGAATGATTCAGTGGTTTGTAGATCCACCGTTAGCAGAAATAACCTAAATCTGTTGTTTTCTGTACAACTTTATGAGTCTCGCACATCATTTTCGAGGAATTTTGGCCCTTTATAACTTTGTAAAAGTAAAGGAATTGTCACATTGTGCTAACACATACCTGAATGACTTCATGTTGATGATCAGTGCATTTGATTGCCTTCTTTCTATGAACCCTAATTCTTAAATTCCTCTGGAAGGAGTAATCATAGAGTCCTGTGAAAAAACCTTTCTCATAACTGTATATTTGACATCAATAATACCATCTGAGAATGCACGAAGCTGCTTTAATCAGATTACGAGAGAGGAGATAACTGATTAAGACTGAGCCACTCTGTGCCATATCCCAGGGTTAATTGTACTGGCAAAAGACTGTCTTAATTATAGAATTACTGTTTTTATGCTTTTGTTATGTTGGTGTCTGTAAATATGAAAACACTTAAATTATGCAATGTTAATTGGAGCAACATGGTATGGAAAATGACAAGAAAAAAATGTAAATGTTTAGGTTAGGGCTCCGTGTGTGACACCACTAGGTGGCAAACAATGGAATATATAGACTTTTTAATATATGTATAGATATAAAAAAAATGCATACACGCGTTTAAGCAGCTTGTGTTTTTCCGAGAGAAGACTCTGACCTGTCTATATTACCTGATACAGTTAATTCAGCTGTTGAGTCACCATTTCTCATATCCTGTTATAATCCTTAATTATAATAAGAGGGATTTAAGAAAATACTTCTTTAAAAAAATCAATTCATGTGCTGGAACAGTGGTAATTGGTAATAATGTAAGGAAAAGAGTGAGCTGATTTGGTGGTTGAAAAGAAATGGCAGTTTTAACCAGAGAAATCTCCCAGCATGCTGAAGTCAATAAGGAGTGAATGAAACCCACTCACACTCTGGTTGGTCAGCAGACTAAAAACTCACCTCCTACTGTGCCCTGAAAGCATCACAGATTTGAACCTTACCCTGGATATTTGCTTCACATCATCTCCTATTCCACCTTTTCGGCGAGCGCCACGAAGCAGAAGAGCTATTAAGAAAATGTCTTACACTGTTTCCTTGCTGGGAGAAAAGAGGTATTGTGGCAGTATTGGATTGAGCTCTTAGCTGAGCCTGCTAATGACGGCTTTTTTCCCTTCTGTAAGATCTGTCTTCTCTCTAAAGGACAGCAAAGCCTCTGAACCAAGCCACGTTTGTTTACTCAATAATGAATGGACTTTTTCCTCCCACAATGTAAACGCCCAGTTTATCAAACGCCCGTTAGCTTCAGAACAAAAATCAAATATTGGATTAATCGCTTATTTTTCAGTACTGAATGATTGACTTCACGTGAAACAAATGTTGTAATTTTATTTTTTCCTTTGCATGTTTAAGAACACTGCGAATTGCACTCTAATGATTCATCCCACTATGCTGTATTCTTAAGATTGATGCAATTGCTTTTCACTTGACAGCCTAGAGTCACGTAGATAGAACCAGATGACTGAAGGGAATTTCTCTTTACCGGCTCTCTGATATCTCAGGTTATTTTCTCTCAGAGAACACAACCATTGTGTGTGAGAGCTAGCTGTGAATGAGAGAACTGACACAGAGGTTTCAAAGACACCTCCCTCCATGTCTCCCCTCCCTCCTCTGGCACCCAAGAACCACAGAGCAGCACATGATATAGAGCAGAGCTGTCATCCTCGGCGGCCTGGGTCTCATTACTCAGGGCATATTTATCCATCCGTGCTCAGGAAGTCTGCGTTTATCAGGCCTTTTTATCGATGGCCATAGGGGTCATTACTAGGGATGGACAGTATTTCCTGTGCAGTCATAATTAAGTCATAGCGCTGCAGTCATTCGTCAGTAAGCGAATAGTTTGACTGAAAGCTGTAAACACCCTTGTGGCAAGCTTTTCTCAATAGCATTTTGCAGAATTACAAGATCACTGGAGCCTCTTTGTCTTTTTTATGATGCTTTGGCAGTGGACTTGGTGCTAATTGACTAGTCTACACGCAGGCATATGTATTAGCATAGTCACACACGGTTGTGTGATTTGTGAAACCCTGGCATACATGTTGACAAAACTTCCACATATATTAAAATCAAGCTGTCATCTGGTAGACCCGAGTCATCATGTCTCCAACCCCAGGGGTTTGGATGAGAGTTATGGGAGTGCTAGCAGGTGGGAGAATTAGAGTGCACGGGTTGGCTTCTATTATAGTGAGGGCTCAGCATTTTAAAGCTAATTTCAGCGTTACTGTCAAGTTGATTTCTGAGTCTACAGCCTTGTGTTTTGACTGTTTTAATATACACAACATGCGTACATGCAAAACTGAGGAGGCAAAACAATAGGACACACAGATTCCTGTTATATGGTAAGAGTACTTGTGGTAAAATGCAAAATGGATCAGCACTTTTGACCTTGCTCTTAATGGATGTGAAAAAACAAAAAAAAAGCATGAGACAGAAGTGACAAAGTCACCAGAGACTCTCTCTTCAATTTGTGGCATAAGCAACGTGTAAATGCTGCTGCGAGACAATAAACAGAAAAGACAGTTAAATCTCTATTCATCCCTTGATGGTGCAGAATAACCTTGTTTTATGGGCTGTGCCACAAAGCAGAAAATTAGTTCTTGAAAAAGTCATTAGCAACTTGCTTGTTTTATAGGGTGACATGCCCTCTTGTGACCAGTACTGTGCATTTTTCATTGTAGAAGCGTTTTTCTTGTCATATACTTGAACACACAAGACAGCTGTGAGTGGAAAATACTTACAGACATATGGTAAATTAGCTTGGCACTGGTCTGTGAAATTATTTACTGTAAGCATGTAGTTAAACACCAATATGCTGCTATTGTACATAAAAGAGAAAAGATTGATTTTATAGACTACAGAAATGATAGCGTGTAGAAGTGAAGCTGCTGATACTGACATCAGTATGTTCACTATATGTAAGAGAAGATAACGATTTCCAATATGCAATTAATACTGTTATTAACAATAATGTATATTAGTACAAACCTACCCAGTGAGAATTAATGAAAAATAATAATAACAACAAAAGCAAAAAATAATATTTTGATAACTTATGGGACACAATTATTCATTTAAGTAAATAATTTAGCTGCACCACAATTAAAATTCATTAAGCCTTTTTACAATACAATACAACTTTATTTATAGAGCACCTTTAAAAACCAAATATACCAAATTGCTTCACATAAGACAGAAAATAAAACATAAATATTATGAATATTATAGGACCATTAACAAAGTACCAAGTATGCTAACAGGTCAGTGTCACTAATACACAGGAATAGCATAAAGAGCATATCAAGGTTTTAGTTTCTGTGATCTTTTCTTCCTTTTCTATTTAACTAAACTACCTTTTTTATTAAGTAAACGACACTTGTGAGTTCATTGTAGCAAGTTAGCTACTATTTGACCTACTGTTACCTTTCCATCAACTCAAAGCTGTCTATTCTCCTCTAGCATCACTTTGATCCACAGAACGGCTGCTCACCAGATATTTTCTCTTTCTCTTTAAACACCAGAGATGGTCATGTAGAATACTTAGACCAGCAACAAATCACCTTTCTTCGCCATTCTGATACTCGGTTTGAACATCAGGCGGTCATCTTTACCATGTCTATGTGCAGTTCTACACAAATTGCTGCTTTGTGATTGACTTATAACATGCAGTTTTACAAGTGTATCTAATGAAGAGACTGGTGAGGGGCTTTTTTATGATCAATAAATGTGGGATGAAAAGGATAAATGCCAATCAACACCAGTTTGTGTGCCATTGTCTGTTAATGCATTAACATTGTTTCGTCCTGGTTAGAGTACCATACATGTTAACTACAAAATATTTCCTAATGAGTAATTTTTGTTCCCCTATGTTAACTGTGCAATTGCTCAGGTGGTTGTTTAATTTATTTATTTTTTTGTTAGTGAGGTAGTGACACCATGGGTGCAGTGGGTTTCTGGCTGAGAGGTATCACAGTATGAGCACAGACAGAAGTGTGCCAAGTGATGCTCTACTCAATGCTAAAATAAAACCTGTGAAGCTAATCTCCAGCTGGTTCTCTCATGCTTGTGAAGAGTGAGTCATTGCTTAACCTATATGTACATGTGAGATAAGATCTGACTTCATCCAAATTTTTTAATGTCAGTATATCACAGCACTAATGTATAATAAATGAAATGTGTTAGTGTGCTTCTTGAACAGTTATGTTAAAAATGATGTCTCCTAATCATAGGAGATTTGAATTAAAGCTGCATTAAGAAATAAAGCACTTCAGGTGGACTGCATTCAAAATGTAAAAGTTGCTTTTAATGAAAATATTTTAAATTGAAATTATCTGACTGATTTCAAAATGCAATTAATTGTTAAATATGCAAGCTGAATATAATGGCACAAAAAATATTTTAAACTGCACACGTCAGAAGCTAATGTGTATTCTACTCTTCATAGTCTATTTCCTGTAATATTGTGTTTTAAAGTAGCTTCTGATATAAAACTAATTTCTAGAGTTTCTGCCTCTTGAAGTAAAAATTGTGACTTTCTAGATCATACTAGTAAAATAACCTGTTGTCAGAAGGCATGTTCCTGCAAGAAAAACAATAAGAAAAAACAACAACAGCAACAAGAAAAAAAAAAGCTACCTGAAAAACTCAAAATGCCAGCATATCTCTTTAAGATCCAGACAGGGAGCTGTTTTGTCAAAATAAGAAAACATGAAGTCAATGAACACATGACACCTTCAGAAGTACTGTCACCCCTGGGTAAAACAGGAACTGCAGAATACTGCAGGAAAACAAGCCGTAAAGGTTATTGTAGTTTGCTGCATAAACTGAACATGAGCTGCATGTATGAAAAAAACGTAAAAGCCATTTAACGTCTTGGAGAATAAAAGGCACAGATGGAACAAGATCTGTGTGTAGTGTCATGTATTTTTTCAAATGAAAGAGCATTTTATCTTTAAAATAAAAAAGTATTAAGTATTGAGAGAACATGACCACCTGTGAAATCCCAGGTCATTGTTAATTGACTGTTAATGAACAGTGAGAGCAGAGATATTACCCACAATTAGAAAGGCACTCATTCGGAGGTAGCACAGGTCAAAGTGCAGTTGATTAATTACTTCTGTCACATGCAAATGGAAGTTACAGAAGAAAGTACACACAAAAGGAATCAATGCATGCTGCGTAATTTTCTCCTTAGCTATTTTGAGGCAAACAGAAACACGATCTTAAGATTAACACTTTTGAATGCAGAGCTGAAGAAAATGACAGCAGCATATACCCCAGGTACAACTGTGTTTCTCAGCGACTATAGAGATTTCTTTCCTTTCCTTACCATTTTGAAAAAGATCATAAACAGAAGCCGAGTGTAAGAAGGCAGTGGGAGAAGGGTAGTGTTTTAAGGCATACCATCCCGTCACCCGCTAGTGACGTGCTGATCTTCATTTCCCTGCTCACTGTACCACATCTCATCTCATCATGCCTTTCCAGGTGCAGCCTCTTTTTTTTGCCATTCCCTGGTGTCAGCTGGGCCTGCTGAGCTCCTAGAGGACATGCTAACAAGGATATGTGGAGGGTACTCTGTTCTCACAGCACACAGTGCAGACATGTGATAATGTAGGTCCTAGTTAGATTTAAGATCGAGTTAAGCACAGTCACATACAGCACAGGTCACTCATAGCATACTGTTGCTCTAGATTGACTAACCCACAGCGTTTCAGTGATTTTCTGACGATGTGCAGGGGTATTCTATAAAAGATATAAACAGACTGCTATTATTGCTGTACTGCAAACAGTTTTTTATTGTGTAATGTGCTGTTTCAAGTAAGCATTGAATATTATATATTTTCTGAGAAAAAAAGCCATCAGAGAAGAAAGACAAAGTTGTTCTTTTTATGTTTGAAATGATTTTAGCAAACTTTTTGATCTGCTTTAAGTAAAGCAAATCTCTAGAAATGGATAATACTTAATGCATCCATTCTGTTAAAAGTCAACTATAACTACTATAAGTATGTTATTTGTAATATAATATAACACAATAAGCTGTAAACTCAATATAGGCATATTTGTCCTTGACACATTCAGCAGATGTTGAACAACAACATCTTACATTTGTTATATTTCTGATTCTGTGATGAAGGTAAGTCCAACATTATTAGTCCCTCCAATTCTGTTCTGGGCTCCACTAACTCCTGAATGAAATATAGTGTTAGCTATATTGTCCAATTATTTATTTTATCCAAGTGGCAAAGTTCGAGCCATTTAAAAGAAAGTCATTTCCACTGACTAAAGTTTCTTTTGGCAGCTGCCTGATCCACACAATCGATGACTCTAAATCTGATATATGGGAGATTTTCCAACCGCATGCCCTTTATCATATATTCCCCATGGGAATTTGTCTCTTCCTGGTCTGAAACTGGGGGATTAAATCATGTGTTAGGCAAATGTGTAAACCATTACACTGTGGGGCCACTTCTATATTAAAGCAGTCAACTTTACACCAGAAAGCATGTTTAAAGTAAAAACTATTTGATCTACACATCTAATTAGAAGAACAGAGTGATTTAAAAAATTAAAACTGTAAAATTTACATGATTAGCAGCTTGGATCTTTGATGGGTCTTTGTGAACTTTCCTGTTCTCTAAGTCCATCCAGATTATCTTGTTAAGCTAATTAGCAACTGTCTATGCCTTTTCAGTGCACCAGTGACTGGGAGTTAGAACATACTGGTTTAAGCTGATAACTTACTCCGCCCTCTTGTCTAACCACAAGCCAATTCACAACAGCAGTCGCTTAAATTGTTTATTATATTAAGGTAAAACCCTACAATATTAGAGAGAGAAAAACAAAGAATCAGATGATCTCCTATGAGAAGGATTATTAAATTCTTAGTAAGCCTTTAAGTGCTCTATTGGAATACAATGATACCAAAAGGTAAGATATTTAAGATCTGATTGGGCCTGATCATTCAGGGATTTATTTGAGAAGAAGGATTTTATATTCAACTTAGTTTTGGCCTATAAAGGGATTATTAGGAAACTCAGGCCCATGACTGGCAAGCTGGGCTTTTGCACTTTCTGACCAGTTCCAGAGGCTATTGTAAAATCTGTAATATTGGTGTCATGAACCATCCTTCTACAACTATATTTACTTGACTATACTGCATTAGAGAAAAAAAAAAGCTTTAGTAAGTCAATAAAGGACGCATAATACCATCTGCTTTGTTATACCGTGTTGTGTAAAACACCACCCTCCTGGAATATTTGACTGCTAGGCTGCAGTTATTTACTCAAAATTGAAATGAAAGGTTCTAATAATTTGAGATACTGGATTTCTATAAGGCTATAAGCCTTAATTATCAAAATTAAGACAAGCAAAAAAGGCTTGAAAATGTTTTTTTATATGAAAGCTTACATTTTTGAATTAAATGAAGAAAAAGTAACTTTTTCAAATTATTAACCATATTTTGAGCTATAAATAAAACAGATTCAAGAGTGAGGAGTCACAATCTTTATTTCCCTTACGCAATCATAATCATATTACAGTTATACTAACCTCACATAGTGCATGAGAGTGAATAAGAGAACAAGTATAAAATCACTAAAAAGGGAGAGCGTTAGCAGTAGTATGGTAATGGACAGAGTGTAAAATGATGTGCACTTTTAGAAGTTGACAAAATATGATTGAAAATGATTGACATGACAACTGAATATGTAAACAGGTAGAACTGAACAGAAGAAAACTGACTTCAGCAGCTTTTAGGAAGAAGCTGTTTGAGTCTGTTTGTGTATGAGGGCATAGCTCTGAATCACCTGACTCATGACAGAAGCTTGAGCAAATGGTGTTTGTGGAGTCTTTGTGGATTCACCTGTTCACACAGCGAGTGGTGTAACAGGGAAGCAGAGACAGCAGCTCGGTGCCAACCATACTTAACTAAAACTAAAAAATAAAACTAGATGTAAAAAAAAAAAATAGACTTGAGAAAACATGAAAACTAACTGAAATGAATTTGGGAACTTGAACTAACTAACTATCCTTAGCTTTGGTCTTTTTTTTTTTTTAACTTTGATGGTCATGTTTATTGAGATTTTTGTATTTCTTTAAGAGTGTGAGTATGCTGCTTTCAAAAATAGTTCTGTTTTTATTGTAATAACTGGACTGGTTTTCCTAAATTGTGCCTCCATATTCCTTCAGTAATGGAATAATTAAAAAGACTAAAGCTCAGACTGAAACTTATAAAAACTACACTAAAACTAAACATTTATAATCAGTAAAAACTAAACTGAAACGAGCAAACCCACTCAGGAAATGAACAGAAATGGAAATTTTTCCTTTTAACCAAAAAGGAAATAAAAATAAAAAACAATTAGATAATAGAAAACTTTGAAAAACTTTGAAAACTCTGGTGCCAACAATGTTTTGTGCCGTTTTCACAGCACATTGTGGGCTTTATGTGTCTTGATGCAGCTACCACACCAGGCTATGTTGCAGGTTGTGAGGATACTTTCTATTGTGCATCTCCTTAGGAAAGGCCCCGTCATGCCTTACCCACAACTACTGTTCTCCTCCTAGAAAGTTGCTCTGTGATGGTGTACTTGATAGAAAGCCTGAAGCTCTCTGCAGTCTCTGTATTGGTGTGTAGCACTGTTTGATTCTCTTTGTAGTCCTGAAGCCTACAATGATCTCTTTGGTCTTTGGGATGTTTAGGATCGAGTTATTGTTTGCCATGTCAGATTGTGAACATCCTCTCCGAATCCATCCTCATTGTTATCAGTTATGTGCCTGATGACTGTTGCGTCATTTGCAAACTTAAAAATGACGTTTGAGTTGTGTATTGAAAGTAAAATGTGAACAGAGCACACAGGAAGGGAGTCAGCACACAGCCTTGGGGAACTATTGTGCTCAGAGTGAGGATGTGCTTGCCCAGCCTGAGTGAAGGTGGTTGGTGAGAAAAGCTAGTATCCAGTATACAGTCATGTTTGAAGGTGGTCAGTCCTGGTGCATAAAGTTTGTTCGTCATTTTATATAGAATGATGGTATCAAATGCTGAGCTGAGGAGCATGAAGAGCATCGTGATGTAGCTGCTATGGTCACGATCTGACCATCTGTTTGCTCAGTAGCAAACTGGTGTTGATCTTTAAAACAAAGATGTGAGCAACTGGCTGATAATTGTTGAAATATAAGAAATGTATTTTCCACATCAGTATTTTAAATCCTGTTTCTGTCTAATTTACAAAAGTTATACATAATTCACACTGTTAAACAAAAAATAATACAGTCGCAAGTAATTAACAGGTTTTTACAGGTTGATGAACAAAATGTGGTTTTATAGAGATATACAATTTCAGACCATCTTCCATTTTCACAGCTGTAGACATCTGTGAAGCCAACAGCAACTGGATTTGCCATTTTAGACCTGGAGACACATGGCAGCTCCTTCAGGAGGCGTGATCGGTTCACTTGGCAGGTGGCAAATAATAATGCAATGAAATCTCTTTAGTTGGATTGAAATCATAGGGTGTTCATTGAGGTCAGGGTGAGTGTTATCAGTTAGAGGTGTGAAACTACCTGGGAGGGCATGGCACTGCAAGTTACCGATGGATGATCTCGCACAACTCTCACACCTCCACCAACACCCAACTTCTTTTAACAATCTTTCTTTGCGCAAAATCAGGATTTAGCTCTTTATGGAGTGCAATAATATTAGTAAATGCCAAGTTTGTCATTTATACTTGGTGTTGTTTTACCCTCCCAAAGCATAGACTGATATTATATAAAACATGGAGTAATGTATTTGTCATGGTTTCTACAACTCACTGGTAAAATGAATTTAATTGTTCAGGTAAACTAAATCTGGAAGCTCACAATTGACCTTTGAGTAGTGGCCAAAGTGGATATACCAAACAAAGGATGTTGAATATGATGGGAAGGAAAGAGAAGGACCTCAGAGGAGGTTTATAGAAGGAGGACATGCAAAGGTAGATTAGCAAATTCCAAAATAAAAGTGTTTTTCTTAAATTTTAATTAAAAAATTTTTGTAAGCATTTTTAGTGACTAAACCTTTTCTGGGGTTTTATTTTGTATTCTAGCGAGGCTAACACAAACTACCAATATCCTTTTAACAAGTCTATTTGAATCTCCTTGACATTCTTGTGTTTCTAGACACTGCTAAGCATGAGACATTCACTAAAGCGGCTGCAGCTACTGCTGTCATTGCTACAAATGTAGAACTGTTGTAATACTTTTTTTCTTTCTCTGAAGGACCAGTTCATGTAAATACCGCTGAAACTGCAACACAGTTGTCGTCTCTATCTTAAATGTATGGTGATTCTGTAAGACAGCTTTCCTGCTATTGATTCAGCTCTTTAGGGGTGTAGACTATTATGTTGAAAAATGGTTTAAAAGTAATGACTGCTTTACATTAGTCTTAATGTGCTGAGTTTGTGTCTCTATTTCACAGTTGTTCCAATTTCTGACAAAACAAATGAACAAAGAATGGCTTAATTGGGAATTTGGCTGTATTAAAAGATAGTATATGTCAGTGGTTCCCAAACTTTTTTTGCTAAAATAAACTACTACCTCTTCTAAATAACAGAAAAACAAACCATCTGTAATTATTTTACATGTAGTTGGGGTTTTTTGTTTGTTTGTTTTTTTACTGTGTAAGAATATTCAACACTGCTATCAAGACATTTTTCAAAAAATGCCTCTCTGTGCAAAATGGGTTTAAAAACAAAAACAACTGTGGGATACTGTTTTTCGGTGATTTGGACAGCCCAGCGCGTGCTCCCGATGCAGGGGAAACAAATTCTGTCGAGGATACCTACCTTGGCACCACCGTTGTGCAGGTGAAGCCAAAGGCAAGATATCATATTTTCTAGTGTTTGGATTGGAAGGAAGTTGGCTGGGAAACCTATTTGGCGATGATTCATCTTCTGCTTTGTGTTTGCATCGAAGCCCCGTCAAAAACTTGCCCATTATGCTAGCAGTGTCCAACCAATATTTTTTTTTAATTCATACCGCGTCCCCTCCCTGCAATGGCTCTGCACCCCCCGCCACACACACACACACAAACACACACACACACACACACACAAATGAGAAGGGTGGATGATTTAGTGGACAATAGTGGAAAAAAGGTCTAATGTTTTGGTGTGAGGAGACATACATATATATATATATATATATATATATATATATATTATATATATATGTATATATATATATATATATATATATATATATATATATATATATATATATATATATATATATATATATATATATATATAGAGAGAGAGAGAGAGAGAGAGAGAGAGAGAGAGAGAGAGAGAGAAGCAAAACACAGGTTTCAAAGGTTTGAAAGTGTTTCTAAAGTATATTTGTAAATCATTAGAAATATTATTTTCATTGTATTTGTTGTATGTACAACAAGAAAAAGTCCAGCTAACAATAGTTTCAGGAAAAATACAATTCCTGCGCATTGTGTGATGTGTCAGGCTTTACAGGGTCAGCAGGAGACAGTTCTGGGATATATTCAGCAACATGAATCATATATGAGCACAAAGATCTTTTGTAGCCACACAATGTGCAGTTCTTGGAGCGCATCCTTATTCATTCTTCTCTAATGTGTGTTTCTGTCAACGGCTGTAGGAACGGAAACCTTCAGACATCCTTTAGCATGCTAATAAACATATTGCTATACACAACAAATGCACTGCAGTGCAAACATTCAATTAAGCTAAGCGAATTGAATGAGAGACCCAACAGCGGTATATATGGGTTGGGAACTGTGTTGAACACTCAGACGATTTATCTTTGTCCTTTGTTCTCTTTGTCTGACAATGAAACGTTTCTCTTTGCCAGTCGCACACTTGTAGCACCATCCTCTATTGTTGAGGAACCGATAATATCAGAAAGGCTGAGTCGGGGATTTCATCTTGACATTCAGTCTGTAAAACAAGCAGGTTCTGAAAGTAAAAAAAAACCATTAATGGTTTGGGAAGAAATGTCTTTTTGTTATTTTCATTTTTCTCATTCTGTAGAAACCTCGATCCATATTGTGGATATCTCAATGTGCATTCATTATCCTGATAAAAGTATTGTCATCATTCCAATGCACACTGAGTGGCAGACTGTGTGGGGCTGCAATCATGTGTTAACAACTTTACCATCAAAGTTGAATTTAGTCAAAGATTTTCATTTGACAAAAGAACCAATCAATTTGATGTCCCTCAGTAACTCCATCAAACCTGTCAATGATATGCTGACAACTGCATTAAGAGTATTTACAGAGCTTATACACAATCATGTTTCAAACACTATGGAGGAGTAAGAAAAGTCTATATAATATAAACCATATTGAAATGTTGAAAGCGAGGATTGCAGGCAGTGTGAATGGGAAAAAGCCAGAGAAATCTAATCAGTTTGATTGACTGATGGTATCCTAAAACTTGACTTTACTCACACCTTTCATGGTTAGTCAGCTCAGTGGAAGAGATAAGAGGCAAAAAGCCTGTTTTGAACCTCAGCACAAAACATCCCTAATGGTCTTAGATCATGTTCCCTCTCTGACACACCATTAAGTGCTAAATGTTAGGAATTGCATTACTGCAGCTTCTAAGATTAAGAGTGATAAGGAAAAGCTGTTATTCCTATCCTCTGTGCTCACCAGCACAAGCCATAGCTTTCTGCTGATGAATAATTCACACAGCCAAATCATCCGCCGCAAAAGATAAAGGCCCTCCAACCACTCCTCAAGGGTATTGATTTTTGTCCTCTTCATATGTTGGACTGAAGAGTGTCAAATGGATAATGGAAGCACAAACTGTGAAAAAAGGCTTCATTTAAAAAAAAAATTAAATTATACTTTAAGGGCAAAAGTTGCAAAAGTTAGTCAAAAGTCTGCAGTGATTTGTCGTTGACTGATTAAATCACACCTTTCTACAGCCAAGTTGTTTATGGGTTATTATTATATCATAATGTTCATAAAATAATTAATGCTGGAATCATCTGATTGTCTGATCATTGTGGTCATTGTGCTCCTTCAGGCTAACTATGTCTGTAGTTTTACAACAATAAGCAAAGTTAAGTCATACAGTTTGGTAATGAAAGCGTTAAACAACCACATCAACAATAATTCATGGCAGTATCAATCAAACTAATGATGCAAATGATTTCGCTAATGTTAGCTTAGGGCATTTACAAAATAAAAGTAACCAACGTGACTCAGGAGAACATTTAACCTGATGATTTTTTAGCTGTTAGGCAAATAAGGTATTGAGAAACACCCCTGATGTCTCTTTGGAACTAAAAAAAATATACAACTGGCTTTCAAGGATGACCTCAATTTAAAATTGTTAAACAAATGGAATTGTGTCGAGGACATCCTGCACCTGCAGCATCCTTTGCTATCTACAAATACAGATATTACGTGCATTTCTCTCACCGTGGCTACATTTCTCCATGAGCGCATGTATGATGTTTGTTATGTAGTTTAAAACAGGTTGCTTGTCTTTTAAGTGGTTTATAGCCTGAGAAGGTGGCCCATTGTATGAGTTTTCAATTACTTAATAATGAATAATCTTAATTAATTATGCTATTGCTATTCATTTTTTAAGCTCAAATGTCTCAATTTTTCAAAGGGAAGTATAGATGAATGCGGAGATCCTATTCGCATTGAGAAATGCACCCTTGGACATGTGACCTGGACATGTGTTTACACTGCCAACTAACAGTATTAAATCTGTAGTCATGTTTTTACTTTTCATGGCACTGAGGATAGAACATTTTCTTAGCAATTACACATCCTTAACAGGCTAACTCAATAAATCAGCAATAAAGAGATTATTTTTACTTAAGTTTGCATATTTGTCTGTTTGGGTCAAGATTGGATTTGACACAGTGAAGTGCAGAACATAATAACCCCCTGCAAATCACCATTTAAAGAAGACAATAACAATCTCAACCCATAAGCGACATCCAACCCTTCTAGTTTAGTGCTCTATCATTTGGTTCTCTAAAACTAGATCAATTTCTTATGTGACGGTTGATCACTGGGCTTTTATGCACCTTCACCCAGTATGTTTGAGGCACACCCCTACAGGCCTGGGCAAGAGAAATCCCTTTTGGAAGAAAGTGTTAATGAGAAATTTCATGCCATATCTCTCTAGGTCTAATGGGAACTGGATTAGAGGGAAAAAGTTTTACGTTGAGTACTTTATCCTTTCAACTCCATGAAGAGTTTGCACAAGTCTGTAGAAAGAGAAGATGAGTGACGCAGAAATACATAACAAGGAAAAGAGAAACCCTTTGTTGGCTTTGCTGAGAGAGATGAAATTTGACACTGATAAAACAGTGCAGGTCTCTTAGAATTACACACTCTGAAGTTAAAGGAAGAGACTTTAAATGGATATTTGGGATGCAGAAAAAAAGTCATTTTTATATAGCAGCTTAGCGTAGAGCAGCCATTGTACAGTGGGGTGTAAAATTGTTTTAGCAAATACATTTACACTTGTGCTGATGCTATCATCTGTGCTTGTAAGTGTTTTATGGATTTAAGTCAAATCTGAAGAAAACACCTCCCCCACCTCAGCCAACTTTATATGCTATGGTTGATGACTGACATTAAAACCACTGGTGAAGTGAAGAAAATTGATCATCTCACTGCAATACACTGCTGTGCCGGGGAATCTTGGTTCCTGGCATTCCTCTGAATGTTACTTGCAGACCAGCACACAGCCCCGTCACAAGGGCGGTCCCCAATGACCGCAAGACAATACATGCTGCCATGCCGCAAAAAAAACCTGCTAAGGAGCACAACAAAGAGACTAAGGTGTTAACCCAGCCTCCAAACTCCCCAGGTCCCAATCCAATCAAGCATCTACAGGATGCAGCATAACAAGGTTGATCCAACCTAGAGGAGCCAAACGCCCCCATGCCAGAAAACAGATGACACCAACACAGATCCTGTTGATGGTCCAATGGGGGGGTGGGATTGTAATGCAACTTTTGTTTATAAATATGGCACTGTCTTAAGTTTTTCAGACCTCTGTTCAGAAGCAAATCTTCTGGCTACCCATCTATTTTGTTATTTTCAGGCACGGCATTGCACTTCTGCTCTCTTCCCTCCTACCCTCTTCCTCCAAATGTCCAACCGTGGGAGGAATTGTTGTCCCTTAAACCCAATAAGAAATCAATTACATCTTTAATATAAATAACTTATGGATTTAGATGTCCGCTCAGTGGTTAAAATTGGGAGGGCTTGGGAGCGGGAGTTAGGAGTAATCTTTTCTTGGCTCTTGGAACCCAGGTCTGCATGGGCCCTTTTTTTTTTTTAGCTATTTTCGGGCTTCCAGTTAATACTGGTCTAACTAACCCTACATACTTGAAAATATTAGCCTTTACATCACTTTTGGCTAGATGTTGTATTTTACTCCTTTGGAAATCTTCAAGACCACCTTCAGTTTCTTTTTGGTTTCGAGATGTGAAGTCATTTCTTAAATTGCAAAAGATAGGCCTAGCGGGAAAGGCCAAATATGGAGAGTTTTATCATATCTGGGGCTCTTTTGTAAACTATTGCAAGTCATTAAACATTTTACCAGCTGATTAACTTTATCCCCTCTTTTTTTTGTTTTTGTGTTGTTTTGCTTTGGCTTTTTTTGGGGTTTCTTTTTTTCTTTCTTTTTTTCTTCTTTTTTTAAATTTTATTTAAGCATGTGTTTGGGTGTGTGTACTATTGTATCTATTGTATTTAAAAAAGAAAACAAATATGTGAGGGGAACAGATTGTATTGTAATTGTAAATGACTAATGTATATTTCTCTCTCTCAATTACTTATAGTTGAAACATGAATTCTGTTAGCAAAATTCATTGTTTAAAAGAAATTGTCCAGTAGCTTAAAATCCAGCATAGAACATGGACACAGCAGTTTATGATTACTGTCACGTCACCCATAAGTTTTGGATGCTGCACTTTGAAACCTCAGTGTTAGCAAACATGCTATTTGTTGGATTCAGAAGTAGCCATAGTTGGATGATGTATCTGCCAGTTAGCGATAAGGTAACAGACTAATCGAATGCAAGCATTTCATTCACCACAACTTAGCCGCAAACTTCTTGGTTAGTCTGTTTCTCACAGCAAACAATGAAGTGGCTCACAAGGCACCAACAGCACACTCAGAGTGAAGAGCTCCAGCAGCGAGGGTGAGGCCTAGCACATGCCGATCAGATCTAACAGCCTGTGTCAGGACATTTGCCAATCAAAGCAGCCATGCCCCATGCATTTGGGCACTGCCCGTAACTCCCACTGTTGTTATATGAAGTGGGAAACTTTCCACACAGGTCAAAATGTGTAAACATGTATATTAATGCTGTATAGTTGTTTATTTTAACACGGTACTCAGTGGTGATTGGCTACCTTTTGTGAGCAGTCTCAAGTTTTACCCAGAGGATCATCAGTTTTGGCAATCTTGAATTGTTTTTTGTTTTTTTGGCTTTAATATGATAAGTAAGTCAGTTTATTTTCTTTTAGACCATTGGTTTTAATATTTTAGATACTTTTACCAAACTGCCTCAGACATCATTCTAAGTAATAAAGTGAGTTTGCAATACAGATATGTGATAAAAGCAAGGCAGACAATCCTAAACTATCTTAGATAGAGGTTACAAATAAAAAGTAAAGCATGACTTCATATAATCAGGATTCTAATAAACGTGGATTCTAATTGAAATAATACAGTTGATGATGCTAAATTAATTTCAAACACCAAAATTATCCAATAATTTTGTCTTGAAAATTATTATTAGATCACACTACTTTCTTAAATACACTGAACCACATTTTCCTACTTGCCAAAATGTTGAACGGATGTCTGTGGCTTTTGATTTTAAATCATCCCCTTTACACAAAGCATGCATTTTATTTCTTTATTGTTGTATTTCTTTTATTGTCTCGGAAATCTCTTTTTCTCCACATATGTTAACAAGAATATATTTTCTCTCCTGCTTTGTAAATGCAATGTAAAATTTTGAAATGTAGCAGAACAAAGCATCCAAACATGCCACACTTACATTTCATGAAAGTAACGGTACAGCAAATACAGGGAGTGCAGAATTATTAGGCAAATGAGTATTTTGTCCACATCATCCTCTTCATGCATGTTGTCTTACTCCAAGCTGTATAGGCTCGAAAGCCTACTACCAATTAAGCATATTAGGTGATGTGCATCTCTGTAATGAGAAGGGGTGTGGTCTAATGACATCAACACCCTATATCAGGTGTGCATAATTATTAGGCAACGTCCTTTCCTTTGGCAAAATGGGTCAAAAGAAGGACTTGACAGGCTCAGAAAAGTCAAAAATAGTGAGATATCTTGCAGAGGGATGCAGCAATCTCAAAATTGCAAAGCTTCTGAAGCGTGATCATCGAACAATCAAGCGTTTCATTCAAAATAGTCAACAGGGTCGCAAGAAGCGTGTGGAAAAACCAAGGCGCAAAATAACTGCCCATGAACTGAGAAAAGTCAAGCGTGCAGCTGCCAAGATGCCACTTGCCACCAGTTTGGCCATATTTCAGAGCTGCAACATCACTGGAGTGCCCAAAAGCACAAGGTGTGCAATACTCAGAGACATGGCCAAGGTAAGAAAGGCTGAAAGACGAGCACCACTGAACAAGACACACAAGCTGAAACGTCAAGACTGGGCCAAGAAATATCTCAAGACTGATTTTTCTAAGGTTTTATGGACTGATGAAATGAGAGTGAGTCTTGATGGGCCAGATGGATGGGCCCGTGGCTGGATTGGTAAAGGGCAGAGAGCTCCAGTCCGACTCAGACGCCAGCAAGGTGGAGGTGGAGTACTGGTTTGGGCTGGTATCATCAAAGATGAGCTTGTGGGGCCTTTTCGGGTTGAGGATGGAGTCAAGCTCAACTCCCAGTCCTACTGCCAGTTTCTGGAAGACACCTTCTTCAAGCAGTGGTACAGGAAGAAGCCTGCATCCTTCAAGAAAAACATGATTTTCATGCAGGACAATGCTCCATCACACGCGTCCAAGTACTCCACAGCGTGGCTGGCAAGAAAGGGTATAAAAGAAGAAAAACTAATGACATGGCCACCTTGTTCACCTGATCTGAACCCCATTGGGAAGGAGGGAAAACAGTACACCTCTCTGAACAGTGTCTGGGAGGCTGTGGTTGCTGCTGCACGCAATGTTGATGGTGAACAGATCAAAACACTGACAGAATCCATGGATGGCAGGCTTTTGAGTGTCCTTGCAAAGAAAGGTGGCTATATTGGTCGCTGATTTGTTTTTGTTTTGTTTTTGAATGTCAGAAATGTATATTTGTGAATGTGGAGATGTTATATTGGTTTCACTGGTAAAAATAAATCGTTGAAATGGGTATATATTTGTTTTTTGTTAAGTTGCCTAATAATTATGCACAGTAATAGTCACCTGCACACACAGATATCCCCCTAAAATAGCTAAAACTAAAAACAAACTAAAAACTACTTCCAAAAACATTCAGCTTTGATATTAATGAGTTTTTTGGGTTCATTGAGAACATGGTTGTTGTTCAATAATAAAATTATTCCTCAAAAATACAACTTGCCTAATAATTCTGCACTCCCTGTAGTAGTGACGCTTTGTTTTTACTTGAATATGCTTATTCATAAGACACAAACTCTCTAGATCATTGGATCCCTATATTAAATATAACACGAGTGTCTGCTAAGGATGATGAGTGACTGTTATCATGGTCCATTAAGCACAAGCCAGAAACCAAGAGCAAATAGAATTGACCTGAGCTGTTGCCACATCCCAATCAATTTATTGTAGTGCATAATATAGAAATGTATAGAGGAAAAGGAAAGAGGAAGAAGAGACAATAAAATAGACCCGTAAATGGCTGGATTGGCAAGCCTTGGACAAACAGCGCTGCCTCATTAGCCAGTGTTTGCAGAGGCCTTTGTTTACTAAACCAATATTAAGCTAGCCCATTTGGTTAGGTGTACTACTAATCATTTGCATATCACAGAATGTTCTCCTACTGTACCCTCACTTTGATCACAATGATGGAAACAGGAAAGCAGCCACTTTTGATTTGATGTGTTTTATAATGGAGAAGTGGGGACAGACGTTTGAAGCAGCTCAGAAATAATACCTAAATATAATACCTGTAGTTTGCATTTCTGTCAGGATTTATTCATTGATAGTCTTGATTCAAATAAAATAATATTAACAAGGATGATTTAAAGCAATCAAAACAACATTCATAGTCATTAGATGCTCGAACATCAGCTCGGATTCAAGCTGTCTCTATATATCAAGAGGACTTTCAGAGCAGCAGGAAAAAAAATGTGAGTCTGCCCAAAAGTACTCAATAATATAGAAATTCCAGGTCAATAACTTCCAAATCAAAAATTCATGTCTCTCTAGCCAAGAGCTATACCACAAGACTGACTGAGACTGTCTTTGTGTAGGAAAGAATGTTTTGTCAAACTCCAGCACAAGCTGAAACTTGTATTTTCATATAAAGATTTTGTGAGTGCATGCCCTTTATGTCCCAGTTAACCTTTACACGGCCAGGCTGTGGGTCTCAGTGCTAACAGTGATGATCTTAGCGGCCACACGGGGTTTATAAACAGTCTGACAGGCGTTTATAGCTCCATATTTCCTCTCTATGTAGACTATTAAATCCCAGCAGAGATCTTAGCTTTCTACAAGAGCACTCGCTGGTCAGCAGCGCGACTTTACGGCCAAATTAAATGTATAAAACTGTGAGCGATATTGCCGGATTTGGCCTGACTGAAAAACTGTCTGCGGTCGATCGACAGCATAGGCTCATCGATACACATCCGAGTTTGAAAAAAGGTACACGCACATCTTCCTCCCAATGGTATTGTCTTCAGCTCAAGAATATAATTACACTGACTACATGGCCAAACTCAAATGATATGTAACACAAACAAACACAAAAATCAATTTGAGAAAATGATATGGCCACATAGAAACTTGTGCACACCGTGTCACACAATGATACTAATTACAGGAATAAATGCTGTTTTAAGTTACACATTAGCTGTTTTTTGTTGTGATGAATCAAACTATCCTCTCACAGCATCAGCAGTAACGCTTGTATTGTTACTGTACAATAATGTACCGTTATAGAGAGGCTAGTCATCTTGTATACCCTCCACTTAGCTGGTTGGGAAAGGTGCTTTTCTGGTTGACTGGCAACTAAAACAGAGAGTACTGACTCTGATCTGACCCATCTATGAAATACAGTCTGCCTCGTTCAGTCTCGAAGTCAGAATATTTCTGCCTATAATTAACATTTACAGTGTAATTAACAATTGCATTGTCCTGTAGAGGCCATTTTTGGACCCTTATAAATGATCAAAAATGTGGCTACGAGGCTGCTTACTAGGCCCTCTAAATAGTCATGAGCGGTGATGGGAATAATGGCGTTAAAAATAACAGTGTTACTTTTTTTCAGTAACAAGTACTTTAACTAATTACTATTACTATCGTTACAACGCAGTTACCGTTACTAACAAGAAAAGGCCATGTTACAATTTTTCAACACACATACGACTGAAGCTGACTTAGTGACAATCACACGAGCGCTGCTGATTGGCTGAGGAAGAATAAAGTAGTCGTGTGCCGTTTTGTTTGTCAGAACAATGAGGCGACTGCTGAATGTCACTGGTGCTGCCAAAAAGGCAGACTGCAGTGTAAACACTGTCTCCAGGTGGAAAACAGGAGGAGTGATACACCTCCTGATGTCACGCCTGCAGGTATCATTGTGATGTTCTCGTTTATCTTATACTGAACAGAAATTATGTTTTGGAGTGGCACAAATAATTTGTGTGGCATCTTATTTGATCATTCTGTAAATAGTTTAAGGTGGGGTAGTATAAAAACCTCACCTTGGCTGCATTTTCGGGTAAAAAGCTGCATATAACTTGTTGTTTGCAAAACCTGTGCATAATTTCTGTTTAAATTTCAAGTTAAGAAAATGATTTGTTAAACATGTTTGTGGTTGTTACAGTAAAAAAATAAAACTTTTTTTCTACTCAGATTTTATGTTTTATGTCTGTTTTGAGATCAATTGTGTTAATACAGTATGTCAAAATGAAAAAATAACAGTAAATTCAGACATGTGAAGTTGTGCTGAAAAGAATTATACTAAACAAGGCAAGATTACTAACTCAGTTTATTCTGTCCGCTGCGTGCGTGGTTCTGGTACACGAAGTGACAGATAGCTAAACATATGCCGTAGGCACTGAAAGCGTTGAATGATGAGTCAGACGTGAAAGTAAAGTTGAGGGCTGTTTACTTGTTTGTCTTCATCAATGTACATCTTACAGTGCTTTCGCAGAACTTGTGAAACTACAAAAATACAAAAAATAAATATGCTCAATGAAGAATTATGCATTTGCTTCACATGGCGAACAGATTTAGGTATTTATATATAAATCTCTCCAAATATGCATAAATCAATAAAATATACATCACTCACTACTCATAAAGATGAAACACAATTCAAACTTACAAACAAAGCTTCTCCATGGCATAACACAGGTGGATGTTGAAGGATTAAACAGGGAGACTTCTGGTACACCTCATTGTGCAAATCCCCAATACTAAAATGGCTTCCTGCATTACCCCACTCATGTGACTCTAATCATCCAATAGGAAACAGCTTCCTGTATTACCCCACTCATGTGACACTAAACATCCAATAGGAAGGAATACAAGTCAAACCACAGAAAAAATCACTTGCCCGCAGTCTCCAAGCTAACCACTAGGAGATGCTAAAATTCTCAACGTGCACATAACATTACACTCCCTGCCTGGTATTGAACACAATACCACTATCAATTTCTTAGCGGTCCAATCAACTAAAGAAAACAACACATTGAGTGTCCATGGTAGATAATCAGATAGACAAAAGTATCACTACTTCGGTTACTGGTCTAAAGAAGGTCTTAGCGGTACCTCCTTTCGTGACCTTCAGTTCGAGTTTCCTGACCTTTCCATCGCTGTCTGGGTAAGCCTTGGTGACAAGAGCCATTGGTCACTGATTTCTTTTTACCTGAGGGTCTTTGAGCAACACCAAGTCCCCTTCCTTGACTTGACCCACTTGCTTCGACTTTGAAGAGTAGAGAGATATTCTCGCCTCCATCTCTCCCAAAATGTATTCGCCAAGTGCTGGACACGTTTCCACTGCTGACGATACATATCTGTAGCTTCAAATGATCCTGGAGGAGCAAGAGGGGTGCAGACCTGCTGTGTCAAGATCATCACTTGAGTCAGAAGAAACGGTGAATCTGGATCACTCGAGATGGGAGCAAGAGGCCTTGCATTTATTATCGCTCCAACTTCAGCCATAAGGGTTGATAGCACTTCATGAGTGAGATGCAAGGGACTGATCTGAGAAAGCATAGAGTCAAGAATCCGTCTCGAAACCCCAATCATTCTTTCCCACACTCCTCCCATATGGGAAGAATGAGGTGGGTTGAACAGCCATGTGCATCCTTCCTCACTGAGGTACCTTGAGATGTTGGTTTCATCTCGTAGGAGAATTTGAAGTTCTCTGCAAGCTCCCTTAAAGTTTGTGCCACAGTCAGAGCGGATCATCTTCACAGGACCACGCATAGCAAAGAACCGCCGTAGAGCATTAATGAAGCTCGATGTGTCCATTGACTCTATGAGCTCGATATGCACAGCACGAACACTTAAACACGTGAAGAGTACTGCCCACCTTTTAGAGTTTGCTGCACCACCTTGGGTGCAACGGGTGGAGACATTCCAGGGGCCGACTACATCCAGACCCACATTTGTAAATGGGGGTTCAGTGCTGAGACGATCAGGTGGAAGATTTGCCATCTTCTGCTCTGCGGGTCTACCACGAAGTTTGTTGCACGTAACACACTTGCGTAGGTTTCTGGAGATACATTTCTTTGCCCCTACAATCCAGATGCCAGCCATGCGGATAGCTCCCTCAGTAAAAACTCTGCCTTGGTGGTGAACCCGCTCATGGTAGCAGTTTACAAGTAGAGTAGCTACGTGGCTGCGGCCAGGAATGATGAGAGGTCTCGATTGAAGCATGCTGGAGCCGCCCACCAACTCTTAAAAGTTTGCTATCATCAAGAATTGGGCTGAGCTTCCTCAGAGGACTGTTTTTGGGAATTACTTCGCCTTTCTCCAAACAAGACACTTCCACTTGGTATGTCTCCCTTTGTACACATCCAATAATGGTATGCTTTGCTTGTGACAGTGTATCCATTTTGTGTGGCTTCAAACAGTGATGCCAACCTTTGCAATCTTGCCCATTGCTATCCTTCTAAGACTTGAAGGATTGTGCGATGTGGATTAGGGAGGCCACAGCTCTGACAAGGGGTTGCCACATGGAGAATCTTTCAAATCGGTGCAACCCCATACTCCTATGGGGGTTTGCAACAGTAGTGATGTGGCTTCTGACCTCTGTATCAGAGTCTGGATCAATGAGGTCATAGGATGTTTCTTTACCTGAGTCTATGTCCCCAGAACGTCTCAGAAAACGTGGACCTGTAAGCCAGTTGGTGCTTAGGAGATGAGCTGGAGGCACTGACCTGGTGGCAACATCTGCAGGGTTTTCATCAGTGTGGACATATTGCCACTATTCAGGGCATGAGAACTTCCTTATCCGTTCCACTCTGTTGCTGACATACACATAAAATCTCCTGCTTTCATTGTAAATATACCCCAGCACCACCTTGCTGTCAGTATAGAACTTCAGACTATCAAGACTAAGGTCCAGCTCTTTCACAAGCAGCTCAGCAATTTCCACTGCCAGAACAGCAGCACCTAATTCCAGCCTGGAAATAGTGTGGAATGGCACAGGGGCTAACTTGGCTTTCCCCATTATGAAACCAACATGACATTTACCTTCCACATCTTCCACTTTGAGATATGCCACAGCTGCAATGGCCTTGGTGGAAGCATCTGAGAAGATGTGGATCTCTGTACGTTGTGCAGTGGACAGAGATGTAGCAATGTAGGCTCGGGGAATTGCAAACTGTTCCAAATCCTGCAGTGAATCCCTCCAGGTAATCCACTCTGTTGCCTTTTCAGACGGGAGAGGAGCATCCCAGTCACTGCTGTCACGAGTGAGCTGCCGCAACAACAGCTTTCCTTGAATAGTAACGGGAGCTACGAGACCAAGCGGATTAAACAAACTATTGATAGTTGCAAGAACTCCTCTTCGGGTGAATGGCTTCTCACTTCTGGCAACACGGAATGTAAAACTGTCATTCACAAGGTCCCAGCTTAATCCAAGACTTCACTGCAAAGGAGGTGAATCTTTGTCCAGGTCGAGATTTTTCAAGTCTTTTGCATGATCTGTTGATGGGAAAGCCTGCATGACAGTTAGGCAATTGGATGCTATTTTATGAAGTCTCAAGTTGGAGATGGCAAGCATGCCTTGGGCTGCCTTGAGAAGAATGATAGCTGTTGTTGCAGATGACAGTGACTTAAGTGCATCATCAAAGTAGAAGTTCCTGTGTATGAACTCTTTGCCTCTACCCCAAACTCGCTCTCTCCATGTAAAGCTGCTCTCCGGAGCCCATAAGTAGCAACAGCTGGAGAGGGGCGGTTGCCAAACACATGGACTCTCATACGATATTCCACAACTTCCTTTGTGATGTCATTGTCTCTAAACCACAGAAATCTGAGGAAGTTCTTGTGGTCTTCCCTGACAACAAAGCTGTGAAACATCTGCTCAATATTCGCAGAAGGTGAAGGAAGGTGCTTTCCAAAATACATTTGCAATCAAATAACTTTGGAGCTGGAAAGACAGCTTAGCTCAACAGGTTATAGGAGATCCAATGCCACCTACTTTTCATGTCAATCTTCTTTGTGGCATAAATCTCCCCTTTGATCATTGATCAGTAAATAACTGCATATAAATTCATCTAACTGTTATAATTTAATGAGTAAAGATTCTCAGATGATTGAATTGCGGTTTTAGTAAATGTTGAACCTTTTTGCGATTTCTGTTTTTAGAATCAATAGCCCATATTTTCATCCACTGCTGAAACGTGCCTTTGAGTTTTTCATCATTTAAGAAGAATAGGTTCAGGCAACCATTGTGTAATTAGGCTTTGTGTATGTTGGAGATGGCATTGATCCTTCCCTTGCTAGCAAGTGAAACCCATCGATTGCTGTTCTGTCTTGCTTTCTTCATGGGATTAAGTCTGAACTAGCGGGCCTGCTGTAACACAGACCCAACACTGGGTGATGCTGTAGCGCTCTTATTCGTATTACTGAAACCATATATCTATTCTAGCTCACCCTAAAACTGTGGAGAAAATTGATCTGTTAATAAACGTGGTCAATTATTTGGGAATGTTCTGGCAAGCACGTCGCATTCTTCCGGTGGGGAAACTAATCAAGGGCAAAGTCCCACTAACACCTACCACTCACTTTCATAAGCATACTTGTCGATCACTTCCACACAGTAACGTCGTAATAAATATAATCCCCGGTAAAGTCAGTTAGCGAACACTACTGGCATGTAATGCCAATGACGACCATTTCACACACTGTCGAAAATGCTCAAAATGTTGTCGGCACCAAAAGTGAAGGGCTGACAGTTGTGTTTACATACCAACCGTAAGCGCTAATGTTGGTTAGCATGAGCTAAAGTTAGGAAGTCTGACACTTGAGAGGCAGTGAACGCAGAGAGAGCTTAAAAGTGCATCTGTGTTTTTTGTTTTGTTTTTGTTTCCTTTGCTTTGTTTTAGGTTTTCTTGCATTAAGATGTTGCGCACAGAATCCGAGATATAATGGTGACTTAGCTGCTTGTTGGATAAACCCATGGATCTTAGAAAAGATTAACATTTCCCGGATGTAAGCACACGTGTATAACAAAATGGGAAAAATTACACTTGCTAACTTTTGCACATCATAAGTTTCAAAGTAAATAAATGTTTTTTCAAATACTCACCATGATCTGAGTCAGTTTAAACCTTTTTAATATGGCTGTATGGCACTAAACTTTTCGCTTGACAGCTAGCGCAATGCTAAGATTTACACGGAAACGATCCGCGGAAATCATTAAAGTACTATTGGTCCACATTTTTCTTCTATGGTAGCAGCCTGGGCAGAGTAACACCCAACTTTAAACTGATCTGTTGACACCAATGACTGTAGAAAACATTATTGCGACAACACGTTTTTGGGGGAAAATAAAAGAGATTGAAACTTTACTGATAATTTGTCCAAGTTGAAAAATGCCCTCCTCCACAAATGTCATGTAACAACCTCATTGCCTTACAGAATTATGACGTCACACACATGTAGAATCTTACCACCATTCCGATCCTTTGATCCTTAAAACCTATAAATAGGGGTGAAGAGCAACGACTTTTAGTCCGTTTCTCGCAGCATTGATGTGTGCAGCATTGAACCGTTCGCCAGAAAAGCCTTTTGAAATATTTGGATCCTTTGCAATAGTAACTGTATCCAGACCCAAGATGTCTCAAACAAAAGATCCAAAGGGACAAGAAGTTGACCCCTACGCGCTTCCCTGGGATGAGCCACTAGACCCTTCCCTCTCCTCTCTTCCTTGGTGTGACCAAGTAGAACTAGAGGAAAAACGTTTGGAAGAAATGGAGGATGAAGCGCTCACAAACACAGAGAAGATGAAGTTCTTGATGGAGGAAAATGAGAGAAAGAGCGCTCAACTAAAAAAGTTGTCATACCAGCTTCAAAAAAAGGAAGCTATTATTGAGGAGAAACAACAGGATCTCCAAGACATGGACAAAAAGAACCAGGAGCTCCAAGGAAAGCTTGATGAAGCCCTGCGACAAAATAAAAAACTCGTCCAAGAAAAGATACAAGACGGCATGAAGAAGAGAGGGCTGCAGAGCAATCTCCGAGACATGGAGCTAATGTACAGTGCTGACAAAAAAAGGCTTGATCGCACACTGCAAGCAAATGAGAAGCTTCTTCAAGAGAAAAGGGAACAAAAGATCAAACAAAAAGAAATGGATCGCAAGCTTCAGAGCATCGAGCAACACAATGAAAGCTTGCAAGGAAAGCTTCATGAAGCCATGCGACAAAATAAAAAACTTGTCCAAGAAAAGATACAAGATGGCATGAAGAAGAGAGGGCTGCACAACAATCTCAGAGACATGGAGCTCATGTACAGTGTTGACAAAAAAAGGCTTGATCGCACAGAGCAAGCAAATGAGAAGCTTCTCCAAGAGAAAAGGGAACAAGAGATCAAACAAAAAGAAATGGATTCGAAGCTTCAGAGCATCAAGCAACAAAATGAAAGCTTGCAAGGAAAGCTTGATGAAGCTCTGCGACAAAATAAAGAAATCCTCCAAGAGAAAGAGCAGCTGGACAGAAAGCAGGGAGACATGGAGTGCCAACTCCAGCTCATGGAGGCAAAAGAAAGGATGCTGCAGGTAAAGTCTGATGAGACACTGCACAAATATCAAGATCTGCTTCAACAGAAAGAACAGCTGGTCATTAAGCAGAGAGAAGAAAAACTTCTTCTCCAGGAGTTTGAGAAGAAAAACCAAAGTCTGCAAGAACTTTACAACAAAATGAAGTTCAAAGCATCTGAGCTGGAAGGAGAAAATGAAAAACTGCAAAAACAGGAGGCAACATCTAAAGTGCTGAAAGAAAGGTTGGAAGAAAAACAAGCCGAAATAGAAGAAGTGGAGAAGAAATGCAATAAGCTGGAGAAGCAAAACACAGAAACAATCGAGGAGTTGAAAATCCTCATCCTCGAGAAAAAGGTGCTCGTGGAAAAGCAGCTGGAGAAAAAGAAAAAACGCTTCCGCTTCTTCTGGAGGAAGAACACTCCTTCTTTCACTACTGCCGATGTCACCTCGTCTCCCCCCACCTCTGTTCCAGCTTAATCCTCCCCCCTCTCCCTTTAACTCCTAACACGTCTCCCATCTCCCTCCCCTCTCTCTCCGTTTTCACACGCACCCCATCCAGTCCCGACAGTTGACTGCCCCCTCTAGAGCCTGGTTCTGTCATAGGTTTCTTCTTTTAAAGGGAGTTTTTCCTATCCACTGTTGCCTAGTGCTTGCTCAGAGGGGATTGTTGGGGTTTTCTCTCCTCTATCCCTTTACTCCTTTCATCACCCCCCCCCCCCCCTTCTTTTTTCTTAATAATATAACAATAAAAACAATTGGCTGCATTTTAAATGTGTCAGATCAATGGCTTTATTCAAGAATACAAGTAATGGGTAATAGCTGCATGTGTGTTTGTGTGTGTGCATAATATGCATACTTTACTTGTTGGATCCATATCCTGCAAGGAATTAAATAAAACAAGAAGACAAACAAAACCAAGACAAAAATATTTTTCTCTCCCTTCCAAGGTCAGGAATCAGGATGAGGAAGAAATTAGGTCAGATCAGTGCAGGTTTTCGCACTGCTGACATTGAAAAATGTATGGCGAGATTTCCAAAATACATTTGCAATCAAATAACTTTGGAGCTGGAAAGACAGCTTAGCTCAACAGGTTATAGGAGATCCAATGCCACCTACTTTTCATGACAATCTTCTTTGTGGCATAAATCTCCCCTTTGATCATTGATCAGTAAATCACTGCATATAAATTCATCTAACTGTTATAATTTAATGAGTAAAGATTCTCAGATGATTGAATTGCGGTTTTAGTAAATGTTGAACCTTTTTGCGATTTCTGTTTTTAGAATCAATAGCCCACATTTTCATCCACTGCTGAAACATGCTTTTGAGTTTTTCATCATTTAACAAGAATAGGTTCAGGCAAGCATTGTGTAATTAGGCTTTGTGTATGTTGGAGATGGCATTTGGCCAAATAGAGAACATGCTACTACTAGGCTGCAGTGGGGTGTTGGTTCTTCGCAGTGGTCTGAGATCGAGGGCGGAAGGGCTGCTCTGAGATCCTTCCCTTGCTAGCAAGTAAAACCCATCGATTGCTGTTCTGCCTTGCTTTCTTCATGGGATTAAGTCTGAACTAGCGGGCCTGCTGTAACGCAGACCCAACACTGGGTGATGCTGTAGTGCTGTTATTCGTATTACTGAAACCATATATCTATTCTAGCTCACCCTAAAACTGTGGAGAAAATTGATCTGTTAATAAACGTGGTCAATTATTTGGGAATGTTCTGGCAAGCACGTCGCATTCTTCCGGTGGGGAAACTAATCAAGGGCAAAGTCCCACTAACACCTACCACTCACTTTCATAAGCATACTTGTCGATCACTTCCACACTGTAACGTCGTAATAAATATAATCCCCGGTAAAGTCAGTTAGCGAACCACCTTCCTGTGGTCTTCCCTGACAACAAAGCTGTGAAACATCTGCTCAATATCTGCTGTGATGGCTACCTGTTCATGCCTAAACCGCATTAGTACTCCCAGCAGACTGTTATTTAAGTCTGGCCCTGTCAACAGCACATCGTTCAAACAGATGCCAAGATAAGGAGCGCTTGAATCAAACACAACTCTGATCTGGCCAGGCTTGCGTGGATGATAGACGCCAAAACTGGGAAGGTACCAGCATTCATCTCCATCGTTGAGTGCTGGAGCTGGTTCAGCATGATCTCGCTGAAAGATATTCTGCATGAAAGCCAGAAAACGTCTCCTCATCTCAGGCTTCCTTTCTAGACTTTTTGCAGAGACTGGTGAAACGAGTCAGAGCTTGTTCTCTGTTGTTAGGCAGCCGTGGTCTTGGCATGCAAAAGGGCAGGGGAGCTACCCAACTGTTAGCATCATCTATGAACATCTCATTATCCATCAACCGAATGAACCGTTTGTCCTCAATAGATGGGGAACTTCATTGTCATTCTCTGTTCTTTCAAAGATTTTGTTGCCAAGTGAATGATCATCACAGTTCTGAAACAGACTGTCCAGAGGATGAAAGTGTGACATGGTTTGAGAGTTGAGAGGTCTTATGCCTTGTTGTAAGCTTCTCTTTCACAACTAGGTGGTTGGGACATGGACTGAAATGAGAGTGACGCCCATTCTCCAGAACGTTAGTCCGGTAGACATTAACTGCTTTCGGCTTGTGAGCTGCACCCAA
This sequence comes from Perissodus microlepis, assembly GCF_051167445.1. NCBI lineage: Eukaryota > Metazoa > Chordata > Actinopteri > Cichliformes > Cichlidae > Perissodus > Perissodus microlepis. The sequence continues at coordinate 6,401,537 of NC_140465.1, forward strand.
ACAGACGTCTCCAACTACGACCCAGCCAAGGTCCAGCCTTTGGGCAGAGGGTGCATTATTGGGCCCGTTGCGTTGGTCTCTCACTTTATGGACTTGTAATACATCCCGACCCAGCAGAAGGAGAATTTGTGCATTTGGATCAAGTTCAGGGATGAGATGAGTGATAGACTTTAGGTGTGGGTGGTGGTTGACTACATCAGGAGTAGGTATCTCCGACCTATCATCTGGGATATGGCTACACTCAATAAGTGTGGGAAGAGGAATGCTGAGATGTCCATCCAATGGCTGAGCCACAAATCCAACTCCTCTTCGGCCAGATAACTCAGTGACTCCAGCACATGTGCGCAGCGTGTAGGGAGAACCAATACCCTTGAGGCCAAACAGGTCAAAGAATTTGGACCGAGCAAGAGACCTATTACTCTGGTCATCAAGTATGGCATAGACTTTTATAGATCTTTCTGGCTGTCCTCTAGGATGCACTTTTATGAGGCAGATTTTAGAGCAAGAGTGGGAGTTATTGGCAATTCCACACACTTCTGTGCATTTGGAGATTATGCCTGGAGAAGCCGCTTCATTTTCCTCCCCGCCATGCTCATCCTCAGGGTCTTTGACAGCCCATGGAGCTGGTCCTGGATGAAGCGCTGTGACGTGCTTGTCACTGTTACACTCTATACAGTGAATGATTGTTTTGCAGTCTTTAGCAACGTGTTCAGTTGAGGAGCAGCGTCTGAAACAAACTCTACTATCTCGCAGAAACGTTTTGCGTTCATCTAGTGTCTTAGCTTGGAAGCCCCTACACCGCTTGAGAGGGTGGGGTTTTTGTGAATCGGACACTGTCTGTCCACATCCAACTTACTGCTAGCTGACTCTGTGGACTTGATGGCAGATGTTGATGTAATCTCTGTTTTGTTGGATGAGACCTGGCTCCTTGAATGCGTGTACCTTTTAGGTGAGTTTTCTGGTTTCACTGTTGTCATCCCAAATGAGCTGAATGCAAAACTTGGATCATTACGAGTGCGGGCTTCTTTGCAGACAAAGTCAGTGAAAAATGAGAATGGTGGAAACTGGCCTTGGTTTTGCAGCTTGAACGCACTGCCTTGTGTCATCCATTTTTCTTGAAGGCCATACGGCAGTTTCTCCACTATTGGGTTAATGCTGCGAGAGGTATCCAGATAGGCGAGCCCAGGCAAACAACCTTCTAACTTTGCTGACTCCAACTCCCTTAACAAGTCACCAAGCTCTCTCAGGTTGAGAGGGTCCCTGTTGCTGATCTTAGGAAATCTCTCAAGTTTGTCCAGCAGAGCTTTCTCAATTATTTCAGGAGACCCATAGTTCTCTTCAAGTCGCATCCACGCCATCCTGAGCCCTGCAGCGGGGTCATTGACATGAACAGCTCTGATTCTCCTGACTTGCTCAGATGATTGAGGACCTAACCATCTAGTGAGAAGGTCGAGCTCTTCATTGCAGGTGAGTTTCAGCCCCTCGATGATGTTCATGAAGGTAGACTTCCAGCCCCAATAATTCTCTGGACGATCATCAAACTTTGTCATCCCGGCGAGCCATGTAGACAGCAAAGTCATTAATACCGGTATGGTTCAGAGCAGAGGGGTGCGCTGCTTGCATTCTAAGAGGATGTGTGTGTGGTTGAGGTTCCTGCAGGGGGGTGACACTACATGGATGCCCACCCGGATGGATGCTTCATACCATTTTCTTCAGAGGTAGTATGGCTCTCGACACGAGCTGGAGTGGAGCTCAGTCTATCAATGGCTGTATGAATGGGATTCAGTTTGTTGTCCTGGAGTGGTGGAGCGTGAGAGAAATCGTGTGGCTGACTGGAGGTGATGTGGGACTCAAGGCCGGGCAACGACAGCTGACTAGAGTGCATCCTGGAGTAACACTCAACATAATCATTTGTTCTTTTTTCTGTGGAGTCAGGGGGAATTCCTATGATGTCCACTGCCCTGAGATCTTGTTTAGAGCCGAGTTCTGCTGCAGCTGATTCCAAAACCTCTGCCTCAGCTAAAGCCGCTGCAACTTCTTTCTCTTGCTTCAGTGTGGCCAGAGCAGCCTCCATGCGTGCCTCTTCTACTCTAAACTGGGCTTTTTCCACCATGAGTTCAGTTTCTTTTTTGACAAAGGTGGAGCGAGCATGCACTGCTTCAGCTCTTGCGCGTGCTTTAGCCGCAGCTAGGCTTGCTGAAGACTTGCAGGAGCTGTTAGAAGAACTAGCAACAGATCTGGACACATATGACTTCACAGATGTTCCTGGAGATCTAGTCTTCTGTTGATCTTCTGTATCTGGCTTATTGTCCATATTGACTATTTGGCATGTAAGGTACAACTAAACGACGCGGGTAGATTAATGGGTGGTAGCGGTCTCTGCTATCCAGACTTGCTGTGTTATCCCTGGTGTGATGCTGTTTTTTCACTATTCTGTCCGCTGCGTGCGTGGTTCTGGTACACGAAGTGACAGATAGCTAAACATATGCCGTAGGCACTGAAAGCGTTGAATGATGAGTCAGACATGAAAGTAAAGTTGAGGGCTGTTTACTTGTTTGTCTTCATCAATGTACATCTTACAGTGTTTTCGCAGAACTTGTGAAACTACAAAAATACAAAAAATAAATATGCTCAATGAAGAATTATGCATTTGCTTCACATGGCAAACAGATTTAGGTATTTATATATAAATCTCTCCAAATATGCATAAATCAATAAAATATACATCACTCACTACTCATAAAGATGAAACACAATTCAAACTTACAAACAAAGCTTCTCCATGGCATAACACAGGTGGATGTTGAAGGATTAAACAGAGAGACTTCTGGTACACCTCATTGTGCAAATCCCCAATACTAAAATGGCTTCCTGCATTACCCCACTCATGTGACTCTAATCATCCAATAGGAAACAGCTTCCTGTATTACCCCACTCATGTGACCCTAAACATCCAATAGGAAGGAATACAAGCCAAACCACAGAAAAAAATCACTTGCCCGCAGTCTCACCACTAGGACCACTAGGAGATGCTAAAATTCTCAACGTGCACATAACATTACACAGTTACTTTTTGAATATGTAACTAGTAACTATAACTATTTACTTTTTCAAAGTAACTTGCCCAGCACCGCTCAGGAGTTCCCTTTTTTCAACATCTTGGTGATAACTTACAGAGCTCTGCATTGTCAAATGCCTACTCAATTAGCAAACTCTTACAGCCATATACAACATGCGGGTCGTTAAGGTACCCAAACCAAAACCTGTGCGTGGTTCTTTGTTCTAGATTAAAATGTGTGTTTGAGGTTGGTGAAGCTAAAAATGATGTGAACCATCCTCAAACAACATATACCTGTGCACTCTCCATTGCCATCATCAAAACACAAAACAAGGAAACATATTTCGCAAGAATGTCTTGCGAAATATGTGCTTTCCCATTCTTATTTATACAATTTCAACTCCCTGCAGCTTTTTTACACTCAGTCACTTACCAGACGGCTCAGTTATTTATGTTGTTCTTTGGAACATGTGAAAAAAGGGACACATTTTGCTTAGGCGGTGATGGAAAATATAGTAAAATTGAATTTAGTCATGCAAGAATTTTTGTGTTATTAAACCACCGTCTGTTTATTACCTGCACTCTGCTGTTGTGTCAACACAGTTTTGCACATCTCTGAAAGGACCAGTTCACTTACATCCCTTTTTAATATTTATTCACTTCTGCTTTTCTCTGGTTCACACACTCTCTCTCACACACACATACACACAGTCCCATCACGTTTTATTATCATCATTATTTTTTTTTATCATGTTTTCTGTATCCCAGTCATCCTGTATGCGGAACAGGGCAGCACATACTGCAGGTGTGCTGTGTCTTTGTTGTGGGTTGGCTGTATTTAGTTTATATGGTGTTTTATAAATATTTTTTAAAAACCAAAGTTCTATTAGTATTTGTATAAAAAAACAACAACAATATTTTCTGAAAGAGTAACTATATGCCAGTGTTGACAGATGGCCCCGCCCCTCCCTGAGCCTGGTTCTGCTGGAGGTTTCTTCCTGTTAAAAGGGAGTTTTTCCTTCCCACTGTCGCCAAAGTGCTTGCTCATAGGGGGTCATATGATTGTTGGGTTTTTCTCTGTATGTATCATTGTGGGGTCTACCTTACAATATAAAGCGCCTTGAGGCGACTGTTGTTGTTATTTGGTGCTATATAAACAAAACTGAATTGAATTGATTTATTCAAAAGTTGTACGCAAAAGCAGATTTTCAAATACTTCGTCCCAGAGGAGCTTTATGCTTTTGGATTGAGCTGAGCATTTGGAAAAATGAAAAACCTTTCAAAAAGTTATTTTATTAGATAGCCTGCAATTATTAGACAACTCAAGTGAAAACCAAACATATGGAGTAGAGGGTTCAGTATATGTGAGCTGTGTTTTTTGAACATGATATGCAGTTATCAGGGACACAGTCAGTAATTTTGGGAAAAGCCAAAAGCTTAACAATCATCACGCACCATGTAACTCAATTATCAAAGAACATTCAAAAGGACAAAAAAAAAACCGAACTTCAACATGAATGATGCAAAAAAAAAAGTCCATTCTGCACAAACGATAATAATTTCCTGGATTTCATGAAGGACAGAGCCATCAACAAACAGAAAATTAAACTTCACTGATGCTAAAATAAAAATACTAAAATACGCACAGGCTTTAAAACAGTTTGCAGAGAGAACAATTGCATACAATAAAAGCACTGCACAAATGAAGATGAAAAGATAATAAAAAATGTGATAAAATCATGTTTGTCATTTACTCCAAACAGCAGCAACTTAACAACAAAGCATCACGGATGCATCCTCAACCATTTGATGTCTAAATACAGACACCACCAGCGACTGAGTTTTAATAAACACGAGTAGATTGCAGATTGCTGACAAATGGTGGAGTGGAAATAACCAAATATGCACGGCGAGGAGATGAGTGAAAGATTGCAACGATCACTGAATAAGCTGCACGTTATTTGAGATAAAAATCAATTTCTGTTAGATTTCTGGCTTTGTGTATGCACTAAAGCAGCTGCTGTTCATGGAAAGCTGTTAAAGCCATAATTCAGCTCCTTCTCCCGGATGGCATTTTAACATTGCCGCATGTGATGTGCATGTCACAGTGATAGCAGTTATCATGTTTCTGTTTAGGGGATCGGGGAAAAAAAGAAAAAAGATAGGAATGATGGCACTTCCTCACACATGTGGACAGATGTGCACCTTCCTGTACCCCTGTGACAAAAATGTCTCTTTTATTTTATGTGATTGTTGTGGTCTAAAATTTGCATATGATCTATGGTTTCCTTTCTATTTTTGCAGAAAGTAAAGAAGTCAAAACAAAAGGTCCAGCAGGAATTGTAGGAGTGCCTGATGATTTATGGGGACGTCACCTGTACACAAACTGTGCTAAACTAAAAATAACACAAGCCAACATGTATGTAATATGTAATACGTATCGCCATTTCTGTCCATTTGTCCACATAGTTAAAACAAAAAATAGCTTAATGTGATGCATCTTTCTTTAGGATTTATTTGTTTTTAGCATTTATTATGCTCATGAGATATGTATGAATTTAGGTAACCCTCCCTTTCTTTTGTTATTTTCAGTTCTGAGGCTGAGAAGGTCAAGCAGCTTGCCTTTATTAATCAGACAAGTTTAAGGAAAACTTGTGGCATGTTCGAAACATTCAGAAAACAAAACAATCACGTCTATCCCTTTGATTACAGTGTACTTGTCTTCTCATGGCTACTTCCAGCAGGAAGTCACTTAGAGCAGCGTTGGGATGTGGTGGAATGGGAGATTTGCATCATGCATGTGCAGCTGACAAATCTGCAGCAGCTATGTGATGCTGTCATGTCAGTATGGACTGAAATTTCGGAAAAGTGTTTCCAGCACCTTTTTGAATCTGTGCCATAAAAAATTAAGGCAGAAAAAGGGAATGCAACTCGATTCTATTAACCCTTAAACGTTCTGCAGGAGAAATCTGGTGATAAAAGATATGATTACTTTAGCCAGATAAACAAGTCCACACATTGTAGTGCAACTTAATTTCACTGCCAAATTTAACTTTCAGAAACAAATATTGCAATGTGTGGAAGCTCGGTGACTCTAGGTTACTATGGTAACTTCCTCTCTGAACTTAACTTGAAGGCAAATGGAAAGCTTTATAAAAATAAGTGATGAGGCACAGACTGGCAAAGTAATTGTTTTTTCTGGATCTTTCGCTGAAATGTTTGTTGAAAGTTGGTAACACAGTGCAAATGACCACAGAAGCTGCACAGTGCAAATGACCCCCCCCTCAGTTTTCAGTTTGGTTGCAGGGATAAAGTCTCCACAAACAGTAGTTTCTGCAGGTAAACTAGAGCAGGCCGATATATACTGAAACAGCATTATAGAAGCTGAATCTCAACCATCAGCTTATTACAGGCCTTGCAGTACTGAATCACTGTTGCTCAAGGAAGCCGTAACTTGCATTGTTCTATACATTGCTGAAATTAAAGCAATGACTCTGTGATTCACATTAACCTTCATATGATTTAACATCTCCACCCTTCTGATCACCAAGACCCTTACCTCCCTGCAGCCATTTGCTTCTGGTGGTATGTAGTGGGTTTTAACTTTGTTTTTTAATATAGAAAACTACAAGCAACTGAAATCGTTTTCAACCTGTTTATCTGCTTCTTAATGCAAATATTTAATGATATAAAAAGATGATTTAAGTTATTCTGAACATGGCATCTGTGCTAGATGGACTGGTCTGTTTTTGAGAAACTGCTGATCTGCTTTTCAGGCACAACCATCTCTGGGGTTTACAGAGAATGGCCTGAAAAAGAGAGAGTATCCAGTGACAGCACTTCTTTGGGCAAAAGTGCTCTGCTGATGCCAGAGGTCAGCGGAGAATGGTCAGACTGCATTGATCTAATTGGATGGAAACCGTATCCCCATAAACCTGTTACAAGCACGTTAAGCAGAAGAGTATCTCTTAATGCACAGCACGCTCAACCGTGAAGCAGATGGGCTACAGCAGAAGACCACACTGGCTGCCACTGCTGCTGGCAAAGAACAGGAAAGACACACAGGCGTGCTAAAACTGGACAACTAAAGGCTGATAGTCATTCAGATTACAGGGCCAGAACATGCCATAAACAACATGAGAGGATGGATCCAGCCTATGTTGCAGCCACGGGTCTGGCTGCTGCCAGTGATGAAATACTGTAGGGAATAGTTTCTGATTATGTCCATCCCTTTATTATGATAATGTGCCCATCTACTGATGAGGGGCCATGTCACAAAGCTCAGATCAACTGATCAACTGATTTCTTGAACATTTGCTGTACTAATCAATCCTTCACAGTTATTATATCTCAGCCCAATAGAGCATCTTTGGGATGTGGTGAAATGAGAGATTCACATGTGCAGACAACAAAATCTGCAAGGAATGTTTCCAACACCTTACTGAATCTATGACACGAAGAGCTAAAGAAGCTCTAAATTCAAGTCCAACCTTGTATTAACAAGGTGTACCAAACAAATGTGCGGTGAGTGTGTATGATATACTGCTGATATTAAAAGCATCACAGGGAAGAAACAAAGTATGCTTGTGATTTGAAGTAAAGCTCCATTAAAAAAAAAAACAAGTAAAAAAATGTGAGAATTATAAAGACATCTGCATGTCAAAATATTTGCTGGTGATACCAGATGTTAGCCAAACAGGTTATTCTATAAAATTTTATACTGCAGAAGGTTCAGCTTGGAAAAAAGGGTTAAATATGGTAAAAATAAGTTTCAAAAATGAGAAACAAAGAGTAACTTAACTTAGTTTTGTTAATAAAATCCATACCTCATAGCCAAGGGTTAGAGAGGGCTGGAATGATCTGGAATAGTGCTCCAGCACATTTGGTTGATGAGTAATTAAATCTGATTGGCTGGTTAATACAAATTACTGTTGCATGATTTCATTTTTTCATGTGCTGAAGCATAGCATTGCTTAGAGTTACAACAAAAGGTTAACTGCTTAGTAATAAGAAAACAAATACACCCCATGGCATTCTTACAGCCTCAACACATCCTTGTTCTTCTCATCCCTGCGATGCGTTCACACAAAATTTCCAGATGTAAAAGTCAAGGTCGCCTTACTTAAGGATCTAGCTAGCGCTACAGAAGAGGGGAAAGCATGAGTGAAGTCAGGCTTTTAGTGGCAGGTCATTTCAAATTCTGCTTTTTAAATGGCTCAACAAATAACAGAACTGTTTCTGAGCCGTTTGTCACAGTTTGGTTTACCAGTTAAAGTAGGTGCGCTGTATGTAGAGAAAATGTTCCCATCTCTGAGAGATGGGAAAAGATGCCAGAAAGACAAGACAAAGGTGTACAATGTGAGATTACTTTCGAAGATAAGGGCTTCTCAACGAGCGACATTCATAAACTGGAAATCTAAAGCTTACATAATGTTCTGATTCATTTTAAAGTTTTAAATTCAAAATTTAAATCAGACATTTGATCCTTGTGTTGCTGATTTATGTTTTATTGTGAAACTTTTTTGCTAAACAAATTGAAATATACTAACTTTTTGTCATTCAAATGTTGCAACTTAGAGCAGGCTAAAGTTTGCAGTACTGCACTATGTTGGATTAGTGCAGAAGAGGTTGTTGTTTCTTGTAACGTTACATCAAGGGCAACAGACATGATTTTACATTAGTGCAAACAGAGAAAGACCCCGGCCTGATGGTGGAATTGAACTCAGAACCTTCTTGCTGTGAGGCAACAGTGCTAACTCTCTGGAGCTCAGAAAACAAGTTATTATGAGCAGTGATGGGAATAACGGCGTTACAAGTAATGGCCGTTACCGTCACTAACAAGAAAGTGCGGTGCGGTCGCGTTACTATTTTTCAACCAACAGACAGTTGAAGATGTGTTCAGCTTACCGCATCTTATATCAGTTGCTGTAAGTAATCTGGGCGCTACAACTTTTAGCAGCTGTGCGCCCCCTTTATGGCAATCACTTTTTGGCACAACACCTGGAGCTAGGGGGCAAAACAATCGTATGAGTGCTGCTGTTTGGCTGAGGAAGAATAAAGTAGTTGTGGTAAGCCAATCACACGACCACTTTAAGATGACAAAGCAACAATGTGATATATACCAGTTTTTAAATTGTGTTGATAGGCCATGTAAAACCAGAGTCATGATAAACAATATATACGCGGCGTTTTTCCTCAATAGTTTCGTCACGTTTACTGTCTAAGGACAGCGCAGCAAGCACTCTCTGCTTATGACCAAACAAAATATAGCCCATTCATGTTGGTGGAAAAATGCACCATGTCGACCAATCAAAAATGATATGGCAACATGACATTTGGTTGTTTAGGAAGAGGTGGAAGTTTTAGGAATGACAGCGAGAGAGACAGAGAAAGAAAGACAGCAGAAAAAGAGAGAGAGCGAGTTTTGAGATGTGAGAGATTTGTGACGTTTAGCGTGTTTGGAGTGTGTAGTTAATGTGTTGTCTTGTGTAGTTAGTGTGTAGTGTTGTGGATAGTTTTGTGTTGTGTGTCAGAACAATGAGGCTACTGCTGTCTCCAGGTAGAAACAGGAGTGATACACCTGCTGCTGTCAGACCTGCAGGTATCAGGCTGTGATGTTCTCCTTTATAGTGGACAGAAATTACTTTTTTGGAGTGGCACAAATAATTTGTGTGGCATCTTATTGAATGCAGAACAGCTGATTGTTCTGTAAATAGTTTGAAATGGTTATTTTTAAAAAAGGTAAATGGCTGCAAATAACTTTGTTGTTTGCAAAACTTGTGCATTGGATTTTAAAATTGACAATTGCATTTAACTGCATTTAAAGTTATGAAAGTTATGAAATATGAAATATGATTCATTAAACATGTTTGTGGTTGTTATAGAAATAACTTTTTCTACTTGGATTTTATGTTTTTTTGTCTGATTTTAGATCAATTGTGTTAATACAGTATGTGAAAATGAAAACATAACTGCAAATTCAGGCACGTGAGGCTGTGCTGAAAAGGATGATACCAAACAAGGCAAAGTAAATAGTTTTTAAAGGTGAAATGTAGAGGAAACATCAAAAGTAGTGAAAAATGGCCAATTATAACCTGGACCCCATAGGGTTAAACATTTCACACAATAGTTACTTTTCAAATAACTAATTACTTTTAGAATCTTGTAACTCAGTTACTAACTCAGTTATTTTTTTTGAAGAAGTAACTAGTATGTATAATTAATTACTTTTTCAAAGTAACTTGCCCAACACTGATTATGAGTAATTCTTTTTTCCCATGCTGCACCGCTACACCTGACCTTAGGGTTTCCCCTCTCTACCAAATCCTACTTTAATCTGTGCACGTGCCCGCCCGCCAGCTCAGGGGATGCACAGGTGTCATCAGTTTAGCAGAGGCTGGTTGTGCAAAGAAGGAAGTAACTTTGGTTCACAGTGCTTTCCTCACCTTTGTGTGATGTTTAAGGAACCTCTACTCATGGCATCAGGTTAAAACAGCCACACAGCCTAGTCCAGAGTTAAGCATGATGTACATGGTTTTCTGCAAAAACCAAAAAGACAATATAAACATCTGATGATAACTGAAGTTACTATAGTTTCATTCATTACAGTATGATATAACGATGATGGGCAAAACCCAAACATACAAGTCTATAATTATATTTACAGGCTAACAACGGATTTGGTCAAAGTCAGTTTTTTTTCTGGTGACCTTCTTTTGGACGTATGCTATCTGTGTGATGATCACACATCATCACATGTAAGCTACAGAAAAAGACTATATTACAAAGTGGGGACCGATAAGGTCATTCGGATCTCTGTGATCTCTGTTGCCTGTAAACAATTTTAAAACAATTTTGTTGTTCACCAGGCATGTCTACTTCTGTGAATCAATCACAAATAGACTTATACATTCTATAGAGACTCATGCAGACAATAACTCTTATGTAAATTTAAACATTAATTCATGGGAATGCTCAATTATAACCAATTCAGGTTTTCTTCCTGCCTTTAGCTCACTCCAGCTGTCACAGGTATTGGGCCTTAAGGCTCCAGTCACATGCTACTAGACCCGTAGCACACTGCTAACTTAAACTTGTCCAAAGATCTTTTCAGTCTGAGCATTATGCAGAAAAAAAATCCCTAGTTTATGACTTTTTCCAGTCATGCCTTAACCAGGCCTACCTGAAATGGACCCCCCCCCCCCAACACACACACACAACAAGATATTCCACGGTGGTTATGGATAGGTAAGGCAGGTAGTATATTCCTGTACAAAGGTCAGTGTGTTTCAGCTGCCCAAAGCAAAAAACATTGGGATACTTTTTATAAATTGGATCAAGTTCTTTACTTTTTCAGCGTTTACTGATTGAGATGTAAAGCAATATTATTTCTTATGCTCACCATTTTACTTACTGATGTAATTATCAATTCTACTAATCATTTATCACAATTATACTTCCTATAATCACATATATCCTGCTCAGGACATTCAGTTAATGTTTACATCACACATAAGAATGGGACCTCAGTGGCTTTGACTGATGATTGATATGATTGCTGATGCCCTACGTGTAGTTCCTGTACCCCTGATCTTCACTGCTGTCACCTAAATACATTTCCCTTTCCCTAATGGTTCAGTCACACTGTTGTAAAAGTAGGATGGCGACCTCCTCGTGACCGGAATCATCGGTGGTTGTATTTTTTCACATTTGCTGACTCTGGGTTGACCATTTGGTCTTTTGTCGTACTCTTGGTCATTATTTCTTTCTGGAACAAAAATTGCACTGACCAAATTAATCATCATATCCTCTCTGAATGTGAAAATAGGGAAAATTATTGTCCACCGGGAAATTCAAACAAACTTAACATCCGGCTTTAACTGTTACCTATCATATTGTTTTCATGTTCATGTATGTTAATGTGTATATCTGCACAGTGAGGTATTTCAATTGATGTGAGCTCAGATTTACCTTGGAATAAAGTACTGTTTTTACTTTTGAGAGTAGACTTTTTCTCGTAACCCAAAGAAAATATGTCAAAGCTTATACCAACTACAAATTAATGACAGACCAGAATGATTGTCAATATGTTTCTATAATATTTAGTGTTTGTGATTTGCTGTGACTTTTGCCCAAGTTTACATCCTCACACTCAGGCTTTGGCATGATGTTTCTGTATATTTACTCAGTAATACTTTAAATCCTATAACACATTGCTGAAAGTGTGATATCAAACCAGCTACAATCAGACAAAGGCTGCACTGATGTTAAGCTTACAGAGCCAAGCAATGGGTTCAGTTGAACCCTGCATGGTTTTCATTTGCACTTCCCTCAAAGCATTGCAATACTAAAAGCAGTGAGTCAGTGCTGAGTAAATGCATATCTTAAGGTCAGGCTGTGACTGTGTTGGATAAGTCCCACTAATAGATGCTTTGACTATTGTGGAGATATTTGAAAACATGCAGAATATGCCCAAATTGAAAGGAGGAATAAACACACAGTCAACATTTTTTCCACTTCAATGAGCCAGTAAATAAGAAATCCCTCTTAGATTCCTCCTTGTAGGCTAAATTACCTGTGTATCTGTTGGGGAAAGATCTGATCATATATTGAATATGTTGACAGGGAGTAGTATGGTCTGTAACCTGGATTCGATGTGATGGCATCAGGGCTGGACTGGGACAAAAAATCGGCCCGGGCATTTTGACTAGAGACCAGCCCACTAGGTATTAAAGCCATAAAGCCTTTGAATGAAAACAAACGCTGTGGTGACAGTGATGTATGCTGTCTTGTTGGTATATATATGATTTCTATACATTTTACGTCAGATAAAAACTTTGATTGTAAGATTCAGATAATTATTTAATAAAAACTAGATATTTTAAATGAGAATAAGAAAGAAAAGTACTTCTTTGTGCCCCCCTTTCCCTGTTAATGCCCTACATGGCCCCCCCGGCAAAACTTTGCTAGACCCGCCCCTGCACAGTTACCAGCTGTCAGCTACGTTAAAAAAAAGGATCCTGGTGTTATTTGTCTCTCAGAAACAGTTCATAACTTCCCTTCAACTCATTCATGTCACCTAAAAGGTAAACCTGTTTCTCCATCACCTGTTCAGCTCTGATGATTCAGTAAGGACATCTCCTGGTTTCATCTTCATGTTTCTCTCTCACCACATATCCAAACCGATATCATGACCAGCAGCTTTTACAGCTGTGGCTCCAGCAAACATCAGCTGATACTAGAAATCAATATTACATAAATTCTAACAACAGCTGATCAAGCTTAAACGTGCTGCTGTTGTTTAACGTGACCTCCACTGGTTTCTTCTTTCCGGTGCAAAGTGGGCGATAAACAAACGAGAGAGAAAAGCCGATCAGCTGATCATTGATTGATACATATATACCAGTTTCATGATTGAAGTAGCAACAGGAGAGGGAGGGGGGAGAATGAGAGGAGAAGAGACAGCTGCAGCGTAAAGACGCAGAAAAACTCCAGCTTTGTGTCTTTTTCCATTCTAGCTGAAGTCCAGGACAAACTGTTTCTTTTCAGCTCAATACGAAACGCGTAATATTTTCTCTGAAAGCGGGACGATTCCGTTTTTTACGTGACGGTTGGCAACTCTACTAACTAACCTTATGAATAACATAAAGTTCACTATCAGTAACATCATAGCACCCGCCCAGCTGTACAGAAACTCCATCACGTTAGCTAGTACGCAGTACGAGTAGCACAACGAAAATAAACTGCACCTAAACTTGGTTTATATCTGACCCAGATAGACTGCAGATCATAACTTCTCACCTGAAGTTCAGTTCACCTGACACTCGGACCGGCATCCGCCTCGGGTCTCTCCTCCTCCTGCCTCCCCTTTCCCTCATCCACCTGCTGGCCTCTGTGGAAGCTCCGCCATAGCCACCACCAAACAACTGAGTTATTTTTACACACCACCACCTTTCATTGTTTATACCGTTCCAAAAAAAATCAAAAAAAAATCATCGGCCCATAAAAACTAAAAATCACCACTGAGCAAATGCCCAATGGCCAGTCCAGCTATGGATGGCATATATGCTAGCAAGCTATAGCATGTGTGCAGTGCTGTTTTGTTGTTTGTCTGTGTCACCTTACTTTTTAGTTTGTCTCCTCAAATAAAACTCAGATGTGAAAATAGAATGATGATGATATCACAGATGCCTGAATCAATCATTTTATTTTAGCAAATAATTACTAAAATGTATTTTAAGTGTGTGCACTGAGACACAATTTCACACACTAGCTAGTGCAGCTAAATGCTGCAAAAATGTGTAAAATACCTTTTTTAAATGTGAAAATAGAATGTACGTATGGAACTTAGCTTTGACAAACAATGCAAAGAGCCATCATTCTGAAAACTGTTTGCTGTTTTGTCATGATTTAGAGTAGCAAAGATGCTAACTAATGAAATAAATACAACTAAAACTTAGCCTTGATTTTATATTAGTGTTCTGTAATTAGTCCAATGTTCAGTCTAACACAGTGGTGTCCAAACCCAGGCCCTCGAGGGTTGGTGTCCTGCAGGTTTTAGATGTGTTCTTGATCCAACACTGCTGATTTAAATGGCTAAATTACCTCCTCAACATGTCTCGAAGTTCTCCAGAGGCCTGGTGTGTTGACCCAGGGTGAAATCTAAAACCTGCAGGACACTCGCCCTCAAGGCCTGGAGTTAGCCAAGCCTGGTCTAACATCATCCACTTCTGCATTTGATACCACTGACTTGCATTGACACATAACATCTCAGGCACAGTTGTTGAAGTCATTTATGAAAAAGACTATTCAGTGGGGACAGGTTTCACTAAATCACATATAGGGGACAAAAATGGTTGGATGGATGGACAATGTAGGGTTACTGGGTTAATTTATTTTATTTATTTTTTTTTTTGTTTCACACATGGTACAGCAGTAATTCATTTCCCATGCACAACCTTCCTTTCAATTAAAGTAACACTGTTTCCATGCATGAAAAGGAAGGAATCTGTGTTGTTTAAGTCTTTCAGGATTCACTGGGAAAAATCATCATGAAACAGCCATACCTTGAGATCATTGTCATGCTGAAAAATGAAGGTGCAACAATGGTGGGGTTGCAGGGTGGACAAGAATCTTAATAATTAATTAAAAAATAATTGAACCTGAACCTGCAGCAAAAGGTGGTCAAAACTGTGCCCTCTTACTTTGGCAGTTTTGCTTCCACCACGATAAAATCACATTTCCTGCACAGCTCTTCCTCGGTGTACTTCAAGACCAGTTTCCCACAAGAAAATAACCTCTGACAAGAAAGCCTAATTTCTGCTGTTCAATAGACCAGGCCAAGAGTCAATAGTCAAATAATTAGGAATTAAATATTTACAAGGTTTCGAGGGTTCCTTGACAGTAGATAACTAAGATAAATGATCATAATTATAATATTTCTGACTGAGGCAAAATTGAGTTGAATTCAGTTGGAACCAGAGATGGGCAGTAACGCGTTACTGTAACGAGTAAAGTAAGGGATTACTATTGCAAAAACGGTAATTAGATTACCGTTACTTTCCCATAGGAACGCTGCGTTACTAAAACCATGATTTTTTTTGCGAGAATGTCTCATGACAGTGACGTAAGCGAGTGCGACGTTCGTGACAACAGCTGTGTGCAGATCAACAATGGATAATATATCGAGTGCGGGAGAGAGTATGAGCGTGCAGAGTTTAAAGCGTGGAAGTACTGACCTTACTTTGAGTTACTGCCCATCTCTGATCTTCACTGGTCAACTATCTAACAATTGCATAACATGACATAAAAATGCCCAAAAAGTGACTGTTAAAAAAAAACCCAAAAGAAGAAGAAGAAGCACTCCAAGTGTGCAAAACTTCATCAAGGCAGCTTGCGCCATAGGCAGCGTTTACTTTTAAAGGAATAGCACTGTATTTTCTAGATATTCATTTTGTTTTCTTTGTTTTTTTCAAATGTAGTTAAAGAAGTTTGAATAGGTAGCATGACAGATGTTTACTTTGATTACATGAACATTATGTAGGAATAATTAGTATTGACTTACAAATAACCGATATACAGTGGTCCCTCGCTATAACGCGGTTCACCTGTCTTGCTGTCTCACTGCCTAGCACAGCTGTCTTTTTTTTTTTTTTTTTTTTTTACAGCGCATTGTGCTCTGCGTCCTGATCGGCTGTAGACCATTGTCAATCAATCTCGTGCCGTGTCTCCTGTACAGTAGAGAATGCATCCAGCTTGTCAAATTTACATAAATCTTTGAACGCTAGCAGTGTGACTCTGAAGTGCTCTACTGTATGTCTGTAACTTTTCTCCCCAACAAACACAACTATGTCAAAAAACGTTTCGCACCGTCAAAGGCACCTGCGGTAGCACCCAAAAGACAGAGGAAGATGCTAACCATGGCACAAAAAGTTGGACTTCTGGACATGCTAAAGGACGGTAGAAGTTACCATATTTTCTGGATTATCAGGCACATTAAGCAAAACAAACAGTCAGATAAGTCAAACTTTACTCAGCTCATTCTTCTTGCTTCCTCTACTTCCGTACCATTGAATCATTAATGTTGAATTCTCTGGCAGCTGCTCTATTTCCATGTTCTGGACCTGAAAACAGGGTTTGATCTTTGGTTTCATTCCATATTTATTTTTCTACAAAGGTTTGAACTTAGAGAGCGTTTAAAAAGAGAGAAAAGTGTGAAAATGTTCATGCCTGTCTGAGAAAAGTGCATAAAGTGTAGTGAGGGGTTTTACAGCCTTAAAACATCTATAATAATTGTAAAAAAATAAAACTGGCTACTTTGCTGATTTCACCTATGAGGGGTTATTTTTAGAACGTAACTCCCGGGATAAACGTGGGACCACTGCATCTCTCTAACTAACTAGGCAGATGTAAACATATAACATATTTTGGGATCAACTTTAAGGAAAGACAGATGAGATGAAACAGATGGGGTAAGAGGTCAAATGTGATATGATATTTGAATGCAGTACTTTCTGTATCATGATAATACATACTACACTTGCAGGACTCAAAGTTTTTAAGTTATAAGGCTTTTTGTCAATTTTCCATCAATAATTCATGTAGTTGACCTTGAAGACCTTGGTGAATGTAAGCCGAAATTTAATGGATCGTTAACATGACCACACTCTACATCCCCACAAGGGTTCAGTCAAAACTTTTCCAGCTATCATGTT
Organism: Perissodus microlepis; assembly: GCF_051167445.1. NCBI lineage: Eukaryota > Metazoa > Chordata > Actinopteri > Cichliformes > Cichlidae > Perissodus > Perissodus microlepis. The sequence goes on from NC_140465.1 coordinate 6,418,808, forward strand.
CACAAACAGAATAATAACATGAACACATGCAAAACCTTTATTAGCATCTCCATCACTACCTTTATAAATACAATGGGATCAGTGTTGTATGTTTTAATTTCACGTTTAAAGCTTTACCAATACTCCATTTCCAAAAGCATGCTTATCTATTAAATTCCAGCTACAAACATTAATTTAATTTTCGCCTGAGCTTGCTAAATGAGAAAAGCAAACAGGGTTACAGAAATTCAATGTTTCAAGTTTGAAATGATTAATTTATCATAGGAGCAGAATTCTGTTAGAGTTTGGCGTGTAGGCAACAAGATCATCACTCCCTACAAATACGCTACACAAAAATTAATTCATCCACATGGAGCATCCAGAGGTAGATACACTGTCATGGAGCGGCTGAAACAGCAAGCAGTGATGCAGGGCAGCATTGCCCATATGGAAAAGATATATATAAATCTTATAAAGTTTGTATCTGTCTTGTGTTAAACTTGTATGAAAAGCATACAAGAGTGAAAACAGATATAAGATCCCTTGAAAAATTATACAATGAAACTTGTATGTTTTGGATACTTACTAAAACAATATATGAAAGTAATGAGAAAGTGGCCACTTTCATGAGTAAATCATATAAGTTTTTACTATTTCTTTTCCATATGGGTGGCACTGACATGTCAGGGGGAGAAATGCAAACTCAAGCTGAAAGCCAGTGCCTAATCGGAGGCCTGAAGCTGCTACATTTTTGTCCAATTAGCCAAATGTATTTGCAGCACAAATAGATCAGTTGGTAGTCATAACAAAACTAATCCACTACTGTTTGCAAGAAGTGTTGGGACTAACACGTTATTTAGTAACACGTTACAGTAACTACGTTATTATTGTGGTAACGAGCACGGTAACTAGTTATTATGCCAAAATCAGGAACGTGTTACTCGTTACTGGGATTTAGATAGGCTCGTTATTCGTTACTTCGTGTGGTGGCTATCGCGGAGCTTCCACAGATTCAGTAACATTAGCAAGTGATGGAGGCCAGCAGGTGGATGAGGGAAAGGGGAGGCAAAAGGAGAGACCCAAGGCGGCCGCCGGTCCGAGTATCAGGTGAACTGAACTTCAGGTAAGAAGTTATGACCTGCAGTCTATCTGAGTCAGATATAAACCAAGTTTAGGTGGAGTTTATTTTCGTTATGCTGACTTTTTCATACTGGGTACTAGCTAGCATGACGGGGTTTCTATACAGCTGGGTGGGTGCTATGATGTTACTGATGTTGAACTTTATTTTGTTCATAAGGTTATTTAAAAAAAAAAAAAAACGGAATCGTCTGGTATTCAGAAAATATTACGCGTTTCGTATTAAACAACAGCAGCACGTTTAAGCTTGATCAGCTGTTGTTAGAATTTATTTAATATTACTTTCTAGTATCAGCTGATGTTTGCTGGAGCCACAGCTGTAAAAGCTGCTGGTCATGATATCCATTTGGATATGTGGTGAGAGGGAAACATGAAGATGAAACCAGGAGATGTCCTTACTGAATCATCAGAGCTGAACAGGTGATGGAGAAACAGGTTTACCTTTTAGGTGACATGAATGAGTTGAAGGGAAGTTATGAACTGTTTCTGAGAGACAAATAACACCAGGATCCTTTTTTTTAACGTAGCTGACAGCTGGTAACTGTGCAGGGGTGGGTATAGGAAAGTTTTGCCAGGGGGGCAGGTAGGGCATTAACAGGGAGAGGGGGGCACAAAGTACTTTTCGTTCTCATTTAAAATGTCTAGCTTTTAAAAAATAATTATCTGAGTCTTACAACAAACGATTGATAGATTGATACATATATACCATCAGAACAGTGTACATCACTGTCACCACAGCGTTTGTTTTCATTCAAAGGCTTTATGATTTTTCCTATAATGGTGGGCTGGTCTATAGTCAAAACGCCCGGGACGATTTTTTGTCCCAGTCCAGCCCTGTATGCAGCTCATCTGCAGTCTGGAGTTACCTACATCTTCTTATTCGGAAGGCAGAATTTCCGGGTTCTGAGTACAATCAAAGTACCACGACTGCAGTTTTCATGTTGGATGTAAAAAGCGCACGTGACGCTGTGACGTAGGATAGAATCATGGCGGCGGTCAACGACGGTCCAGGCGTGGGATTTCTCTTGTGTAAATATGCACATTATCTTTTCCTTTCTATTGGTAGGTGGCACAGTGCACTTATGGCAAGTAAGCAAGCTAGAAGACTGGCAATCTTGCTGGGTATTCAGTTACTGAAGCAACACATTAACAAGAGAATCCTGAGTAAAACCAAAGTTACTTTCCCTAGTAACTCATTACTTTGAAAGTAACGAGTAACTTGAAGTAACTGAGTTACTTTTGATAGAAGTAACTAGTAATGTAACTAAGTTACTAATTTAAGTAACTTACCCAACACTGTTTGCAAGCAACCTCCACATTTAGTCTGTTATAGAGAAAGATTTGATTTGACTGGTGTGTAGGTTGCCAGAATAAGAATCCATAACAAAAGAGAAAACGAGGATTCTCTCACATTACTCTACGTCTATAATATTTAATGTTTATAGTTTGAACTTGAAAAGATTTGTATTTGTTCAAGTGTATCCAGCGTATTAATTTACACTGGCCTGGTGCTGACACTGCTACACATCTGTAAAAAAACAAGATTATTTTCACAGTTGGAAGACAAGTGTGAATGTGAATGCATCGGCTCGGATCTCTGTGTTAAAGTCCCAGAGTGACAACTATATAAGACACTGTGTGTCTGCTCATAGGAACATGATCTGACAATTCATTTGCAGTTCTTCATCACCCTCACAGCATAACAGAGGGGTTGATTATTTAAGTTCTTCCTTTAGAAAAAAATATTTCTCTCCATTTCCTTTGCAGGATAAGTGCAATAACACCCTCTTTGAGGCAACCAGGTTATAGATCATGCTGCTCTGACCTGCCAGCAAGCCCAACAAATGTACAGTAAGAGACTCAGGAAATCACTGCTGCCCCCTCGCTCTTTTTTGCAGCTTGTTTAAAGATGAAATAACTTCATCCATGTGCAGCTTCATATCTCAAGTCCATGCTTTAGAGCTTTTAATGCATTTACTCCCAGATGATACAGCTTTACATCATAAGTGTATTTTTAAAGTCAGTATAATCCTCTTGTTCAAAATCCAGAAGCAGACACATATAATTGTGTTTTTGTATTCAGCGGGAAAAAAACCCTCCATCGAGTTGTCATATTGCTAGAGAGCCTTCCCTCATTCTGTACATGCGGTATATGTGTAGAAAAGCCACTAACAGGTCAAAGCTGCACTGTGACACAGACTAGAAAGTCAACTGGATTGGAGATTGTTGAAAACAAGAGGAAAAACTGCAGCTTTTGAAACAGCTTTCTGGGCAGTTAGAAAAAGTCTTTCATCTTTTAACTCATTCTTTTCTGTTCTTTTTTTTGCTCCAGAGATGTGTAATAACCCTGTGCTGCTTTCCTTGTGATAACACAGCCCAAGTTCATGGCTCTTTCCTGACATTATTATTACGCAGTGCCAAATTGGATGTGTCTCAGGAGGGAGAGATGACATTCAAATATCCCGTCCAGCTCTATTCATTATGGCCAGTGTAAGTTTTCCTCCAACTGGGAACCAGGTGAGTGACTCTTCTCTCAACTCTCACCTAATCACCTCCCCGGAGAGATCGGGTTTCTGCGGAGATGATGCTGTTGTGCGCATGACATTCAGATTTTTATTTTTTTCAGTCATTAAGGTCAAATCCATTACAAAAAAAAGTGACTTTAATGTTCAGTAGAAGCTTTTGATTTGTAACAGGCAGGCAGTTTTGGACAATATCTTCAGGGTATTTTGATGTTTTTTTAATGCGCTTTCCATTATACTTTCAATGGAAATAGGAGCTGGCGACAGCTATTCAATAAATATCCACTTATGTTTTTTCAGGTGGTGTGATATTACCCTAAGGTGCCATAGCAGTTGTGCAAGTTATTGACTCTGTTTAACTGAAGTGCTTTCTTCCGCTGTTACGTCCCCTAAAACTATATTCTCAAACTTGCAAACATGGATGGAATTTCATTTTTCCTGAAAGACTACACGGCATACGTCGCTGTTTCGTGTCAATCAAATAAATGACCCAAAGTCGCCCACGCATTTTTAGGTTTTCAATTGCCTTTAAGTGTAATCCCAAAGTGGATGCACTTAGCTCGCATTTCTAAATTAGCGTGTCCCTTTTTTTTTTTAACACAGAAAGGCTCCCTAAAAAAGCAAAGCAGAGGTGGCTGGAATGCACAAGATTCACCCATTTCCTACTGAAAAATTATTGGAGCATGTCCCTCTGGCTAGAAGTATGTTAAGTGGGCTGAGACACTATGTACCAATCATTTGGTGGTAACAAAAGGCAAAAAAGGCGAAGAAAAATGTAAATGGAAGACTGTTTTGACCTCTGGTTTCCGAGGAGAACAAATGGGATGTAGGTCTGAGAGTAATACTGAAGTGTCTTCAACAGAGAGAATGAACACCATTGCTATTGCCTGGCTGGATTTCTAAGCCTCCTTCCTCCTCTGCATTCTGGAAGTGAGAAATGTGAGAGTTTTGCATGTCAGGTCAGTTTTGGATGTTGCTCTCAAATCCCTGATAATTAAATAAAATATCACAGTACAGATTTGTATAGACACAGAGTCTCACAAAGAGTTTTCATTTATATATGTTATATTATTTAATATCTTCAGAGAATAATATGTACATGTTTGAAGTTGCTTCTCTTGAACTAATTCTTTTTAGAAGTAATTATAAGTGTCCTGTATTAACCTAATAAGCAGCGGCTCGACTGAGAATTTATTTCACTTGTTCAGTTATTTTCATTTTAATTATCCTGATTTTTTTTCAGTGATGCAAAACTTTTTATTTAATCATAGTCTAGGGTTCGTACGGGTGCTTGAAATCCTTGAAAATGCTTGAATTTTAATGTTGTCTTTTCAAGGTTTGAAAAGTGCTTGAATTTCAGATGTGGTGCTTAAAAGTGCTTGAAAGTGTAACTGTATTTCATTCACCACAAATAACTATCTGATTGAATATTTTTGTTATCAATAAATAAATAAAATGAGTCGCAAAATGTAGAGGCAAAATTTCCCTGCCTGGCTGCCTTGCGCCTCTGTCTGTTTCAACGTGTGACCCCGCCCCTCCCTCGGACAGTCGGGGATAAGTGCGCTAACATACCTGTAGGTCGCTGTTTTAATGAGGCTGTGTCCCAATTCAGGGTCTGCACGCTTGAAGTAGTGCGGAAGTGAGAGGCTTGTGAAATGGGACGGTCTAGCCTTCGTCGCGCTGTTCAGGTTGCCTAGCAACCATGATACTAACTGCGAGAAATGTTACATACAGCTTTGTGTGACAGAAATGAAGGAGAAAAATGTTTTGCTGGTCATTCATTTTTGTCATGACATCACTTTGATTAGTTGAGTATCTGAGGCTGAGACCACAGGACTGTAAAACATGATTGTTGGGCTTCATTTCTGTACTGAACAGTCATTGCAAGATTAGTTAGTAAATAACAATTAGCTAATGTTGTTCATGAGACTAAAATCATCTCACTGTGGTAATGTAAATATAATATGGCCAATATTATAGTATTGTCAGATTATTATGATGTAATATATATATATGTATATATATGTATATATATATATATATATATATATATATATATACATATATAGCAGTAGAGGCTTTAAAACCAAGTTAATGCTGACAGTACAAACATCACTAATGTCACACAGCTTTGCCGACATGTGGCCAACAGTAATGTTTTAATGTTCTTCGTTATTAAACATTCGCACATAAATAAGTGACATCATATTCAGTACTTACTTTTGACAGTTCACTCTTCGGCCGCCGCTCCCTTCTGCCGTATTTTGCGGCAAAATTATCCACACCCACCGCTATGAATTGTGGGATATATGGTACCACGAAGCGTGCACCGGACCACGCTTGATATTTGGGGAAATCGACGGCGCATTTGGAGTATGCATTTGAAGTACACTTCGAATTGGGACAGCCGTCGTCGCGTGGCGGTGACGTAATCGCACTTAAAATGCGTACTTCAAGCGTGCAGACCCTGAATTGGGACACAGCCTGAGTGTTTGATGGAAAACAACAATGGCGGAGTTTGCGCTCTCCATTCGCATGATAGGTGAGTCCTAGTAAATAATTTTCCAGTACACATGCTATTTTTAAAAAATTATGATTATTATTTTGCTAGCTATCAAACTCGCTGGAGAAATGATTGAAATGCACTGAGTGTGATGCAGTATGGCAGCGCTATTATAGAATATGCCGTGAACTTAGCTAACATTACTTAGCAGTGATATGAGTTAATTTACTCAAGTGAAAGCTTTAAACATTAGCCTGATACATAACTAGCTAACTTAAGGCTTTCTGGTTAACCCTCTGGGGTCGACGGACCCAGAGTCTCCATTTCAACTTGGGTCGAACGTGCGGACTTCAAACTATATACCAGTGTTTAAATTGTGTTGATAGGCCACGTAAAACCAATGTTTTTTGTTTTTAATAAAACAGTGGCGTTTACTCTGGGAAGAAACGGTAAAAAGGTGGAGAGCGCTAGCAGACACGCTTTGCTTGTGAGTGAAAAACAACAGTCATTGGTGAAAAAAGAAAAAACACTCCTTCCCTATTGGTGGAAAAATGTACCATGTCGACCAATCAAAAAAATGATATGGCAACATGTGGTATTTGCAGTGTTGGGTAAGTTACTTTAAATTAGTAACTTAGTTACATTACTAGTTACTTCCATCAAAAGTAACTCAGTTACTTCAAGTTACTCGTTACTTTCAAAGTAACTAGTTACTAGGGAAAGTAACTTTGGTTTTACTCAGACTTCTCTTGTTAATGTGTTGCTAAGTGGATACCCAGCAAAAGTGCCAGTCTTCTAGCTTGCTTACTTGCCATAAGTGCACTGTGCCACCTACCAAAGGAAAAAATAATGTGCATATTTCCACGAGAGAAATCCCACGCCTGGACCGTCGTTGACCGCCGCCATGATTCTAGCCTACGTCACAGCGTCATGTGCGCTTTTTACATCCAACACAAAAACTGCAGTCGTGGTGCTTTTGATTGTACTCAGAACCCGGAAATTCTGCCTTCCGAATAGGAAGATGTAGGCAACACCAGACTGCAGATGAGCTGCATACAGGGCTGGACTGAGATAAAAAATCAGCCCGGGCATTTTGACTAGAGACCGGCTGCCATTATAGCAAAAATCATAAAGCCTTTGAATGAAAACAAACACTGTTGTGACAGTGATATACACTGTCTTGATGGTATATATGTATCAATCTATCAATCGTTTGTTGTAAGACTCAGATAATTATTTATTAAAAGCGAGACATTTTAAATGAGAATAAGAAAGTATTTCTTTGTGCCCCCCTTTCCCTGTTAATGCCCTACCTGCCCCCCTGGCAACACTTTGCTAGACCCGCCCCTGCACAGTTACCAGCTGTCAGCTACATAAAAAAGGATCCTGGTGTTATTTATCTCTCAGAAACAGTTCATAACTTCTCTTCAACTCGTTCATGTCACCTAAAAGGTAAACCTGTTTCTCCATCACCTGTTCAGCTCTGATGATTCAGTAAGGACATCTCCTGGTTTCATCTTCATGTTTCCCTCTCACCACATATCCAAACCGATATCATGACCAGCAGCTTTACAGCTGTGGCTCCAGCAAACATCAGCTGATACTAGAAAGTAATACTAAATAAATTCTAACAACAGCTGATCAAACGTGCTGCTGTTGTTTAACGTGACATCCGGTGGTTTCCTCTTTCTGGCGCAAAGCGGACGATAAATAAACAAGAGGGAAAAGCCGATCAGCTGATCATTGATCAGTTTCATGATTAAAGTAGCAACAGGAGAGGGAGGGGAGAGAATGAGAGAAGAAGAGGCAGCTGTGCAGCAAAGACACAGAATAACTCCAGCTTTGTGTCTTTTTCATTGTAGCTGAAGTCCGGGACAAACTGTTCCTTTTCACCTAAATACAAAACGCATGATATTTTCTCTGAATATGAGACGATTCAGTTTTTTATGGAACGGTTGGCAACTCTAATAATTAACCGTATGAACAAAATAAAGTTCAACATCAGTAACATAGCACTACCCAGCTGTATAGAAACTCCGTCATGCTAGAGTTGGATGTCTCGAGACTGGTCTTGGTCTCGAGACCGGTCTCGAGACCACTTTTACGTGGTCTTGGTCTCGTCTTGGTCTCGACGGACTTTTGTCTTGGTCTCGGTCTTGGTCTCGACGGACTTTTGTCTTGGTCTTGTCTTGGTCTCGACAGACTTTTGTCTTGGTCTCGGTCTTGGTCTCGCTGTTTCGGTCTTGCGTTCTCAAATCGACATAGTGTTCGGGAGATGTGGAGTCAACCATCAGCGGAGCGGGGGGGTGACTTACTGGGTGACTTACTTTGCTTTGGTACCTGGTCAAACTTAAGCTCTCCTCTGTCTGCAGCAAACTCGCAGGCAGCAGCTTCTCCCCCCTCGCTCACATGGGTGCTGTGCTCAGTCGCCTAGTGTCATTAAAAAATGACACGGGCTTAAGCCCGTGTCATTTTTTCAGAAGCATGGGGTCTTTTGGAGTGTAATTTGTTAGTTAGATGCCTGACTGACAACTGTATAAAACAAAAACAACACACGAAGCACAGAGCGCACCGTCGTAAATTCCCCCTAATTTTGGTATGATCTGAGCTCAGGCACTAGGCGACTGAGCACAGCACCCATGTGAGCGAGGGGGGAGAAGCTGCTGCCTGCGAGTTTGCTGCAGACAGAGGAGAGCTTAAGTTTGACCAGGTACCAAAGCAAATCATTCGTACTGAACTAATAATGTAAATATGACGGTGTATCACAAAAGATTGATATCAAACTGATCACTTGGTTGCGTTACTTGCTCTTCGAGTGAATCAACAAATGGATAAATAAAAAGCCGAACAGCAATGCTGATTTTTTAGAGAGTCTTAGCTTACATTTCATATTTTCAGTTGTTACCCTCCACGGCTAAACAAACTCACTAAATCGGTTTCAATTGTGTACTGATGAACACAACAATGGAAATAAGGAGCTTCTTTCAAAGAAAAAACTCAGGTAGATGTTATTTTATATATTATGCTTTGGATGTTGTTCAGTATATCTATGCAAAACAAGAGGAATTTCAATACACAGCAGTATATTCACAGTTGAAACCAGATATTTATATACACTTTAGGGCAGCGGTCCCCAACCCCCGGGCCTCGGACCGGTACCGGTCCGTGAGTCGTTTGGTACCAGGCCGCGAGAGTTGAGGCTCAGGTGTGAAATGTATGGTTTTCAGGGTTTTTATCGGTTTTCAGCGTTATTTTGTTATCGTTTTGATCGTTAACTCGGTTTTCCTGGGTCTTTTCACGTGTGTTATGAATAAATCTTCTTTTTTTCGGTACCGGTACTAGTTTTATTTTGTTGTATTTATCCACGACACCTTAAAGGCCGGTCCGTGAAAATAAACCAGGCATAAACTGGTCCGTGGCGCAAAAAAGGTTGGAGACCGCTGCTTTAGGGAGAAAACATAAAAACTTTTTTTTACTGTTAGACATCAATTTAGAGTAAACTTTTGTTTTAGATAAATAAATGTTGAAATATCTTTTGAATTAGTTAAATGTCAGAATAAAAAGAGGGAGCTGTCTATTTTAATCACTTTCATCAAATTTAGGAGCACATATACACTAAGTTTATTGTTAATTAATAAGAAAACTCCAGACGATTCCATTCTGAGCTGAAGAAGCTTCTGATAGGTTAGTAGAGTCCATGTGAGTAAATTGGTGGCACACCTGTGGATGCACATAAGGCAAAACACAGAGCCTGTTTCTGTGACATGGGAAAATCAAGAGATGTCAACCAAAACACCTGGAAAAGAATTGTGGAGCTCCATAAGTGTGGCTCAGAATAAAGTTAACAAATATGTTTTTATATTTATCAATCTAAAAAAATAAACATTTAGTCTGATTTGATGTTACAATTAAAAAAAGTGTTTGTGTTTTTATCTGAAGAGTACATAAATATCTGGTTTCAACTGTATATTTGATGATGTTGTTTGGCTTGATTGTCAGCACAAAGAGGGAGAGAGGAACAGAGAGGGAGAGAGAGGAGCAGAGAGAGAGAGGGAGAGAAAGGGAGAGAGAGAGAGAGAGAGAGAGAATGACGACAGAACAGAGATGGAACAAGAGCAGGTGAGACACACATGTTAGTCAAATGGTTGTTTGCCAAAACTCATCAGAACATGTATGTACCTAGTGTTTCTTTTTAGATACCATTTGTTACTTTTCAAATTCTATATTTATTAAGTTATGCAGGTTTGTTTGCACAACAAGGCTAAATAATTATATAAACATTTCTCAATCTAAATATTGTACTTTGGTAGAATTAAAAAATAAGTGTAGTGCAGGTCTATGATGATTTTTAGTGCTACTAACATCTAGTTCTGATTCTGGTTCTGTCTTGTTTACTGTTGTAGTCCTGTTTTGATTCCGGATCAGTTCTGGGTCTGGTTGAATTGGGGTTTAGTCCCTTAATTTCCTTTCGCTGCTCAGCTCTCACAAAGTGGCTCAGTTATGCTCCAATCACTCCATATTGTGGCCAATCACATGCGAGGATATAGGATAATATCATTATGTGAAAAACAGAGAGGGTGAGAGACGCGACAGTCAAGTGGAGCATCCGTCTGTCCTCTCAGTAAGTGAGTGAGACAGTAGACAGCGGTGAGGAGGGCTGTGCGAAAGCAAAAACACATAAATATGCCTGACACCCGTAAACGAAGCAGCATCTGGCTGCAGTTTAAAGACTTTTTTTGTCTCGGTCTTGGTCTTGGTCTTGGTCTCGTCTCGACTCGGTCTCGGTCTTGGTCTCGTCTCAACTTGGTCTTGGTCTTGGTCTTGTCTTGGTCTCGATACCCTCTGGTCTTGGTCTTGTCTTGGTCTCGATACCCTCTGGTCTTGGTCTTGTCTTGGTCTCGGATTAGGCGGTCTTGACTACAAGTCTACGTCATGCTAGCAGTACGAAAAAGTCAGCACAACAAAAATAAACTCCAACTAAACTTGATTCATATCTGACCCAGATAGACTGCAGGTCATAACTTCTTACCTGAAGTTCAGTTCACCTGACACTCGGACGGGCGGCCGCTTCGGGTCTCTCCTTCTCCTGCCTCCCCTTTCCCTCATCCACCTGCTGGCCTCCTCCACTTGCTAATGTTACTGAATCTGTGGAAGCTCCGCGATAGCCACCACACGAAGTAACGAATAACGAGCCTATCTAAATCCCAGTAACGAGTAACGCGTTCCTGATTTTGGCATAATAACTAGTTACCGTGCTCTTTACCACAATAATAACGTAGTTACTGTAACGCGTTACTTAATAACGCGTTAGTCCCAACACTGGGTATTTGGTTGTTTGGGAAGAGAGGGAAGTTTTAGGAGTGACTGGTGAAAGAGAGAGAGAGACTGTTTTGATGCATGAGAAATTTGTGAGGTTTACCGTGTTTGGAGTCTCAAGTTAGTGTGTTGTCTTGTGTAGTTAGTGTGTAGTGTAGTCGTTGTTTTGTTTTGTGTGTCAGTTCTACTAGTGAATGTGACAGTTGCTGCAAAAAAGCCACCAAAGGCAGATTGCAGTGTAAACGCTGAGTGACACAGATGCTGTCAGACTTTACCCCTGTGCTGTTCTCATCTGTGTTATAGTGGACACAAACTATTTTTTGGAGTTGCATAAATAATTTGTGTGCCTTCTTATTTGATGCAGAACACCTGATTGTTCTGTAAATAGTTTTAAATGGTTATATAAAAAACGTCTGAGCCTTGGCTGCATTTTTAGGTAAATAGTACCATATAACTTTGTTGTTTGCAAAACTTGTGCATATTTTTAAAAATGTACAATTTGTATTTGCATTTCAAGTTATGAAAATGATTCGTTAAACATGCTTGTGGTTTTTACAGTCAAAAATATCACTTTCTACTCATGATTTAAATTTTGTCTGAATTTAGATAAATTGTGCTGATACAGTTTGTCAAAATGAGAAAATAACAGATTGGCAAGATAAACAGTTTTTAAAGGTGAAATATAGAGGCCAAATCAAAAGTAGTCAAAAACGGCCAATTATACCCTGGACCCCAGCTTTTTTGAGTATTTGAAATAATGGTAATATGAGTGATCCATATGGTCACAAAGAATAGCCACTTGTTTCTGTGCTACCAAAGTTCCCCGGCTTTCATTCAAAATGTGTTTTTCGTCAGCACCTGCACATTAAACTACTTAAAACTCATAAATAAATAAATAAACTCCTAAACCCCCCCCCCAAAAAAAAAACAAAACAAAACTCATAAATGTCTTCAAGCTCACACTGAGGCCTGTGGAGCACTATCAGCCACTGAGACAGTTCACACATTTATATGTGTATTTGTATATGAATATTTCATACTTTAAGGCTGCCTGTTTATTTTAGGGAGATGAACAACATACATTGGAATTGTACATAATAATATTACAGATGATAAATTAAATAGATTTTAAGTAGATGCTTGTGCATTCTTAGTTCAATTCAACATATAAGACTATGTGATCTGTTCAAAGCCTCCCAGTCAGTGCTGTTCTCCAGTCTGACTGTACATGATGTTATTAGCACAAACACTTTAAAGGTGATCGTTTAGGACTTCAGCAATAATACATTCAGCAATGTAGTTAGCAATAGAACAGTTTTATTGGGAATTAACTTAAAAAACAAACAAACATCTGTCTCCTATTTTTTGTCACACAGGAAAAAAGCATCAATATCTGATGAGAAGACTTATTTATTTCTTTTTTTTTGGGGGGGGGGGGTGTCAACAGGAGAAGAATATCTCTAACAGGTTGATTTGTTCACATTGTCACATCTTAATTTTTAAGTGAAATGTGCATTTTGAGTTTGTATACTATGTATATAAGGCGACCGTTTCCTTTTGCAGTATTTTTGTGTGGTTCGTTTTTCTATTTCTTAACAAAAGGGGAACAAAGGTGTTTAAGTTCACCTAGGATGATTTGTTTTAATTTTCACATGGTCTTACTGAGGTGATGTGAATTGAAACATGCATTCTTTTGGGGGGGGGGCATGTGCTGGAAAAGCTTGAAAAGGGACCTTGAAAGTGCTTAAAAAGTGCTTGAATTTGACCCTGAAAAAGGCGTATGAACCCTGATAGTCGACAAACTTGGGGATGCCTCTCAATGTAAAGCTTTTATTTCTGCTGTGGGTTTGGATTCTACGGTGCTTTGCCTCTAATAGCAATAGTACATAATGTCAACTTTTTTCCCCCAGGGTATCAATGTACACACCCTGCAGTGTTAACATCATCCGTTCATCAGTTCTTTATTTGATCCCAATCACAGTAAAGGGGATTAATGTTCCTTCCAACTGCTCGGCAAACTTTCTTCCCTGCCTGTCCATCTATCACCATTCAGACGACGAAGATCTGAATGAATGAAACTGTGCTCATAAGAAACTTCTTCAGTTATTACCTTAAAGCACAAAAGCTAACTTAACTTATCAGCTATATGCAGAGGAATGTATATAGCTGATAATTTAGCCCCCTCACGATTAAGGCAAAAAAAATGTATTTCTGACGTTTTCCTCTTTTTGTTTCTTTGCTGTTTTGTTTACAGCTATAATTCACAGCTATACTTGAACATTCTTGGAAGATAAGACGACAGTTTGCAACATGCAAACGTAGGCTCTTTTATTTTCCTCACTTTGGGAACTGTGTACTTTTACTTTACTGCATTCCCGAGATAAATATTCTACATTTTGCTCAGACACAAGCTCTGTACATTGTTTCTTTAAAGAGTGAAATCTGACGCACTTTACTTCCCATAATATGATGTTATCATTCTAGATGTAAAAACCCAGGGGGATTTTCCATGGAAATTAGCCTGCGCCAGTGTACCTTTCTCTCACACTGGGATATGTGCGGAACAGTCTATATACAGAGGGTAATACACTCTGTATCAATCCTCCCATTTTCTTCTGTTTAAGGTCACAGGTAAGGTGGGTAAGGTGTGCAACATCTGTGGTTGGGGGTGTGGGATAGTGAGAGACAACTATTCACATACATAGCCAATTAAGAATCACCCATTAACCAAAGATGCTTATCTCTGCACGGGGTGAGAACGCCACACAGATACAAGGGGAACAAAGGCCTAAGCCGACCAGCGGATTTGTACCAAGGACCTTTTTTGTTGTGACATGGCCGTGTTAATCACTGCACTATTTTTGTGTATGCATATATAAGCTTGTACTACATTCTTATGATTCTACTTACACCTGGATTTGAGAATTTCAAGACACTGTAGATTAAGACTGTGGAAAAACCATATACAACACTGATTAGGAGTGGTATAAGAGAAGCATTACTTTGCAATAAATACTTTTAAAGTTGACAATAGTAATTTTTTTCTTGATGTGAAATGTAATTATACTATTCCTAAAATCAATAAAGTGAATTAATAGACCAGGATCTAGTATCTGTTATGTATTACACCTACTCTACAATTTTCCTAACTGCAATCATATCTAAGCACCTAACGCTAAGCCGTCTCCGGAGAGGAACATTCCTCTGCAGGAGATTTTATTGCTTTGCAGGTGTCACAGCCTGGCAGAAGCACACGTGTTCGACATAAAAACGACCCTGGAAATTCTCGCCATAATTCTAAAAAATCTGTGGTTATAAGATGGTCCCCCAGCCACGCTCACCCAGTGACCTCGGGCGTTGTTGGTGATGAAAAGAAGTCATCTCCAAAATAAATCCCTGTGTTCAAATGTGCCCCAGCAGCAGACTCACGCCGCCTTTTAATAAAACACACGCGCACATCCGCACAAACATTGCACGCGGGGTCTCGAGGTGATAACAGGATTTTATAAGTATTGATTTACACGAGTAATTTGAGGCCATCCTACATACTGTGCATCAAAAGTCTCTGACATCGGTGCTATCTGTTTGAAATAAGGCTATCTATCACGGCACAGAAGAAAAAATGAAAGCTGAAAAGACTGGAGAAAACACTGCAGCTGAGGATTCATTAAGCTTTGATTTTTTTATGCAGTTTCCTCCTTTTTTTCAGTCACAGCAGCCACTATTCTCCTGAGAGCCTCTCCTCTGACGCTCTGTTTGCCATTTAAGCTAATGAAATTAATCTCAAAGTCATCATATCTTCTGCAGTTTGTTTACCTTCAAATGTACACAACCTTTTTCCTTCAGCACCCACTGCACCTTTGGCACAAACTACAGCAACATCACATAATTCCACAGAGTTCCCTTTCAAAGGGAGCAGCCTATTTCATATTTATACCTAGTGAAGAGCGAGGTGTACTTTGCTGCGCTTTTGAGCGAGAGATTTCCCTAGCCTCTCACAAAAATGCTGCCACTTTTTAAACATTCAAGTCATGGTTCGCTAAGGTGCCTGCTGTCAATTTTATTTATAAACCTCCCTGGCTTGTTCTTTCATTCAGGCAGAGGCTCTACCACACCCTCCATCCACCACTCGTCTATTGGCATGAGAGATGCAGACACCACCTACGAGGCATTCTCAAAGGCAAAGGGTAAACAGGGCTCATGACGGCACTTAATGCAATCACTGGGCAAAGAAACACATGCCTCAGCAACATAGAGCTTCGAAGCTCTGTGAGGTGTTAAGGTGAATGAAAATGTCTCGCTACATCCTGTGATTTTAGAAGTGTGTAATTCTTCCAGATCCACATTCCAGAGATTACCCCCCCTGCTCCCTCGGCCCAGTATTTGCCTCTCATACCGCACGAGGCAAGGCTGGGAGGGCGTGATGGCTCCCTGGCTGTACGTCAGACAATAGACTATGTAACTCACAAACCACGGTGATGGTTCCCTGTGCAGGAAGGCAAGATAGAGAGAAGCCCCCATAAAACAAATAGATACCCTGGAGAATGCCAGAGGAACACTCAGAGTGTGGGATTTTAATGACATAATGAGGGCAGTTGCATGCATTTCCTATTAATTTGCTGTTTCACTTTATGCGAGAAGAATAACAGCAACCATGCGAGTGTGTGAGACTGAAGTAAAGATGTATTGCACAGAGGTGGTCATCACAGAGGATCTTGTTAGGCTAATATGAATTGTACTTTTATGAACCCTGCTATTCTCAGTGGCGCTTTTTTATACGTTGTTTTGCTGCTTCTTTGTGTGTCTAATAAAAATGTTTCCACAGGCCTCGATGAAAAATGGACAGGTGGAGGATGGCCATCTCTCTCTCTCTTTTTTGGTAAGCCTTTAAGATTTATGCTGCTTTAAGAACTTAGGATAAATCGGTGTACATCTTAAAGTATAACAAGAACATGCATGATAACAGTAGCAGCAGAGTATAGTGGACTGTGCAGTTCTATAAAAAGTAAAGTGCACCCTTTGATTCAGTAGCTTGTAGAAAACCTGTAGCAGCAATAATCTGAAGCAATAGTTTTCTATATGACTGTATCAGTCTCTCACATAGTCTTGGAGGAATTTAGCCCCACACTGCTTTACAATGTTCTTCCAGTTTATTGAGATTTTTTTTTTTTATGCATACCTCGTTTAAGGTGCCAACACACTAGAAAGGCCTTTGACTGGCTCATTGAAATACCTCGATTTTGCTGTTTTTCTTCAGATCTTTGTCCTATTGCATGGCACAGTTTCTGCCCAGCTTCAGACAAATAGCCTCATGTTTGACTGTAGTATACTTCGGTATACAGAGAAGTTCCTGGTTTATTCAGTCACTGCAAGGTCTCCAAGTCCTGTAGCTGCAAAATAAGCCCAAATCAACAGTCTTCCATCGGATATGTCTTGATTTGGCTTTCACTAAGTGTGATGCACTTTTCTGTCTGTTCCAATGCTGACGTCTTTTAGTTTGTTTGGCATATCTGCTTTGTCTTGCTTGAACTGAACTTTCCTGAACCTTTTAACACTGAACTTGCTTACTGAGTCCTGTAGAGTCTGACATGAAACTCTTGGGGTTTTCTTGCCGGTTCATTGAGTATTACACAGTCTGATCTTGGGGTGAATTTTGTGGGGCCGTACAAGCCAAAATTCATTCTTTCACTCACACACACATGCATTCTTCTTTCACACACATATATTGTCACTCTCACATACATATATTCTTCTGTCAGACACAGGTATTGTCACTCTCACATAGTTTTATTTTAATTTTTATATTTAGATATTTTTATTCTCATGTTTACACATATTTAACACACACATTGCAATATTGTGCTCTCTTATACATGTATTTTAATGTACATATTTACCAATTTTCACTCTAACATACATGCATTTTCATTTATGCATTCCTACATTTTGCTCTCATTTACATGCATTCAATATGCATTTAATCTCACAAATAATATATGTATGCAAGAAGAGAATGCATACATGTCTGAAGAAAATATATGTATGCAAGAGAATAATGTATGTGAATGAAAGAGTATAGTGGAAACGGAAGGAGTTTAATGGAAACAGAAGGCTCACTTTCAAGTGTCTGACAGCATGGAGGGGGGAGAAGAAACTCGAGTTCTTCAGCAAGCTATCGGGGTGTTAAGAAATATTTTATCATCTCCTGAAACGGTCACATCGTTGTCCTCGTCACTTGATCGAGATCGGATGGGCTCAACTGCACCCAGTGTTACCCACAGCACGGTGGAAAGTGAGATGAGGGAACTTTTTAGACCAGCTAACACCCGGGTAGCTTCAACGAGCCAAGTAGCTACACGGAGTTCGACTGGAGTGGAGCAGTCTTTTATGGCGTTATTTTTGTGCCACTATTCTGAGCGCACGTAAAAAAAAAAAGTTTGCAGGTGCAAGTGTTGCATTTTGAGGAGAAATTTATATTGAGCGAAGAAAAGCTGAATTTGAGTGAACAAAATTCATTCCTGCGTGCAAAAAATGTATTTCAGTGTTTGCTATTATCCACACAGACACACACACACAATAGCAGCCCCTCTCGCTCAGTTTTTGTATTTGCGCTCTCAACATTTCTGCCCGTGCGCGCTCAACTCTTTGTGTACGCTGTTATAGTTGTGCCACAAAACCAGCCAATCACAAATTTGGATGCAAAAATATCTGATTGGCTGTTCTGGTCTCCAATCAGCTCGAAATGACGAAATGCAATATCCCAGAATCCATTTCGTCCAAAACTCAAACGAGGCAGTGGCGGAGGAACACAGAGTGGTAGAGTTTGAAATATTACTCTTTCTGGGTCACAAAATAAACTCTCCGAAAACGTTAGAGCACTTATGGAAATATGTGATGTCTTGATGAATCGAGCAGGTATTTGAAGTTTACACAGCACAATTCTCGCATGAAAACATCTTAAAAGTTTATTTTGTGAGCTTCCCAACCACTTGAACCACGGTCACCCCCGTAAAGTCTAACAAAAGTAGAGCAGAGTGAGTTCAATTAGCACAAAGTTAGTTCCCTTTCTTTCCTCGTGCTTAACCTTCACACTGTTTGCTTCTGCATCGGATATATGCTGTGCAATAAATAAGACGTCACTGAACAAATACATTAAAAGTGAATAGCTGATTAGATGGCTTACATCTTAAGAATGGTTGCTTTGATATATTGCAATCTTAAGTATTGCTATTGAAGAAAAAGCTCTTGTGGCATTATTACTACTGCACTTTATCCCTCCTCGGCTCAAGATTGTGAAATTGCAACTATGTCAAACATATTAGTCGTAAGTGTTCCTGAGTCAGTGTCGGGAAACACTACATAACCCACCAGCCCAGACTCTAAACTATATTTCTGCAATATTGTTGGTGGGAAGATATTAATTATGTAAGACACATCACTTTCAAAGTTCAAACAACATCTTTCTCTTGTTGGAGCCCTTCTGGACTAATTCAGTCAGATTTCCAAGTAACTATCAGAGGTGTATTTTTTCTTTATTTAGTGCTCTATGTACAGTGTATGTACCACATGCAGTAATGTGGTTATAATAGTTAAGGTTTAAGGTTATGGATTTAGGTAAATTAATTTAAGCAATATAGTTTCCAACAAATGTGACTAAAAGCCTGTCCAGTATCACTTAAAGCTGGGCTGAGTGATACCGTTCTGGCTTGACTGATTACATAAAATGTAAATTAACAACTTTTCAGAATATTATTATGAAATCAGAATATTTGATCAGAATTAACTACAGTGTAGAAAATTTGCATAGAAAGTACAAATTATGGCTTACGTGCCGTCACATGATAAATCTGAACATGTTTCTATTCTGAGAAACTGTTTTGCAAAGCAGTGAAACGCCTGTTTGACTATTTTGACCCTTTACTTACATTTACATTTATTCAATGTAACTAAAGTAAGGTTTCTCATTAGGATCCTATTACTGGATCATATTTACTGATTCATTAATGTGTATATCACTGCAATGTTGCAGGTGGGGATGGTTGCTATTACATCAATGAAATACATTAGGGTTTCTGTCTTTATCTACGTGGGCGATCCCAAAAGTAAGGTCTCCAAATCTATGGTGACGTAGGGAAACTGTTCTTACGGCTGTTGGCCACATTGTTGTGACTGGTGCATCCTCCACTCCCAAACAAGTATGTGCAGCTTCACTGGGATGCTCAATCTTGGCTTGGCAGCCCTATGAAAATTGAGCTCCCGTTGAACGCTACCGCCAAGTGCGAAGTTCGTGCAGTTACTCGATTTTTGAACGCAAAAGGCATTAAACTGGTTTAAATGTAAATCAATTCCGTCACAAACTTTCTCAAATGGAGAGCTTACAGCCGGTCGTACTGAAATTCACGATGAACAAAGGAGCAATTCTGCTCCGACGAAGAGGTGAAAGATGAGGTTCAACGCTTCCTGATGGACATGGCGGCGACGAGCTGGTATGACATGGGCACTCTAAAACTGCCACAGCATCTACAAAAATACATCGATCGAAATGGCTATTATGTAAAAAAAAAAATAATTCTTCAACCTTTAAAGTGATGTAAATAGTGTAGAAAAGAAACGGTTGTTTGTATTTCTAAACATATAGGAGGCCTTACTTTTGGGATTGCCCTCATATAATGACATAATTTAATATTAGATTTAGATTCAAAACTATGCAAAGTAAGAAAAACCTTTGAAATAAATGACGCTGAATACAAAGTGTAATATCTTCATCATAAATTTTTTCGGGTAGAAATGGAAAGTAGCATAACATAGTAATATCTAAATAAACTTTAAGCATGGGGGTACCAGGTTTGTTATTCATATGGAAAGGACCTTTGGACCTTGATTGTTCAGTGGATTCAAATGGAGTTGCACCCCTGCACCTCCTCAAAGAAAACAATGCAGGAGCCTAATCTGCTTCCAAAGGAAACGTTGGCCAGTCATGTGTTTTGTCATACCAGGTGTATGGCATGTTCAGTCAGAAATCTGCTTTAAGGAGGTTTTGCTATGAGTTCCAGGTTGAACAACAGGTTTTCATGAAATGGTGTAAAACACTGTGGGCAACAGGGTCACAACCATGAATCCGCAGTAAACCCTGCTGTATGTAAAACAACTACCTTTGGTGCAATACTTGTGTAAAATAACAGCGTGGTTGACACACTGCCATTCATATTTCCAAATTCATTTTTTTCAGTTGCTCTTTACTTGAGGTATTTTTGTGCACCTTTTTCTTTGAAATAGGCTCAAATTATTTTATTAGATTCAAGTCAGGTGACACTTTTCCAGGACATAGTTATTGTTCTTTCTTTTCTTCTTTTCTTTTTTTTGTTGTTGAAAATATTAAATAATCTTCACCAGTGTGCTATGGAATGTAATCATAGAATATATGGTGCCATCTATAACTGTCATCTCCCCAACTCCTTTTGCAATCACACAGCCCTTTATGATCACACTCCCACCTGTGTGCTTCAGTGTGGGGTCTATGAATTCACTGTGGTGAAGCTGGACAGGCTCACATAACTCTGCTGGACCCCATCTGGACACATTTAACTTGGTCTTATCTGGCCAAAGAGTGTATCCTGATATTCATGTTCGTAAGAAAGTTTTATGTTACAGTTATGTATGCCTGAGGAAAATAAAGGTAAAAAAAAAAACCTTACTTTTTACTTTTATTTGTTTATTTATTTTATAGAGGCCTTTGCACTTGTTTGAGTGGTCACAGAAATTAAAGCACTTGTCACTAATCTGATTGGGTTTTTTTTTACAAGTAGAGCACTCACATTAGGGCAGCCTCCATGGCCCCGATTTATAGAACTTTATTCATCCCATACTATTTCATAGTTTTACAGCCAAGTTTTATCAGTCAGAATCGTCTGGCTTTTCCACCATGCAGATGGACGACGGTCATATTGAAGAGTGTACTCAGTTAAATATCAGTTATTATAGATTTTCTAAACTCTGTCAGAAAGTAGAAACCGTGAATGCACCTCTAGATGATATAAGCAAAAAAAAACAAAACACAATATCAAGCATGGATAACACTTATTTTTTTACATATTAAAAAAAAATCAGTTGTTAGTACTGTTGGCACACACCAACAACAAAAAGGTCCCGGGTTCAGATCTACTGGCACCTGTTTGTGTGGCTTCCTCCCACAGTCCAAAGACATTGATGTTAAGTTCGCTGCAGACTGTAAGTTGACTGTAGGTGTGGATGCAAGTATAAATGCCTGACTGACTCTGTGTGACATATTGGTGTCCCATCCTGGGTAAACTCCAGCTCGCATCCTATGACAACTGAGATAAGTTAAAACCCAACCAGGACCCTAAACTGGAAGAATAAAAAAGATGGAAATTGTTATTTATTGTCAGTTTCAGGTCAATAAAATTTGTTTTTGGGACTTCAAACTTAACAGTTTATGGACTTTTAATATTTGTAACCTTGACTGACTATTGCAGTTGTTTTAATTTATTTACATCCTTCATTACACACACACACACACACTAACACACACACGAACCCAAATACACACATCACAGCCCAAAAAAATTAAAAACCATAAACATGAAAACAACTATGAAAGAGACTTAAAACAATCTGTGCTTAAGCTTCACAGAGTTAAAAGGTTAATACCTATACACATTCACAGTATGTATTTTGTATTTAGAGAACCTTATATTACATAAGTTCAACTTTACAACAGTTGAGTGTTCCAGCCTGTTAAAATAAAACTGCTGTATAAGCAGTTTTGAGAAAACAGACAATCGGGATATGATATAGGCAGATCCCATTGCAGCTTGAGTGTTCTTGTACTGAAGGGCCATCTATAAATTGTTTTGGCCTCATCTGCCAGACATGTTTTTGAGTCTCTGAAAATATACTGAAGTTAAGCATGGCAAGTCATTTGAAGAACATAAACCTTGACAGGGAAGTTGGTGTATTTTGTGCATGATTAAAGATCAGAATTGGATAAATGAATAAATAAACAAGCGTATAAATGCATTGAAATATCATGCAAATAGATATTAACTCAGCTTGGTAGGACATTAAACACACTCCAGGTGTCCCAACAGGCAGAGATGGTTAAAGGTAAAGCTGATGTAGTTATTGTCCAATATTCTAAAGTTTGATATGTTCTGAATGTCACCAGAGCTAAGCTTCATCAGTTTCTGCTGCTGTATGTGCAGGAACACTGAAGCGTCCTTCTGCAATGAGAACCTTTTCTTTCAGAGTCTATGCTCAGAAGCTACATTTGGGGTGATGTGAGTAAACTAGGGGGTTTCAATCAGCAGGCAAGAGATGTTTCTCAGTGTTACAGCTTCAATTGTTGTGTGCTAACCAAGTCTGAACAGGACAGAGAGCTAATTGAAGAGAAGGCTTTAAAAGTAAATATGCTGCCTTACACGTGTGAAAAATGTTGATGACAACGTGACAGAGTCTTATGATTAAGCGGCACTGCGGTGTGAAGTTTTGTGTAACAAGGTGGTGACATTCACTGACACATTCAGATTGCATTTACACTAAAGCTTTAGCATTTCCAACATTTACTTTTTTAAGACAATGCTATTCACAGAGAAATGCTGAACAGGAAAAGATAAAATTCATACTTCTTTGCCTTTATTTGATTTGGAAATCAAATTTCTATCAGAGCCAAACTCAGTTAAGGAGTAAAACATACAAACAAAGTAGACAAATCAATAAGAATCTACAATCATGATAACTTCTCAATTCACTTATATTTATATAGCACCAAATCACGACAACAGTTGCATCAAGACGCTTTATATTGTAAGGTAATCAGTCAATGGGATTGATAGGTGTCTTTAACAATCATTGCTAATACCATCATAATCTCGAGCTTTATTTACACTTTACACAACGAATCTGCATTTTCACAATTTTCATATTTATATTCTCTGAAGAATCAAAGACTTTACTTTCTGGATGTGGAAAGAATGGAAGTGAAAAAAATAAATTT
Source organism: Perissodus microlepis (assembly GCF_051167445.1). NCBI lineage: Eukaryota > Metazoa > Chordata > Actinopteri > Cichliformes > Cichlidae > Perissodus > Perissodus microlepis. The sequence goes on from NC_140465.1 coordinate 6,442,278, forward strand.
AAAGTGAAAAAAACCCCTCATACATACAAAACATTGTGGCGTGTTGGGAGCAGCTAGTTATCTCCCATCATGCCTCGGGAACATGTGTTGCCAATTAAGATGATTAAACTGTGTATTTGCATTTGTTTTGGCTACGTAACTCTTATGACCGTTCCTGTTAATATTCCGGTGAATATTAACAGGAGCAACCGGTGACAACTGATAGTTGTTGTTTAGAAAGAGACATTACACCACGAGTGAGTTCATGTGTGGAGTTATTGAGCCTCTGAAGCACAGTGCAGCATGATGGACTTATTGCTAAAGGCCCTCTCCTACTTGGGGTGGGATAGCAGTTCAACCTCTGTGTGAGTTCTGTGTTGCAAGCTTTTGGTCCATCATCTCACTTTTGCTTTTACCAGCTTCATTTACCGTTGTTTCAGCTTCACGTCAGGCACATAGCTATCACGGAGCTGTCACACACAACACAACGTAAATGTCTTCATCATGTTTCTTTAGGATAATATTGGTAACATCATTCTAACTAGCCACACGCTCACTAAATTATCAATGAAGTAAGACATTTTATGTACTAGTAAGACAAATGTTATAAGTAAAGCATTATAACTGCCATTTTCAAGGCACAGGAGAAGTTGGTGGTTGGAGTAATTTAAGTTGTATGAGTTGCTGCACTTCTGTCCCATTGACCTGTTTGTTTAAACTCAACTGGACAATGGAGGGCACAGCCCTGTTATGCTCACCACTGACCAAAGCTGGTCGTACTGAAAGGCAAGCAAGCACCTGATCAGCAAAAGTAGAGCCCCAACACCAAAAAATGTTGGGAAACTGTTGATGGATGGATGGATGGATGGAAACTGTATGGAATTAAAAAACAGAATCGAATAATATGCAAATATGACAAACTCATATTATATCCACCATAGAACATAGAGAACACTTGTTTAAACTGAGACGAAAAATATAGCAACAAGAAATCTCAAAGAAAATATTGGGATAGGCTTTTGTTTACCACCTTGAGCATCTCCTCTATTTTTAACAACAGGACATAAAAATCTAAGGAACTGAGGAGAGCAGCTGCTGGACTTTTGGGAGAGGAATGTTTCCCTTTTTCTCACCTGATAGTGGATTCTAGCTGCTCAACAATGTCTGCTTTGTTGTATTTTTTAATCTCATGATGCTCCAAATGTTTTAACTGGTGAAATGTTGGTACTGGAGAAGTTCAGTACCTGGACTTTTCCCCACAATGCTGTTGTAGTAGATACTACAATCTGTGTTTTAACCAGGGGCGATTCTAGGATTAGAGCTTTGGGGGTGCTGAGCACCCAGAGAGCTGCCCAGCCAGGCAAGATAAATCATATGATTCTTAAATTCATCAAGTCTCTCTGTGCCTGGGTCCTCGTCTCAAAACATGACATCACTGTTTTGTACATTTTAACACAATTTAATCCCACATTTGTGAAAGAAAAGCAAAACACTTTTTTGAAAAGTCTGTAACAAAACCATCAAATCTGATAAAGGTTATTTAAATGCTGCAAAAGAAGAATGGATTGGAATAGAAAAAATACATATCCTAACCTTAATTACTGGGGGAAAATTATGAATGATGCTCATAGCAAAAAGTAAACTGAGTGCATTTTTTGGACAGAGATTTACTTTTAATGTGTATGTATAATATAATACAGATACATAAAAAAAACACTCCCAAAACAGAATAAATTATTACAAATAAAAATCTTTACTGCAGACACTAATTTTGTGTTGTAAGATTTAGGAGTTTCATGCTTTCATAGTGGTACTTGGGAGAGCTTGACATTTTTTCAGGTGTACTGTAAAAAGTTTGAGAAACACTGATAAGTTAAGTGTATGTGTGCTTTTGGAAAACATTTAAAGCTGCAGTACAAGTTAGCTTAAAACATTTTTAGAATATAAACAGAGCACTCTGCTTCTCTTTACAGCTTCTCACTCCACCAGGGCTGTTTGGCACTTTCTGATAGTGTGCAAATGTGGCGCACGTACTGCGGCAGTCATACAGACAACTGGACGGTCCAAAAGTTGGCCTACCTATTACTGGCTGAGGTTTTAGTAGAGTTGTGGCTGAACCACATAAAAATATATCACTAATTTTAATCTCCCCAATCAGTTATAATGTTATGTTGGAATGTTGTTAAAGAGGGTCAAAAATGTTTCAACCAAGTTTGTTTTGCAGATTCTGTATAGCAGCTTTAATATAGGGAGGACACAACTTCCAGACTGTGTGAGTAAAATCAGGGTTTTTTTCTTTGTCAGTTTAACAGTTTCTGTTGTGCCTGTCACTGTTCCCTGTCTGTTTTCTTACCTGGTTCTTCCTGACCTTGTACTTTCTCCTCACGTTCCCCTCTTTCCTCTCTCCCTCTTTGGACTGACAATCATACACAAATAGATTGTATTCAATTAGATGAAAAATTACATTAATATGAAAAAATACTATTAAGATCACTAACAAAAAGTTCTCTCTCAGTTTACTTTCAACCAAAAGGTAAATAACCAAACCACATGAACATCTAATAAAAGATATAAATATTGAAACACTGATCCAACATTATTCTTGATTGACGGATCATTTGATTTTACACTTTTATCTGAATGTGGCTCCTTTTTTAAAAAAAAACAAAAAAACCCAAAACTTCCTTATATCCATTATGAACCTGGCTGTCTCTCTGTACAACACACACACACACACACACACACAACAGGAGTTATAAGGTTAATGGGCATTCAGTCAGTTAGCTAGTTAGTATCCATTTAAAACAGGACAGTAGTAACAACAGTAGGCTACGGACAATTTTAAGTTTTAAGTTTTAAATAGGCTGTATACATTTCAATGGGAGCAACAGGACGGTCAAATGTCACTGATTTTACTACAGTGTAGAACGGATTGTAGGGTAGCAAACATCGCCGGAAAACAAGTTTTTTTACACCCAGGTTACCTGGTGTAATGTTTTTCAGTAAAAAGAAACATGGTCTGACTCCTACCTAACTATATAAAGAGTAACTGAAGGTTAAATGCAGCTAACATGTCCTGTTTTAAGCCAGGCACTTACACCTCCGCTCTGCACCGTCTCAGCCACCATCGCTCTGGCAGCAACGGCTCTAGAGCCAGAGTAGGGGAGAGCTGGAACAAACCATTTTGGGAAGGGGGGGGGGGGGGGTTATCTATACTTTTGTTGTTAAAATGTTACGTCTCAACCAAGTTCTGTATGCTTTTTATATTTTTAGCAGTGTGTCACACAAACAGCAAATATTGTCAAAAAAAGTAAGTGCTTTGATTCAAAATGGGCTAAAATCGCCCCTGGATTTAACACTGTCTTGTTGAAATATGCAAGGCCTTCCCTGAAAATGACAGTATCTGGATGGGAGCACATGTTGCTCTAAAACCTGTATTTACCTTTCAGCATTGATACTGCCTTTTCTAGTTGTGCACGTTCTAGTTGTGGCACAGATGCACTCCCATACCATACTGTATTTCTGTGTTTAATGCTCATTTATTGCTGCTTCTTTGCATGATAAAACTTCATCCTGTGTTTGTGGATGGCACGGTGAGCTGTGCTCAGAGACACTGCTCCTGAGACCACGCAGTGATCTCCATGACAGAATCATGTCTGTTTTCATTGCAGTGCTGCCCGAGGGCAAGAAGATCACAGCTACCTAGTATATATAGTATAAAACATAATCATGACTTGCCCCCTCCTATATCTCTCAGATCCCCTTCATGCTCTGTGCATGCTCTCCTGACTGCTCCTTGTTTCAGACTTGGTGCCACAGGTGTCACATTTTCAGCTGCTCTCTACCTCATCTCTGGATCTCATTACCAGTTCACCTCTGTCAACCAGACTCTAATACATGGTTTAAATCGCAGCTCAAAACCCACCTGATTATATCAGACTGCTTTTATAAGCCTCATGTTTTCTATTTAATCCTGTATTTTAAATTTTCTACCTGTTGTACTATTAATCCTGATCTTGTTGTTAATTTTGTGTTATACAGCAACCTTGTATGTTTTGAAAGGCACCACTATTATTATAACCAAGTCTAACAGAAATGTCACAGATCTGAAAGAGTTGACTAAAATTTCAGAGAAAACACACAGATCAGCATGAACAAAGCACACTTCATTGTTACTTTATCTGGTTTTGCTTTCACAAATCCACCATGTATATCGGTGGATAGTCGGTGGAGCACGGACTCTATTTCCTTGAATAAAATAGCCCCGACATGGATGTATTTGCTCAGTGGTGCTTCAATAGCATTTACTACCCTTGCAGATGGCTGCTCTCCTATAGCCTGGAGGAATACAGTCAAGTCTGAGCTGCTTTTAACTGTAAACCAGTGAGCTGGCTTCAGTTGTGTTAGTATTACAAATATCTCGGGGAGAGGAGCATATTTATTTCACCAGCCCTGGCAAATATGAACAAGATAGGACTCAGAACGCTGACATTTTAAGCTAAAAATTATAGCCTGTGGACGCTCTCCTCAGGTTAATAAGACACGAGGAGTTATTTCCAGCCTTTTTTGCATCCCAGATCTTTGCCTTGCTATTTTCTGGGAAGTTGCCGAGCTCGGTCATGTAGAAAAATTCTCAGGCCTTCTCCCCGTGAGAGAGATGATGAGACTAATCCAGGACCATTCGATCAAATGAAACTTTTCAGTCAGGCTATTTTTCAATGTCACATTTCTTTATGTTTGATCCATGAGGTGGGCGTGTCCCACTGGCATCATCTATCATCATCAAGTCAAGCTACTGGGCTCTCCTGGCCACTGAGCAGCAGCACTCGGGAGACAGGGAGACAGATGCCTCAGAGGAACATCTGTCAATCAGGAGCTTGTGGAAGCTGGGCTGCGTTTCCATCTTCAATCAACCAAACGAAACTCATGAATCTGATACAGTGGACTCTAAGGCTTGTCCTGATGCTTGTGCAGGCATGAGAGCATACTGGAGATGGGTGCATGCATGCATGCATGCTTGGAAAACAGTGCCCACTCACGGTTAGTCACTACTGTGCAATTACTTCTGTCTATCTCTGACATTCCGGTTATCCAAATAAAGATTTTCACATGCTGGTTACAGATGTGTTTCCGGTGTGAACCTTGTTAAAAACACAGCTCTGAGCCAATGTGGGAAAACAAGTCTCCTAGAGGAGCAAAGAGTGTTAACATTAATTCTAGATACAGGCACCTGTGTGTGGGTGTGTGTGTGTGTGTGTGTGTGTGTCTCCTGAAAAGAGTGGGGGAGTCTAAAAGGCAAAAAACAAACAAACAAACAAACATCTTCAAAAGACACATAGGATGGAGTGACAGCTCAAAGATGGCAGGCTTCCTCAGTGTTAGAGAAGCAGCAGTTTATTCTACCACCATTTTTTCTGAGCGCTTTTCAAGGCTAATCAATGGCAGCCGGATCTAAAAACAAAGAACTGTGAGTTAAGTTGTCTATTTAGCAGAAAATATATAAACGTGTCTGGGCTGCTCACCTGGATGGTCCTAGATGAGTTGAAATATCAATGCAACAAACAGCTGACAGAAAGACCGTAGCAGGTAAATCAGAGGCAGTCCCTTGAAGGAAGAAAGAAGAGGAGACGCGGCAGATTTTGGGAAGTGTGTGGTCACCGAAGGTCGAGCACTCTTCAGACACAGATTTTGACAACGTTAATTGGGGTCACTTCTGTGGGACAGCCTCCCTTATCAATGTAATTTTCTTAGGATGATAAGCGAGAAACTGTTTCAAACTAGCCAACTTTTCTCCAGAGACTGAGCGGTGAAGTGGGAAAACTGGGATCATTTCATCAAATCATATCTGTGTTTACACACAATACGTAGCAGCCCTCCTTTGCCAATAATAATAAGTACTGGATGCCAAGTTGCAAACACCATGTCATTAATCTGTTGTGAGCTACACTCAATTACTCCATTTTCTCCAAGGAGAGAGGAACAGACTGTGGCCCTAACTGTGGTTTCACAACGTCTATAATTAGAGAAACAATTATTCAATTCTGTAATAATCACGGATGCAACAATGCAACACACAAATTGCACCTTCTCTTTGTGTCTTCCTCGCTGTTCCAATTCACCTTCAGGGGTCGTGTGGGGCTAATGAACGTAGCTCGGATGAGCTGCATGCTCCCCAATGATTACAAAAGATATTTCGCTTGTTTATATTCACCATATGGTTGGTGCAACTTTTCAGTGGGGACCTGGGAATGAGGTTACCTTCAACAGAGCTCCCAAATAGCCAGTCTAAACTTTCAATAAGGCTTATTTAGGTGACTTTGTGGGCATTGTGAGCAGGTCTGTTTTTGATATAATGAAGTATGTCTTTTAAACATTGTTTCTCAAAAAGCTTGGACACTATAACATGCAAGTAAAACTCATTTACAGTAGCATAAAGAGATCATATCAAATATGATCTAAAATAAAACTGATGCCATCACCTTCTCAGGGGTCTGAGTCATTTCAGATAGCTTGAGGTAAACCACAGGACAGTTTTCCATTCAGAATTGGAATTCCTTTATTCTCTTTATCTCTTTACCTTAAAGAGGAGAGGCCAAAAGTACTGGGTCACCTGCACATCACGCCTTCAGCAGCTGCTTGGCCTTGGAAACCCATGCCACGAAGCTCCTGCTGTACAGTTTTTGTACTGATGTTAATGCCAGAAGAGGTTTGTCTGCAATTATTGAGTCAACTTGAACTCAGCATGTGCCTGAGCACTTGCTGACCCTCACTCTGTAACTGTAGGTGTTCTGCCACTTGGATGATTTCACTTTGCAATGATTTATCTAGGAGAAAAGGAATTTTATAAAATAACTTGTTGTAACAATGACATCCTGTAACTGAACCTGGAATTCAGTGAACTCTTTAGAAGACCTGTTTTTTTTTTAAAAAAAAACAAATATTCATGAAGGTAGACTGCATGGCTCTGTTTTATTTGGTTTGATTTTATACATCTCTGTCAATAAGACTGAAAACAGACGAATTCAAAGAGAAACAGGTGTACACAAATACAGGGAGTGCAGAATTATTAGGCAAATGAGTATTTTGTCCACATCATCCTCTTCATGCATGTTGTCTTACTCCAAGCTGTATAGGCTCGAAAGCCTACTACCAATTAAGCATATTAGGTGATGTGCATCTCTGTAATGAGAAGGGGTGTGGTCTAATGACATCAACACCCTATATCAGGTGTGCATAATTATTAGGCAACGTCCTTTCCTTTGGCAAAATGGGTCAAAAGAAGGACTTGACAGGCTCAGAAAAGTCAAAAATAGTGAGATATCTTGCAGAGGGATGCAGCAGTCTCAAAATTGCAAAGCTTCTGAAGCGTGATCATCGAACAATCAAGCGTTTCATTCAAAATAGTCAACAGGGTCGCAAGAAGCGTGTGGAAAAACCAAGGCGCCAAATAACTGCCCATGAACTGAGAAAAGTCAAGCGTGCAGCTGCCAAGATGCCACTTGCCACCAGTTTGGCCATATTTCAGAGCTGCAACATCACTGGAGTGCCCAAAAGCACAAGGTGTGCAATACTCAGAGACATGGCCAAGGTAAGAAAGGCTGAAAGACGACCACCACTGAACAAGACACACAAGCTGAAACGTCAAGACTGGGCCAAGAAATATCTCAAGACTGATTTTTCTAAGGTTTTATGGACTGATGAAATGAGAGTGAGTCTTGATGGGCCAGATGGATGGGCCCGTGGCTGGATTGGTAAAGGGCAGAGAGCTCCAGTCCGACTCAGACGCCAGCAAGGTGGAGGTGGAGTACTGGTTTGGGCTGGTATCATCAAAGATGAGCTTGTGGGGCCTTTTCGGGTTGAGGATGGAGTCAAGCTCAACTCCCAGTCCTACTGCCAGTTTCTGGAAGACACCTTCTTCAAGCAGTGGTACAGGAAGAAGTCTGCATCCTTCAAGAAAAACATGATTTTCATGCAGGACAATGCTCCATCACACGCGTCCAAGTACTCCACAGCGTGGCTGGCAAGAAAGGGTATAAAAGAAGAAAAACTAATGACATGGCCTCCTTGTTCACCTGATCTGGACCCCATTGAGAACCTGTGGTCCATCATCAAATGTGAGATTTACAAGGAGGGAAAACAGTACACCTCTCTGAACAGTGTCTGGGAGGCTGTGGTTGCTGCTGCACGCAATGTTGATGGTGAACAGATCAAAACACTGACAGAATCCATGGATGGCAGGCTTTTGAGTGTCCTTGCAAAGAAAGGTGGCTATATTGGTCGCTGATTTGTTTTTGTTTTGTCTTTGAATGTCAGAAATGTATATTTGTGAATGTGGAGATGTTATATTGGTTTCACTGGTAAAAATAAATAATTGAAATGGGTATATATTTGTTTTTTGTTAAGTTGCCTAATAATTATGCACAGTAATAGTCACCTGCACACACAGATATCCCCCTAAAATAGCTAAAACTAAAAACAAACTAAAAACTACTTCCAAAAACATTCAGCTTTGATATTAATGAGTTTTTTGGGTTCATTGAGAACATGGTTGTTGTTCAATAATAAAATTAATCCTCAAAAATACAACTTGTCTAATAATTCTGCACTCCCTGTACACTTTTGAATATATTGTAAATAAAGGTTTTGGAACAATATATGTGGCCATGCAGACAGCTTCTTTTTCAGGGAAAGCCTTGCTCTTTTCAGCAAGAAAATGCCAAGTTCTATTCTGGACATATGACAGCCACATGTTTCCACAGGAAAAGAGTCTGGCTGCTAATCTGGCTGACTGGCCAGACATTGAAAACATTGCTGAGCTTCTGAAATCCAGCATCAGGCATAAATGAGAAAATATTTTTACTTGCAAAACTGCTGAAAGTGGTCCCCTCAGCTTGAAAACACTGTGCTTTTAAAAGAAAAGGTGATGCAACATAGTCGTAAACATGTGAAATGTGCTTCTGATTTGAATTACAAAAAAAGGGATGCTGTTTTTTCACAATATTTCCAAGCTTCAATATGTTAATGTCGTGCAGTTAGTATTTTCAACGAAGTTTAACATTTAAATGTCTTTGTTTACATTTTCCACAGCCTTGCAGCAGTTTTTTGAAAATGCTGCAAAATGGATGTAATGCCAGTAATCTGTGACAATGTACACTCAGTCTCCAGCAAAATGCAGCAAAAAGACATATTGTCTGTGGTCTCCTGCAAACACAGAGAGTGCTGAGTGTCCAGATGTCAGCACAGTTTTCAGACTGATCGCATAAGACAAAGTCGGCAATGAAAATAAATCCCTCCACAATCCAGCTCACATCAGAGCTGAAGAAGAACAGGAGAAACGAGTCAGATACTGAGGACGGGAAGTTTCAGGATAACTGCACAATTCCTCTTAAGCAAAAAAAAAGTTTCAGCTACTTTTGTTTGAACTGTTGACAAGTTTGCTAACCAGCATTTCAAAGTTCATTTCATGTTTATAATGTTAACAAATGGGAGTCTGGTGATAGAGCTAACAAGCTTAGTTGTCTCTGCAGCATCTATGCATCTTAATGATGTTGAAGAAGCTGGTTGTCTCAGTAATTGCATCTTTGAAGACAACTGCTTCACAGAAAGCGCAAACGCCAATCCTCAGATTGGTAATTAAAAGTGTGCAGTCGAAGCTGGGACGGGATGATTAAGGCAGTATAGCCTCTCCGCTGACAGATGAAGGAATGAAAGTTGTATTGATAGCAGTGCAGAAGAGGTATCAGTGTAGCCTTGTCGCAGTCAGGGCAGAATATTTTATCCATCCCTGTGCAGCACATTCAAAACAAGCTGAACACACACACATCTAATATAATACAGACTCTTAACCAATTCAGCAGCGGTCTAAATGTTAGCCACAATTTAAGAAACGTTCATGAACCAAATTACAAACATGACTATCTGCCATGTTCTATGTAAATTACTTTTCACGCAGGTGGTTAATTTAGTTGCAGAGGTGTCATTACAGACCTGTTTAGTGACGCTGTACTGGACTCTGGGCCACAGCGACCGGAAGGAAACCAGAAAGAGGATGAATTAAATTTTAACCTGAAAAACTTCAGGTTCAAGTGGCTAGCAAATATTATAAAAAAAGGATGCAATTACCCTTGTGCTGAAAGAACTCAGTGTTCAACACTTGCTTGTTATTTGAACTCTTTCAGCTGTCTGTGGAGGAGCTGAAGAAATACGGCAAACAAAGAAGAAGTATATCAGTTTCTTTACAAATTGGTTGCTTGCTTTTTTGATCTGTAAAGAAAGCATTACAACTGCTGCTCAGTAGTGTTCCAGTATCTGATTTATATTTGTTGCTGTGGGAAATGGCAACAAATTACGGGCCAAACAGGGACACAGTCCTAAATTGCCTCAAGCTGAAGTTGTTTGTTTTTGCTATAATTATCAGGACAATGTAACTTTTGAAAGAAGGAACAACGCTTTCTTTCTTTGTGTATGAAAAGTTGAATTCATAAGCAGTAGAACAGTAGAAGTGTCACTTAGACAATGAATACTTTGAATATAGCGTTGACTTTGACCTAGACTCATGTGCAAAAGTTGGTTGTTCTCCTGAAAACTCCCTCACTAATATAAGAAACAGGTGGCAGTAGAGATTTGCTGAAGTGAGGCGAGAAGCTCATTAGTTTAAGTTTAGTACATCTGTTCCATAATATCTACATACAGCATGTAGGTTGCAATCTTATAAGGCAGCTGTTTGGGTTTTTTGTTGTTGTTTAACAAAAGTAAAGAATTCAGCAAGAAAATGTAATAAAATAATACAATTCAATAGTAAAATGTGGGCGTGTGTGTGTGTGTGTGTGTGTGTGTGTGTACTCCACTCTCAGGTTTACTGTGTCTAATCTCTTGCTCTCTTTTGTCCTGTCTTCCTCCCATCACCTCTAACTGGTCTGTCGGAGGTTTCTTATATATAATACAGAGATATGTAAAGTGCCTTGGGGCAACTGTTGTTGTGAGTTGGTGCTATATAAATAAAAATGAATTGAATTGAACTGAATTGAATAACAGTGTACGGCCCTGCATGTGGCTCAGTCACATGCAGGGCTCAGTCCACTGTGTACAGGACTGGTGTGCTCGAAAAAGTCTGATAAATATATATAAAACTTGTCATAAATATAAAAGTTTAAATCATTTAAAAGAACTTATGACCTCCAATATGAAAAAATATTTCAGGATATGTTTTTTTGGTTTAGCACCCGACCCAAAGCAAATCTGTGCATTGACCATATTTGCTACTTCGTGCAAAGTCTGGTTTTCTTGAGTAGTATCCCTTCAGTTGCAGCAGCATTACGATAACAGCCAGGCCAATTGTTACTACTTATCAGAGGCTTGTTTCAAGAAAATCAACTTGAAGCCATTGGCCACCTGTGCCTCTGATTTCCAACAGAACATTGCTTTCTAAGGAGCACTGTGATAGCAGGAAACCTGGCATCAGAACTAAGTGGAAGTGTCAGAAGTCAGATTGTTATTTTAAGCAAAATAGGGGTTTTCACAGAATCTAGACTGAAGGTTTTCAAAGTGGGTGGTGCATGGCACTCTAAAACCCTTTGTTTAAGCTTTATCAGTTGTGTCCAAAACACAATCAGGCAGACCGAAAGTGAGGACAACATCGGAAAATTTGTTCACTGAGAGAAGAGAGGGATGGGGGAGCGGGAGAGAGCGAGAGAGCTTTATCACAAATACTAAATTGTCTAAATAAAGAACCAAAAGCTCTAATCAGCAAACATACGTGTCAGAGGAGGCTGTCTCAGAGGATCTGTGGTGCTCTTTAAGCCGCAAGAAAACAAGTTTAAATCCTTTGCATAGATAAATACGTCCAATTATGTGCAGAGAACAGGACAGAGAGAATCAGATGACATCAAATGACTCCACCCTGACCAAGAAAATGTTGAAATCCCCTCTTAAGAGACACTGTCTGATTTACAAAAAGATTTATGCAGCAAATCTCAAGCCTTAACCAGAAGAAGAACTTAAAGACCAAAGGAGATCAAGCAGTGGTGGCACAGTTACTATTATTATTATTCGCAGTATTTTAAAATTTGCATAACACAGGATACATCTCTCAATTTTTAATATTCACATTTTCCTATTATTGTGTATTAGCTTCTTAAAAGCTGTATCTACATTTATAAGCAGTGACGATACATGGAAATCTTTCTGAATATCCACTTAGGGTCCTGAAAATGCCAACGCAGACAGAGGTTTACTCAGCAGACTAGCAAATGGGTTCCCAGGTTGCCTTTGGAGAACACAATAATAATGGATTGCATTTATATAGCACTTTTTGGCCCCTCTGGCCAACACCAGTAGGCGGTAGGTAAAGTGTCTTGCCCAAGGACACAACGACCAGGACAGAGAGAGCTGGGGGATCGAACCGGCAACCTTCCGGTTACAGATGAGTTTCCCAACCCCCTGAACCACGGTCGTCCCACAATACTGCCAAAACCTGTGTAAACTTGCGACAAAATTAAGAAGCTTTTAGATTAAAGGGTAGGTAGACACACAGAAATATAGTATCGGCATATTCCTCTCTGAAGTGGCTTTTTGGGGTTTTTTCAGTTGAATGATCAAAGTAAAAGTTTTGAATTCATAGATGCGGAGCACAAAGTTACCATAATAATCAGTGGTCACGAGATGAGAAATGTACCCATTTCAAGGCTATATCTGTTTAGAAAATGAACACAAAATGAAACTTCTCTAGAACAGGCCCATTTGAAATCATTTCATGACAAATTCTGCCCATCTCCATATCTGTAAGACTCAGTGAGAGTAGGGGATGGCAGCAGCATGGGGCTGAGGCGAACGCTGCAGTAAAGCTGAAAGGTTTCCAGCAGCTTTCAGTGGCAGACATTTTCAGACGTGGCTTCCTTCTCTCTGCCGGGAATACTGTCAATTAAAACCAATTTACCCAAGTGTCAAGTTTTGAGAATGACTTTTTGTAAATCATTTATACTCATTATTTCTGATAATCATGCTGTTATTGAGATTTTAAACATGCATTAGCAAAACTAAAATATTTCAAAAGCTTGTCGAGTCCTGTTTCGAATGCCATGCATCAGTGCAGTGCAGTGTTATCTTGCCAAATATATCATCAGTCTCATATTTACACAGATCAAATGTGCTGTATGTTTGTGTTTATCACCCCGAGACCACAGAAGACAGGAAAAGGTATTTACATATTTCAAAGACACACAGGACTAGAATCAATTTGCATAACTATAGAGAGTATCCACACATCTACTGTGTTTAGGACAGCCAAATAGGAAGAAATATCAATGATAAATATGAACCACTGTGCATTTAGAGGTCCTGTACAAGCGAGATGACGTGCAGGCAGCACATAATGAGACACAAACCCACGTGTCACTGATCAATAATTTACAAAGGAATGATCAGCACGCTAGCATACACATCCCAGGGTATTTGAAAGATCAATGGCATACATGCAGTAATGCCCTGAAATGCTGCAGGTCTTTGGTAGTGTATAAGAGACAAGAAGATCTCATTGTTCTGTAGTGAATGACAGAGCAATCATAGCATTGTGCAAAACAAGTCCAACCTGCTGTTTTGATGGTGGATTTATGGGATGACGCCTACAGTAGGTAATCAATAATGAAAGGCTCACCAGCCTATAGAGACCACATCCTGTAGCATTTGACTGCAGATTAGATGTAGACGCAAACATTGAGAGGTAAAGAATTATAATCGCATCAGTGTTGTTAGTAACATAATTTTTGCGGTGTAAAATAAGCCTCTTCAGTGTTTAGCTCTCAATTCCTCCTTATATCTGATTTTCTTTTTCTATTACATTTCTCTTTATATCTATTTCTGGCTCCAACCAATATCTGACACCAATATGAACTGACAGACACACTGAAAAGATCTGTGTGAAGAGTGACAGTAACAAAAGATGTCACATTTCTGCAGCTGGTTTTGAACACATTCTGGTTTTGGTCTCTGCCCTCCACTGCTGATGTGATTTGAGGTTTCTTCACAGATATCAGTCAATATATCCACTTTAATCCTCAGTGTTGCTGTCCTTCAGGACGGAGGAAATCCTTGCACAACCAAATATTAACAGAGTTAGACTCAGTCTAAGACTTTGTGACACTTTATAATGCAGTCGTGTGAAAAGGAAAGTGTTCTCAGGACTCCACGCAGAAAACCTTTTTTATTGTCACTGCACACATACAGTGCTGAACAAATTTATAAGACCACCTGTCATTGTATAAATTGACGAATGCAATTCAGGAGTAAATAACTGTCATTTTTCAACCTAATAAAAAATTTATAATGATAACTTGCTTTTTAAATTTTAATTTGAAATGTCAGGGGTAACAACAGTAATTTTATTTTAGCAAAAAACAAAACAAAACTTCAGTTAAAAAGCTTTAATTAATGGGGATCATCCATTATGAGACCAATGCTGTTACTTTAGCGCAGCTGTGGGATAAACCTTACATTAATTTGTTAAGCACAATACTCCATTTATACAGTATTGTATATAATTCTGTGCAATATAATACTGTATTGATTCATACATGCTGCATACATACATTAGTGGCTGCCAACACCACTATTCTGTGTCAGTTTAATTAAGTTTTATTAAATTTTATTCATATAATCCAAATTACAACAACAGCTGCCTCAAGGTACTTTATTTTGTAAGGTAACGACCCTACGATAATGTTGACATACTATGTCATTAACTTTTTGTTTAATCTCTCATCTAGTTGGTTTTGTTGTCCTGTAATTAGCTGTCTCCCTGTGCTCCTCTTTACCGTCTTGCTGTTCTCTCCACTCCCCAACTGGTCACAGCAGTTGGTTGCCCTTCTCTGAGCCTGTGTCTGGTGGAGGTGTCTTCCTTTTAATTGGGACTTCTCTATGGGCAGAAATCTGTGCCATCAGAAACTGAATTTGAATAAGTTCAATTTGAATTTGAATTGCTCAGATTGAATCTGAATTGTAACTTGAATAAATGCTTTTGAAAACTGAATTTGAATTAGTCTAATTTGAAATCGAATTTATGGTTTGAAAATGATCATCACTAAATTGTATGCTTGCAGAGACCCCTACAGTAGGGAAACATGCAAAACGGTGTCCAAACCTTTGTATTTTAGCTTTATTTATGTCTTACACAGCATCCCAACTCTTTAGCTGACTTAATAACTTTAGCTAAAGTGAATAGTTAGTCTAATTCATTAGTGCAGCATTACTGGATCACCTCTGTTTGAAGTGATATAATGTGATATACAACTATCACTGAAACAGCAAACTTTGTAAATAAGCAAACAACACTTCTCATTCTCTAAACGTTTGGCCACAGCTGTAGATTACACTATCAGTGCTTGTTCACTCTTGACAATAATAACATTTCTAAATTTACTTTGTGCATTTACAGGTAAACAATATCTAATATTTTATCTAAATGACTGCTGGGTGAAGAGCCTGAGGCCGGTGACAGTCCAGTTCTACTCTAAGTACATCCTTACAGTGGCTCACAGGACAAGGCCACATTCCTGTCCTGTCAGAAGAGAAGAGAAACTTCAGTCTTCATGCAGTTCAACCACACCTGTCATATTCCATATGACAGGGGTCTCAAACTCCAGTCCTCAAGGGCCAGTGTCATGCAACTTTTCCATGCCCTCGAGGACTGGAGTTTGAGACCCTTGCCGTATGGTGTTCATGCTGTTTTCTACCCCACAGTTACAGCATGTCTGACTGCCTGTTCAGCATATGCAAAAATATATGATGAGTTTAAGCATGTGATGACTAAGGCCTTCCATTATGGTGTTTGTCATCACATGTCACAGACATCTGGATGATCATTTGGAATAAACTAAAAACTAAAAACTTGTTACTTCATCTTTTATCTTTATTATTATTATTGTTCTTATGTTACACTTTTCATTGTTAGGCATTAGGTTTATTTGTAGTAGTCCTTTCCAACGTCTTTCCCTCTTCCATGTTACTGTGTCAGCTTGTCAGCATCTATTTGGGTTTGGAAGTGGAACAGAAAGTAAAGAAATCCAAAGTGCCATTAAAACCAGGAGAGGTTCTTATATTTCAGAAGAAGGGATTAATTCAAAAGAAATTACCTCAATGCCATATTTTATTTAGGAACCCTAGAGAGCACTTTGCAAAATAACACATTCTTATAATTTCACCCTCAGATGAGCCAAGCTACGACTGTCAGGGAAGGTGATGTAGGTACAGAGCATATGAGAGTGGTTAAGTTAATGTCTCTTGTCTAGATGAAGGCACAAGAGGGATCAATGGCAAGGCGTAGAGATTCAGTATCTTAAGTCTTCAGTGGACACTCCATTTCTGGCACAAAACACCTGTAAAAGATGGTCGATTTAGGAGGTGACCCAACAACTTCAGCCTGTCAAACATATTAATGGAGCAGTATGTTTAAAAAAAAAAAAAAAAAAAAAAAAAAAAAAAAAAATCTAATTAAGCATGCACTCAGTACCCTAAGATTATTATGGTAGTTAAACACAGTGATAGTTGTATATCATATTATATCACTTCAAACAGAGGTGATCCAGTAATGCTGCATTAATGAATTAGACTAACTATTCACTTTAGCTAAAGTTATTAAGTCAGCTAAAGAGTTGGGATGCTGTGTAAGACATAAATAAAGCTAAAATACAAAGGTTTGGGCACCGTTTTGCATGTTTCCCTACTGTAGGGGTCTCTGCAAGTGTAACCCAGATCATTGTTTGAGTATGGGATTTCTGATTATTTGTAGTCACTGAACGCACCACTGTGCCATGCGCATAGCCACTCTCTAGTCCAGCTACAGAGTTTTTTTCCTTCTGTTCGTCCGATGAGGCGCATGCTGCTCTCGTGCCCTCTGCGAGCTGGAAATTCGGAAAAAGGAGTCTTGTAGCGGTTACGAACGTGAAGCTGAGCTGAATCCGACAGCCATTCGCCATGACATGAACCCCTCTGGCTTGTTTGTTTGCCCTTTTGGTGCCCTGGATCCTACTGGATGAACTGCCTTGTGGAAGTCCTCATCTGATGACTCTGCTGAACCGTCCTGGCTAGTAGATGGTCGTAGCTGCGGGTGGATGCTTCTGCTTGCTGGATGTTATTATTGGGTGCTACACCGTTCCAACAGAGCGGTAGGAACAATTCAAAGGGCCCAACGATGCACTTTATTTTTTCCCTGAGCTCAGGTGATTTTCTTTTGGCCAAAGGACCTTGAAGGGATACATATTTGAGTTTATTTATTTTATTTTTCTTGGGACACTGAGTGGAAAGACACTACAAAACAAGGGGTTATTATTTAAAATTGTGCCTAATAAATGTGTTTATGTTAAGTGAGTGTGGTGTCCATTGTGTGCTGGAAACCTTATTGTTCCTGTGGTGGAGCAGCTACTACCAATCTCCTTTACGAAACTAGCCTCTGATGGGATACAGATATTTTGGACACATTTGAATTCTTGTAACCTATTTCTAGAGAAACTGTGATTCTGGGCTTAGACATCGGGGTGAAATTGATGACACCGACACCTAGTGAACTGCCCAAGGTCAACAGTCCTGATTTCCACGCATTAAAGGTTTGGCGTAAGTACAGATTGCGTTACAAGTGGCGAGCCAGCCAGGTGATTGGTGAAAAGTAGCACCTTGACTTTCCAGCTCACAACACCTACCTTTTCATTTTTCCTTGACCCTATTGAGTTGGACATGGATCTTTGCAGACGTTTTGATGTAAATGGCCAGTGCTCACTTTTTGTGACTGGCATTGAAGGGATTTACACAGATGATGACATTGCTAGTGTTTTTTCAGTAAATGGTAAAGTTTCTCGGATAGTTCGAATCCCAGATGAATCAAACCAGCCAGAGGGTAGAGTCCTCATAGAATATTTGTCTGATCAAGCCATTTCCAAGATCAACCCCCAGATCTTAGGCGACTTGCCGAGCCCCAAGGATCCTGCTATCGGTTGGTCTGTCAAAACCATTCGAGATGTTGCTCAGGAAGAGGTAGGCAAGGAGTTAGCTCGTAGATACTTAGAAGAACTGAAGGCTGTTGGAGATAGTGGTAAAGCAGGTTTCTTGAGTGTTATTCAGAGTGAGGTCAAAGAAGCTCGACATAACTCTGAGATTCCTGACACACAGCCACACACAGCTCAGGATGGTGACACATCCCTCCATGACACTGTAGCTAGTGATCATGATGAGCCTAATCACTACACACAGACCCACAATGCACCTGATAGTGCTGTGGTGAACCCTGTTAATATCGACCACAGTCTCCTTAATCCACCTCAGATTCAAAAAGTTGTTGTTGAGCACGTTATCAGAAATGACTCAACAGCCCCGTGGTCTACACAAACCAGACTGCGCACCTTTTCTGGCCGTGCTCCTAGGCCCAATGGTGAGGTAGACTATGAAACATGGCGCACACAAGTGGACCTTCTTGTCAGTGATTGCTCCCTTAGTGATGCGCAAAAAGTTAGGAAAATACTTGAAAGTTTGCTAAGTCCAGCAGCCGATGTTGTTAAGTTGCTTGGTGTGAGCTCACCACCCAGGGCTTATATTAGGCAGCTCGATTCCGCTTTCAGTGTTGTAGAGGACGGAGAAGAGTTATTTGCAACCTTTCTCAGCTCCAATCAGAATAGCGGAGAAAAGCCCTCAGCATATTTGAACAGACTCCATAGCCTCCTCACTCGAGCTATTTCTAGAGGGGGAGTCTCTGTCGAAACTTTAAGCGAACACCTACTCAGACAGTTTATTAGAGGCTGCTGGGACCAGAGTCTCATTATAGCTCTCCAACTAGAGAACAAAAAGAACAGTCCACCAACATTCCCAGATCTACTCCTTATGTTAAGGACCGAGGAAGGTCGTAGATCTGCAAAGCTAGACAGGATGAAAAAACATCTGGGTGCTACAAAAGCAGCTGTACATGCCCACTCCATTTTTGATGTACCCTCCTATGATGATGAGCCCGTTCCGACACAGACTGCAAAACAGAGTGAAGCATCTAAGCTTGAGAGGAGAGTGGATGAGCTTTCAAAGCAGGTAGAGAAACTGAGTCAAAGGTCCAAGAATTCTCCTTTTGACAGTGAGCTTAGTACAGCGTTAAAACAGAGACAAGAAGAAACTGTTAAACTTGAAAGTAAAATAGATGAGTTGTCTAAGCAACTCAGAGAGCTCACTCAGAACCAAAAATGTCCTAAAGAGAATGATAGTGGCAAAGACTTCCTTACGGCAAGAAATAGCAGTGCCAGGAGACCAGTTAAGGTTCCCTCTATGCCAAAAGCATGGTTCTGCTTTAGATGTGGTGAAGATAACCACATTGCCGCTCGGTGTCCAAATGAACCCAACCAGGCACTAGTCCGTCAGAAGAATGCTGAGTTAAAGGAAAAGCAAGGAACGTTCCAAGCCCAACAGGTTACTGAGCCTTTTGCTTTAAACTTGTAGCGGCTCCTGCTGTGGGACGTCCAGGAGCTGAGACCAGCATTAGTCCCGCCTCAAGTGACCAAAGAATTGATGTTCAGAGCAAAATGAAGACCCAGACAATGGTTCAAGATTTCAGTTCCCAATCCCGCTTGCCACCCGGTCTGATAGGTCCTCGTTGTTCAGCTTCTGTTTTGGTTGAGGGTGTGCAATGCAACTCTATCATGGATAGTGGTTCACAAGTCACTACAATCTCCGAATCATTTCACAAGGATAAACTGGCACATCTCCCCATTCAGCCCATTCAAGCATTGCTTGAGATTGAGGGTGCGGGTGGACAGCACGTTCCCTACCTTGGTTATGTTGAGACCCACGTCACTTTTCCTCAAAACATTACAGGCAAAGAGGAAGAGTTGGTTGTTTTGGCTCTTGTTGTGCCTGAGTGCCATTTTAACAGCAGAATACCAGTTTTGATTGGTACCAATGCACTGTTAAGACTCCATGATAAGTTATCTGAACGTGACGGTCCAGATTTCCTTCACAGACTGTGTTCCAGAGATGTAGCACTGGTTCTCCAGCACTTGGCTAAACAAATGGATGATTGCCACATACGCCCAGTGAGGTTGCACGGGAAAGTACCAGTCACCATCCCTGCCAACCACAAGTGCTGTTTAATGGGCGATGTTAGGCTGAGAAAGAACACTCCTAACGTAAGTTTTGTCCTTGAACCAAATGAACACGACAAGTTACCTGGTGGTTTATTTCTTGAAACTGCTTTGATAGACATCCCTTACAAAGCTAAGAGTAAGGTTCCAGTCGTCTTGCAGAACTTGAGTGGGCACAGTATTGTGTTGCAACCAGGAAGTACAGTTGCCCAGGTATGTGTAGCCCAGCACATTTCACCCCTGGTGCCTGTTTCAAATGCTTCTTCTCATGACAAGTTTGATGGAGAGAAGCTAAAGTTTAATCTTGATGAGTCACCCCTCTCTGAAGAATGGAAAGGGCGCATTACCACCAAGCTCAAGTCTATTTCAGAAGTGTTTGCGGTTGATGACCTGTCTTATGGTCATACCACTGTGGTAAAACACCACATTCGGCTGAACGATGACACGCCGTTTAAGGAACGGTCGAGGCCCATCCATCCAAGTGACAGAGAAGCTGTCAAGCAACACCTCAAAGAACTGCTTAATGCAGGGGTTATTAGGGAGTCAGAGAGCCCCTACGCATCTCCAATAGTAGTTGTGCGTAAAAAGGACGGTTCGATCAGGTTGTGCGTTGATTACCGCAAGTTGAACGCACGGACCATTAGGGATGCTTATGCCCTCCCAAACATTGAGGAGACCTTCACGGCCCTTAGTGGTGCCAAGTGGTTCTCGGTCATGGACCTCAAATCAGGCTATTATCAGGTTGAGATGGCCGAGGAAGATAAAGCTAAAACTGCTTTTGTCTGTCCTCTTGGGTTTTACGAGTTTAATCGCCTGCCTCAGGGCGTTACAAATGCCCCAAGTACGTTTCAACGACTGATGGAGAAGTGTGTTGGGGATTTGAACTTGAGTGAGGTACTTGTGTTTTTGGATGATCTGATTGTGTTTTCAGACACCCTGGAGGAACATGAGGTGAGGCTCATGAGGGTGCTGAACCGGTTGAGGGACTTTGGGTTGAAGCTGTCCCCAGAAAAATGTCATTTCTTTAGGCCCTCGGTGAAGTACCTTGGCCATGTGGTGGATGCCCAAGGAGTTCACACAGATCCTGATAAGATCTCAGCTTTGAAAACATGGCCTCATCCTACAAACAAGAGAGAGCTAAAATGTTTCCTAGGCTTTGCCGGTTATTACCGGAGATTCATTGACGGATACTCAAAGATCGCAAAGCCTTTAAATAGTCTAACGGCCGGTTACTACTCACCCAAAAAGAGGGGTAAAGTGTATCTTGAAGAACGTTTCAGACAACCGTCAAACATTAACTTACCTTTTGGAGAGGAGTGGACACCTGAATGCGAAAATGCATTTAAGACTTTGATTGAGAGACTGACATCGGCACCTGTCCTTGCTTTTGCCAATCCACAGCTACCATATGTCCTGCACACTGATGCCAGTCGTGAAGGCTTGGGTGCAGCACTCTACCAAGAGCAGGACGGGAAGCTGAGAGCTGTGGCTTATGCAAGCAGGGGACTTTCCAAAAGTGAGAGAAACTATCCCACTCACAAGCTTGAATTTCTAGCTTTGAAGTGGGCAGTTTGTGAGAAGTTTAACAGCTACCTTTATGGCGCTAACTTCACCATTGTGACGGATAACAATCCTCTCACGTATGTACTGACATCTGCGAAGTTAGATGCTGCTGGTCATCGCTGGTTAGCTGCGCTGTCTACTTATCAGTTCACCGTTAAGTACAGGGCCGGTCATGCCAATCGCGATGCAGACGGGCTGTCCCGACGACCACAAGCTCCTCCTTTTGAAGATGAGGATTTCATCAAAGAAAGGGAGAGAGTTGATGACATGAAAAACCGTCTTCTAGAGGTGAGCAACGAGATGAGTCACGAGGTGGTATCTGCCTTATGTCAGCGCCATCTTGTGGTGTCAAAGATCGAGCACTGTTCAAATCTAGAACAACCTTTGGCTGTAGAGTCTCTTGCTGTTGATCCCTCAACAGTTGCGGATGTATTTGGAGAAGACACATTACCATCTATGACAAGCTCTGACTGGTATAAAGTTCAGAGGGATGACCCGGTTGTCTCACGTGTCATTACCTTCGTTGAAAGAGCTCAAAAGCCCAGTTTCAGAGAAACAAACCTTGAAGCTCCTGATGTTAGGCTTCTTCTCAAGGAGTGGAGAAGGCTCGAACTGAGAGATGGAGTATTGTACAGGAAATGGACAAATAGAGACAACATTGTATGGCAGTTAGTCCTACCTGAACAGTTCAGAGGGAAAGCGTTGCGTGGAGTGCATGATGAAATTGGTCATCTTGGTTTTGAACGAGCACTGCATCTTGCCCGTTCCAGATTCTATTGGCCAATGATGACAAAGTCTGTAGAGGAGAAGTGCAGACAGTGTCCACGCTGTGTCAGGAGGAAAGCAGTGCCTCAGAAGGCAGCGCCTCTTGAAAATATTATAGCAACTTACCCGCTTGAACTCGTTTGTATGGACTATTTGTCAGTTGAGCCAGACAACAGAGACACCCGGAACATATTAGTTATCACTGACCATTTTACAAAGTTTGCTGTGGCAGTGCCAACTAAAGATCAGAAGTCCAGGACCATTGCAAAAGCTCTATGGGAGAACTTCATAGTTCATTATGGGTTTCCCAGTCGTCTACTCAGTGATCAGGGTAGAGACTTTGAATCTCACACAATCAAAGAGCTATGTGCGTTGATAGGAGCAGACAAAATCCGCACTACACCTTATCATCCTCGCGGAAACCCGGTGGAAAGGTTTAACCGGACGCTTCTTGATATGTTGGGTACGTTGGAAGAGGAAGACAAATCTCACTGGAGGGACTTTGTTAAACCCTTAGTTCATGCGTATAACTGCACGAGAAACGACACGACTGGTTTCTCTCCATATGAACTGATGTTTGGCAGACAACCCCGACTACCCATTGATCTGGTCTTAGGTATCCAACCTGAAAATGCCAACCATAAGTCTCATTCAGAGTATGTGAACAACCTTCGTCAACGTCTGGAGGAGAGCTACACCCTAGCTGCAAAAACCTCCCAGAAGATCGGAGAAAGGAATAAAGCTAGGTTTGACGAGAGGATTAGAGTGGCCGAGCTCTGTGCAGGTGACAGGGTTTTGGTTAGGAACATGAGTATCAGAGGTAAACACAAAATCTCAGACAGGTGGGAACAGAAAGTACATGTTGTGGTTAAACGAATCAATGATGGCCCTGTCTATGTTGTGGAACCCGAGTTGGGGAATGGACCAAAACGCACCTTACACAGGGATCTCCTTCTACCGTGTGGGTTCTTACCTGTGGAAGAAATAGCAGGGAGCAGATCTCATGGGCCCTCTAAAGGGAAGAAACCAAGAAACAAAGCCGAAAGGGAAGTACAATCTTCTGATAACCCTGATGGTCAGGAAGATGAGGTATACAGTGATGAGGACGAAGTGTATCCAGCTTTTGTGGTTCCAGAAATAATAACCAGAGGTCCTTTTATCCAGACTGAAAGGCAGGTTATCACACCTCAGCTGTCCACTGGGGATGTGTATTCTAGCTTGCCCCGTGCAGAGCCACAAGACGAGTCACACGCACAAGAAACACCCTGTCATGTTTCTGAACCTGGACCTTTGTTACACTCAGAAAGCAATGAGGTGACCACATCTCCCATTCCATCTGGTGAAGGTCCAGGTTGGGTTGTTATTGACATTCCTGAACAGACAGAACCTGTTGAAATGAATCAAGAAAGCAGTGACACTGCTGAGCAGAGTTCAGAGCCAGAGACAGTAGAGTTGCGGCGTTCTGGGAGAGAGAGACGCCAACCTCGTAAACTAACTTATGACGAGTTAGGTGAGCCTTTAATTTTAGCTCTCAGTTCCTTTTTGTCAGAGTTTCGCAATTGTATTCTCTCAGAGCACTTTCCTTCACACACCTGTTAAGTCAAGTGTGCATGCAGAGACTCATGCACTTTAGAGGGGGAGAGTGTAACCCAGATCATTGTTTGAGTATGGGATTTCTGATTATTTGTAGTCACTGAACGCACCACTGTGCCATGCGCATAGCCACTCTCTAGTCCAGCTACAGAGTTTTTTTCCTTCTGTTCGTCCGATGAGGCGCATGCTGCTCTCGTGCCCTCTGCGAGCTGGAAATTCGGAAAAAGGAGTCTTGTAGCGGTTACGAACGTGAAGCTGAGCTGAATCCGACAGCCATTCGCCATTACATGAACCCCTCTGGCTTGTTTGTTTGCCCTTTTGGTGCCCTGGATCCTACTGGATGAACTGCCTTGTGGAAGTCCTCATCTGATGACTCTGCTGAACCGTCCTGGCTAGTAGATGGTCGTAGCTGCGGGTGGATGCTTCTGCTTGCTGGATGTTATTATTGGGTGCTACACCGTTCCAACAGAGCGGTAGGAACAATTCAAAGGGCCCAACGATGCACTTTATTTTTTCCCTGAGCTCAGGTGATTTTCTTTTGGCCAAAGGACCTTGAAGGGATACATATTTGAGTTTATTTATTTTATTTTTCTTGGGACACTGAGTGGAAAGACACTACAAAACAAGGGGTTATTATTTAAAATTGTGCCTAATAAATGTGTTTATGTTAAGTGAGTGTGGTGTCCATTGTGTGCTGGAAACCTTATTGTTCCTGTGGTGGAGCAGCTACTACCAATCTCCTTTACGAAACTAGCCTCTGATGGGATACAGATATTTTGGACACATTTGAATTCTTGTAACCTATTTCTAGAGAAACTGTGATTCTGGGCTTAGACATCGGGGTGAAATTGATGACACCGACACCTAGTGAACTGCCCAAGGTCAACAGTCCTGATTTCCACGCATTAAAGGTTTGGCGTAAGTACAGATTGCGTTACACAAGCATACAGAGGGGGTACTCTGAGAGGGTCCAAGATGACAACTTTGGAATTCTACTAGAAACAGTCGATCATATTTGTTTGTCAAAGCTGAATTCAGGGCAAACTACGCTAAATTAGCGTTTTTAGCTAACAGCTACAATAAGCATAAAAGTTACTGTACGGCTATCATTTGTTAACATGACGCTTGTTCTTATACATGTAATACATTTATTACCAACCTGAGAGTTTATCCGCTAGTCATTCGACATGACGAATGACTTCTGAAGTCTTAATTCAGCTCAAGATGCTGTAGATTCCCGTCAGTAACACTTTCGGTCCGCTAGTAAAACGTAGTTCTATTAATCTGCGCTTGAACCGGAACCGGATGTAAGTTCCAAAAAACTGAATTTTGGAACTGAAATTGATTGTAGAACTGAAACTGAATGGTGAGAAGTGAAACTGAAATTATTCGAGAGCTGAATTTTTAAAGGATAAAATGCAGTTTCAAAGCAAATCAATTCATTTTCAAAATATAAAATTCAATTTCAAATTAGACTAATTCAAATTCAGTTTTCAAAAGCATTTATTCAAGTTACAATTCAGATTCAATCTGAGCAATTCAAATTCAAATTGAACTTATTCAAATTCAGTTTCTGATGGCACAGATTTCTGCCCATACTTCTCCCCCACCTTTGCCAAGTGCTTGCTCACATGAGGATGATGGATTGTCTGGGGCTTTCTAATAATACTGGTTATTTAACCTACAATATGAATCCCTTTGAGATCACTGTTGTTAAACTGTAAATAAAAATAATGAAATATAGTTTAATTGAAATGATAAACCCAGCAACTATGTTTGAAAGACTGCCTTTATTTTCCCCAGTCTTAAACTGGTTGGATGGAAGGGACGGTTTTCATTGACAATAGTGGTTCATTCAGATATGCAGCTCGATATATATTAATTCCATTTGTGCAAAGAGGAAACCAAATGCATGACTTATTTTTTTTTTTGTTGCATACAGAGACAGTTGATTGAGAACTTGTGTAGTTTTTACGTGGTTGGAGCCACACAATGTACACTAACATGCTATGATTGGCACAACTTTTTTAAAATTTATTTAAGAAAAACAACATATTTATGTAACTTACTGAAACTTCGTTAACGCATAAATTGTTTGTTTCCTGGTACTTACTTTTTTTGGTGATCAAAGCCACAATTTCTCAGCTGTTCATTGTCAACATTGTTTGGAAGACCTTTCTTTCATTTGCATTCCCTCCCCTCACCCTCACCCTTTCTCAGTTCTCATGCCTGTTCTCATTAGTACCTGTGGATCACCTGTCTAGTGAAACTCTGTGGGGCACCCTAAATAGCACCCTTATGGTGAGTTTCTTATTCTTATAAAGTACATCTTCTTTTAAATTTCTTTTTATTTTGCAATGTTTGATAAAACAAACAACAAAAAAAAATATTACACAACCTTTCCATCGCCACTAAGTCCAAGAAGGACATCCAACAGATAAGGAGTTAATATGGAGAAATACCATTCTGTGTGTTAAGATGTTTGGCAAGAAAGTCCAAAGCTCTGGTTAATATTAACATTTGTATCTATTTGGTGGTGGGAATCACTAATCATTGGGTGTCGGATAGACATGCAGATCATGTCTATACTGGGTCTGTTGGTCCGTGACCAACTCTGGACATCTATACGACGTCCAAACTAGTTCCACAATTTGGACGTCCAACCATGACCGAACTTGGACGTCATTATTTTACATTTTCTTGTTTTCTTTAACTGGCTTATTTATTTTAGTTAATTGACTTATTTGTTTGTAACCAGGTCATGGTCATGTTATTTATTAAAATGTGTTGAAATGTTAAAAACATTGAAATCCATGTTAACATGTAAAATAATAATGGTTAAAGTGTTTAGAAAAAAATGTGAAATTCCTTAAAAAAGCATTTGCATTATATATGGTTCATTTTTACAAGTATCCTGTTTTATTGTGAAAAGCTTTGTAAGGGGAAGTGAATGGTGTTGTCATCAGTAGCCTGCTCTGAGAAAGTACAGGAGATGTCCACTGATCACTCTGCATTCTTGCACAATGTGAAGGCTGTAGCTCAGGAGGTAAAGCAGGTCAGCTGCTTATTGGAAGGTTGGTGGTTTGATCCCCAGTTTGAATGCCTAACATCCTTGGGCAAGATACTAACCCCGACTTGCTCTCTGATGTATGAATGATAGTTAGAAAGCACTGAAAGTATAGATAAACAGTGCTTGTGCATATGGATGAATGCGGTGTGTTGTATATAGCGCTTTGAGTACTCCACGAGAGTAGAAAAGTGCTATATAAGAATCAGTCCATTACACATAACTGTTTCTGTACATGTAGAAGCATTATAAAGAAGATCTCTAAGTGTGACTTTTAAAAGACATCCACACGACCACATTTGGTGCTACCAAAGACAACACTAAACGTTTAGCAGACGTTGAAAAAAGATGTTGCCCGGAGTTACAAAACAACCAATTCAGTGGACCAAAAGTGGAGGTCCAAAAATGACTTATAAAAGTGACTCCAACGTCACTGTCATGGTCATGGGTCAGCCACCCAGTGTTTTGATCTTATATTATTATTATTATTATTATTATCATTCTATGGTTTTATCTTGGTTAATGTCTACTAGTGTTTTGGTTTCTGTTTTGTATTTCTAGTTCCTGTACTCCTCATGTCACTCTTGCCCCTGTGCCTGGTGTATTTCCTGTTGTACTTTGATGGTCCAGGTCTTGTCTGTGTAACTGGTGTCAGCTGTGTCTCCCAGCTGTTTCCTCTTTGCCCTGTTCACCTCTTCTTGTATTTAGTGTCTTAGTCTCCCCCTGCTCGGTGTACACTCATTTTGCTGTGTGTCTCTCGTCGTGTCCCGGTTGGTTTTTCCTAGCATGAACGTCTTAGTTTCTAGGTTCCTGTTCCCAGTTTCGGTTTAGTTCTGCATTTGAGGTTTTGGTTCGTTTCTGTAAAATTCATTGCTTTGAAGAGTTCTCCAGCAATAAAGCTGCACCCTGTGGTAACTCCCTGTTTCTGAGTGCTGCATTTTGGGTCTTTTATCTTGCCTGTCGCGCAGCACTAGACATGACAGTCGCTTTATGCAGTGGGATGGTGGTTTGTTGGTGATCTGCTGCCTCACAGGTTTGAACCCACCAGCCAGCTGGAACCGTTCTGTGTGGAGTTTGCATGCTCTCACCATGCTTGCTTTCAGGGTTCAGGAACTCACTTCCTCACACAGTCCACAGACATGCATGGGTATGATTAACTAGCAATTCTAATTTGGCTGTAGGCCATTTAGCTTTTGGCCGTTGTGAAAGACAAATGATTGTCTGTCTCAATGTGTTAGTCCTGCGATAGACTGTTTGTCATTAAGTTTTTTCAGCTCAGTATGCCCTGTGCCAAAAGCTTATCGTTAGAAGTCGTTTTGGCAGTGAGCCCGAAGTTAAAGAATGCTAGCTGGGTTAGCTATCAAAGCAGGGGTGCCACACTGTGTAATGGAACCAAGAGTCAAAAGTCTGCACTCAGACACAGACTCTCTTAAACAATAGAGTAAATTTATTTGTGAAAATTGCAACAATTGTCCAACACAAAGTCTACAGTAGTGACAATCCCGCTCCCAAAGTGCTCACGATTGTCCTTGCTAGTTTCTCCACAGAAACACTCTCAGGCACACTTTGCTCACTGCTCCCATGGAAAGATTTCCACATAGGTTAAGAACAAAGACAACGAGCATTGGAGCTTGGGTTACTCTGACTGTCTGTAGCTTAACGATGCAGCGAAGACTGAAGCTCAGCCACGCCCTTAAGTAGTGGCTTCAAGGAGGTATCAGGTAATGGTGTGTGATCATCAGGAGGTGCACAAAGTCCAAAAGGCAGGAACCTGGCCTGAATCCCCCTATTGCACAAAAAGGTATACACCCACATGCACACACACTGGAATAGTGGAAAGGCAAAGTAGAGAGCGAGGAGAGGAGAGACAGACAGGGATTTTTTTGCCAATCTCAGCTTCACTGTTTGGTTAGGTTTGGCCACCATGGAGGCTTGTTAGTTTTAGCCACTGAATATTCCCCTTCACAGCAGTTGCTTTTAAGTTGTTACCCAGTGACCTGAACAGGTCTGCATTAGCGGTGAGTTGGGAGTGAGTTGTTCTACTATTGCTATAACCTTTGGCCCTGACACTGATGTTAAAGGTTTCTCTCGTGCATGCTTCTTATACTCCAGCTACTTAGACAAAGCTGCAGGTACTGCTGCTCTGGGAATGAAAAAACCTCTAGTCAAGGCTGTGGCAACAAGCAGTACATATTATTGTAATCATGCTGTTTTTCTGTAACACAGTAATGTAACACATTTCAGTACTAAATTCCACCCTCACATTGTAGTTACAATTATGTTGTTGCCTGCGTTACAGAGATTCTCCAATTATCTGTTTGATAGGAGGATGGCAAGCAAAGCAAAACATAAAAAATGTATTTTCCTTTCTATATACTTACAAAGCAATCAGCTGATTTCAGTTCATGTGCAGGGAGGGGGGGCATGCTGGTGCAGTCTACAGCTTTTGAGAAGTGAAGATATGAGCAGTGCTTTTGTCTTAATTGCACAAAGGGAGAAATATATAATGGTAAAGTACAAGCGGCATCCTGGACAGAAACCACTGTTAATACCACATTAGGTTTTTAGAAATATCTGCACAGGTAGCTGAGTGCTGAGTGTATGCTGACTCCAACCCAGCAGCCAGAGCCTGAACATCAACAGCTAAAAAGGCAGTGGTGAGCAATCAGGTTTGTAGGACTGTAGCCTCCATTTCTACAGTGTAATAGCAGGGGAGACTGCTTTGAAGGCTCTTTGGGTTGTTTTTCAACTTTCCTCTGTGTTTCTGACTTTGTGTTCAACCTTAAACACCTAAAGAAAGATCATATGCAGTTTCCTCAGCTGGATAGGGATTTGTGTCAGTGTGTGGGACTGTAACATAAAATTAATTTTGTTAACTTGTGAGACTGTGGTTGTGCATTTCAGGTCATGTTAAGTAACATAAAAAACAAATAATAGTAATATATTACTAGTAATGACCCCAACACTGACAACAAATCAGTCCAATAGGTTTTTAAAACAAAGGCAGCCGTTCTCTCAAATCTGATAAAAAGGGAAATAGCTTGTGCAGATTTTAACTGATTTAGCTGCTGTTAATGGCTTAGTTATGAATATGCTGGACGTTTTTATTTTGTATCATCAGAGTGGTTTAACTGTTATGGTGAGAACTATGTGTGTTATGAACCTGAATATTGTCATTCTTTGGAAGTAAATTAAAAAAATGAAACTTTATAATTATGTTTATAGTACAAGCCCCATATGTACATATACTATACACAAACCCTTACTCCAAAAAGATTAGCCTGAGCTTTAATCTTACCCTAAAAGCAGTCAAGCTTTGAATGTATTCTATGACATATCTCAACAACTATTTTACATATTGTCTAAAGCTGCAAAAATGTTATTTTAATGCTCTTAAAATTGTGTTCTCTGTGAATAATTATTAAAATTATTAAAATAATTAAAAAGCTTGATTAAGGAAAAGGATAAAACAATCCAGCTCTTAGAAAGGAGAGTGGAGGATTTAGAACAGCATGCACGACTGGAGGACGTGATTATTACCAGTTTGGAAACCAAACACAGGAGCTACGCAAGAGTTACTGAGATTGGGAGTGGTGTGAGGTCTGGCGGAGATGAGCCCCCGGTGGAGGAGCAACAAACACTAGAGCGTCAGGTAGTGGAGTTTTTTGCGAGTAAAAAACTTCCCCTGCATAGCAACAACATCGCGGCGTGTTATACCCTCCCCAGAAAGAATGCCAGGGCAACTCCAGCAATAGTAGTAAAATTTGTGAATCGAAAACACAAAATTGAGCTACTGAGGCAGTCCAGACAACTGAAAGGGAGTGGAGTATATGTGAATGAACATCTCACGAAAAAGAACGCCGATATTGCCAGACAAGCCCGTATCATGCGTAAAGAAAGAAAAATCCAAGCAACATGGACAAGAAATTGCAAAGTGATGATAAAGCTCAACGGAACACCAGAAGAAGCCAAGGTTGTAATGATCAGGGATCTTCATGATTTGGACAACTACGGGGGATGATTACACTGTTGCGGTCGGACGGCAGAAGGTCTGTTATGATGTGTTTGCTAACAACTAGCCGAACTTATTCAATGAAAGACACTATTTCCGACTGTAGGAGGGGGAAAATGGCAAGGTATGAGACAGTAGACTGGAAGAGTATTACTGTGAAGCTGCAGGTGGATATGGAACTGGGACCAACGGTGTTACAATTATGCGCCAAGACCAGATATAGATCTGAGCCGCAGTTATTTATGGATCGGAAAGAACTGTATAGCTATGAGTGGTTTTTCAAAATTATGTTGTGAAATACTTGGGTATGTCATAAGGATAACAGACATTTAAAGAATACTCAATCACAGTGACTGAAGATTCGGATTACAAATTACATGATTTTGAAAATAATATCAATCCAGAAAGGAATGTGCTTAATGCAATTAATGTTACATGCGAGTATTATACTGAGAATCAATTTAGGGATAATGTTGACTTAGGCAATACATTTTCATTAATTCATTTCAACTGTAGAAGCCTCTATAAAAGTTTTGTTCTGATCTATGATTTTTTGAATAATCTGAAAGGCAAGTTTAAAGTGATAGCACTATCAGAAACATGGATAGATGAGGAAAGGGGTTGGGACTTTCACATTGATGGGTATGAATTACATCATATAAATAGATCTAATAAGAAGGCAGGAGGTGTGGCACTTTTTGTTGATAGTGATTTGAAATGTAAACAGGTTGAATATATGTCTGTGGCTATTGATGATTTAATGGAGTGTGTGACAGTAGAAATAGAAAGGGAAAGAAAGAGTAATATAATTGTTACTTGTATGTATAGAAGGCCTGGGACACTGATAGAAACATTTACAGATGTAGTAGAAGATTTATTGAGCAAGGTAAAGGGAAATAAGACATCCTGTATTTGCGGTGATTATAATATTGATTTTTTAAAAATGTTCAATCATAAGGCATCATCAGATTTTTTTGAGTTATTTTTTGGAAGAGGGTTCTACCCTCTGATTACTAAACCTAGTAGAATAACTGAAAAGTCAGCTACTTCAATTGATCATATTTTCATTAATTGCTTGGAAAGCAACATTATAAGTGGTCTTGTCATAAATGACATAAGTGATCATTTACCTGTTTTTGTTACTTTAGATTATAAAATGACACGAAAGGAGGACGTGTGTGTGGACAGATATATAAGAATTAGAAATGATGATGCAATAAATGAGTTCAGGCAAGATCTTATGAAAGAAGATTGGAATGAGGTTTATGTAAATGATGTTAATGCTGCATACGAGGCATTCTTAAATACTTATTTGGTTTTGTATGAAAATCACTGTCCACTGGTATTATATAAGCAAAAGAAAAAGAAAACTACTGGTAAACCATGGATAACAAAAGGACTAGAAAATGCATGTAAAAAGAAAAATAAATTGTATAGAGATTATATAAAACTTAGAACAAAGCCTGCTGAAATGAAATATAAAGTTTATAAAAATAAGTTAGTATTAATTATCAGAAAGGCTAAGAAAGAGTATTATAATAAATTATTTTACAAAAACAAAAATAATGTTAAGGGTATGTGGAATATCTTAAAAAACGTATTGGGTAATAAATATACATCTTTAAATGTACCTACTTACTTTAATAAGAAAAATAAGGTCGTACGTGATATGAATGAAGTGGTAAATGAATTTAATTCTTTTTTTGTAAATAGTGGGCCTAACCTGGCAAACTTAATTAGAAAACAGGATGATTCAGAATGGAAAGGAGATAGCAGAGTGGTACAGTCTATGTTTTTAGGGGAAATCACTGAAAAAGAAATCATAGCTATTGTAGCAGAATCTAAAAACAAGACATCCACTGACTGTGATGGGTTAGACATGGTCATCGTAAAAAAGACCTTGGATTGTATAATCAAACCTCTCTGTTATATTTTTAATCTCTCATTTTATTCGGGTGTATTTCCTGACCGAATGAAAGTGGCAAAAGTTATCCCTTTTTATAAATCGGGAGACAGACATAGTTTTAATAATTATAGACCAGTGTCATTGCTATCACAGTTTTCTAAAGTGCTTGAAAAACTCTTTGCGCAAAGATTTGATAGTTTCATTGAAAAACATCAACTGCTAAGCGAAAGTCAGTACGGATTTCGACGGAACAGATCAACAGCAATAGCATTAATGAATACTATTGAAGACATTTCATCAGCAACACATCATAATAAATATACTATAGGGGTATTCATTGATTTAAGAAAAGCTTTTGACACTCTGCAACACTCCATTTTGATTTCTAAGTTAAGAACTTATGGTGTGAGAGGAATAGTATTGAACTGGTTAAGCAGCTATTTAGATAATAGGTTTCAGTATGTGCAGTGTTTAGGCAATTCATCTGATAGAATGAAAATAGAATGTGGTGTCCCTCAAGGTTCTGTTTTAGGACCAAAACTTTTTAATTTATATATAAATGACATTTGTGATGTGTCAAAAATGTTGAATTTTGTTTTGTTTGCAGACGATACAAATTTTTATTGTTCCGGAGAGAACTTGAAAGAATTGGCTAAAATTATGGTTATTGAAATGAAAAAAAATTTAAAAATGGTTTGATGTAAATGAGTTATCACTGAATTTGGAAAAAACAAAGTTTATGATATTCGGAAACCGTGTAAAGGAGGAAGAGATAGTATTATCTATAGAGGGAGTATTAATTGAAAGAGTGACAGAATTCCGTTTTCTGGGTGTAATAGGGGATGACAAGTTAACATGGAAATCACATATTGAACATGTTAAAAGAAAGTTGGCTAAAAGTATTTATATCGTGGGTAATGTTAGATATATATTAGATTACAAGACAATGAGAATATTATATTTTTCATTGTTTCTACCCTATCTGAGCTATTGTGTTGAAGTATGGGGGAATACATACGTGACTAATATGAAACCATTATATTTACTACAGAAGAGAGCGCTTCGAATTATGCATAATGTTAAATATAGAGAACACACTAATAATTTGTTTATAAAATCAAAATTGTTAAAACTAGAAGACATAGTGAAATTACAGACTTTAACTATTATGTTTAGGGCGAAAAATAAAACACTACCTCTTAAGTTACAAAGTTTATTTGTATTGTGTTCAGAAAATGGGGACGGCAGAAGGAAGTTTTATTTTAAGCACCGGTTTGCTCGAACCACACAAAGGCAAATGTGTCCAACAGTCATAGGCATAAGAAACTGGAATTCTCTCAGTGATCATCTTAAGTGTTGTATAAATGTTTCTCAATTTAAAATCTGCTATAAGAATAAAATGATAAACCAATATGAAGAAGTTGAAAAGAATAGAATTTAATTGTAGAAAAATGATCCTTTTAGTTTGATATTTAGTGGTATTGTTCATTGTTGAGTATATTGTTCTGTTTGCTTTGTTTTGTTTTGTTATGTGCAGAAAATTGTCATAGTGTAATTTTGGTTGCCTACTTGTATTATCACAGATAGGGGGCAGGTATCAATAAGAACTTATTCTTCTTCCTGCTCCTTTTCATGCATGGAAACAGTGTTACTTTAATTGAAAGGAAGGTTGTGTATGGGAATGCATTACTGCTGTACCATGTGTGAAACAAAAATAAATAAATAAATAAAGTTGCCAATTTGCTAATAATGCCTGATCTTATAACCAAATTACCTGGGACTGTAGCTGAATGAAAAAGTGTCATGACAGCATGGTCATAGCTAACACATTCATTTCAAAAGCTGTACCTGCACAGCGCAGTGTAGCAAAAGAGTCATCTCAGAAATCTCAGAAACTACAAAAAAGTGTCAAAGTTCATGAAAGTGCAATAAAAAAGTTCAAGAAGAAGATGGTTTGTTGGGGACACTACAATCTTCTAAAAACGATCTTAAAAAAAACCTATGTAAAAAAAAATTGACACTATCCTTTCCTACTGTGCTGTTTCAGCAGGCCCTGGATGACTCAACAAAAATGATCCCTTCATTACAAATGTTAGAAAAAAGGTCATAACAGTCAGAGTAAAAACAGTGAAAAGAAACTGTTCTGAAAATGGTTCATCACCTTTTTAGGCCAATCATATTTTCCCTTGCGGCTGAAGAGATGATTCAGTTTAACCCTTCATTATTTAAGGTTCCAGAATCTATGACTAAAGTCAGATTAATAAATCACCCTCATTAAGACTGGCAGCACAGCAACAGCCAGTTGCTGTGCTGCCAGTCTTTATAAGTTTTTGACTGAGTCAATAGGGCAGTTTGCAGCTGAGTGTGAAGCGGCTGAGAGGAGAATCAACACCTCCAAATATGAGACCATGTGCAAAAAAGGTGCAGTTCACATTCCAGATTAGGGACCAGTTGTTGACCAAAGTGAGTTTAAGTGTCTCATGGTCTTGTTCACAAGTGAGGGGAATGTGGATCAGGTGATTGATAGACAGACAACAGTCTTGTTGGCATGGTGTCTGAATCTCTCCAACTAGCCTGTTGTGCAGAGGGAGCTGAGCATGAAAGCAAAGCTGCCAGTTTACTGGTCAATCTATGTTCCTGCCATCACCTATGCCCATATGACCTTTGACCTCTTGTTAATGGCATGGCATGCAGACTGCTTTTACAACCATTTGTGAAAGAATGGGTTTCTCTCAGGAGCTCAGTGAATTCCTGTGTGGTACTGTGATTGGATGCCGCATGTGCACAGACCAGTTGTGAAATTTCATCTCTACTAAATGTTCAATAGTCGGCTGTTAGTGGTATTATAAAAGTGACAGCCACTAACTAGTAGATCACGTAAAATCACAGAGCTGGATCAGCGGATGCTGAGGCACATAGTGCAGAGAGGATGCCAGCTTTCTGCAGAGTCAATCGCTGCAGACCTCCAAACTTCTCCACCTGGCAATACGATGAATGGGTCTGGGTTTGGCGGTTGCCACGAGAACAGTTCTATAATGATAAGGATTTATTTTGTCAGGAGTTGGGCTCAGCTGCTTAGTTCCAGTGCCAGGAAGTCTTGATGCTTCAACATACCAAGGCATTTTGGACAATTTTATGCTCCCAACTTTGTGGAATCAGTTTCGGGATGGCTCCATCCTGTTCCAGCACCACTGTGCACCAGTGGAGCAAGGTCCATAAAGGCATGAATTTGGATGAATTTCTGGAAGATTTGAAGCTGTTATAGCTGCAAAGGCTGGGCCAGGATCATATTAATAACTATGGATTAAGAATGGGATGTCACTCAGGCTCATATGCATGTGAAGGCAGACAAGCAAATATAGTCTATGTCCTACTGAGGGAAGTCCTCAGGGCAGACCTAGAAGATGTTAGAGAGATTAACGCCTTGGTCCCCTTCGGACAAGCTGAAGGAAGTTGTTGGGCAGAGGAAAGTCTGAGTGTATAAATGCAGAGAAACAAAAGAACCTGGGTGGACGCATGAACAGCAACAGATTTGCAACGGCAGGTTTATTTATGACAGTCAGTTTCTGTTTTATCTCTAACAGATTATATGTAATAGCCAGCATGACTAATTCATTCCCATCTCTGATAGCAGGCTGACTCCATCTTATTGCTGTTTTGTTGACATTTGTGTCACTTTGAACACAGCAACTGACTGTGACTGGTTGCAGTCCTGTTTCCTGCAACCAATTTTGGTCAAACTCTCAAACCACTCTTTTGCTTAATGTGACTGTACTATAATGCAAACTGAGTTATACTGCATCATTAACATCAAATTATTATTTTTTATCAACATAGAATAGAATAGAATTAGAATAGAATTCAACTTTATTGTCATATACATAACACATAACATAACACAACTAACAGCTTTAATATTTATTTTCTAAACCCATGGTAAAAGGTGCTTCACACAAGGCATTAACTTCATAAGTAACATTCGCCATGGCAGCATTACATCCACAGTGGGTTTGAGCTCTTACTGAAAGTTATGCAGGAGTTGCATATATAGAAAATGCTGTGCTATGAATGGCTGGGTTGCGTGTTACTTTTAATTTTGGGACAGCATTATCTCCTTTCCATATCATAAACAATGGTCCAGTGTGTTGAAATTTAAAGAAAAAGAGAACGGGCCAAGATACATTTTGTTAGCATTTACAGTTGGTCCAGCTCTCATTATGTCTTCTACTTAGATAGTTTCAGGTAATTTTGCTCAGAAGGCAAAACAGCAACCAATGGTTAAATTAGAAATGATTATATATTCTTCAAAGTTCTGTTGGGGACATCAGCTTCCCTGCATACACTTCAACATTTTTACAGTGTTCATTCTTAATAATTGAAACAGTGACTACAATACATATCTGACAATTAAAATTAAATTACATTTTTGGGTGCGGTAGTTTAAAATGATTAATTCACCGGTCCGATATTCTCTTCTTATTTGGAAGTAACACAGTTCCTGCATTTGATACTGGCACACAGGAGAGTGGGCTTCAATAAAGGTTTTGAGCAGAAGGTTAACAGCAGAGATCAGACCTTGCTATAATTTGTGAAATAATATTCATCATAAGCCTGCTCTTTAACACCTGTAAATGTATTCCAATGGAAATCCTAAAACCATCAGAACACATTTACTCCCTGACAAATGAAACACCCCTGGGTCCATTGCTATAATAAATTATGGACAGAGGTACCAAAAATAACACTTCATAAGAATTTGTAACAGTGTAACAATCCCTGGAAATGTCTTCTTTCCATGGTGCTCTTAACAAAAGCCACAGCAAAATAACAATGCAACAGTGAAGTTCTGTGAAGAAACTTTGGCATTCAAAGACCCCCGATGAATAAAAGTGATGAGTGTGGTGTTTGTCAGCATTCAGCAGTGGTCTTCCACACAGAGCCTTTTCCCTGTGAACCTGGAAGAGAGCTCTACTGGCTGCCTGTCAGCTGTCCCATGGTGCTTGGAGAGGGCTCATGGTCTTTTTAATTCCCAGCCAATCTTCTGTCCATCACACCACTTTATCCCTACTTTAGAGCGCAGCTCAGGTCCACACACTGTCACTTTTCTGACATATCTCGCAGCCTACACCTCGACAATACCAGAAAATATTGTCAGCTCCTTCACACCCCCAACTCACTTTCAATATGAACAACAAATCATATTTTCAAACTGGATGTAGAAACAGAGCCTCCTACCTACTTTCCAACACCAGTCCCCTCCATTTTGACTTTTTTCCTTGGCAGCATGTGTGTGTGATGGGATTGAAACCATATGTATAATAAAATAAGTTCTCTGGGTTTAGCTCATGACAGATCACCTGGTGCTTATCAGTTGACCCAAGCAGTTTCTTCGGATTGTCCCGTAGGAGGCGTGAGATGTTGCTAATAATGAGAGGTGGTGGATTCAAAGCAGCACAATGTGCACAGCCTAGCAAAGGTAAAGAAGCCACTCTTCGAACGCTGCCATTCTCAGGAGATTTCCATGAATAAAGGATTAACCACAAGCTGTGAGTCAAGCTCTGGTTCTTCCACTTGCTTTACATATTTAAGGCAGAATTTCGCACCAGCAGAACAGGCGGCTTAAAGTCAAAGGAGATTGTGCAGCAGTTTTGCAAAGTAGAAACAGTTTTGAAATAGTCTGTGGAGTCGCTGAAACTGTCAACGTGCATGGCTTATCATACCTTAATTTTTAATTATGTGTCAAAAAAGGTAGTTAAATGTGCACCCGCTCAGTTTATCTCATTTTTGTCTTACTCCTCAGTCAATTTGGAGCATAAATTTTAGTTTCCTCCTCTGAATTTCCAAATGAAAAGCTTCTCTTTTAGGCCTTTAAAATGCAGCCCCTGTCAGTAAACATATTTACACTAAATCAATGTCACAGCAGCACAGAGATTATGAGCCAAGATCAGAAAGCTTTGAGGAAAGTCATATCAGTGCTGATTTTATCTCCCGAGACTAATGATTAAGGGATAACCTGCAGAATCCATCATACATTTAATTGGTTCAACTGGTATCTGTATGGCTGATATCAGGTTTATGAGTGTAAACACATAACTTTAACTGAAAAGTCTGCCTCTCTGAACACCAGTCAAAACTGAGACATGCAGTACTTTGAAATAAGTGCTCTTTGTTTGGTAACATGCTGTTTTCTTTGATGGGCTGGTTTTAATAGAACAAAATAGCGACTGGAGAGGGTATTTTATATAGACTACAGTGTTCCAGCTCCTGTATCATAGTTACCTGTAGGGCATGTTTATTCTGGTTAGACATTGTTTGGTTTTTCTTTGATTTAACCCTGAAATAACTGCTCTGGGTAATTTTACAGTTGGCTGCATTTCTGCATGACACAACTGTTTAACCGCCTCATTAAATGATCACTGATCTGGCAACTGGACATCTGGATGGACTTCTGGACTGGCTGAAAAATTGCTTGGTTGTCTTGCAGTTTGACCAGGTCAAAAATCTGATTTCCCACTTGGCCTCTTTCAGATCACTTTGTGCTTGTAAGTATTATTGGAGTAATATTGACATCCTGGCTTACTGAGCACACGATAGACCTGGATGTCTCTGCAGAATAGACCCATCTGCACATCTATTGTCTTTCCAGACAGTATTGTTGCATTTTTCTTGAGATTTTTGATACTACATCACTGGTAAAACCGATTATTCCACATAACGTTATTACAATTTGTAAAGTGTAAAACTGTAGTTTAACATCTGTTGTTATAACCAGAATACGCAGTTTAACAACTATTTGACCAGCCACACGATGCAATATACAGTTTCTAAACAGTGACGGCACTGTTATACGTTTATAACAATTTAACAACTGTTGTTGGACAGGCTGCTCAGGAGGACATTTATTATTGTGTAACAAGGTGTTCATTCAAAATTATTATACACAAATTATATGTCACTAAATCAGACACCACAGCACCATTATACTTCTGTTATTCTTCTGTAGAAAAAAAAGATTTTATAACTCAATAGCAAACATCGCCACTAAGAAAATAAAGAACTGCAGCATATAGTAATGCAAGTAATGCAATACAAGCTTGTCTTTTTAATTGGATATCTGTGATAACTGACTAATATGAGGTTTTATTAGCTTCAAGATGTACAGCAGACTGCATTGTCCAATAATAAGGACCAAGTGTTGTGTTGTTTCTTTTTGCCATTTTCTCTTTCTGCATTCTCTTTACCCAAATATTTCGAGGCAGATGGCCGCACTCCCTGGTTCTGCTGGTGGTTTATTTGTTAAAAGGGACATCTTTCTACCACCATGTACCAGTGTGAAGGGCTCTGAGATAAGTTTTTGGTGATGCTTAAGCAAAATAAATAAATAAATACATTAATTAATTAATTCCACCGATTCATTTTGTTGTCTGGGTCTGGATGACAGTTTAACAGTCTAGGACATCCATACATCCTTGCCACTTCCTCCAGGTCTTCTTGAGGTGAGTGGTTCCGAAGACATGATCGTGCCTGGGTCTGCCCCGGGGTCAGTTAGACATGCCTGAAATAGCTCATCTAGGTGGTGTCACGGTCAGGTATCCAAACTATCACGGATTACTCTTGTTGACGTGGAGGTACAGTGACTCTATTTCGAGCATCTGAAAAATGAGTGAGCACCTCAATCTATCCCTAAAGTTAACCTTACTATTATTCTTATTTACTACCTTTAAATAAGAGGTTTGATTTCTTTAAAGATTTTTATGGCGAAGGTTTTCACAGATTTCACAAATCTGTGAAAACCACAGATCTTTTGCTGTCTGTTGCAAATCTATTGCAATCTACATAAATTCACATGAACTATTTACGTTCACAATCCAGCCAGAGTCTCATAGGTTTGAAAGACAAAAATCAAAAATTCTTTCACAAATAGTAAAGTAGTTACTGCAGCAACTACTTGTAACTGTAACTGTATTGACAATGTAACTGCAGAATGACATAGATTCTTTGTAACCTTGCTTTGATATAAAAATATAATCAAACTACCAGTTCAGTCAAGTAATTTTTGACTGCAAGATTGCAGCATGTTCGCCAACTCTCTGCACTTACAAGTCAGATAACAGCTATCTGCAGACCTTTGCCAATCTGACTGAGCCATTGTTTGCAGACAGGTTGCCTCTCATCAGGTGACCTGCAATTGCCTTGGAGAAGATGGCCACTGAAACTACTTCCAATCTGTTGCAGAATGCAAAAAAAGTTGAACGCAATCATCAGTTTTTCCTACTCTCAAGGAGGCCCATCATTGGTGTTTTACTCTAGAGTGACTGAGCCATTAATGAACCAAAAGGAATCTGCAAAAGAGAAGACAACAAGCAAAAAAAACATCAAACCTCATATAATTTTTTTGTGCCTGTTTCATAAACCTTTCATCCCACTGTGCAGTGGAAAGAAAGTTCTAGTCATCTGATGGAGGTATAGCATGAAAATCTCTCGAGAGTCTTTAGGTAATTTTTCCTTGGTCCCAAGGGAACACTCTAGCTACATCTCTTTACCTTTATTTCTCTGCAGCCCTACAGCATAAGCAGCTTGCACTAAACTTACTTAATTGCTGTGATTCTCCACTTTACTCTCTGTAGTACAGCCAGAATCTCCTGAGACCAGTTTTGTAAAGAATAAAGTCACTTAGTAAGGTGTATGACTCAAACAAGAGAGAAAACACTTCAGATGATTAAAGGGTTTCAATGTGAAACTTTTATTGAGCCTTTTTGTCATCTCACAGAGATAATAATATATTAATACAATGGTATTACATTGCTGAA
Source organism: Perissodus microlepis (assembly GCF_051167445.1). NCBI lineage: Eukaryota > Metazoa > Chordata > Actinopteri > Cichliformes > Cichlidae > Perissodus > Perissodus microlepis. The sequence continues at coordinate 6,484,072 of NC_140465.1, forward strand.
TGAAGAAATCGTAGATTCGGTTAAAGACAAAGTATGATCATAAATTTAAGAGCAGGGATTTTGTTTCTTAAATATCAATTTGGGACATCATAATGGGATATTCCAGCCACAATAGTGAGAATAAATAAAGGGAGTCTCATGTAAGATGCACTTATTTAAAATTATATCCAGAAAAATAGTGAATACATAGAGAACAAAATGTGATGTTATATAGTGAATAATCCTAAATAAAAAGAATAGTGTTCACAAAAAAACATGGGAGACGCACCATTTTACACTCTTACCTAAACTTTACAGCACACCATACACAAGCTAGCCATATATCATACATAATTTAGGAGTCTATGAAAGACATTAAAATACATAATAGTAAATAAAAGTGAAACTTAAAACATGACAAACAAACTCAATTTTCTACTATTTTCAGCTATTTAGTATGATCAAAATGGAAATATTTCTCCCAGGTATTCAATAGAATCCTTTTTTTTTTTAATTATTTTTTTTATCTGTATTTAAAAAAGCTCTAGTCCTGATGTAATGCAATTATGTCAAATGTTCTTTTTTTCAGTGTTTATAATTTCAATTTGGGATGTATAACAGATGTTTATGTGACCGCTCTTCCTTTTTAATAAACTCTACATACAATCACATCAAGTGCAAAATACATTTCATGAAATGCGTTTGACACAAATAAAACTTTACAAATCTAATAAATGACATTCTACATTGTATCTTCAATATGTCTGCCCTTTTACAAAATAATTACAATCAACGTGTTTTAGACGGGTTCACAATAAGTTTAAAGAGCATTAATTTAATAAGGCAAAGCAGATCTTACAACCTACACACCAGGTTAACTGGTTAACTTTTTTTCCACTACACAACCTCTTTAAGCAGCAAATCCAAGTATTTCTTTACATATATTTAAAAAGAATCATGTGCATTTTGTCGCTTAACATCAACACAGGAAACATTTATGGTCAGTTCAAGCTGAAACATGGACCGGGGAGGCAGCAGTATGACACATGTTTAACTGAAGAATCTGTACAGTTACAACCCCCCCCAAAAAACCAACACGATTAAAAGCAATGACCGGTACAGAGTGCAACAGGAATTATCTTCAACAGTCCAACTGCTGTACAGATGAGCAAATAACTGGCCTCTCTTTTCTGCTAAATACCCCCTTTTTGGGTCACATTAGCCATTATCTGGTGTAATGTAATTATGTCTGTGTGTGTGTCTAACAGTCAGGCAGAGCTTCTGCTTACAGAGCAGCGTTTCTCACAGTGGACACTTTCATTTGTCATAGTGGGAAAAGGCCCAGCTGGTAATTATTAACAGTAACAATGACTCTGTTCCACTCAGGTGTGTAAGCAAACAATGCCGCTGAGGCGCTGTTGCACAATAGCAAGCCTAACTTGAACTAGAACACAGCCAGTGGATGAAATGCAGTTGTTATAAAAGTGAGCTGTTACATTTATCAAACGTGCCCAGGTGTAGTGCTTAATTTCCCAAAGCAGGGGAATAAAAACAAAAAGAAAAAAACTGCTAGATTTTTATGACTTTTATTAGAGAATCCAAACTGGTAGATTTCAAGAATATATATATATACACACACACATATATATATATATATATATATATATATATATATATATATATATGTTGTTGTTGTTTTTTTTACATATGTGAAAACAGGTGCACAAAGCCTTTTGTGGCTCCAGAGCGAGCTGTACTAAATCTTATAAACAGTTTCAAGTGAAGCTGGGTATCAAGCTAGAAAGAATTGAGTCTACTCGATCTCTGGAGCCTGCCTCTCGTCTGCGTGCGCCTAGCAACTCAAGGCTACAACAGCATAACCCACAAGAATCACTCAGAGAATGTTTGGTGTTCAAAGTGCATTGTGGGTAATGCACTCAGCAGCTGAGTGGGGAAAAAAAGGACGCTGGGCATCATTCACTTATGTGTGTAGAAACATTTTTGCCCATCCCACAAAATAAATGCACATGCCAAATAACTGTCAAATTCAATATCAGTAAATCAGAATCTAAATCAAAAGATCTTGTTTGCTGTTTGCTGTGCACATGTTTACCTTGGGGTGGTTCATGCAGAAAGAGGAGACACCTGCACCATTAAAGCAAACAAGCAGGAGAAATTCTAACTGAAGAATCTGAAAGAATAGATAACAGTATAGAATAGTATATTAAAAAAAAGGTTAATATTAGTGTTAATTTTGATGTACTTTCTTTAAATGTCCTTACCATCAGGTATTTAAATGCATAGGCATTTTTATTTGGAGATATACTGAAAATGCTGATCAATGAAACACACATACCAATGACTTGTATTATTGTTGCTTGTTACTTTGACTTACTGATGTGGACACCGACACCGTGTACCTGTAGCTGACTTTTTGGATGAACCTATAGCACTACTATATTTGTGCATGCTTAAAAACAACACTTAACAAAGTAAATAAAGGAAAGTGAATGACTGTTTTATCTGTTCTTAGAAGCTAGGGCAAAAAAAAGTGGAAATGTAGAGTCGAATGGGGAAACTGGGACACGGACCTGCCCTGTTCAATTCTCAGTGCACGATAAGAAACTCATCTTCCCATGTTTATCAAATGCATGCATCCTGGAGGGTTGCAGTGGTCCTGAAAATTGCCAGATGAAAATGTTTTGTAATTGTGCTGTTGCCTGTGAGTAGCGGTCCGGCCACGGATTCTGTGGGGCATTTGACAACCTGTCAGAATGGTTTCATCATTCAGCTTTGGAAAATTTCTACTTCCGCTGCTTATTCCATAAATCTGATGGAATAAGATAAAAGACAATCTTACACTGTTTTCATTCTTTTGTCTAGAGCTGATTATAAAGGCATTAGAAGCTACAAAATGAACATAGAAAATATCACGAGGGAGGGAAAATGAATTGAAACTGGAAACACAAATCCTTTTGAGTTGAGACCTATAAAGAAAAGAACACAAAGTATAATGTTAGCAAAGAGATTCAAGACATAACTTCTGTGTCTTTTTTGAGTTTTGGAGTTTAGATATGGAAAAATTACAGCACTGAATAGAGGAGAAGTGTTTACATTATGATGTATGTTTAGCTTCTTAACACATTCGTTGTTTGGTTCACAGTGTTTCTAGCGTGTCCTGATCAGTCAAAGTGCCGTTTTTTGTTTCCTAAAATTTCAGAACTTCTATATTAACATGCAAAAAGCTGATGTTGTTTATCTCTCTTAATCTTTCGACTTAAAGATGTCAAACTGTGTCTGTTCTTTGAATGACTGAGGTTTAGTAACAATGAAAATAGACAGTTGTGTGTTGCACATTTCTAAATGATTAAGCTTATTATAAAAGCTCTGCTACGTTTACATGGAACTGCTGATCGATCACAGTCCGCAGTCGCCAGCATCACTACGGGGGCAAATTTCACTGGTTGACTGGCCAGGTTGCACCCATAGGTGTGTGTGGCTGCACTTAGCACAGGTTTTCCTTTCACAGCTGAGAGGTTCGCTAGATAAGGATTTGGGGCAAAATACTGCATTGTTTTTTTTTTTTTGCAGTTTGTACATCAGAAACTGATCAATAAATTATAGTTTCTATACATAGCTTTGAGAGGTATTTGCAGAGAGTGAAGTTAAGATAAACTGAGAATACTGGAAAGTCTAACTGGTGCAAAAGTTTTGCAAAACATCAAAGCAGTTGTAAAGTGCATGCATGTAGAAATCTGAGTGGTGAAAATTTGCTGAAGTCCAGAATATAACAGAGAGGCATTCTTAAAAGCACTTAAAAGTGATTGTGAATGGCATTTCTCCTTATATATTCAGAGGCTTTTTTTTTGGTTCTCCATCACCCAGCTCATGATAGTCTTGTGAACTTAAGAAACAAGGCAACTGGACTTCTTTAGGTTTTTGAAGAGATTTTGCTCCTCATCCAAGAGGCTTTCTGAGTTATAGAACTACTGGTGGAGAGTCCAAGGTAATAAACCCCTACTGGGGCTGTCCCCCTTGAAGTGGTCCTGAGGGTTGTTAACCCACTATTGATCATATGAGTCATTAAATGAGCCAAGAAAAAAAAAGCCACGGATCATTCCTGTCACTGGGGCCGACAGGTGAAACCTTAGCGAGACTTTGCCCCACCCCATCATTATATGAGTTATTGAGGTTACCAGAAGCAAAGTATGAATGGAGGTTGAAACACCTGTGAAGGGATCTCAAGATAGGTGGCTGATCAGTGTCATAAACCAACACCTCTGTTCAACAGTGGACATTCATAGTGGGCATAGATGACCTGCTTTCCTTCTCTCAAACCATCTGTCTTCTTTGCTAGTGTTCACATCCACACCAATGTGAACACTGGCATCCTCAAAAGAGTATTCGTTCTCCTTTAAATGCAGGTGTACGGCTGGATCTTGTGCTGCTCAGGTGGCTCTCCTATGCTGTACCAAGTGTTTGTGGAGTGGCTGTTTGGTTTCTCCGACGTCTGAGCACTCCTCACTGCATATGCTGTGTTGTTCAACCAGTGTTTGGTGTTTTCTCCTTGGAATGAACCAGGAAGTTCAGTTGCCTTCTTTTCAACCTCTCAAGAGGATAACTTAAGAGGATCTTTCTCAGCCAAAAAAATAATTTGTTAACTGTTTTAAAGTAACGATAATCATTTGCTTTATTTTTGAGAGTAAGATGAAATATGTGTATCATTACCTTTAGAGGGACTGGTTGTATTTTTGATCTTTGTACAGTAAGGCTACCTGTTTTTATTTCTCGTATTCACTGTGCTGATCTAAGCTAAATAACGTTTGACTGCAGCTCTGTAGACGCTGCACAGATAACACTCTGATATTGTGTTTCTCCAGCTTCTCTGGGGAAAAAAATGAATGAAGCACCTCTTCACTTTAGAATTTAAATGGCTATAGCTTTCCTGGCACAGGCTATCTCGTAGCTTCCTTTGCACTTATGCACTGCTGTACCTCTTTTAAACTGTACTCTTCATTTAGAGTTTTTGCACTTATCGTATTAAATTCCATGAAACCTTATCCATATAATGTTAAATATGCCAATGGGTGTTTTTTGAGCTATATTGTAACCTTGAATTTTATTTTGAGTCACTTTGTTTTTAGGAAAATGGACAAAGACAAAATCTGCTTTAGTTGAGAAATTGTCATAACAGAATAGTTGTTTAATTAGGTTTCCTGCTGATGATTTACACAGAAAGAAGCAGAGACACGAGTCAGAGTGACTGACAACTGAAGATCAGAAGCTGCAGATACTCCCGACAGGCAAGATGTTTAATTTCAGATTTTAATTTTACCTGCCTAGCTTACCTACTCTGATAACACATTTAGTTTTTTTTCCCCTTAACCCATCTCTTTAGATTTACATGGAAAACATTTGATTTTTATTTAAAGAACACCCATTTAGTTGAATCAGACATCTACAAATGTAAAAAGGTCAACATATATATGTGTGTGTGTGTGTGTGCATTTGCTGAACTATATAATAAATAAAAGGTTAAATAAAGTCATAATTATTTCTGGCAAAGTCAGCTTGTTTACATTTCTCCTCGTCTGTTTCCCAGGTAACGCCAATGCTTAGCCCAGTGATCAGCTACACCCATCAGCTACACCTAAACAGAGACTGTGCTTTATGTTTTCATGATTCATCTGAAAAAGATGAAAACATGCTTCATATTTTCTCTTGTTGGCATTGATTGAGAGACAGCTGTGTTTTAAAAGATGGCTTTTATAGCTCTTTCTACAGTTTGTCTTACATTTATGTTTCCACTCACTCTAAAGACAGAAATGTGAAACTGAAAGAGGATATGTTTGATCTACATGTCTTTGCTAATTGCAGGTAATATTCCAAATTGCAAAATTAGTTAGAACAAAACAGATTACATGATTATAATCACTAACACATTTATTTTGACCATTAAACAGATCTAAGCTTCAGCCTTTTAAACTCTTTATTTTGTCTGAAGCAGGAAATCAAAGCAGTACGTCAGCTTTACCTGATTACATTCTGGGGTCTTAATCGTGCCAGAGTCTACTAGTTGATATTTTCATTGAGACTACATAATACAGTGTGATTGTACATCAGCTCCAGCGCTCCAGAAACTGGCAGATAAAGTTGAATTGTTTAACAATGTGATCACACCACAGCTGCCAACAGTTTTTAGACCAAATGAGATGTTTAATATCACAAATAAAGTGCTGTTTACCCTATCAATGGAGATCTATCACACCATCAACTACTCATCATTGTCAGTATATTTGCCAAAATGTTGAGCTACGGTAAGTAGCTCTGAAAAAACAAAACAAAAAAAGCCCCAAGAGCTAAAAAGCCCAACGTTCTTGGGTGAGATATCTGTGTACATTTTGTGTCTCTTCCTCTTGGTTGCATGGCACAGTCTAATTACAATTTATATGTGTATTCTGAAAGCCTTGTTCAAGCTACAGTAAAGCTGATAAACAACATCAGTCACACAGGGGATTAGTTACACACGGTGCACCCATCCCACTGCTTCTCTGCCTAATTCTCTGCTCCAATCATTTGCATGCTGTGGAGTGTATGGAACTTACTGGACATCTTTGGTATGCGGATGGGACCGCTGCTGGTGCCATCGCCCCCTTCGGTCAGAGCTTTGATCTCAATGAGGTAGTCCTCTCCAGAGGGGATTTTCAGTTCCAAGCTGGTCTTATTGGTTTCCAGTACAGTGGTCCTGTCATGCCAGTTCTGGCGATACACAACCTGGAGGACAAAATGCAATTCTTTAGTCATAACAGTGAGATATTAAACTTTTTTTACTCCTCAACAGAAAAATTTGTAACTTCATTCAACGTATCAAACTAGTGTGTAAAAACACACATTGCAAATCCAAGAGCGGCGCATGATACTGTTGCTTCATCTTGGTTATACAATCCTATCTCTAGGAGGTAATGAATTCAAAATGCCACACGGCATGACAGGGATGATTTGGCTCGATGACTCAGGGACTTGAGAACAGAACCTCAGACATCATTTTTGCATATTTACTTGTGTAGCTTCACCATCATTAAAACGCAGCAGAACGTTTTATTTAGTCCTCCGAAAGAAACACAGTGCAGAGAGCCAAACTGCAAATTTAGTTAAAAAAAGAAAAATATGCAAGGAATATTGACAGTATTGTCTTTGTGAAATCTTTACTCGAGTCGTGTCTGCAAAAGAGCCGGCTAAAGACTATGTACGATGTATGTGCATCAGGTAAAATAAGTATTGAACAAGTCACCAGTTTTCTAAGTAAAAATGTTTCTAAAGGTGCTACTGACATGACAAGCTCATTAGATGACGATGATAACCCATTCAATCCACACATGCAAACTCCTCTGTCTGAAATCATGCGAGCAGCATCTGGTCATGACTGCTATATGGTGAAATGATGTTCTTTCTGCTTCCACATTAATACCCCGACAGTGCTCACTGCAACCTGCAGTAGCTTAGAGTTCTTCTGTAACCAATGCCCTCAATACGTTTTGCAACAATAAGGCTGCATAGGTCTGAGAGGGAAGGACGGTAAGCACAGGACCCACTGGAGGATATCAGGCCCTCAACCCACTTTCATAAGGTCTCTGATTGTTTGGAGGTCATTGTGTAGGCCACCCTTGTAAAAGGAGATACCAATGATAGTGATGGGTTAAGGACCTTCTATGGCCCTGCTCTAACTACCTGTCTCCTTGAGACTGTGCCAAGAGAACTAGCAATAGCACATAATGATGTACCATCCTAGAGGTAGAGGAGTTGGACTACCTGTGTGTGTGTCTTGTATGTATATATATATAAATCACAAACAGTGTGCTTTTCCACACAAAGTATGCAAAGTGGATCAAATATGATTCATCGTTTTACTGCTTGGAAAAACTTCATTCCTTTTGCGGCATGACGCCTTTCATTTTATCACCTGGAACAGATCTTTTAATTTTGAAAGGCCAGACAGGGCCAATCCATAATGTAACACTGGAGTGCTGAGGTCTATCTTTCCGCTGCAATGAGAAAGCCATTTATTGAGATGACAGCTGCTGAGGCTCTATTTGTTTCCCCAGTTCTGGACTTTCTGCTGTTATTCTGACAAACTCACCTTGTATCCTGTCACCTCGGACTCATTCTCCATCGCTTTGACATGTTCCCAATTTAGAAAGATCTTAGAGTTGGTCAGTTTCCATTCAATACTCCCTGGAGGGTGACTTGGTGCTGCAAGACATGTAATTACACAGACAGAAGATTTACAGATGAATGCGTGTCAGTGATCGTATTCTCTAAGCTAGTCTGCACGTAGCCCATTATGAATTTTACATCATATAGTCGTCAACCTTAAAGAGCACACCGGAGAAAAATGAAGGTGCATGACTTTTGACTATCCACAGGAAATCAAACTACTTGATTAGAAATAAACACGGTGTAGGAAATCATTTGCAGTCTCATGTGCAGTCCTGTGTCCTAATATAGATGGCAAACTGTATAAGGATACTGATTATGCAGATTGGCTCTTTTCAGAATCTTATATGCAATGTAGGTGGATCATAATTAGTGATAATTACTGATTTATGAAGGCAGAAATGGTGCAGAGTGCAAAGTACAATTTCATTTGTTTCCTATGTTCGGTTTTGCATTGTGAGTTTTGAAATATTTATTTTTCCTATCTATTATGTTAATAGTTACTATTGTTACTTAGATTTACAGTTATTTTATTTTATTGGGTTTATTTTGGTTTCATTTTATTATTTTTTTTATATTTTGCTCACCTCATTTAAACAATTTACATGTCATATATCATATTTGTTGTGTTTAACCCTAAACCTGTGGCTGCTGTATTTTGACTGTCACCTAAGCAGAGTGAAATAAATCTAAGTTGAAGTGGTGAGTTGCCTTCACACCTAAACAGAAACATTGATGTAGTCAGAGGTTAAAGTGGGATTTGGCAGGTAGAGGAACTCTAATATCAGTTGCAGTGGCTCAGCATGGGGAAAAGAAGAAGAACTAGTTTCTATTGAGAGCTCCAGTAGATTTTCTTTGTATACCAGCTGTGATCAGCTGACCTGCTACTGCTGCTCTGAGGTTTACTGGTCTTTGTGGATTTGCACAGCTGAATTGAACAGGATGTAGCTCAGTATTTCACAGCTATCTTGGCTGATTTCAGTTCTCTACACTGACAGTATACTGCATATAATGTTTTTATACTAGACAGTGGAAAGTTTGTGTAAAGGTGGAATACACTGCAGTATTATAGGCATTATCAGATTAAATTCTGATTCATCTACACTTTATGCAACCTAACAGTGACCATGAACACCACAGCTTTATTATACATTCACCACGGTACAGAAAGCGAACCTGTTTCACAACAAAATAAATAAAAAAAACTTCACATCATACAGATCCAATATCTGATGTAATAAACAAGGACATTAAATGTAAGCTTTAAATCTGCAGTTTATCAAATGCCTCTGAGTAGTCCTTACCTTTAAATCTAACCTCTCTTCTTCCTTTCTTTCCTCATCTCTCAGTAAAGTCACCGCACAGTCTTTTCTCTCCCTGTGAAATATAGCTGCTGTACCTTTAGCTAGCAGAAACTGTGCGGCAGACTGCATACAACCAGTTTGTGTGTTTGCTGTTATTTGTTGAGCTGATAGGAACGTTGCATTTGAAATTACCTGCCACATTAAAAAACATTGTTCCCCTCAGGATTATCTTTTGTATCATTGTTCTCTTTATTTAGGCTCAAATTGATTCGATGTTTGAAGGCGCACAAAGCTGGGAAATAAGAACCTTATTTAAATGCGTTAAAGCTAAAGTAAGGAGGCTCTTTAGAAAATGTAAGCAGTAGAAAGTACAGATGTTTGTGTAAATATGTTCAAAGATAAAGTAAAAAGTTGTCAGTAACCTTACTTTGTTACTTCTCACCTCTGACCAAGGCTATTTTAGCAAAGAGTTAGCTTTTCACCTTTTCCGTCTGCACACACTTGTTTAATCAGTATGTCCACCACACTATTCTTACCAACATGGTCTCATTCTGGGGCATCACATGATGCCATTCTGTCAGATGCCACCTGCGTCACCCTTGATATACGCCATGAGATAACAGCCTTACAAATCCCTGAAAAGTCAGTATAAGAACATAGAAGAGATGCTGATAGTCAAGAGCCCAATGTGTCCAAACTGTTACATGTTTGAAGTTAAAACAGGTGTGACTGTAAAGGAGCTGAAAGATCCATTCTGAGTGTGCTTTTAATAAAAGCAGTCATGGAGAAAATGTACAATTTCCCTGTGGTACAAAAGTGTATTATAAAGTGTGGAGGATGTAATAGATTAAAGCTTCAGTTGTTCCATAATCAAATGAAGTTTTTACGACTGATAAACACATTTCATGTTTGTCTATATTTAAGGGATAATAAGAAAGGACGGGCTTTTGAAATTAAGAAGCTCGAACCCGAAGATACTTTGAAGCTGAGCCTTTTATTGTCTTCAAAGACATGTTTGAATAGAAACCTGCACCGAATAGGGGCCTGCTCATCAGGTTATCTTTTAATGAACTACACTAACAGGAGGTCTTGTGGACACATTGATATTGCATTATTGAAAGAATCGGCCCAATCTTACAGCCTGTAGTGATTTCTAATTTATTAACAGCTCTCTTTTGTTTTCACACAGCTATCACACAGGAAACGAGTTTAGCAAAATTCTTAATTCTTTCATTTAGGTTTTTAGCTTAGTTTAATAGACAAAGGTACAAAACTTTTGACTTTATAATCAGAAAAAAAGTAACTTGTAAATTGGTGTTTGTGAAAAAGAAAATCAAAGAGTGTAAGAGAGGCAGCTGTGATGTAGGTGTATGTGTGAATGTTACCCTGAGGTGAGAAACAGCTGGAATAGCTGGAGGCTTCAGTAGTCTGGTAATTAACTGTAGGGGTGTTACAATAGAAATGTGACAGTATAGACGGCTTTCTTCCTGAAAAGATGGATTTGCTGCACAACTATTTGGGAGAATATGACTGGATGGGTATGAGTGAGTAAACAAGTACCACTTAAAATCAATATTATATGAAAATAAATCACTAGCTTTAGTAATATTCTGCAGAAATTAAATATTTAGGATAAATAACTATATGATATACTTCTTGACCCCCAAATTAATTGGAATTTACTTTAAATCATAATAAAAGTTTAAATTCTTGAAACGAATGCATCCTAGGACCTGGCGTCCACATATGTGGACATCACATTTTTGGTTATTTAGACAAAAATACTCAATTTTGCTCTACAAGGGCCTGATATCCACTTATGAGGACATTATACTGCTACTGTTCTATCAAAATTTTAAACGAATATCCTCATATGTGGCTCTTATTTTTCTTAAAAAACAAAAATAAGGTAAAAAAAAAAAATCTGGTAATTCTTTGTTTTTACATTCATCGGGCCCCAATTAGCCAAAATATCAAAGAGAAATTAAAAATGCATGCTGTGGAAGAGTTCGGGTCTTAGGAGGTTAAATACATTTTGATTGTAGGGTTTAGGTTTATAAAAGAGGTATTCAAAAGCCCCTTATGGTAAAAAGCAGATATAATATATTAGACATAATATAATATTGGGAAGATCTCCAGCTGGTCTCAATGAAGTTGATAATATATTTTATGAATCTTAAAAAGTATTCAAAAAGATAACAAAAGTGTGTGCGAAAACGAATCACCCGATTTAAATAAATGGAAATGTATAAGAATACAATTATAGGAAAAAACAATACATGCAAATCAATGAATATGGAGGATGTATTTGAAATCAACAAGAAAAGCGCTGTGTTAATGAATCTTGAAGCAAATGATTGTAATGAACTGCTAAATATGTTTTCCTCAATTTCTATGATGAACCACAAACCCTTAAATTTATATTCACAAATCTGACTGTGTATTTAATGATTATTAGGATTTTTTCCATATATTATTGCAAACTCTGATGGTAAATATTATAATTAATGATTGTAAACATTGTGATTTGACATCAATCTGATGCACTCATCAGAATAATTTTTTTGTTTCATGGAACAGGTAAAAAGCATGAAGTTTAAGTATAAATACAGTACTTGCTTATATTTAAACATATTTATTTCAATATGGCCCCTAACAGCATGCTGAAATACTATCCTAACATGATCTCAGTTTTAATATTCCTGCTATTAGAAGGATAATAATAGTGATATTATTGGTGTGAGTAATTACCTCAGTCTCAGCTGTTACTGTGTAAGACAGTATTATCATCATTGGGCACATATCGAGTATGTCATATCTAAACTCCATTAAACAGACTCAAACGTATTTTTTTTTTAAAAGAAAGACCCTCGAGTCAACATGAAAAAAGCGGTTAAAGTAAATAGATCCCAGTTTTGTGTGTGGACTCACGTGGTTTCTTGGTGGTGATATTAAAAGGTGGGCTGCAGGGTCCAAGTCCAGCACTGTTCTGGGCTCTGACTGAGATCAGATAAAGTGTGCTGCCCTTCAAGCTGGAGAGCAGAGCTGTGCAGTTGATAACCCTCACTCTGTCTGCTTCACTCTGCTCCAATCCTTCCTCCCAGAAGAGAACCTGGACCAAAGAGACATGAGTTACCACAGACCTCTGAGCATAGTGCCTACCTTTTCATTTTTTCCTTTTAAACTGTCAAGGTAGCTTCCACCCTGACTGGCCATTAAGATAGTCACATCATGATTATGAAGTAAAACATCCCGCACAATGTCATTTCAGAGTGCATATGCTGTAGATTCAAAGTGCATATGTATGTTTAAGCAGTACCAGCAGACATATAGTACAAAGGAACAGACCTATGGATAAGATACAGATATCAGGTTTAAAGGAGCATCACTTTAGTGCTTCCACTTTATCGACTTAGCTATTGTAAGTCTCCGATCAGTCCAACACGTATTTTCAAACTACCAAATGATACTGTATCAGACAATCAGCAATATCACAAGCAGCAGTGAGAGTGAACAGTACCAGAGCTTGTCAGAATCTGTATTCACTGAGAGACTGTTTATGACCCAAACACAAGACAGGGAAATGTCAAACAGATGGTCTGAATGTAGGTACTTATTTAACTGAGTGCACACACGGTTTTTTAGGATCTTGCTTGGGAGAGGCAGATTAGCAATAGGGCCTGGAGTTGCTGATAACAGATGCATCCAGGGTGTTTTCTCCAACTGAATTTTAATTATAGAAGTATTTTCAGACACTTGGGAAAAATCTCTGAAATACCTGAGCACAAGAAGTTCACAGTTCTTATAGCACCTCTGCAAAGAATCTAAACACTCACTCAAAGAGGGATCGAAGAAGGCTTAAGCTGTCTTGCTGAATCTTATGCTGTCTAATAGAGACAGTGACAGTGAAATATGTCATACCTGCAACACAAATTGTGGTTGTGTGTGGTAAACATGAACAGTAAGTGCTGCTGATTTTACATTATATTATACATCCCAATACTAGATAACCAAGCAGGACAGGTGCTGTTTGAAAAGGAAAGAGCTGTAACTACAAATTAGGACGCTGTACATCTTTCCTTTTCTTAGTATGAAGTTAATTCATAAAAAGTGTCACATTGCATACGTGTGGAAATATCCATCCATCCATCCACTGGAGCGCTAGTAGTGACACAGCAAATTTTTGGGAGTGGGGTGGGGGGTGTCACTGCATTGATGCAATGCATTTCTATTGATGGCCTCACAATATTCTACTGATTTTGCAGTAAAAAAAAAAAAAAAAATCTAACAATGTGCCAAAATACAATGTCTATACTTTATATTATAAAGGTTTAAGATTAATGCAGCCGCTTGGTCTGAAAAGTGAAACCAATATGGAAGTGCCTGCATTCTTTCTATTGGCCTGTGGGGGGCGACTCCGCTGGATGCAGAAGTAGATTGCTTGTATAATTATTTACATCATCAAAAATCTTCCTGATGAATTTATGGTTTAAAATATCTAGATATATTACCATTATGGGTAATTCTACTAACTGTATATTAGTATATTTAAGCTTTGTAAAAGTGTGCGGTTTGTCATTTGTGGGTTTTGTTTTTCTTTAACAAATAACAGATGGACTGTAAAACTTTTTATGGTGCAACACCGGGCGATTTGACCTGTGGGATCATGCCTATTTGGACACAAAGAAATGTACTATGCCCATTACTTATTCATGCGTACAGTCAGCATATAGGAGGTGCTGATCCTTCTGTCAAGCTGATGCTGGTACACATTTACAAGATCTCTTCCAGGTCAAGGTGATGGGAGCTTGGATATATCTTTGCCCTATACATCTCTCTTACAGACTGCTGACTTGTCTGTGAGACAGACTGTGCCCCATTGAACAAGAAACAAATGTTTCTTCAAAGGTTTTTCTTGCACTTGACCACAACTTGAAGCAAATAAACATCCCAGTATCTAAAGCTGAGCAACCGTCATCCTCCTCTCAACCACGAGCTGCTTCAGAAGGAGCAGTACATCCCAAGAGCCTCACAACCACTACACTTCAGTGTGAGAGGCTGAAGTTGTGCTACCTCTGCTGGAAATATATGTTCTTTGGCTTGAATGCAGACCAACAGTGCTTTGATAAGAATTGATAAGAATTTAGCTATTCTGATTCCGTTACCAATGTCACTTATCGATTCTCATTGGGTTCTGTTTCTGTATATTGGAGGTATTTCAGTGTTGGCGTCATTACTCCAAAAAAGTAATTATTACACAGAAATCTTTTCTTAAAAGTAATCCAGTATGTTACTTAATTAAAGAAAGTAATTTGTTATACTAATTGTTACATTACTTTAATGTTACTCTGTAAAATGACCTGAAAGGCACTGTCTCATAATTACCATTAAACAGTATGGCTGCAGTCCCACACACCCTGATGAGGACACACATATGATCTCTCTGTTAGTATTACACCACGGCTCTCTTAGTAGAACAAAAAGCTGACGTCACAAAGCAAAAAGAAAACGAGCACAAACTGCTCAGCCTGACTGCTCATCAGTTTGTTACCTGCTTACGTTCAGGTTCTGGCTGCTGGGCTGAGGTCGGCATTCACTCAATTTTAACGTCACCCTGGGTTCTCGGCTAGCTTAGCGTTAGCATGTTGTCTGTGCCGGGTTTTCTGGAAATCCATCCTATCACAACATCCTACCTGTTGTTTCTGCGTATGAGCACAACATGAAATTAAGCGCCAAACCGTCCTACCTTCGTGAATATGAGCTGCAAGCATAGTCAAAGGAGCTTGCAAAGAAAAGCGTCTGGACTGCTTTAAGTTGCTTGAAGACGTTTCACCTCTCATCGGAGAAGCTTCTTCAGTTCTAAGGTCAAATGGTGGGGAGTCCCAGATTTAAACCTGGTGGGAGTATCCCCCCACAGAGGGACAAAAGGACCCCCTGATGATCCTCTAATCGCCTGAGCCAAGGTGTGAAACTGGGTGTGGGTCCCAATCAGCCAGGGTTTCGGGTGAGCTCGTTGTGAAACCTGGCCCCACCTTATCATGCGAATTCCTGAGGTCAGATGGCCCAGGATGTGAGTGGGCGTTAAGGCGTCTGGGGAGGGAACTCAAAACTGGATTATAGATGGCAGAGAGTTGGTGTCGTAAACCACCGCCTCTGTTCAAAGATGGTCGCTCACAGTGGACATAGATGGCTTCTTTCACTCCTCTTTCAAACCATCTGTCCTCTCTGTCCAAAATGTGAACATTGGCATCCTCGAAAGAGTGTCCTTTATCCTTAAGATGCAGGTGGACTGCTGAGTCTGGGGGGATACTCCCACTAGGTTTAAATCTGGGACTCCCCACCATTTGACCTTAGAACTGAAGAAGCTTCTTGGATGAGAGGTGAAACGTCTTCAAGCAACTTAAAGAAGTCCAGACGCTTTTCTTTGCAAGCTCCTTTGACTACAATGACCTGGATGACTGAGAACCTTCACAGACAGCTACAAGCATACTTCGACGGGTAAAATTAAGTGGCAAACCGTCCTATCTTTATGAATATGAGCCAGAAGCATACTCTGATAGGTAAAGTTAAATGGCAAACCGTCCTACCTACTTAAAATTTATGCTGGAATTATTGTGTGACAGTAGAAATGTGCATAAACTATGTACAGTAGGACGGTTTGCCAAAGTAGAACCGGTGCTTGCAGAGAGGCAAAGTTGTTACAGCATAATGTTGTTGTTTCGAATGAAGCTCTTAGGTTCTGTGATGATCAATAGCCCCTTATCACAGTTGGCATGTTGACCTTTCACAGTAGGAATGAGCAGGTGCTAATGAACTTAAAGATCTAATATTAAAGTGTAGACACGACAATATGACGGGGATTCAGCATACACAGAGCCCTTTAGCTGAAGCAGCTTCATGGGATTCTGCCATTTATTCACCATGTATTCACTTTTTCATGTATTTACTTTTTCCTTTTGTATGCCATCATAGTTTTAATGATAATGACTATCGTTATTAAAAGCATGTTTTGGCATTTTTCAACTTTTGATTGGCAATCATGGAGTTTGCTGAGTTTTTTTATTTTTTTATTTTAGGAATTTAACATCTAGAGCTGTAATTTGGACACTGTGCACTCAGACGGTGAAGGCGTGACCAAGTGCTCCTGCTATTTTGGTTCATGCGGCTGAAGCAGGGCTGGACAAAAGTTTGGGTGGAATGGAAGATAAATTGAAGGGTGTGATGATGACTCATTACCCTCTCAGTCAGTCACATTTCTGCTCTCGTACCTTTCAAACTGCTGTTCCAATCAGAAAGGCATAGGAAGAAAATGTCGCTTGGGACTGACCTCAAGTGCAAAATGGTGTTGTGTAGAAGTGCAGTTAGGTAAGAAGTGATTGTTCTGAATTTTTGGCATACAAATTTAGAGGTACATTTCCTCATCTTATTTTAATGGTTTCTAAGTATTTCTCTAAAGGGGCACATAGAAACCACTTTTCTTTAGCAAAAAGACTGACTTGAAGTGTAGTTGTCATCCTCTAAGCAGACATATAAGATGGCACTTCACTGAAATCAAAGACACTGCTAACATAAGTAGTATTTGTCACCTAACATACATGGAGGGCTCTTTATGTGTGACAGACTGACAGCTGGTTGTTCCGCTTCAAGACTTGACCATAAAAACACTAGTTTTTAGTTCACTTCTATTGGGGTTTCTCCTTATTAACCTGACTCCTTAGTTCCCCATCAGTACAAACCTTTGATAAAATAACTCTGAGGAAAGTGCTGCATTTTGGCACCATGTACGAACAGGATAATATGAATGTGCAAAGCTCTCCAGCTTCACTCCCCCTCTTCCCTCTTTGGCTGTAAAGAGGAACTTGCTGTGGGAGGAACGGGTATCCTCTTCTGGGAGATTAAAGAGCAACTACAGATGGAGGTTATTTCTGGAATTCCTCCAGAGGACAACAGGTAAAAAGTTTTTAGGCCAATCCAACTATTTTCTGGGACTCTGGAAAAGTAGATGCTTCGCTTAATGTCACTATGGTACTTGCAATAAAGACACTTTCTTTAAAGCCTGTGAATAAAAGACTACCATCATTTAGTTACTGACTGATTTTCAAAGAGCAATGATGTGACTTTTCTTTATATGTACCCAATTCAAAATTTATATTCACAGTGCTTAGTTAAGGAAGTGCATAACTGCCCTGGAGTTTGCAGTAATATAGAAGTAAAGGAGCTCTGATGCTACCCAGCAGGTGTAGGATTCACATAGTGTCTACACATTATAAAACCAGCACATTAGCAGAGAACAAGCTGCAGCTTGCATTCAGTCTCTTGGGACACGTAACAGTGACATGTAATGGAAAAAATTTGACTTGAAGTGTAAAAAATACTAAAAAAACACAGATGAAAGGCCTCCTGTGTAGCAACACAGCTAGACTCAGCCACACTTTGGATGATGCTTTCAAAGCCCGGAGAGTCGGTTCCTGTAATAACACCGCAGACAGGGAGGCTGAAGACACACAAACCAAGCAGATCTCTGTCTGTGCATCTGCACTGCTGATTTAAAGAAAGTGGCTCTAATTTCTAATTTTTGTTAGATAAACATTTTGTTAGGTTCACATAATGACTTGTATGTGACCAGCTAACAAATAGTTGTTATCATTTTGCATATCTCCTCACCTCTTTACAGCTTATTCTTGTCGTTTTACCCACTTTACTTACTGGTTTAACCACACCACCACCAAACGTGTTCACACCAGACGGCAGACACAAATACTCACTAACATGTAACAGTAGTCCAGCATGCAATGGAATGAATTACATGTTGGTGGTAAAGAACAAAACACAGCTAATAAAGAGTGAATCTAGTTAGCACACAACAGCTAATTTATTAGCTCCACCTAGCTAAACATAATGCAATCTATACTATCTAATGTAAATGTTACAATGTCTAGTTTTTGTCTAGTAAAAAAATATTTCAGAGACCTTTTGATATACTTTTGGCTGCTCACTTACTTCAGATGGCACAGTTTTTACACTGGTTGCCCTTCCTGACACAAACCCTACCATTTATCTTGCGCTGGTGACCCCCTGAGTCTGAGTTTGTGTCTCCTCCTGTTGTCAAACTGGGTAATTTTCTCATAGAAGGCAAAGGTATTAACATATATACCATGGGGTCACAAGACTCCTTGATACAAAATGTGCTAAACCCTAAAAAATGTATTCATAGGTGTTTCTCTTATTTAGTCTAGCCTCACTGATTTAAACAGGATGGTTAACAGAAGTTAAACAGAAGTATCTTTTAGGTGTAACATAACTGATTTAAGCAGCACCACAAACTTTAAACAGATTACACGAAGCCCCTCACTGAATTATAAGAGCACCTGAATATTATGACCTTTATCCAGGGGTAATTTCTAGCAACTACAACTGTTGTTTTAGACCACATTAGCTTTAGCACAGTGCTCCTAATACACTGGCAACTGAGTGTGAGTGATAATAATGTGTCAAGTCCAAAAAGATTGCAATTGCAATGTGTGTAAGTGTTGTTGCCCTGAGCATTGAAAGGACATGGCCGACCATGGTCTGACCAGCACCAACCAGTAACTAGGCAGTGGGATGTATCAGTATAATAACAGTAATGTCACTATGACATTAATAGGCCCCTGGTGCAATCCCACTTTAATTCCCAGTAACCTGAAATAAGCAGAACAACCCACTGCCACTCCAAAGCCATAATAATTTAAACCATAAATTTTCCTCTGGAACGCTGTTGTAGCACAGCCAAAATTAGACTCCAGAGGGGTTTGTACCCAAATGTACAGAGTTTAGGTAAGCACTTGATGTTGAAAACAAAAGAAACTTTATCGTCCACATGAAGTCAAACCCTAGAAATGCAGTTGGGAAAAGTGCATGTAGTTTTCAGTCAAATGCATGCACATATTTTTCCACCATCAGCTGCTGTTTTTTTCTCAGTCTAATCAGAAGATTTCTGACCTGACCTGTTACTTCAACCAATCCATGAGTTCCAACTGAGCAGATTTCAGTTGTAACCTTTTATATAGTTCTGAAAGTAAATAACAACACAAACATAAAATAATTCAGTTCCTTAAAGGAAATTCCACTGTGTGATGATCCAAATTATAAGAAGCTGTATTTACTGTATATTATGCAAGCACTAAAGAAAAACAGCACCGACGGGTGTGATGCTGTAGCATCCCTAAACTGTATGCTTGCTGGAGTTGTACCAAGCCTTTAAAATTCAAATGATCCTCTAAAACAGCTTTTGAGAGGCAATTTAAGCCCTAAATTAGATTAATTAGAATATATGTCACAAAATCCCAGTAGACCTCTTTAGGAATGGTTTGTCATTGTGAGACTGAAATATAAATATCTACCCACAGGCTGCTGTTCGGTTTTTCAGATCAAGCTGGCCAAGCCAGCTGACAAAAGCAATGCCAAAAAATGTAGATTTTACAGTTAGATAGTTTAAGATTGTTCTTTTTTATTTTCCTCCAGCTTGCATTCTGGCTTAGGATGGAGCTTCTGTCCGAAGTAGAGGAATTTGAGTATTTTGGTATATTGGTATCACAGGTAAAGTATCGTCTTGATGCATTCTCAATCATCCAGGAAAGTAAATCTCCAAAAAGTTGATTCTGTTCATCTGGACGTAGCGTTTTGTGGGAGAAACGTTTCGTCACTCATCCAAGTGACTTCTTCAGTCTCAGCTGACTGCAGTTTTCCCCAAATCTTATAAACAGTACCTTTGCATAATGACTGAAACCAGCCCACTGAAGGAACAATGGGCTGGGAGGTCAGTTCCTTAATCTTAATTATGCAAATTCTCATGACCATTGATCAACAGCCATTGACCAAAACCCACTGATCAAAGACCACTGATCAATGGCCATGAGTACCACTCACAGAGAGTTGGGGAATGGCTGCAATCACAGCATTGTACGATGGTGACAGATGTACCCTTAGTCCCCCTCCTCGATTCAGAGATGGTCTTTCCCTTTTCACGTAAATGGCCTCCTTGACTCCGCGCTCAAACCAGCGTTCCTCCCCGTCCAGGATGTGTACATCCTCATCCTTGAACACTGGCCTGTAGGTGTAAATAGACTGCAGAGTCCTGGCCTGATGAGGTAGCTCTTCTGTGTTGTGCCATCCACTTCGCCAGAGGTTGTTTGGTTTCCCCGATGCGTAAATCCTGGCAATCCTCCTGGCACTTAACAGCGTACACTATGTTACTCTGTTTGTGTCGGGGGACCCGATCCTTGGGGTGGACCAGTTTTTTGGTGCAGTGTGTTTTGGGGTTTAAAAGCCTGTTTATAAGATTGGGGAAACCTGCAGTCAGCTGAGACTGAAGAAGTCACTTGGATGAGTGACGAAACGTTTCTCCCACAAAACGCTACGTCCAGATGAACAGAATCAACTTCTTGGACACAGAAGTAGTTTGTGAAAGCAATGCTGATCCAAGATCCTATCCTCACCTATGGCTAGGTACTCTGGGTAGTGACTGAAAGAAGGAGAGTGGTTACGAGGGATGGAAATGAGCTCTGAGTAGGATGCCTTATAGGTGCCTCCTAAGTGAGGTGGTTTGGGCATGTCCTACTGGGAGGACGCTCGAGGGCAAACCCAGGACATGCTACAGAGATTACATATGTCAGCTCATTTGCAATTGCCTCAGTGTCCGTCCAAAAGGAGGCTGGGTATCTCTGCTAAGACTGCTTACCCTGCTGCCTGGACCAAGGTAAACGGTAGAAAATGGATGGATGGCGTTTTTTCTGTTGTCTGTGTGTTTTTTTTTTTTTTTGATTATATAATTTGCACATGATCAATAAAACCAGCAGGATTATATAAATTTTATAACTGAGCAGTAAATTTTTACTTGCATAGGCTTCAAATTATAATAAGTTGAATATTTTAAAACATTTCTACTCTTAGGAAGCTGAATATTTCATTGGATTTTCCCGTGTTAAACATGAATATTCTAAGCTGAGTTAAATACCTCTGTCTTGTTTCCAAACATGGAAACCTCTGTCTTATGACAATGTGTGTAGCAAACATTGGCAGCGACCTCAAAGCATCTCTGCAGAGGTTAGGCCACCTGGGTATACACTGCCATGTAAAATATCTGGGGTTTCGGAGACAGTGTTATTTTTATCTAGGTTTACCACAGCTAAATCCCAGGGGAGTGTTTGTTGTACAGGATAGTGATGTATGATGTTCACACATTCTCTTATTTATTTTCTCTCCCTTTTTTCTTAATAGCAGCTCTGAGACAGCCTTGGGTGCAGAGTTCTCTTAGAGACTGTAACAGCTGTCAACAGACCTCTGTGACTCCAGCACACACAGTGTTTTAATGCCAGAATATTTCGACAGCGTCACCATTGGTGGTTATATTCAGATGAGATCAGGTTATTGTGCTGTCAGCCATCTGGGATTAATTTTGTGTCTTTGTTTGAATGTTTCACTTTTTTTTCATTTTCCTACCTCATATGCAACGATCTTCTCACTGTTGGACCTTGGAGGAACTGGTTCCCAGAACACCTCGATCTCAGAGGCTGACACCGCACGGGCCCACGCTCTCGAAGGTGCTTCAGAGGGTTCTGTAAAGGATGGATTGTTATCAACAATGTTCCCTCTAAGCTGTGGCGCGTGTGCATTTGCACACTGCTGGCACAGTCTCTGCGCACAGAAAATCTGCGTTGCGCACAAAAAAAAATCTAACCTGAATTGAAATTAAAGTAAATACGTTAACAATTCTGTTTTGCAGTGTTAGTAAGTGACTGGCTGCTCCCGTATGGGATTAGAACGATGCCACCTTATCCCATAGTCCAGCCAATGATGCGATTCACATTCGTATATACGCAGGTAATCGACGTCGTTGACAGGCTATGACAGCGTCCTTATGTGAGGACACCAGTGTTTTAGCTAGCAAAGCGGCGTGGCTGATGTGGAGTGAAGCCACGTTAATGATGAAGTGTACAACCATTGGAGATGTGAGCAGGACAGACGGAACAATTGACGGGAAAAGTGTGGACTTTATACCAGTTTTTAAATTGTGTTGATAGGCCACGTAAAACCAGAGTTATGATAAAACTATCTGCAATGTTTGGTTTTCTTCCTGAGTACTGTCGTTGTTTATATTTACTGCGGGAAGAAACGGTAAAAACGGCGTTTTGTAAGGAAAACGCTCGAAAGCCTGTGAGCAAAAACAAAACCAAAAAACCTCCCTTTCCTATTGGTGGAAAAATGTACCATGTCGACCAATCAAAAAATGATATGGCAACATTGCACTTAGTTGTTTAGGAATGGGGGGAAGTTTTAGGAGTGACTGCGGTGTTTTGAGATGTGAGACATTTGCGACGTTTAGCGCAAATCTTGTGTAGTTAGTGTGTAGTGTAGTCAATAGTTTTGTTGTGTGTGTCAGAACAATGAGGCGATTACTGAATGTTACAGGTGTTACAGCAGTGATACATCTCCTGCTGTCAGGCCTGCAGGTATCAGGCTGGTGTTCTGCTTTATCTCATAGTGGACAGAAATTATTTTTTGGAGTGGCACAAATAATTTGTGTGGCATCAAATTTGCAGAACAGCTGATTGTTCTGTAAATAGTTTGAAATGTTTATTTAAAAAAACACCTTGGCTGCATTTTTAGGTAAACAGCTGCAAAAAACTCAGTAACTTTTTTGAAGAAGTAACTATATAATTAATTGCCCAACATTGGTCATTATATTCTGTATTTTGCAGACAGAGTTACAGGACTCTCTCCCAGGCCACAGACTCATACTCAAAAAGTCAGAGCAAATAATGATAATAATAAAGTTGTGTTTTCAAAATTGGAGTTCAAGTTATTTTTACTTCCAATAGTGTTAACATACGACACAGGTCATGAACAAGATTTTTTTTTTTTAATTTTCATTGTAAGTGGGCTGAAGCAGTTAATTAAAAGTAGTCTAACATAAATGTAAATGCTGTAATTTGATTATTTTAATAAACCATGTATCTTGGATGGATTCGATGCTGGCGTGACCACAGTGCACACGTCTGATGTCGCTCACAGTGGTCCAAGGCATCGCTCAGGGAGTTTGTGTGTTCGCTCAGACACATGGAAAATTAGAGGGAACATTGGTTATTAATGCACATATTTTTACTTCTACACAATAAAAAATATATTTTTGTCAGATCTTTTGGGAAATCTAAAAAAAATCTAAACACAGGTGTAATTCTCTAAGCTACATAAAACATGAGCGTCACTTGATTTTTACCTGTTAACTACAGAACAACAACTGCTGCCTGCTCTGAGACTTATTTCTGTACTACTCCATCATCTGTGACTCCGGGCAGACTCTTTTTTTTTTCTTCTTCTTTTCTGTCCCTCTGTTGCAATGATCCTGGACTAGACTAGACAAGAGCATGTCCTCACACTAACGACACACACTCGAACTTACAACTCTCCTAACCTTTGCACCAGTTTGTCTTGTTCCTCGAAAAACCTTGATACCATATCTCATCCCATTTTTGGTAAACTCAAAGTACAAGTTAATGGAGTCTATAATCATAAATGCACAAAAGCAAAAGAAAGCAAAAGACAACGACACAGTTATTTATGATATTGCCTTTTGTGTGTACCGTATTTCTCGGACTACAAGGCGCATTTAAAATCCTTTAACTTTCTCAAAAATCGACGGTGCACCTTATGTATGAATTCTGGTTGTGCTTACGGACCTCAAACCGATTTTCTGTGGTACACGGCGCTCAAAAATCTGTCAAAAAAATGTTTTAGTACGACTTTGGTAAGCTACGAAACCGCACCACTTGATGGATTGTCGGAGCATTATGGCTACCATAGTCAGGAGCCTCACGGAGTAATTCGTACTGTGCTTCAGCATAATATTACCGTATTGTGTGTGTATAAGGACCCCAAAATGTCAGCTGTTAAGAGACATGTTTACGAAGCAGATTTCCAACTCTATCAGTCACGCAGTAGAACACGGGAATAAGAGCAACTGTGAAGATGACGAATTTGATGGATTTGTGGAATGAACTGAAAAAGTGAGTGTATTGTTCTGTATTTTTTGTGTTACAACCGAATGATGCTGAGTTATTGTGAATGAGTTGAATAAAGTTTAACTTATTTGACTGTTTTGTTTCGCATAATTTGCCTTATGTATGAAAACAGACCCGTTCATCGACAGTGCGCCCCATAATTTGTGCCTTATGGTCCGAAAAATACAGTAATTGACACAAAATGCGTATTTTACATTGTTACCATAAAGCTATCATCAATACACTGTTGTCGTGAAAGCCCTATTTGCAGCTAAAAGTGAAAGGATACGTATTTATATTTGCAGGACGTGAAGACGCTCACCTTCCTCTGCAGAAAACACTCTAACAATGCGGCTGAACGGCCCCTCTCCCATATTGTTGTAGACTCCCACTGTCACCTCAAACAGGGACAGGGGTGCGATGCTGTCGTTTCTGTAAATATATCTGGATGCGTCAGGTGATGCCAGCACTGTCTGGATCCAGGTGCTGCTGCCAAGTGGGCGGAAAGCTACAACATAGCCAAAGTCCTCTCCGCTCTGCTGTTCCTCTGGAACTGGCTGAGATGGGGAAGGAAAGTTACGCCTTTGACCCAAACAACTGTGAGCAGAAATTAAATTAGGCAGCTGTAAAAGAGTAAAGCAGTAACAGTGTTTTATGTCTAACAAAGTTTTGAGCAAATCAACGGATCCAGCACCTCTCCGTGCTTTGACCCACATCCAAAAAATGTAAAGCTGTCACCTAATTCTGGATTTACACACGTGTAATTTGCACTGGCTCTGTATCTCCTTGTTGATTTACACAACAGGGGGAGTCAGCAGGCAGCAAATCAGAAAAGCTCTGCCTTTTAATTAAAAGCCATTCCACTGAAGCCAGACTGCTGCAGACGCAGTAACCTGCCAGGATTCCATTCTTATCAAAAGAAGAATACTCTGTCACAATGAATGCCCACTCAGAAATGCCCATGATCCTCTTACCTCCCACATAATAACAAGTTCTCCTCGAGCTCCTCCGCCACCACTCACGTTAATCGGCGCAACCTTGGGAACTAAACAGACACAAAAGGAAACTTGCTCATCCCTCAGTTCTGACTGTTATGTCTGACGCAGGTGCAAGAAGTAGTTCAAATAAGGGGATCGCAGGCACTATGTGGAGCTTCTGTTTACACAAAATGGGTTAATCACACAGGAGAGGAATTAGGTTTTTGTTGACAGTGGCATTACCACCCGTGTGTGCCGCCGTTATTAGCCGAGTGCCATATGTCAGCCCCGTGCGTGAGGCTCAACGGGAAACTTGTTCCCTTGTGATTCAACCAGCGGGATAGAATTACTCAGCTAACCAGTCAAAAAAAGACTCGCTCACAGCCATGTCTCATGGCATGTGCGAGTGGGAGATGCTTCTCTTGATGCAACCACTAATTAAACCCAACACATGCTCCAGAGTGCACAAGAGCTTAGTGCTGACACTTTAAAAAGCATTTTAAAAGTGTAACTCAATTTCCACTCTTCCCGCGTGCGACTGAGTAATCAAAGTAGTGGCATGAAAACATAGAACAGATTTGAAACATCACAGGGAGCACGGACAAAAAGTGGAACTAATCAAACAGTTAAATTACATTTTCCAAGTGGGACTGATTAATTTGTTATGAAGAGAAACAACAAATCGAGAGGGTACCTGCTGCTTTGGTTCGAATCTGTTTTGATGGCGTGCTGGGTTCTCCAACACCAACACTGTTGATTGCCACCACCCTGAATTCATAATCCACCCAGGGGTTCAACTCTTTCACTGTGGCATGCATCATCTGTCCAGGCACAGAATCAGGAACTAGGATTAAAGAATTTAGAATTGACATGTGTTTTGTGTTTTTATGTTTCATGTGTCACAATCACATTTGCTTCCCAGCGAGTATAAGTAGTTCATATACCAGTGAAATGCATGGAATGAAACTATGAAATTTCCAGCTTTAATCAGCTCGTCAGCATCTCTACAAGCATCATAATTATTGTCGATCGCACAGGTGCATCAGCATCTTGCAATGCTATTTTAAACAGTAACACAACTAGATAACCACAATTAATAAGCTGTTGCAGGACTGAGGATTTTTAGGCTGTATTGCCAAAAGTGGCAAGAAATTCCTGTGAATACCTGATATTTATTTACTTAATGATGGTAAATCAGCCCTCAGTACACGTGCATTTTGATTAGAAAAAATACATTTCAAAGTACAGTGAACAATAGCTCCCCTCCCGGTGGTTCTGAGGGGGACACAGAGGTGCAGCCTGTGTTTTATTTTTGGACAATAAAGTTACAATGGAAAGGTGGTTAATTTTGAAACCAACTAAATATCAGGATATGTCACTTTTATAGATCAGTGAAAGGGCGATGCTACTTATATGCAAACGATACTAAGCCATGCTACGTATCTGCGTGGAGAAAAATACCAGGAAATATGTAACTATAAAATTCTGTGAGTAAAAAGAATTTTATGCATTTCTACATCAAGACTTCTTGTTTATTGTGGAGCTATTCACAACTCACTAAACAGCTTCATTCACTGAAAAAGCTGCAAAGCATTTCAGCTTTCGTCTGTTACATGTCATACATGTGAAATGTGTCATAAATGGTTTATATGCACAAACTTTTAATACATCAAAAAATTGTTTTTAAATATTGTATTTTGTATTCATATCATGCCAGTATCATGTGAGGGAGCATTGCCTTAACTATGTTCATTTATAATCACCATAAAGAACACTGAATTTTGAACCTTGAATGATAAAAAACACATTCAATAAAAATATAACTGCCTGACGGTGGTGGTGCATTTGTACCTGTCCTCACAGTCTGCCAGCCTATAGAGAAGGGGGTCCTGGCCTGCACCATGTACTTAGTAACAGGGCTGTGGTTGTCAGCTCCAGAGCCCCAAGACAGTTGCACAGTAGTGTCAGTAATGTCAGTCACAACCAGGCCCTCGGGGGGCCCAGGAGGTCCTGCAACAAGAAGAGACACCTGCATCAGCCTCACTGCACGGCAGCAGCCTAAACAAATGAGCTCACGTCAGCTTTGAGACTCCACTGCAGGTGTTATTCATAACTTAGCTAACAGGCTGTGACACCACCATAATTAATACACCGAATATCACAGATCAGTGGGGACGCAGGTTACACTTCTTTTATCAGAGACTGGGGTATTTTTAATGCTTTAATTGTTAAAAAAAAACAAGTACAAGAAGAAAACAGTGAGTGAGCTCATCATGAAATCTGACCTATTTAGTTTCTGGAGATGTATGCCTCACACCAGCAAGAAAAACAACAAAAGAAAGAGAAACAGGTCGCTGAATATTTTTCTTTTAGGAGGTTTGTTTAGCTTTAATATGTAGATACATTTAAAAAATGCCTTTATTCATTATCACTGGGTTTCACAGATTAGTTGTACAATAGGTTAAAGTAACCTTGTCTTTACATACTTATAAACTAGGACTAGATAATGTATCCATGTTAAGACTTTGCTTTTCTAAGGTCCAGAAAAAACAGAGGTAAAATTGTGCATAACATTATATGTTGTCTAGCCCGCTGCAAGTAGGTGTACCTACTTACATTATGATACGTTTTTATTTCTATGAAGATATGTTGCATGGCCGAGACCCTTGGATGAGTTTTTCAGTAAAGATTTCATTTTACAAGTTTTGTGTAGTAGAATGAGCTTATTTTGCTCAATAGGCATTTTCTGTCTGAGGGAGGTTCAGTGTTTTTTGCTAAGTGAAAGTAGAGTATAATAATAACAAAAGACAACATTAATTACCAGGGATTTGGGAGAAAGGCAGATTTTTCAGTTGGTTTCTCACTAAAATCAGGGAACGCAGCAACATGGGATTTCCTGCAAAGCCCTGCAAATCTGCAAAAGTAGCGCTGTGCTCTAAATGCGACTAACTACTTCTGTAGGAAGATGATTGAGCATCAACAACACTGGTTTTGGATTATGCATATAAAAACACAATATGGAAAACCTGCATAATCTATATTGGTGGCAGACTCTTGATTCCCTGCATTGTAAATCTGAACGTCTCAGATTATCCCAGACCATTCTTTCTACGCCTAGTCTAACCTTTGCACTTTTATCATGTATTTCCTTTGTGTAATACGTCATGGTTGTGATGGCGTGTCTGTGAAGATATTTGCAAATTCAAATGGAACTTGAGTCTGCACACTTGGTTTAAGGTTTTGACAGATTTAAACTCACGTGAAGCTCGAGAATAAATATGAGCAAGCTTGACACAGTCTGTCTCTCATCTCACAGTTCTCCCTGGCAAAGCCTATAAGGCGCATAACATATGCATAAGCTATGCTAACACATAATAAAAATGGAATAAAAAGAGACAAAGGAAGTGTCTGGAGCTGCGGACACCATTATATCTCTGAAGGTTGTGTAGATGCAAGCACCCTGAACTCAACGTTGTTGAATAAAGCCTATTGTGCCTGGGTCACAGACATATTTTGTCTCTACTTAAACTACTGGCACATCAACCAAAGAGACGGGTATGTATGATATCTATAATCCTTGAGTATAAACATCAAAAATGCTCTCCCCGAGAGTAACATTTATGGCATGAAATCAGTTAAAAACATACTTTATAAAATGTTTTCTTGCATGAAGACTGTTTTTCTAGATACCCTTGAAGCTTTTTCTTACTCTTTCCTTCAAGTTAACTGTGATATAAGAGGCAATGAGTTTAACTTTATTTTCTCAAAGACTGTCATCAGCCTGAAAGTTGGAAACTGGGTAACACGTGTCAGGAGTATCTGTTTAACAGGACTAATTTAACTGACACATGTGCTTAATTACCCATCTGTTTTTTTTAACCACTTAGCCAACATCCAACAAGTCTGTCCAAGCAAGACGGTACGGGCAATTACAATCACAAGTTGACCTAACCTCCATGTCTTTGTGTTGTTAGACGAAAGCAGAGTGCGCAGAAAAGAAAAAAAAAAAAACATCACTGTGCAACCAGTTAAATCCAAATTATACTAACTAATCACAGAAACATCATTGGGATGTTTTTTTCACAAAAGATCTTATATGCAGAACACTGTTGCTTTGCATCTTTTCATGTGTAGAAATGCCTTCTTTTGGCATATTTCCAGTAAAGCCACTGGGACAAATTTGAGTGTAACACCATCGGGGGGATGGCTTACAAAGCCCTGTCTTTATGTCTAGACGGGCTCCTTTCGTTTGGCAGCATCATTCTCCTGGCTGAATTTGAACCGGCTCTCGTCTGCCAGTCAAATCGATCAATCAACGGCACTATGAGCAACCTGAGTCTGCATTGCCTGCAACAAGCCAACCGCGCAAATACAGGCGGCCGTGTCGTATTAAAAGAACAACTTTCAGTGCTGAAAATCATCAATATTTTCCTTCTGAAATCAGAAAAGGGATCTAACATGTCTTTACAGAGTAAAGCTTGTTTACCAGCAGTGAAAATGCTGCTAACACTGAAATGCTCAATGTTAAATGTAGAGGAGTTTTCTGCTTTATCGCCTGATTTAAAACTTCTGTTGGAAATTATATCAGCAAGTAATGAAATTTATGCAACAAGTCCCCCTCTTTACACTGTCAGTGATACAGCTCTTATCATCATCTTAAGAAACACAGACATGCAGAGTACTACAAAATGACAAGCAGTGTAAGGAGGAAAAAGCATACCTCTGACAATTAAGTCTGCTGCTGCAGAAACTGTGTCGATTTCAGTGTGTACCATACACACATACTTCCCAGAATGCTTTAGCTGAATGTTCCTCACCATCAGGTCACCCGCAAATCCCTGATGACAGAGACATATGCGACTGAAAGTCTCGGAGAAGAAAAAACCTCCACCAAAAGCAGCAAAGTCAAAGTGAAAAAAGAAAAGACGTATAGGAAATCCTCAGGAGCACATTCAGTTTCATTCTCAGCCATGTGCTGCAAATCCTCCACAAAAGGAGCTTGGAATAATCAACCACAAAATAAAAAGAGGCAAAAGAAATTAATTTGGTTTTACGTTGTAAGAAAGGCTACACAAAATTGACTTGTTTTCAGTGTTTTCAGTATTTGTTGTATTTACACTTTAACCTTACAACTCGGCTGAGTGGCTCCAAGAATAATTTTCAGAGATGCTTTTTTCAATTTGTTGCTGCTTGTTCACACACACACACACACACTTGTTTTTTGTTTTGTTTTTTCCCAGAGAAATACAGAGACTCT
Organism: Perissodus microlepis; assembly: GCF_051167445.1. Lineage (NCBI taxonomy): Eukaryota > Metazoa > Chordata > Actinopteri > Cichliformes > Cichlidae > Perissodus > Perissodus microlepis. The sequence goes on from NC_140465.1 coordinate 6,514,841, forward strand.
TTGTTTGTTTGAATATTTTTAAAGGAAAGTCAAACATCTGTTGTCATTACGCTCACTGTGAAATGTTAGTGTTTTACGGCAGCTTCAGTGGCCCTGCTATGATCAACCTGACAAAGCATAAATCTTGCAATCACAAAGATTTTGGCTCCTTTGTGAAGGCTCAAATTGATTGATTTGCACTAAGATCTCCTCTGGGCTAGAGTCTCATCCTTATAGGCTCCCTCGTCACGACTCACAGTAATATCTGTTGGCGTCTGAATTGAATGTACACAGCTTTCACGTGGGTTTAAAATGGAGCTAGCCTACAAATACCAGTTCCCCTGGTGCCTTCATGTTCTCACAGAACCAGTTCAGTGTATACAACTTTAAGGAATAATTTGACAGGGTGAGAAATGCGCTTAATTAGCATAGAATCCAGAGAAAAGAGTGATACCACTCACTTGTCTCAGAGACAGGCTGGGAGGCATTTAGCCTAGTTTAGCACAAACACTGAAGGGAATTCAAAACCTTTTTTTTAAATTCCAGGACCACAAAAGCTTAACAATTACAGACAAAATACTATATGTGAATTTATTCATTGACTATAACGCTATAGGTATGAGGAGGTTAACTGAGTTTATCATACAGATTGCCTGAGCTCACTAATCGCTACATATTATTTTATTAACCCAATATAATTAGTACGTTTTAGAAGCAAACGTATGTGTTTTTGTCAGCCGGTCAGCCAGCTACCATTTCTTCTGAACCAACTTCAATTTGCTGTCTTAAAATTTGAATGGAAGATTATCTACATATTTACATATTTAATCATGTTTGTCTAATTGTTGCGGAACAACAATTTACAGAGTTGCAGGCATGTACCTGATATAATTGTGCAGTATGATCATGAAATACATCCATTAGCTGACATTTTTATGGGTAAATAATATATTTTTTTAAAAAGTTAAATGGCAACACACTGCATCGTGCAGTACTCTGTCATTTGATGGCTGTAACCTATACAGAAGTAGCCAAGGGAGCAACAGCTATTAAGCTGCTGCTGTTATGATGAGTTGATGCATGTCTGTGCTCGAAAACAGGACAATAGCGTTTCCTGACTCACTGCAATAACGTGTGTCAAGATGTGGGGCCTGTGTGGGCAGTGATGGGGATATTTTGACACATGTAGGTCCTCCTAAAACCACATGTTGCCATTTTTATATTTCCATTTGTTCCAGTTGTTTTTTTTCCAGGTGGAAACCTCTGAGGCTGAATAATGAAGCCAGTGAGGTGCAGGTCTATAATCTTGTCCCTGACGTCCTCGCGCTGCTCTTTGGTCTTGCCCGTGATGATGATGAAACTGACTCTGTGTACAGGTGTGCTTTATATACATAACAACTTGGGATCAGAAATATATGGGATTGACTGTGCCACATGGGCACACAGCCACTCTGTGGAAAACAGAATAATAACTCGCTTATTTCATTCAATGAATGCAAATCAGTTTATAGCTTTTATGGACCTTGCTTTCTCTGGATGTATGTCTGATACTCTGCCTCTCTTCATTAAAATGAGAGACTGTTCCTATCTTCAAAAGTCAGAAAACTTACAAATTCAGGGATCAAATAATTATTCCTTCCACTGTATGTTTGAAATTGATTTGGATTTTACTGGATCCACCATGTTTGTGACAGATACAGACGTGGTGTATTTTCATCAAACGCAAAGCAAAAAAGCTAACCATCATATGTATACATACTCCTCCAATCATCTCAAAGTGCTCCTGTCTGTTGAAGTCGATAGCTTTGCCGTTGAAAAACCACTTGAAGATGGGGCTCAGGGACGAATCACTAGACACCTCACAGGGCAACACGATGCTCTGTCCCACGCTGGCATCCAAGCTCAAGGGTGGAACTATGATCTTTGTGGGCTCTTGGGGAGAAAAACACATTGACTTGTTACTATATGCAGCACAGTGTCGCTATCAGCCAAATGAATAAGGTAATGAAGCTTATTTTGCCCAGAATCACGAGACAGATTTTGGTCTAGCAGTGTAATTAAGCGACCTTAAATAACTTCACTTAAAAAGCAAAAGCCGCCCATAACTCAGTAATGAATAATTAAAGACGCTGCAATCACAGTGTCAACTAGAAAGAAATAAAATGACTCTCTCACTCTCGTTCTCTATAATAATCATCATTTAACAACCCCAAATCTGAAAATGCTACAGGAGCTCTTTTTAAATTAAATGAAAATATTCTTCACTCACAGCTATAGATGTCAGTGGTTTGCCCCACTCTGCTACATGAACAATAACTCAGAGCTGACAAAACCTCGCATGACTTATATGTCTGTCAGAGCGGCAGGAACATAAAACGGCTATATATTTCATTATCCATTTCATGCTTGAGCTACTATTTTTTTCCCTCTAACAAAAGTTTAAACCCTCGGCTTAGAAGGTACACTAAAAAAAGAAAACGTGGAAAAGAATACCTTTTACCACCAGTGTCCCTGTGCTGCTGGAAGTACCAAAACGGTTTCTGGCCACACATGTGTACCTGCCTCCATCCGATTTGGAGATATTGGTGATGCGAAGAGTTCCATCCTCCATGATGGTCCGTCTGAGGAGAGAGACAAAACTGAAATAGCCCACTTCTTTATGACTTCTTTAGTAATTAACCGAATGAACAATGATGTCAGGAATCAAAGGGACCAGCTCTGGCTGTGATAAGAATTCATTTCTCAAACCATTTGAACTTTCTCTCTTTTATCTTTCTCGATTTAATTCTTTTTGAATGAAGGCTTTAGAATCTATTCCAAAAATCTATTTGCACGCTTCAAAAGATAACAATTATCTTAGCTGAAGCAGAACAGATTTGCTGTAGGGTCAGCACAGTATTGACAGCACAATAGCTTAAATGCACATATTAATTGGACACACAACAGGCCACCGGGGCCGGGCGGCATGGTGATAGGGCGAGGGGAGCAGCGCTGTAGAGAGGGATCTTTACCTGCAGCCTTATCGCTCTACAACATGCAGCGATTATATCAACATGCTATAAGCCATTTCTGAAATGCAATAATATGGTGATATACAAGAATCTCGCCTTGAAAAAAGCATTAGGCTGGCAGTCTGATTAGAGAGCGAGACAAAAACATAACTAAAACAACAGCTACACAGAGGAATGATGGCCTTGTTGTAAGAGCGAAACAGCTGGTGACTTACTTTTGTGAACTACATTTTCCTTTGATACAGGAGCTCTCTGTGGTCAATAAAGGTGGGGCTTCTTTTGGGGACTGTGATTGGGGATTTATTACATTTTGAAAAAAAGAAAAACATATATATATTTAATATGTCATATAAAATCATATGTAGTACTGTGCAGATGCCTTGAACTGACCCCCATTTTATTTTTATTTCACCAGGAAAATGGGAACTAGATGCATGAATTATTGGCATAAGTGTAGGCATAGTACACTGAAATACAATATATAAGGCAAAAATAGAGTTTGTTCAATTCTCATAAGGCTCAAAGTCAATATTTGGTATGAGACCCTTTATTATTTCACACAAGCTGAACTCTCTCAGGCAAGACTATTCCTTAAATAGTCTTCAGGAATAGCTCTCTAGGTTTCTTGAAGAACATTCAAAGTTTGTTTAGACATCTTTTTGTCCCATTTTCTGTCCCACACTGCTTCAGTAATATTCAGGACAGGGCTGTGGACTTTTTGTGTTTTTACTGCATTGGCAGTGTGTTTGGGATCATTGCCAATTAAAGTTTTCAAGATCAAGAAATATTCAAGGACTATTCAAGACAAGGTGTCCAACACCGCTGGCTGAAATATGGCTCCAAACCATGACAGAGCCTCCACCATGTTGTACACATGGCTGTAGGCACTCACTGTTCTCTGTCTCTCTTCTGGCTTCCTCTGTTTGAACCAACAGGGCCGGGATAGCGCAGAAGTAGAGTGGTGCCCCCATGATCAGAAGGTCAGGGTTTGAATCCACTGAACGGCTACCCTGAGGTACCCCTGAGCAAGGTACCGTCCCTACACACTGCTCCCCGGGCGCTGGATTGGTGGCTGCCCACTGCTTCACTGAGTGAATGGGTTAAATGCAGAGAGGAATTTCCCCATGTGGATCAATAAAGTGTACATACATACACATACAACAATTTCAAATTTGGATTCCTCCCTCCTGTTACTGCTAATTTTGATGAACCTCAGCCTTTTTCCCCCATTTCTGTTGCTTAAAAATGACTTCTTGACAGCCACTGAGAACGTTTCTCATGAGGCTTCAGCAAACATATATAGGTGAAGAGCCAAATGCATCTCTCAGGTCCTGTGTCAGGATACTATAGATACTATTCACTTGCCACATCTTGTTCTTTCTCTTGTCCAGTTTCCCCAAATCTTTACAAGTCACAATCAGTGTTGGGCAAGTTACTTTGAAAAAGTAATTAATTACAATTACTAGTTACTTCTTCAAAAAAGTAACTGAGTTAGTAACTCAGTTACAAGATTCTAAAAGTAATTAATTACTTGAAAAGTAACTATTTCGTTACTTTAAAAAAACGTTTAACCCTCTGGGCTCCAGGGTATAATTGGCCATTTTTAACCACTTTTGATGTTTCCTCTACATTTCACCTTTAAAAACTATTTACTTTGCCTTGTTTGGTATCATCCTTTTCAGCACAACCTCACGTGTCTGAATTTACAGTTATGTTTTCATTTTGACATATTGTGTTAACACAATTGATCTAAAATCAGACAAAAACATAAAATCCGAGTAGAAAAAGTTATATTTTTTAACAACCACAAACATGTTTATTGAATCATATTTCATAACTTTAAATGCAAATATAAATGGTCAATTTTAAAATCATATGCACAAGTTTTGCAAACAACAAAGTTATTTGCAGCTATTTACCTTTTACCCTCTATTTTTATAACCATTTCAAACTATTTATATAACAATCAGGTGTTCTGCATTCAATATGTACAAACTCTCTCTCTCTCTCTCTCTCTCTCTCTCGCCGTCACTCCTAAAACTTCCCCCTCTTCCTAAAGAACCAAATGTCATGTTGCCATATTATTTTTGATTGGTCGACATGGTGCATTTTTCCACCAACAGGAAAGAGCGTTCTTTTGTTTTGTTTTTTTTAATTTTTTGCTCATAAGCAGAGAGTGCTTGCTGCGCTGTCCTTAGATGTTAGACGAGACGAAACTATTGAGGAAAAAATGCCGCATATATATTGTTTATCATCTACATCATGGTTTTACGTGGCCTATCAACACAATTAAAAAACTGGTATATATCACCTTGTTGCTTTGTCATCTTGAAGTGGTCATGTGATTGGCTTATGGCGACTACTTTAATCTTCCTCAATCAAACAGCAGCACTCATGCCATTGTTTTGCCCCCTTAGCTCCAGGTGTTGTGCGAAAAAGTGATCGTGATTGCCGTCTGCCGGAGCGCGCGTAGCTGCTTAAAGCTCTAGCGCCCAGATTACTTACAGCTAGGGATGGGTATTGTTTAGGTTTTATCCGATACCGGTGCCAAACCTGTACTTTTGAAATGGTACCGGTGCTTAAACGGTGCTGAAACCAGTGCTTAAAGAATGGAGAACACAAACTTTGTCCAAAAACCTCTTATGTTTTTATTTTTAGCAGTCTCCTTTTTTCTGCAAAATGATAAGAACCGTCCAGCCACCCGCACAGGGCGATTCGTGCTAACTCACTAATGGAGATTTACCACACCCGCAGTAGATGTGCTCGGTGTGAGGTCTTGCAGCAAGCTATCAAATACGGTGCATTTCTCAGCTTTTAAAAAAACACTATGTGTCGCCAGGTGTTTCATCAAATTTGAGGTGTTACCTCTTTTGCACAGTATCACCTTAACCTCTTAAGCCCCAAAGGGGTTTCTTAGCTTCCTGCTCGAAAATGCAATGCCCAAATTTAATTGATTATTTCTCTGCAATTACAAACTCTGTGCTTACAATCTTGATATCAAAATAAAGCTAACACTTGTGAAATTTCATCAGAGGTGTAAATATTGAAGCAGATATTACTGTGTCAAAGTTACTGAGAACACAGAAACACAGAAAAAGTAAGTAGATTTTATCCTCGCCTATTTTTTTTTTTTAGCATATGCCTCAGTTCACATTTCATTACAGAAATTTAGTAACCAACATATAAACATCAACTGTGCAAAGATTTATGTTTGTAAAGTGAAACAGTGAAAAATTACAGCACTGTCAATACATGAATATCCAGACATTGTACAAAAATGTCCAATTTTGGCACACAATTGGACACCATGCCAGTTGAACTTTTTAGGTATTTAAGAGCAGAAATTAATTAATTTTATTAAGATGCCTAAAAATGTTTTATTTTTTTTAAAAAAAAATACATTTTTGAAGAATTAACCACACATTCTGCCGTGCGCATGGAGCGCTTCGCCTTGGGCATTTTTAATCTGTAGCTCTGCTCTAAAAGAACGTACGTACCTGGGCCCGCCTACTATCCTTGGAAAGGTAAAATGATTGGCTAGAATCCAAAGTGTATGAACCAAAGCACCGAAATGTGCACTACTTTTCGTTCTGGTTACTACCGTTTATGTCAGAACCGGTGCCATAATGGCACCGGATACCGGTACTCATCCCTACTTACAGCTACTTCCGTGCGACTGATATAAGATACCGTAATCTGAACACAGCTTCAACCGTCTGTTAGTTGAAAAAAAGTAACGTGACAGCACCGCATTTTCTTGTTAGTAACAGTAACAGCGTTGCAACGATAGGAATAGTAATTAGTTAGATTACTCGTTACTGAAAAAAGTAACGCTGTTAGTAACGCCGTTACTTGTAACCAACATTCTGGCCAATAGCTCTTTGGGAATCACCTTTTTGGTAAGAAACATAGTATTATGCCTGTCAGACTCAAGGAGCAAATGATGTGTTTGCAACAGCCTGCCAGTGACTAAGTGCCTAAATATACTGTTATTTAAAACTGTCTATTTGCTAAGTTATCTGTCATGTGCTGACACAACACCGGTCAGTCTATGAGTAAGATGTCCTTTTTATGTTTGAGTGATTCATGGGCTAGTGTTACAAGTGGCCTGACCAAAAAAAAAGATTATATCGGCATGATGGATTTTAGAGTCTGCAGGTATTTCTTCCCAAGAGCTGACAAGGTAGGATAACCTGTATTTTGCCTGAAAGGGGAAATCGAGGCCAAATAAGCTCATTGCGCTAATTGCTTCAAGAGTGCGTAATAGCTGAAGATGATTCAGCTGAGTATATAAACATTTTTATCTGTTCGATCTTCTCTGCTCACTCGTGGGGGAAAGGCTCAGAAACATTTTAATAAGCAAATCAACCTTTAACGATAAAATGAGTGGATGAAAATATAAATATTTTCAGGTTATTCAGACTGACATTAATATACAACTTTGCTTATACTACTTTACGTTACGCCCTGGAATTTTATTTTGCCACCTCGGTTGATAACAGAGAAGTCGGAGATCACAGAAACACACGCATAAATGAGGCAGATAATGCTCTCCTGTTGTGACCTTTGGATTCAGTAAATCAAACAAAAATGCTGTGAGCAGCCAGCTCAAAAAAATCAAACAATTTCATATTGGCTTCCAAGAATAAATATGTATTCGCTCAGGCCAAGCTGAGACCCAGGGAGCATGTCTGACACAGGGTGCTTTGCGCTGATTTATTGACAAAAATATCAAACACTGAGTGATGGAGGCACACTGAGAACATGACCCGAGGAGCAATGAGCTGCAAAAACAAATAGAAACGTAAAGAACTATCTACTTTGTAGACAAACTGCGTTCCAAGCTGTGAATTTCTATTCTTGTTCAAATGTGCTGCCTGGGTAATTTTTCTCCCTTTCCTCAAGACTGGCCCATGGAAAATATGATAAATAATCAATCCCACTGGTCGCATGTTGAGGCAGGTCTGCAGAGCTAAGGAAAGCCTATGGAAATGTGGTTGTACATAATGATTGGAGCGGGAGCAGGGAGGAAAGAAAGAGGGAGCATGTGATAATCGACATGAAAATGAAATCGAAAAAATATAGTCACTCTGTGAAATAAACAGCACTAAGGTCAGATTTACTTTTTAGCATCTAGAATGTTCTTCTTGATAGAAACAGACAATTTGATACTCAAACCAGTGTGCTTTGACTTTCAAATATCTCGCACTTTGTTTTTGATGTGGTATAATATGAAGGAAATGTATTAACAATCCATTGCTGGTTTCTTGGAATACTAATTTTCCAAGGAGAATGGACAGCTCTTCTAAGATAGACTCTTTTTGTGCCTTCAGGGCTGCAACAGCTTGTCACTGAAGAACTGCTGTTATGCCCTTGACAGGAGTTACTTGTAAGTATTGGCTTGTGGTTTGTACCTTACAGAGACCAGTCTATAACCTGAGGTGACAACGTTTGTACCTTAAACAGTACAAAAATGGACCATTAAAAAAAGGTGCAAAGCTGGTTCCAAGGGCACCCATTAATTTCTTTTCTATATTATTATTATTTGTAGTAGTGTTAGCAGTAGTAGTATCATAGGAGTGGACAAGGAAATAGTGAAATGAGAAAAATAAAAGAGTAGACTTAATATCTTTTTTTATATTTCACTGAACACTGCGTGAAAAGCTAGATCAGACTGAGGAAATGCGCTAGAAGAAAATGCACCAGTATGTGTCTTTTTTGGGATCTACATTTTGAACTTCGAAAGTACAAATAATCACGTTGAGGACCTTGAGGAAGGTTTCCAGTCAAGTAAGACAAGTTAATTGCGTTTTCATTTTCTATTTATAACCATAGGAATGTATAACTTACATGTTTTTAATTTCTTATTTTATTTTCTAAAATAAAATGTAATAAAGTAATAAAATGTAAATGTTAAAATGTAAGCATTAAAATGAGTGTGAACTGTGTCCATACTTTTTTTTTCTTCAAATCTACTGGCAGCTAGTTTAAGTATAAAATACTGTTTTCATGGAGAGAACTTATCTAAATGAATTCCCTTCAAACCTGTAAGGTTCATCGTAGGCAGTTTCATTCTGTAAAGAAAGCTGAAGTACAGTGTGCCATGAATACTGCTACTGAACCTATTAAAAGCAATAAATTTACAATTTTCACAGTTTTCCAATGAAGCCAAATGTAAGAAATTTATGCTACATTTTCCTCAATCAATTAAATCGATTACCAAATTTCACCATTATTAAACTGAGAGAAACCAAGTGTGACTTCTACTGCCACAAAAATCAGTTCAACAATAAACATGTGCATTGGGTTAAGACTATGAAAGGCCTCAACAAAGAGCATTTCAAATTGTTTTTTAATGGTTAAAGCCATCTTAAAGTTGATCCCGAGAAGTATTAAATTTGCGGTGGTAAGTTGTTAAGTTGTTGATGTAAGGTTATTTAGTATTAAAAAGCATGAGCCCACTAACTAAGGAAGAATATTTTGAAGCTTGTATAAATAGGAATCCTACAGTCTTGTGCCTGTAGGTGGGGTCTTTGGGGTTAGCTTACAACCCACCAATTAAAATTTCCACAGATGAAGAGACCGCTTTTTGTGATGCCGTGTGCATGAGTGACGTTAGCAATAACAAGGACAATAATAAAACAGGAAATGACCTTTCGAGAAAGCCCTCCACCTGTGAAGCTTTCACTTGTAGCACATATGTCATTTCTAGTGAAAAAGCAGGCAGAGCAGTCAGAATTCTCTGCAAATTCTAAAAGTCCTTGATTTAAAAGGGGAGAGGGAAAAAGTAGGCTCTAGTTTCAAGCCAGGGACCGTGTTTTTTTTCCCCCCCTCTGGGAAAAAGAACAATCTCGAGCTGCATGAATCACAGACACGTCTCACACTTTTGAAATACAGCAAGTGCCCTTGTACCTATCACCATGCTGATTAAAACTCAACATCTTTATTTTTACATGACCAAAACTGTAAACTACAGGGTGAATAAAAAGTCTTATTACACTATGAGCGCTACTGCTGTAAAACCTTTTCAGCAACTGAAATCAAATTATGCTGCATCCCTTTTAATCATAGCTGGTCTTTCAGAGATGGTGCCACACTTTGTAAAACCAGCCACAATGAAACAGCCATAATATATATTATAAGGGATCGTGGTGAAGCCCCTCATTGTATCAGCTGTTAGGAAGAAAATTGTTTTAGCTCCATTCCACCCGCATATAAGCCAAATGTCTTCTGATTGGCTGTTTTTCACAAACAAAAGGTTTGAACTACAGGTGGGTGCTCTGTGCTCACAGACGGAGCCGTGTGCCCTACACGACCTTCTCAGAAATATTTCTAATATATATGATTGACATCACAGAGGGTAACGAGCACAGCTTGGGGGCAGAGCACTCATTGGTCTGTTGGAATTACACATACGATAACCTCATTATTTAATATTTTAGGCCTGTTTTAATATGAGCATCTTTCACTGTAAAAGTATAAAGATGACAGAAAGTAAGGAAAAGGATAACAGGTCTCCTAACACCTGTAATAGTAAAAAAATACAGAACAAAATCCAATGTATATCGACCTGTAAGACAATCTAAACAAACTAAACAAGCTTGAAAACTAGTCAGACTGCTTGAATGACAATGAGATCAAATCAGGGTTCAAAACTCGAACCAACAATAATCAAAAAGTTCAAATGCGGAAATAACAGTAAAAGCTAAACAGGAACCCAAACTCAAATAAATTACCACAACACATAGGACCATGATACGAGGAGCTGGCTACTGAGATTTATTATATATTAGGGCTGCTACAAACAATTATTTTGATAGTCGACTAGTCACCCATTATTTTTGCGATTAGTTGACTAATCAGATCATGCATCCATTGGACGTAAAACGTACAGCTTATTGCACCAACATGCATCTGCTCTTATATAACTATCATTAGCTTACAGCTTTAAGTGTTTAAGGTATGTGCTAACTAAAAATAAAGACAAGATGATAGTTTGTTAAATTTTAATGAAATCTGCAGGTTGTTTCAGTGAAGTTTAATAAACTCCTTGCTATCTAAAATATAACGGGACACCGGAGTACATTCTCGAGCATCTCACACTTCTGATAATCAGTTGTCTGCTTGACGTTTATTCAGCTGTGTAAAAACTATAACTTTAATCTCAGCCAAACCGATTTACTCAGGAACAAATAAAATACTGAAAAAAGCCAAACAATAACATTTGTAAGTTATCTAAGTGACTTATATTACATGTTTAACCCGAGTAGTGAAAGACGGCGGTGGGTTTGAAAACGATTTGCCGGGAGTCCGGTGTTCTCACCGGCTCTAGATAGCCTTGCCCCCGGCTAATTATCGAGCTAGTGGGTAACAGACGTCTCCGAAAACGTCGGAGCGCTTTTGAAAATATGTGGTGTCTTGATAAACCGAGCAGATATTTGAGGTTTACACAGCTACATTCTCGCCTGAAAATATGTTAAACTTTATTTTGTGACCCAGAAAGAATAATAAGAGTAATATTAAAACTAACTAGCTGCCGCCATTATTGACAACTGAGCTGGGCTGCGCTATGAATTCTGGGACAGAGCTACCTCTTCTTCGGGGTTTAACGGCAGCTGGCATCCTTGTACATGCAGTGCTGCCATCTTCTGTTTCAGTCCGTTATTACACTCTTAAATCCTACTACTTATTCCTGCGTCTTTTGGGATCTTACAAAGCTTCAAACGACGCGTCGACTATTAAATCAGTTGTCGACGATTTTAATAGTCGACGTAATCGTGACTAGTCGACTAATCGTGGCAGCCCTATTATATATTATATACTATTAATTTATTCATATTTATAAAGGATAAATCATACTATTTCTCCATACATTATTCTATTTGGTTAAACTGCCAACTTACTTCAATTTTCAAATATCATATTTCTTTTTTATAAAGAAATTCTAGGTAACAGCACTATAAACATTTTCCCTTTAATAAAGAGGCCGACTAACAGTTGGTAATGCAGCCTCATTGTGACATCAATACAGGAAAGCTTCTGTTCCTTTGATGGCCAATTTGAATGCATTATTACCAAATTTATGACCTCAGAGCTCCAAGTTTAGAATGCAATTAAAAATTCAACTTACTGCCAAACCTTTTGTTATTTCAAAGCCTCACTTGATGTTAAGGTGTTGTAAGCCACTGAAGCTGTGGTGGCTTTAGGAGGCAAGGCACTAACACAAAATTGAAGCCATTAAGTTAATTATACAGCATGCGACTGACAAGCCTTTTGGACAGTGTTTTACAGAAAAGACATGCTTTCAATTTCAAGTCGGATGATGTATGGGTATGCTGAACAATGGCCCAAAGACGGATACACCCAATGTGCCAATGCTGCTTTTTATTCCTATCAAAAAAAAGAAGGATCCAAAATACTCCAATACTATGTGATTAAGATAACATCATATTGTCAACAGTGGGAGCTGCACTTAGGCGCAGCTCAAAAGTGTGTAAGGAAAGTGATTTTCAGTGATTGTTGACAACTGTTAAACTGCTGTGAAGTTTCCTGGGAAATAATTTGTCTGCCCTTATTGTAGCCTGTCTACCAGTTATCTAGCCATCACTACATGACCTTTTTTGTCCCTTTCTTTTACACCCAGCGTTTAATGAAAGCAGACCTCATACTGTGCTTGAACTCTTGCTTGGTTCATCCTGTGTGGATTAGCTTCTGCTGAGGCTGGGTGCAACAGAAAACGGGTTCTGTTAGCTCACAGGTGTCGCCTCAGACCTTCAGTCATGACACGGCGCGGCCTGTCATGTCGCCTGAGGTGGCGTTTCACTGAAAGATGGAGTCAGATTGTTTTTCTCTTTGGCTTTCACATGGAAAAAGTCCCAACAGGATCTCTGTTCTACTTTTTTTCCCCGGCTTTGAAGAGCTGTAAAACTGCGGTGACACCGGACGCTTTGAAGTTTCAAACAGCTAAATCATACAGTGCTCTCCTTCCTGTGCATTGCAAAACTGATAAGGCTCGGTGTCATGGCCTCCTTGGTACAGGCAGCAAACGGCAGCAGTGTCAGCAGAAAACCAACATCCATATCCGAGGGAATAAGGTGTCTATCTAAAAAAAACACATTCTTTGACCAACGAGGAAGTTTTATGCAACACTGATTCCAAAGTCCCCTTGAGCCAAGCCATAAATAACAATCGGTACTGGAAATTAATGCCTTCAGTGGGTTGTGCAGCGGTGCTTATAATACCCTACCTCTCACTGTCCTTCAGGTGCATCCCCCCCTCTCTCCACCAGGAGATTGTGGCCCTGGGAGAAGCGTGGGGGCGACACTCTAACACCACCTCACCCCCCCTCTGGATCACCGTGGACTTCTTCACGGGGCGCCGGGTGAAGTCAGGCGGCGAGGCTGAGGAAGAGACCCGTGTTGATGCCGTTTGTCTCGCTTTGTCAAGGTGCAACAGCTGTGCATCAGCCAAAATGTCAAGAGCATCACCAGCAATTACGGAAATTATATGTCACCACCAGACTGGCTCATTGTAGGAAATAATTATGGAAATGAATGTGCAAGGCCGCGGCTCAGTGAGGTGCTAGTTTAGCTGGTTTCTACTTATTTATTCACTTTCAAATAGGGAGCATTTTAGTTCCAGTGACAGCAAGATGTACAGACAGCATATCTTTGCCTTGCCTCTTGTTCAGTCCATTGTAAATGAAACAGGGCAAACACGACTGCTTACCTACAACCTTGAGCTCAGCACTGGCATACACAGATCCATGCTCATTCTCTGCCACACACTGATACATCCCAGAGTCTGACAGACTAATCTTGGGTATGGTCAGTCTGCCAGCTTCCAAATGGATCCTCTCCTGAACAATAAAAAAAATTGAAAGAAAATGTCAATTATCCTTTTTAATGATTTTGAAACTTGCAGTACTCGTACTCACTCATACATCTTACCTGTGCTTTTAGTGACTGACCATTCTTCAACCATCTGTACGTAGGCATAGGTTTGCCAATGGCTTTACATTCCCACTGCAGGTTAGCATCGATGGCCATATGGGCATCTTTCAGTGTCTGGACCCACTGTAGATGTTCAGCACCTGCAGAAAGACAAATGGTTATGAATATATCCTATGAATTCAAAAATTAATTGCATATATTCGTAAAAGTGTCGCTCTACAAAAATCAATCCCGATGTGACAAATATGGTAATTTCCCAGTGAAACTCAGGAATTAAGAGTAAGAGAGAAAGAGATTATTTTAAATGAAGAACTACTGCCAAACAACGGGGAAGACAAAATCCAGTTTGATTACTCATTCTAAGTCATTCACGTGATTGTAGTGAAGGAGAAGGCATACTAGACCAGAGTTCACACTTCTGGTCTTTTCTGGTCTCTCCTAGGCAGGAATTAGTGACTTGACTTCATTAGTGACTTGACATGTTACTGCTGGCAACAGATAAGGAGTGGCAAGTAAAAGAAAAGGTAGTATTACCTAAGCTGTCTTTGGGTGATTGTAGACTTGACATGTTGCCACAGGTTTGGACCATTTGCAGAGGTTTTACTGTGCCTACTGACAGCTCTGCCATTACAGCATAATCGGTGAAAGATGACACCTCTGTACGAAGAGAGCAGCTCTCTCTGTCATATAGGACCTAATCTTTCTTATATTATATAGTGTATGGCACTGATTCTCGTTGCTAACCCACAGTAAAGGGTTTCAAGTTATGTACAACATGGCCAATCAGTGGAATCATTAATGTAACCAATCTGAATAACCCAGAAAGAGATGAACTTCAAAAAGCACCCAAAGAGATTCGTAATGACTGTGCGAATGATTGTATACATTAGATTGTATAATCCAATTAGATATATAAGATGAGCTACATAGGGATAGGAAATGAATAAGAATTTGGTTCCTTTGTTGGGCGACTGGGAAATGGTCAACATTATTTAGCATGTGAATATGATCTTTCTTTGATTTCATGCTCATCTGTTTTGCTATTTGCATTAACACTTGTTGCCCATAAGTCCAAAATAATGATTTTATTGATTGATTTATATAAATATAAAATAATACTATTCTAACCGATACCAGAATAGGTATACCTACAGCAAGTGTGTGTTTGTATAATATACTTGTAGATTTGATAATTATGAACTGATCACTGCTTAGTTTAATTTGATTTGTGTCTTTTCACTTTCACTCTCAGTCTGGTTGGGATTTAGTACTAACACTACTTAGTAAGGGTTAGGCACTAAATTGCACATTGGTTTTCAGAAAAGATTGTGGTTTAGTTTACGATATCTGTATTTACTACATTAACCCAGCACATTAAAAATGGCTCTTTAGCAGCATGTTTAAATATAATTCATTTACATTTGTAATGGGATGGAAAGCTCTTTGTGCTGTTGCCATAACCTTGTGTATCTCTGAGACAGGTAATACCAGTATTTGGCATCATAGGCGTGAACCAGCTGTTCATGCAGGGCTTGTCTGAGCTTCAAGTCATACTTTCAGCGTCAGATGTGCAGTATTTAGTTACTAACTTTAAGAAGCTCTTGCTCACTACTACTTTTAAGTACTGGTTAAAAACTTCCTTCTTTACACTTAACTTTAAGCTCTAGTTAGTTCTACTTTTGACCCTCAGATTTCTTTTAAATTAAAAAAAAAAAAACTCTATTGAATTTGTTCTTTTTATGTTTTAATGTGACACTGTTTCAATGCCATCTCCATCTCCTTTTGAATTCACTGTGAAGCACCTTGAATTGCATTCATGTGAAATGTGTTGCATAAACAAACCTGCCCGGCGTTACTGCTGCTTTGTGTCAACAGCCATTCACGGCTTAATCTTTAGCACTACTGATGTCATAACCAGACACCTCAGAATCCACGCTGCATGTACACAAGGTCTGCATAAAACAAAGGATCCTGAATCTAGTTCAGACACTGATATCCATCTTTCCTACTTTCTTATCTGCACATATGGCAGACAGGAGCAGGCGAGACACTGACTCCTCTCTCTGCTTTTAGAAGTCGACTGTGAATATTCGCAGATGGCAGGGATTTCCTGAGATCTACAAATGACCCCTCTAAATATTTGAATTTGACAGTCAGATTCAGAGATGGTAAATTTGTCCTGAGATACTGGGAATCATATTTTCTAATTTGAAAATAATTATTACACTGCAGGCAATTTACACTCTAACAATAAGGACACAAGACTTCAAATTATCATGCTTATTATCCTTCCATTAGAACAAACATTAGAAAAATAATGCTTGAATAAAGGGCTGTTTTCCAATAATTATAGCTCTGACTAAAGGTCTAAATATTACTGAAAAAGAAAAAAAAGGTAATTAGTAGACTCCGATAAGCAAGAAGCAAAATGTTCTTCCTTCCTTACTGTGGAATATAAGTTGCCCTCTGGCAACATTTCGTCCTCTGCTGTTTTCGGCTACACACTCGTACATGCCGGCATCCTCTGGGCGAAAATATGGAATTTCCAGAACCCCGCTGGAGTGGTTGATTTTAATCTTGCCAGGGAGTGGATTTCCATCAGCTCTTCTCCATGAGATGGAAGGCACAGGGCTGCGGAGGTCAAACACAAAGAGGTCACGCAGGCCACATTCTCCTGCTCCACCATGACCGGAAAGACTGCTGCTGCCGTGTTTGATAGTAATTGAGGACGCTGCTCTGCAAATATTCCAGTGGACTGTGTTGTGCCACTTACTTTCCTAAGGCAAAGCATTCCAGTTTCACTGACGATCCTTTGGAGACATGAAGGGTGTCAGGAAACTGAACCTCGATCTTTGGCTCGTATTCGCCCATCACCACTGCACAAGGCATAAAAGGAAAATCATATCATTTAAAACACAAAAGAAGAGCAAGAGCTGTGGCGCAGGTGACAACTAGTTCACTCAAGTGATTTATCTCATAGACTGATAACCACAAGGCAGACTGGTGATGGTGATGCTCACCGTCCCTCCGTACCACCACTGGGGTTGGAGAGCTGAACACTGTTAAGTTGGTCATCATGTTTCTCACTGCGCATGTGTAGTTCCCCGCATCCGATGCTTCAACTTTGGCTATGTACAAGTTTCCCGTCTTCTGAGAAATGAAACGACGAGCATCCTGCTGCAGGAAGCTGCGCTGTCCATTGAAAACCCATGAATATTTGATCTCTGGAATAATGGGAACAGGACATGAAATGCAGATAGTGAGGCACAAAAGAAATTAACTTTCCAGTCACATTTCTAAAATTCCCAGAACAGCAAGACCATTAATGCCTAACACATACATAGATAATTTAAGGACAAAAGTACAGGCCCACCCACACATTACACTTACAGTATGGGAGCTGCTTGGCCATGGACACCCACGCTACAAAGCTTTGGTGCTGATATTAATGCCAGAGGAGATTTGGAGTTCTGCACTTATTGAGTCAGCATGGGATTGGCCACTTTTAACCCTTTAAGACCTACCATAGAACCAAGTCCGCCAGATCTTATATTATATTTTTACATGCTGTAGTGCCATTTTTGGGAGCTATACATCAATACAACCATTATAACCCAAATTGTAATAATATGTATGCATTAAGTAACTACATAAATTGCAAAAAAGTGCAATAAACTACAAAAAAATTGAAAATCATTTTTGTTTTTTTTAACATATATTTCTAGTTAGAGAAATTTAAGAGGCTTATCCCTCAAAACTGCAAATACAAAAAAGTTCCACAAAATAGTTTCCCACCACAGGAAATTTAGTTTGAGTGTCTTCATAGTTTTATTTTTGAAATACGCCAATTTTTATATACTGCAGGAAAAACAAAAATAAATATTGTAATGCAAATTTGCAAAAAAACAGCATATGCATCAAAATAAACTATTTCCAGCAGTGCAATATGAGTCCTAAGCATCCCAGAAACGACACAGAAAGTCATAAAGTTAAACATAACTTTTAAAAACACAAGTATAGGCTCATAAGGCCCCGATGGTAAAAAACTACATTTCCGCGAAAATGACGTCACTTCCGGTTTCGGGCAGGTAATGGCGGACATGCGCTGACCTCTATTCCAACGTAGGAAGTGTTACGAACAGCTGATCGGATCGGCAAAGCCTGTTTCTGGAATATTATGTTTTTGTTGCTTTTTATGCAATTTTTGCAAAGCCATATGTGGAAGGAAACCGCGACCTAGGGCAAGCTGATGGCATAAGATGTAAGTACAACTCCTCTGGTTTCATATGCAAAAATTTTTTTTTGCATATGAATATATTTTTTGCGCTAGCTTATGTGGTTGCAGTGCTACCGGGATTTAAAAATAGTTATGCAAAACGGAGCGTGCCCGCTCCCACCGGCTTTAAAGGGTTAAGCACTATAATAATTAATTATTAAAAGGTGTGGACCGACAGGTTCACTCTATGTAGTTTATCAGGAAATGAGAAATATATTTTATTTCTCTGTTGAACAATACAAGATGACTTCAAAGCACATAAGAGTTCAAAGTGTTTTTAGTTAAGCCAAGTTAAGATCAGCTGACCTTCTGCTCAGATGTCGATGCACAAACTTATGGTTGAGCATTTTTATAGTATACATGGTGAATTCAACTCCAACAACAATAAGTCATCAAGAATGTTCTTTTTGAGAAAAAAAACTTTTTGGACATTTTTAATTTAATTTAATAAATAATTGAGCCATTTTTCTTCCTTTATTATCATAAATTTGGGTGTTTATTTTGAGTCGCACCCCCAAACAACACATTTGCAGCTGCCTGAAATACTCCAGCGCCCACCTGACTATTTTTCTGCTTTTTAACTGAAAGTTTACGTTTGTGTGTTATTTTTTAAAGCTTTGTGCCTTCACTAGGCTTGAAGCGACATGGGACTGGGTGCTGCGGAAAGGTTAGGTAACATGGGAAGTACTGAGAGATGGGCTAAGGTTGTGCTGACACATACAGCAAAAGAATAGCCTCTCTGTTTTGACTCGGATCATTGAGTTGCTCGGCGAGGCTGTCATCACAGGGGACTCCAGCAGAAGAATGCAGGTTTGATAAAAGTTGAACCCAGCACTGGGACTTTTTTTGGCTATATTGGTCAAGCCTCTAGCTATCAAAAATGTACAGAGTTGGTTAGAGTTCTATGTTATGTGTTATAAAAACACTGGAGGATCATATTTTATTCATTTTTTCATTTTTTGATTTGAACTCAGAGTTTTGGGTTATTTTGGATGGCTTCATTGTTCCTGCCTTATCTGTTGAGCATGTGGAATATGGCAACAACACTTATGGTTATTAGTCTCTAACTTTATTAAAAATTATTCTACACTTCTGAAACAAATAAAAAACAAACACAGAAAGAACTGATAAACAGGCCAATGTATGAGTGCAAAGTGCAAAGAAAAGCGAAAGAGAGCTAAGAAGAGTGAGAAGCGTCTGCAGGGAATGCTGAATGAACTTTGCTATTAGTGCAGCCCACCCGTATCAGACACATGACATTCTGCAGTCAGCCCTTTTGACTGGGCAGATGGTAAAAAAAAGAAAGAAAAAAAAAAAGTCCCACTTGCTTTCCTTCAGGGAAAGCTGTGAATTAAAATCATTACAAGGGAAGTCAGGGCAGTAACTGACAGACCTTTCATGATTAGGGACTATCAGAGAGTGGGTCTGTTGAAGAGCTGCAGTCTCACAGCAACAGAGGACTTGCAGGCACATAATCTCATGTCCTCTGACAGAGTTTAACTCACAGAGCAGCTCCTTTTAGGCCACTTACCTATTGATTGCTCTGAAAAGCTTCAAATGTCTCCTTTTTTAATAAGGTGCATCAGTGTATTCCTCAAGTGGTGCATCAACAAGTATTAAAGAAGTATTTAACATTATCTAAAGGTGGAGGAGAAAAAACACTGTTTCCCAACATTTTTGTTCCATTTTAAAAACACCTCCAGCTACTGTGGCGTTACATCGTACAAATCCCATCAAATGTTTCACTATGCTTCATTTAAGAGGAAAAATAAAGAAATTGAGGGGTTTTTTTTTTTGTTGTTTTTTTTTTTAAACGGGAAGGGAGGGAATGCTGGAGGGCAAATTGCTAAAGTGTGGATTCCCATGTGGCAGCAGGATTCAGTTGGAAACAGAGAGCGGAGAAAGGCTGGTATGCTGGCGTGAAATTGTGCTGGTGGGCATCGAATGGCTGCAGGAGTGTGGACCACTTTGAGGGTCTGCTAATCAGTAGCACACAGACACATGAGCCGACTCACTGCTGTGCCGCGGGATAAACGCTCCCGCGGCCGCACCAGCCACCGGCAGCCTTTATTACCCAACAGATAACCTGCCCACATCCAGGAAAAAAATGACAGTCGGGGAAGTGGAGCACTGGAGACTTTATAGATGACAGCATGGTCACAGATCATATGGGCAAGAAAAGTGAGCTCAAGGTTAAGAAGTATGAGGCTATGAACTATAGATGAAGGCATGGGTCTGGGCAGGTAGAGCTGCGGCTGATCATAAAAAGTTCCCTGTCTGACAGATAAGGAGAAGTGAGTGGAAAACAGTATGTCACGGTTCTGAGGGAAGAGCTGCAGAAAGAGAAAGTGGGAAGACATAAAAACAAAGAAGACGCTGCAGTGTTACAGCGAGATAATAAGCAGCAGAGTAAGGGAACAATAAAGATTGCTGAGGCAAGCAGGAGTGTGAAAGCACAGCAGACAAAGAGTCAGGAAGGTGCGCTGTACCTCCGTAATGGGGCGGGGGTCCGCAGAGCAGAACCACGGCCTGACCCTCTCTCACCGACACCGTGTTCCTCATCTTGCTGCTGAAGTTCTGCAGAACTGTTGAGCGCAAAACACATCAATAACTTTTCAGGGTCTGACAGCTGTAATAACTTATTTTACGTGCGGGCGACATCCGAGGGAAGGGCGTTTTAATCCTGCACAACATTTCCCAGTTTGTTCATATCGCTTACAAGTCAAACCCAACAGCCCCCTGTTCATATCACGGCATGCGCTAGAGACCAGGCAGAGGGTACACCAAAATGCTCCTCTCCAATCGCGCGTTAGAGATTACTTTCACCTTTAATTAAATGCTGCTGTGCTGCGTGAGACAATAAGCAGTGGGGAGACATATCAATTCCAGCGTCAGAGAAATACCATCAAGTCCCGGGAGGGGAGCAAGCAAATATCAGCGGTTGTCAAACCAGAAATCAACTGATTAAAAGTCCCTCCAAATCAAGACGTGCAGGCTTCATTCCTTCATGCATTGCATCAGAGCTGCAGACTAGTGTGCAGCGGTAACACACATACTGTAACTGCTGTCATCCGTGTAACACTACTTTTTGTTTTTTGTTGCTTTTACTTTTGACATGTGATTTCCAGGTTTAAAAAACAACAGAAAAAAATTGATGCTGTGCATTAATTAGGTTTTAAAAACCACTAAAGAAGGCAAACAAGAAATGCACTGTTTGACCAAAACAGGAAGTGTTAGACAAAAACAAGACTGGCAATCTCAGTAGCTAAACAAGTAAACAGCTCTTTTTCTGGCAATACTTTACCCTATCCAGTGGAAATATAGTAAGGCCACCAAGTTGTTTCTTTTTTGGTTGCTTCTTTTATGCTCAGTCACACTACGGAAAAAAAAAATGATGGAAAAATCAGTGCTTGCCTGGTGATTTTTCTGCACGTAGCTGCAGCGATCAACTGGTCAACCAGAAGTTGAGCTTACAACACCCTCAACCTCTGGACAATCACTTTCAATCACAAGGGGACACAGGTTGCATGGTGTAAGGCAGCCTGGCTTCTAACAATCACGGTCCGACTGCAGTGAAACAGAGTCAGTCTGCGCTGATGAGCGCAACTCGTCTGCATCTCTTTGCAGTTGAATCAACTCAGTTGTTTACCAACAGGCTTTAACAGCAAGGTTTTCGAGCAGCTATGCAGTCCTGTAGCAACTACATCACTATTTGTTTCTAATATAAGAGGTAAGAGTTGCCATAAATCTGCTCGTGGCGTGGTCACCAACCACAGTTTTAATTAGTGAGTATGAGCCGCCTTCATGCAGTACTTTTGTTAAACTTCTTTGGGCATGTCTTACCTCTACAACAAAGAGAAGTTCACACCCCACAATGTGGCGGGGCGTGGTCTGGACATAACTGCGGATGCCGTGCAGGTGCGTGCGCTTTCCCAGCACGGCATCAGCAATCATGTCCCATCTTAAAATCTGTACTGGTTCCTGTTTTGAGTGTTGTTGTTGGAGTGTTCGGCTGAGCTAGGAAACTGCAGCCTTGTGTGTCTGTGAACAGTAACCGAGTGTGTAAATAAAAGTTAATGCTGAAAAGCATGTACGTGGGTTCTTTACACACAGTTTTTATCAGTGATTAATTATTAAAAATTATTAAAAAACAACTTTGCAAACAAAGGCCAGAACAGTTACATCAGCAAACTTGAATTTGTTAACTTCACAGCTAATTCTTTTTTAATCTGACTCCGTTTCATTGCTTAGTTTTCCCCTGGTCGTCCACGCTGGACCTGCAGAGGCTACACACGTTGTTAGCAGTGCACCACAACAGTTGGCTTATGAACATACTTAGAAGTTGGCAGGTTAAACATGATGAACTTCTCATCAGAGAAGCTTCTGTGGGTCTGAAATAGCTGTTTAATGACCACAAAGCTTATAATATGCTATATTGATAATATTGTACTGGATGTAAATATGTTTTATATGGAACACTTAGAGGGACATCACAACTATCATCTAACAAATTTACTAGCAAAGCATTAAGAGTAACACGAGTATAAAAACTGGGATCAGATTTCAATATTTCTGAATATCTTACCATTCAAATAAGGAAAAACAGCCAAAAACAACCATTATCTCTGTCCAGTATCATGTTCTTGCCCAGAACAGAATACAGAATACTTCTGGGGTTTAGACACCTGGCCTGACGAATAAAATATTGTGTTCTGGGATTTTTCACCATCTCCTGACATTTTAAAGACCAAATAAATCAAATGATTAACCAGGGAAATTATAATAAGGATAAATGGAATTAATCATCGGTCGCAGCCCCACTCTAACTGTTTTGCATTCCGTTGAGTCACACATAATATCACACCGAGTCAAAGTGGGGTGGGAGAGGGGGATTTTTTTTCACTGCTGTGACAGTATATGCATATTTAAAAAAAAATCAGAATCAACTCACATGCAAACTGGACTTTTGCCTCCCTGCTGACGACAGTCCCGAATGTGTTGGTGGCAATGCACTGATACACTCCCCCGTGATTGATGACATGAGGGTTACTGATCAGCAGGTTCCCCTCTACAAGGCTGTAGTTTAGATCTGAGTCCGTGTTTATGTCTCTTCCATCTACCTTCCACCTGCACAGACAGACTGATGAAGACTGAAGCATTGGCACCATCAATGAAAAGTGATGCTGGCCAAGAACATGTAGATTTCCTGCTTTTCCAGAAAGCATCGCACAAGGAGACCAATGACTAAACACAAATACTTGTAGTGAACGACTGCATTAAAATATAAATGGGTTCTGTAAATTTGATCCCACACGCTGTAGTCTCACTTTGTAGATAAACAAAAAGCTGTCAGACCACTCACCTATAACGCGGAGGTGGGTTCCCTTTTGCTTTGCAGTTAATAAACACCTGCTTATCATCAGTGCTCATTGGGAAAATACTATCGCTAGGCTCCTGGGTGAAGACGGGACCATGGCGTGTATTCTCTGCAGAGAGAGAAAAAAACACAAGAAAAGTACAATGGGGAAAAAAAAGCACTCATTGCTCAGAAAACTGTGTGTGAACTTAACACCTATTATAATTAGCTGCCAACATGGCTCCTTGAGCAGATCCTGCATTTAATAAACGCTCTCGTGCACATGTCATGAGGCAGATAATACATTATGATGAAAGAGCAATTAACCAAAGATAACCCTCAAGCATTTTGGCTAACTGACTGAGTTTTTCTTCCTCTCCCGTACTCATTCTTACACATCCACATACACGGTTATGATCGTAAATCTGTGCAGCACATAAATACATTTGAGTAACACATGGCTGAAATGTTACTACTACCATTACTACTACTAATAATAATAATAAGAACAAGAACAAGAAGAAACAAAATACATCATCATTAGTAATCATATCATTGGTCAACATGTTTTCAGTGTATACAGGTATATATGACATGTATTTCACTGGTGCTACTTCTATGTGTCACAATGCTTTCAACAGTGTACTGTGAAAGGAAATAAAATTTATTGAGGAGTATTTTCATATGCTTTAAAAAACATGTTACTTTACCTCGCAGCTTTACAGATTTCCTTTCCTTTTGATTTGAAATTTGATACTTGAAACATTCCAATTTGTTCTGATTTCATGAAAAGTGGATGAATAGTTTAGTGCCGAAAATTTAGCCGACAAAATGTATTTTAGTCATTTCTGGTCTCAAGCTGACAAAGAAGCATGTCATAAAAATCAGAGTCAAACAACAATTTTAAGCATCTTTTTCAGTTTAAGTGGCAGAAACTGGTACCCCACTCTATTCCTGGAAATCACTGGCTAGCTGGCTTCCTCCTAATGATATCACACACACTGTAAAAGATGGCAAACATTTCCCAAGCACAGCTGAAACTATGACTTCTGGCAAAGCAGCTTCTACAGTATTGAATCAATAGTCCAAATATAAACGAGAGTGTTGAGCTTGTGATTATTGCAAACATTTCTAACATGTTTTTGCTCCGTCTTTGGAGGCCGTTGAGTGCAGATTGATGGGAAAACATTTTTTTATTAAAATACCAAAAGACAACAAATACATGAAAGTACAGAAAAGAAAAACACAGAATCCAGTTTAAGCTGAATTACATGTCAAGAATAATTAGAAAGATGGACAAGTAACCCAGCTGGCTAATTGAATTATGTTTTATTTCATCTTTGCTTTAATGCAAGCAGGATGACTTGGTTAAGATGTTTACACGAGAGCCGCAGTAATCAAAGTAGTGCCCCATTCTGCTTAGGATCTAATTAGACGAGCGCATGCAAAGCTGTATACATGTTGTCTGAGCATGCATGTCTGCTCTGTGAAGCTTGTTGTTTTGGTTTCCTCCAGCCAAACTATCAATACACAGGAGTAATTAACTGATATTGCACTAATTAGTCCCGTGAAATCTATCGTTTCTTTAGCAGGTGCACGGCCACACTGTGGCACTCGCCCTCCCTCTCCACCGACCACGTGTGTCATATGCCCAAGCTGCACAGCAGCGCTGCTCCGGGGGGAAAAAAATTGTCCATTTGTCTTCTGGTGCACTTGAAAGGATGAGGTGCTTTTCTTTTATAATACAGTCTTTAACCTTGACTAGGACAAAACGCGCTCCCTCCCACACCATCATCACCATCATCCTAATGAGAGTGGGAGTCTTTGCCTCTGGTAAGGGCCTTGTTTCCCCAACCTCTGAGGGCGGTGCTTCATTTTTTTACCCTGTTTGCGGTGTCCTTTAAATTAAACAAATTAATGAACCTTTAACAGCGGGGCTATTTCACCTGGGAAACGATTGGGTTGGTTTGAGTTTGTGCTCGCGAACAGACCTGCCCTGAGAACACGCCAACTGGACTGACCACCAGCACACATGAACACACACATACAAATTAACCTTAATTAGATTTCCTGGAAATGCAAGTGAATGTGCGCTCCGTAGTGAGCGTATGTATGTAGAGTATAGTGTGCAATGACATGTGCATAACCCTCTATTCTCTCCTCTGTGACTGCAGACTACATTATGCGCCTCGGTGAAAATGCTGACTTGAGTCGAGGCTCTAAATCAATGGGAATGCAAGCATAAATAACAATACAATAGACCCCACTCCATATGCTGTATCAATTTAAATGTATTCCTTGATGCCTTGTAAACGGTTGGCTTGAGTTGAGTATACAGTATATTCTTCAAATGTGACTGTCAACACTAAATCTCTACGCTGCGCAGGTTGCCATGTTCAGAGCTCTTAGCGAGATTTTAATGCCTTAGCTGTAACTCATGTAGGTATTAGGAAAATAAAGTCTAACACTCATCTGCTTTTCTCAAAGAGCATCTCAGCACACTGCGAACCTGTGCTGCTGGGGAAGAGGCACAGAATAATTGAGTGTTGAGGAAAGAGTGAGTATGGATTTTAACAGTGCTCTGCCACAATTCATGGAAGTGGCAGCAGCTGGACATAAAGCAAGAAAATTGCATAATAAAACAGCGAGGCATAAAAAGACAAGAGACAGTGAGTCCCACACCGGATGCGAGTCTCTTTTCAAATGTTGGTCTTAACAATGATTCACATCATGAGTCTGAGGTGCTCTGAAAGGAAAATATGAACTCTGATTGTGGCTTAGCGCTATTATCAAAATTTTGATAAATTGATGCACAAAAGTTTTACTATTTCCTACTAAACAGTCTAAACACTGATTTTAATGAACAAATTGGATCAAATTGGTAGATTTTACCCACAAGCAAAACTAATAGAGTGATTTTTGAGGTTTCTATCTTTTGGTTTGATGTGCAATAGTAACATAAACACGCATTAAGAAAAGGGAAGCCCTTCCTTGCTCGAGATCCACTGTATTCATATTAGGTGTGTGTTATAAAAAGGCGACTTCAATTGGCATCTCACCAGCAAGGCACTCTTTGAGTGACAGAAGGATTAACAGTTCCCATGGCAACAACATCTTCATTTTCCAAGGTCAAAGATTCTCCTTCTTCCCATCCAGTTGCCAGAGAGTGCAGAATATTTCCTGGGCAAACGCTCCTCCGTTTGGCTCTGAAAGAGATGGAAGGTAAATGTGTTGCTGTGAAGATGAGGAGATGCAGTCTACATCGAGCCTGCTAGGGAAGAGAAAAAAATAATAAAAAGATGGAACTTGTGGAAGACCGGTGAGCCATTAATAATTCATTCAACCAAATAAGCAGAGCCAAAATACCATGCCGAAAGGCCAGCTAGCAGTCGATGGGGGAGCTGATATTTGGTGTACACACTGCTACACTATCTCCAAGAGAAAGTCAAGCAGAAAAAAACCCCAAACTGTACAATATGTGTGGTAAGTTTATCACACTGATGAATGGAAACAGCCATTTTATTGTAGAAAAGCTTCAAACTTTTGACATTAACTTAGAATTAATAAGCAAATTTTTAATTGTTTGGGACTCTGTCGAGTCGGATTATGTGTAATAAAGAGGTAATAAAACATATAATCCTGCTTTTGAGTACCTCTATTGTTCAACATATTGTATCTAGACATAACATCTGCCCTGTTTTTAAAATGATCAGTGGCTCAAATATCTAAGAGTCACACAGAAATACCAGCTGATTTTTGCAGCTGCAAGGAGCATTTTAGTTTATTATTATTTAGCTCCCACAACCTATTTTGTCACGCGTACCTTATTCATTAGTGGCTTCTTGCAAACACAAGAGGAAGGAGTTCTCAGGTAGCAGCTATAGCGGGGGCACAAGCATTTTAGAGCTGATTAGCCAAACATTTACCTCAGGAGACGGTGGTCTTGAATTTGTCAAATGAAGCTAACTTGTAATGAATGCTAATGTTTCTTCATATGTAATTAGGCATGTGTTTGTTTACAAATTAAACATAACAACTAAATGTTAATAATATGCCAGTTTTGTGTTTACAGCTTGTTTTTCCTTGCAATGTAAGTGTGTGGACATGGTAGACTAATGATTTAAAGCTGTGTAAACAGAGCCTGACATCTTTGTGACATGCTATTAGTGCCTGTGTTGAAAGAAAAAGGAAAGATATAGTATAACTGCTATAAGGGTACATGAGTTTATGCTATTTTGTGGCATTATTGCCTTTAGTTTAGTTTTACACACTTTATATATATATTTGAAAAGAGTTTTGTGCATGTGTGAAGCTTCTACGGTTTTAAAAGTTGCAGTCTTTTTCTTTTATTTCATTTTATTCTATATTATATTTGGACAAAAGACGTGAAAGCTTCAGTGCTTCAGTCAAAAAGTAGTGCTTTGGGGTCATGTGACTAAAACAGTAAGGACAATGCTGTCATGTGTATAGGCTACTTTTCTTACATTTGAAACAAACACATAATACTCTTTTAAATACTGAAAACAGGGGAATGAATTCTTCTCTGATTTATAGAACAACTTTATAGATTGGCAGATTTATAGATCAAATATTCAGAGTGAACATCTGTGCAAACTATGTGCTTGGAAAGAGTTGGTCATGCTGAATCTTAGCCTGTGTGTGACCACAGTACGTGTTTAAATCTGACTGTGTTATGACTTGGAAATGAAGTTCAACCACTGATGCAAATTGCGACACTCGGTTACCGAGCTTCTTAAAGTATTTGTCTGCATGAGCTGTGTATTACACATGGCTGTGTTGATAATGATTCAAATCAGCAGGTCAGACTAAAATAACAAACGTGACGTTTTGGATCACTGTCAGGAGGCTGCCTGTTCAACTTGCTAACTATATTTGACTCTCCGTTCATGGAAAGCAAAGCAGAATCCACAAAGCTGACACAGCATTGAGAATAGAATAGAATAGAATAGAATTCAACTTTATTGTCATTGCACATGCACAGGTACAGGGCAACGAAATGCATGTACCTAAACATGTACCTAAAAATGTACCAAATCGAACTCTGACCCCAAACATTATTAGACCGCCTGCCATATGATAAAAGATACGGATGTGTTGACCCCCCAAGATTTATGAAGTACATGTTTACCACACATTTTGCCTTCAAGAAAGTTTTACATTGTACTGACTAATGGTTAACACACTGTTTTAACTTATATAAGCTTAACTTGTATGTAAAATATAAAAACAAAACTCAATTAAAAAGAGTCAGAAAACCTGCCGAGTTCTTTTTTCCAGGTATAAGTATTTGCTCATTTTGTACTCTGCAGTGAAGAATGGCCCCAAACTCCTCTTGAACATGCAGTCTTGCTCTGCAGCTGCTTTAAATGCGTGTTTGACGTTGCTGCCAAAGGATTTTTAACCAGTTACTAAAAGTGGGTTTTTTTTTCAGCAGTAAAGGGAATGTTTAAATGCTCTGTAAAAATAAATAACTAAAAGAAGAAGAAAAAGCCTAAAAAAAACCCCCAAAATATCAAATGAGCATTTTTTAACACATTTGGACCAAAGTTCAGGCAACTTGAAGTTTCCTGTTATGATGCAATCTACCTCAGATGGGATGTATTCCCGCCTTGAGTTGAGTAAAGTATAAACACTATACCCTCCTAGTTTCAAACAGATCTTTTCCTATAGAAGGGAAATGCCATAACCACTCGAATCAAGGTTCTTCATGTTGCTACAGCTGTATTTATAAACCACCATCAAATAAGAAAGTTCAACTACTGAGCTTCAACTGCTTCAAAAAACAAATTAAAATGAACTGTATTATTGTCAGGCAACAAGTAAAATGAAAATGCATGACTGAGTGATCAAGCCTGTGGCAAAAAACTCTTTTTCTTTTTTTACTTTCCCTCTAAACAATATAATATTGAGGTGTCAACAAACAGCAATCGACGTATTAAATGTGGTTTTGGAGAATTATTACATCCCTAATATCCAGTGTTTGATACATTTCCAGTGATTAAACAAAATGTCAGTGTTGTACAACAACAAATAAATTTGAAAACCTTACTTGAATCAACGATTGCTAGCTGCAGTTAATCAAGACAAAAAAAAAAAAAAAAAAAAAACAGGCGCTAAAACAGATAATGTCCACAACCAGAACTTCAACTATTCCTTTTCTTTTTTATTTCATCTCAATTCTTCTAATAATTTGGTCCGGACAGATGAATGTAAGAAAAACGCAAATCAAAATCATGAATAGAAGAAGGGAGAATGGACGTGTAGGGAGGAAATGCAGTCAATTTTTTCTTCTCTCTATTATTTATTCTGAGAGAGCTCAGTAGTGTTCATCCAAGCTTCGTCTTGTCAGTCATCATCATTGATTTGGTTTCCACTTTTTTAACCTTCAGCCTTTTTGTTTGTCATCCTGCCCACAGCCTTGTCATGAGCCTCAATCAAATACGGAAGGACTGATCAATAAAAGTTGTGGTTGATGTCTTTCCTTATGAGACTCACTAGATTGATGCATTTCCTGTTGTGCAGAAATGCAATGAAGAAACTTTATCCATCTAACAACTGAAGCCAGTCTTTTGACCTACTTAGGCTTCTGAGGTGTGAAATGTTCCCTTCTTTCAATAAACTGCCTCGCGTTGTGCTATTCTCAGCCTACTTTAGTGTCTGAGGTAATTATATGTTGATTAAGGTGCTGGATGAAGAGATTCTAAATGAATGACACCAAGCTGCATATGGTAATTACAGTTAGATGCGAGGCTTTTATTTTGGCCCAGAAGACACTTTCAATCGATGTGAAATGTTTTCCAGACATTTTGTCAAAATGCCTATCTGTGATCAATGCTGTTATAGACCAGCACCTGTAAGTAATTCCTAATCAATATGTTTTAAAATTCAGACACACTTGCTAAGTGCCATGTGAGCAGAACTCAGAACAAGTCAAATTAGACTTGGATGAAAACACTGAAAAAGCAGATCTTTTGCTTCTTTGCTTTTCACTGACAGTTATTACCGTGCCTTTTAAAGTTCTTGCTTAGAGAGTTTCAGAGATTTGAAAGCTCGTATAAGAAGATAAGAAGATCTAGCTGCACTCTTTGAGGTATAACTTGTAGATAGGACTGCATTATCTATATTAATCCTCCCATCATTAATTTTTGCATGTGAGTCAAAGACAGGCCATTTGCCAATATGAAGATACCAGATTAGGAATTAGAGTCGTTGGTATTTCATGGATTGTGAGGATATGAAACCATTAAAGCCAATAGGAGAGGTTGTCTAACAAGCCCCTGCAGCCTAAAGTCATTAGTAGACTTGCTCTGCTCACTGACAGATGTTAATTTATGCTCAGTCGTCCACTTTCACTTTTGGGATGATCAACTTTATTCTGTCCACTTGCAAACACCCTCGTTTGTTCACCATTCAATGTCGGGCTCAAGGATTCTGGTCGCATTTAGCAATAGACAGTAGCTATTTATGCGTAGTGCAGAGGCCCCAATCCCATAAGGTATATAAGTGAGGGAGCGGGCACTGTTCCCGTCTCAGACAGCACAAGTCTCTTTTAATGATGCATAGGTCCTTGGCATCCTCAGGGAGGATGTGTTTCTTGGTCACAGTCCAGAAATTTAAAGCAGTTGCTTGTGATCCCCATGATTAATTTATATACCCTAGAAAAAATACAATGGTAATAATTCTTGTGCCCAGTGGATGGTGGTCGCAGGTGTTGGAAATACCAAATGGGATGAGGCCAAGCTAATGGTGCCTGGAAGGGAAACTATCTGTCAAGGATAATCCCTAATACTGTAACACCCAGCATAGATAATGTCCTTTCCCCCACCTCTCTCCCCCCACTGCCCATGATATTGAGATAACGGTGCTAAAATGATTACATGAGGAATGGGTACTGACACGGATAAATCTGAGTATCCAGAGTGAAGTTTTGCCTGGTTTAACATTTAGTGAAGATTACCTTTCCCACTCTGAAACAGCCAAACTAAGCTAAGCATAAAATGCGGGGAGGGGGATGTCCTGTGAACTCCAGTGAACCACGTTCCACTTCATTACACTCTGAGTAATTGGTTAAATATGTGACTACAGAAATTAACTTTGCCAGCCTTGCGAGAGGTAATTAAGGCATTTTTTCCTCTTTTTTTGGAGCAGGGAGGACAACCAAGATAAACGCAACATTCAGCATCACACAGAGCCAGGTAAAGACTGCGTAATCATAGCACAAAGTACCAACAGCCTGAAAACACATCCCTGATTTCACTCACTCCCTGATTGTTCAGTAATTATATGGTACGCTAATGCTCATATCAACATATGCCTTCACTGTAGAGCT
This sequence comes from Perissodus microlepis, assembly GCF_051167445.1. NCBI lineage: Eukaryota > Metazoa > Chordata > Actinopteri > Cichliformes > Cichlidae > Perissodus > Perissodus microlepis. Next base: position 6,546,765 of record NC_140465.1, read on the forward strand.
GTCGCTTCAAAGTCTTTGTTTTATCTTATCCAAGCTGTAAATATCCACAAACCCACCTGATCTCAGATTACAGTCCATCTTAAATCCCATCAGCCACAAGGGAGCGTGAGCAGTGCTGCAGCTCAGGTGGCAGACTGTCACTCATTGTACAAGTGCATATTACAAACACTGAGTAGGAGAAGGAGAAGAATATTGAAAGCTAACACCCTGCCAGTTCAATACAGACTTAGCAAACAGAACTGTACATGAAGTTAGGAAGGACCAGAAAGACCTCAGATGTGAGGTGAATACTTATAAATGCTCAAGGAAAGAAGATAAAGAATTCTCAGCTGTCTTTTGTCAACTTTTGCTTTTCATGTGGCAGGGTTAGGCCAGAATTTGTGATCAGTTGTATAGTTGGAAATGTTCCTACCAGTTTTCTGAAGCTGAAGGTTTCAGATAACCTTACAAAGAAGGACACAACCATCCTTTAAGCAGTCATGATTTCCTGAGTTGAATTTTTTTCTCTCCAGAGGACCTGAGCCATTACCCAGTGAGGTAATGTCTGCTAGCTCCATTTTACATTTTTAAGAAACATCCGGGTTACGTTAAGTACAGCTCCTAAATGATGCTCGTAAGGCCGCTGAGGAGGTGAAAGATGCTAGAGCTCCAAAACTGCTGTAAAGTTAGCAAGCTAGTTGCAGCTAATGTGGTGAGGGGGGAATGCTACCAATATCAAATTGCCATCCATTGAGGTAAAGTCAGTACATTTAGATGTAAATCTACAGTAGGTTAAACACCTTCGGTACAATGTGATGAGTATGCACAACCTTCAAGTAAAGGGGTGTTTACTTTTAGTAAAATACTGTGATTGGTTACTTTTCTCAGTAACACTGTAACATCAACGCTAACACTGTGGAACAAATATATACTGGCTTTAGCTTTCATGTACGGAGCCCCGGAGGGGACATGGGAGAAAAAAAAATTAAGACGGACTTTTGCGAGATCTCGCAAAACTAACTCGGGATCTCGCAAAACTTTTGCGAGCTCTCGCAAAACAAACTCGGGATATCGCAAAACTTTTGCGAGATCTCGCAAAACAAACTCGGGATCTCGCAAAACTTTTGCGAGCTCTCGCAAAACAAACTCGGGATAACGGGAAGAATGCGGCTAAAACTTTTGCGAGATCTCGCAAAAGTTTTAGCCGCATTCTTCCCGTTAGCTTCGAGCTAACGGGAGGTCGAGACCTACTACAGCCGGGAGGAACACCGCTTTCCTGGCACATCGTGCCTCGACCTCCCGGTTGGCTTCGAGCCGGCGTCCGAAGAATGCGGCTAAAACTTTTGCGAGATCTCGCAAAAGTTTTGCGAGATCCCGAGTTTGTTTTGCGAGATCTCGCAAAAGTTTTGCGAGATCCCGAGTTTGTTTTGCGAGAGCTTGCAAAAGTTTTGCGAGATCCCGAGTTTGTTTTGCGAGATCTCGCAAAAGTTTTGCGAGATCCCGAGTTAGTTTTGCGAGATCTCGCAAAAGTCCGTCTTAATTTTTTTTTTCTCCCATGTCCCCTGCGGGGCTCCGTATTCATGTCCTGCAATTGGGGTGAGAAATATAGTAAAACTTCAAAATAATATTTCTTTATATGTACGTTTTTCATGTCAGTCATGTCGTAATCTCTGGTGTAATCTCAGTTTCGCTCTACTGTAAGCATAGCTTGGGTGTGCATTTTATGCTGTAATAATTAATGTAAATTGTTTTTACTGGATGAATGAAAGTTAATATCATTTATCAATACTGTATGTCTGATAGATGGTTTGTATCTCACCTTGCTACAACAACTCAACAATATTAGAGTAAAACATATAATGGGAAATATGGAGGAAGAAAATGAGGTGTGAGGATGGGGAAACTGATTTAAGCAACTTTATATTGGGTTTCTTTACTATTAACGAAATGTTTCTATCACAATTACTCATTGCTTTATATAATTTGTCATTATTGTGGCCTCTTATCCTAATAATTTAATATTATCCAGATATATACATTTTAGTTACCAAACAAATTTCTGGGGATTATGTTGGTAAACAAGTTGCTTTACTGAAATACAACTACACTAATATTTTTTTGGGGAAATTGTATTTTAAATAGACTTACCTTCACATTTAATCTGCAAACTAGCTCATCAGGGAAGTAAAGTTAGAAAATAGCCCCTTTTGACTAGCATAGCAACAACAACATCGAAGTGTCTTTATTTATTGACTGCATATTTTAGATGAATAGCTTTACTTCTGCAAACCTAAAAAGTGTAATACTTTAAATACTTAAAAAATAGTAAATTGAGAATTGCCAGGACAGAACATACATCTGCCTACCCACACATTCCTAGGAAGAGCAGATTATGCTACCACAGTTCCTTTACCTGGAAAAACAGTAATTTATAGTCAGTCAGTCATTTATAGCATGTAATAAATCACAAAGGCCAAAGACAAGGATGTTTCACACTGATTGAATACTCACAGGAAGTAGAGTCTGCTTGCTCTTTCCTTCACAGGTAAGACACAATCAGTCCTTTGGCCAGCTAAGAAAAAAACAAAGGAAATGTTGAGTGATTGTAATAATACTTTCATGACAAGAGAATTCAAACTGAGTTTAAATTCAACCATACAATCTGCACAACCAAACAGGCTATTCCTTTAAAATCCCCTAGATTGAAGGCACAACGTGATACAAGATTAATAAGTGATATATTTCTAAAGAAAATGTACATCGGAGAGTTGCTGCAAATAATTATGTGAGGGAAAAACCTTCAGATATATAGATCTGCAGGAATCAGAATAAACGCTTTATCCTGTCACAGTGTTGAATTCTTTTTATGATTATATTATATGAAAATAATAATTTTGCTGCTCGCAGTAGGATGGCTAAAACAACAATTCATCCTTCGGCCAAATGTAATATTCGTTCATGGTGTTTTTTCAATCAGCATTTAAAAATCAAACAGAGCAGCTGTTCCTTTGTTGTACAATAAGTTGTGAATACTGATAGATTGGATGCATTCCTATAGTGTCCCTGTTTCTATCAGTGATTCATTCTCTAGCTTAAGTGAGCCACTTTAGAAATTAAATACAGTTTTCAGAGGGTGGAAATGTCAAAATAATTCTCATCTTTTCTTTGTTCATTATGTTTAATGTAAAGACTGTAAAGTTAAAGCTTTATAGGTCAGACTGTTTACAATATGTGATGTTTCTTTCGTTTAGACATGACCATTTGTGTTTGCTCTAATAGTAGTCATGTACAAATTTTGTGTATTTTACAAAACACAATTAAGTTGATCAGTAAAATTACTGAAATTCTACTTTTTTGACTGTTAAACAAGAGTATACAGCAATCATGGAAAATGGAAAATATTCCAACATGTATGGAATTGGGTTTGTATTAAGTAATATCCATATTAAGTACGTATAGCTTTTCCAGTTGAAAGAAAAGCATTTAGAGATTTAATGAAAACGAAAATTGCAGAGAATTTTATTTTTGTTTTATTAGTACTTTTGGTGCTTTTAGTAGTACTAATCTTTAGGTCTTATTGTCACATATATAGTTATTTCACAGATCATCACATTAATTATTTGGTCTATTCTTCTTTATTGACTCTAATGTTTCCATAGCTGCTGTTTAATAATGAATAATGAAAAATAAATAAGAAATAATGAAAAAAGGAATGAACAGAACTAGCTAATGTAAAATGGCAATGAATTCCACAATTTGGGAGATATTACTGTTTATTAGCTGATCTGAGCGACAAGGAAAGGGGGTGCAGTGCAAGTACAGCAGCTCTAAGACATAAGACAGGGCAAGGCTATTTAAGGACTGAAAAACACACAAAATCATTTAAAAATAAAGCCTAAAATGGACAGGCAGCAATCTGAATAACGATAAAACATCGGTAATATTCTTCCATATTCTAGTTAAAAGTTGGGCTGCAGCATTTTTGCACCACCTGAACCTGAGACCGGCAGGACTGGCTAACACCCACATAGAAATAGTTACAGTAATCCAACCAAGTTGTGATAAAAGCATGACATGTGAAAAAGAAATTGGTGACAGAATCAGAATACTTTATTAATCCCTAAGGAAATTATGTGGGTTACAGTTGATCCAAGACAGTAACAGACTAAACTATTAAAATAATACAATTTATTACAGATTTTACAAATTTAAGAAATAGCACTAATATATTAAAAAATGCTCAATTATAAATATCAAGAATTAACAGGGGTGGTTATCAAGAATATTGACAAAGAATATTACAGAGGTGGAATATATACGATTGATATTTGACTCTAACCTGTGAACTTTGTCATTCGCTATTTTACTGTAGAGCATGTGCAAAAAGGATGTAACTATTGCAGTGTTTACAGTGTATTAGGAGTTGTACAGGGAGAATTGCATGCAGCCCCGTGATAAATCCTTACTTTTCACATGCTGCTGATAATAAAATGCACTTCATTTACTGATCATCGGCAAGTGTGATCACTACTACAAAAGAAGTTGTTTTAGCAGTTTGCAAGTCTGGAGCACTGCGGTATGTGTTGACACAATGCCACATTTTCCACAATTCCCAAGAAGTGGACATCCCAGCAAATTTAGAAAAAGTTCTCAGGGAACCTGCAAAAAACCCCAAGATCTACATCTAACAAAACAGTCCTCAGTCAGCAAGTTAAATGTTAAAGTTCATGGCAGTAGAATTACAAAAGACTTGGACAAGTATGGCTTGTTGGTAAGAGATGCCAGGAGGAAACTTCTCTCTAAATAGGACATGGCAACACAGCTTAGGTTACAAAGTTGCATCTATACAAAAATGCAAAAGTTCTGGAGCAGGCACGACCAAAGTGGAGATGTTTGGTAGTAATGCACAGAACCATATTTAGCAAAAACCAAACAGAGCATGTTTGCACAAATGGAGGAGATTTACACCATCACTACCAACAGAGGTGAAGATTTTGGTCCAGTCTGCACTCATGAAATCCTGTAGTGGGATCTCCAGAGAGATGCATCAATGAATGAATGCCTGGAAACTTCTGTTAATTGGAGCAAAACTACAAGGAAGAGTGGGCCAAAATTCCTCAACAATGGCTTTCTTCAAGTTATTGCTATTAAAGGTTGTTATAAGATACTGAGTCATGGGCTGTACTGTACTAAATTCCGTGGGCAGTAGCGCCATAGGCTTTATAATACTTTGTAGCACCTCATTTAGCTTCAAGCTTGTGTCAATGGCTGTGACCCATTTTAGCTCCTACCTTTGACGAACAACAATTATAAAGATGTAGTCATAGTATGAATGAGAGCTACTGTGCTGAGCAGCTGCCCCCTTCTCCACATATGACAGCCCACACAGAGGATTGAGGGTAACATTAAATAGGACATGTTTTGCATTAACAAACACTGGTCCCACTTTCCTGAATGTGAAAATACATTCCTACAGGAGATAACATTTGTTAGGAGGAAAAGTCAGATATCACAAACACGTGCTTCGAGACACTGCAGAACTAATCATAATGACCTGAATGTCTGCACAGGCACCACAGAGGCCATTTACTCAGTGTAATTTGGTTTCCAGCAAGACTCCTGCAGAGCCATCACAAAAAGACTGATTGATTCTGGAGCTGGACAGAGCCTTGCTTGCCCTGGCCTTAATAATAATAATAATAATAATAATAATAATAATAATAATAATAATATTATGAGGAAGAGCAACCAAAAGGAAAAAAACACTGCAAGCAGTACACTGCAAGCATCAGAGGTGTCTTTTCCTTAAGTAAAAAAAACTGGAAACATTTTTAATTTGAGAATGATTTTGTTTAGAACTAACAGGTATTACACAAGAGATATACTTGAGGAAAACACAGAGAGAAACAGCTTCCGTTGGGAACTTGTTTAAAAGCGTGGAAACCTTTCAAGAAATGAAATGCATTGAAATTCAAGACTCAGCTCACTGTAATGAAACTTACTAGCTTATGCTCTAAAATTGTCTGCATAAGCACTCAATTGTTGTTGCTTGCATAATTTAAAATGGAATTTTCCTGGGATAGCATATATTGGGAATATCTTGATTGGTTTTTTGATTAAATTATACCTACCTGCATCTTTTTCTTTAAAGATGCCAGAGATGTCTACTCTATCAATATGTATCCGCTCAATCCTGTTTAAGTAGGAATAGTATTATCTGGGACTTCCAATAATTTTCTTACAGCTGTGGCTGTCATTGATATGATCATAATCCAGTTTGGACAGAACTTCTCGTTTTATATTAGTCCAGTGGGAATCACCATCTTTGTAATTTTCCTCTTTTATGATGCCTTAATTACACTGTAAAAAATCCAGTCATATGGAAATGGCTGATGTGTCAAACCACAAAAACGATCTCCATGGCTACATTATGGATCAGTGAGTGTTGGTTTACTTAACCTTTCTTCCATGAGGTTCTTTTAGTATATGGTAAGCAAGAAAGTCTTTAAGTGGTGATGGGGCTAGGGTCCTCCAAATCCCCCAGCTACAGGGCTGGTTTGATCTGCCAGACTGGTCCATCTTTGAACACCAGGATTTAGAGATCTTCACACAGTCTGTCCTTTTCTACATTAATTAAGTGCTGTGTAGAGAATGTGACAGCGACCAAAACCATCCAGGTTTTTCCTAACCGAAAATCTATGTGGTCAGGAGGAGACTGAGAGTGGTTAACCCCAGGAGAGCTGCTAGCCCCAATGGCATCTATATCCCAGCATACTGCTGCAGGGATCCTCACCTGGCTGTTCAACCTCTCCTTGACTCATGCCACCTTTGTCACCTGTCTGAAGGCCTCCACTATCATTCCCATACCCAAAGAGACTGGAATAGACAGTCTCATTGACTACAGACCTATAGCCCTCATGTCTGTAGTCATCAAGTGTTTTGAGTGCATTAGAGACCATCAACCCCCCTCCCCCGACCCCTACCTGTTTCCTTACAGAGCAAATTGGTCCACGGAGGATACCACCACTATTAACCTTCACAAAGTGAGCTAAGTGAGGATGCTCTTTGTGGACTCAGCCTTCAACACCATAATCCCAGACATTGTTACCACCAACTGAACCACCTTCTGATCCCCACTGCCACCTGCTCCTGGATCAAAGACGTACTCACCAACTGGCCTCAATCAGTCCAACTCAGACCCAACCACCTTAATGTCCATACGTAGATGACACCACCGTGGTTGGGCTCATGTCTGATGGAGATAAGACAGCGTGCACTGGTGCTCAGAAAATAACCTGAAGCTGAGGGACAGACAGGTCCACTTCCCACTCATTATGAATTATGAATCTGTCTCGACCTTCAGATTTCTGGGCACCCTCATCTCCGCTGATATCACCTGGACCCATAACACTAACTCCCTGGTAAAGAAGGCCCAGCAGCCGCTCTTCCTCCCTGTCCAGAGGGAGAATAACCTGGACCAGAAGCTGCTGCTGGTCTTCTAACGTTCCTCAGTGGTTTCCTACTCCCTGGGTGTTTGGTAAGCAGGGGCCACAACTGAGAACAGGTACGCTGTGCAGAGGGTTATTAACACTGTCCAAAAACCCTACCCTCTGCCACCCCTGGAGGCCATCGCCAGATCCTCTCATCTCAGGAAAACCAGGGCCATCGCAGACGATCCCTGTGCTCACCACCTGTTTGACCCGCTGCCCTCTGATCGACTCCTCAGGTCAATTAGGTCCAACGCCTCCAGACTAACAAACAGCTTCTTCACCTGGGCCATTCGAACTGTCAGCAAATACTGAGCCCCACCCCCACCCCCACCAACACTTCACCAATCTGACCCATGGCCTGAGTAATCCCCATCAATCAGGCAAGTCGCGCACACCAAGTCTTTTCTTTGCACCAATTCCAAGCACTTTGGAACTCTTTTGTTCTCTAATGTGTGCCTTTCTCTTATTTTTGGGTATATTTCTCCTGTTTACTATTTATTCCTGCTGTCTACTATATATTTTATTCCAGCACAGTTGGTGTGAAGCACCTACAATTTTGTTGTACATGTACAATGACAATAAAGGTCTATTCTGTTCCATTTTATTCCATTCTATAATGAAACAAGGCCAGAAATAGAACATTTATTCATCATCAGTGAAAATTCATCTACATCAACACAGGGCACTGGCTAACTGAGACACCTATGCAAGCTAATTTATTTCTGTGATAGGCAGGAAAGACTAGTTAGTTTCAAAAATCTGGGGAAAAATTGTATAGCTCTCCCACACCTTTCATCCCAGCAGGAACAATTTTCTCTTCCTGCTCTCTGCCTGTCTCCAAGTAAGAAGTCAGTGGTGGCTATCTCCCAAAATCTGTGATATGTTCAACCCTATATCCCGCTCTCCCTCCAAACTTTCTGACTCATTTCCAGATTCAAACCAGTGCCTCAGAGGAACAGGCAGAGCGACTAAAAGACACTATAGCTATAAAGAAAAAAACCTGTAGACACAATACAACCCAACAACACACTAGTATTCTGTCTGAGTTTTATCCTAGGTGATATTTAGGGTATGATGTTTGCATGCATGAATTAAGTTGCTTAATCAGTTCCCTGGTGTTAAAATTACTCAGATTTCTCAGGTGAAACTTAACATGATTTAATTAACACATCAAATTTATGCCTCTCTGCAAGGTCACAAATCTGACTACATTTCTCTGACTGTAAATCTATCCAAGTAGTTGTTTCACACCTGAAACTGTCTGATAATGTCTAAAAACAATGTTCGAAATTGTGCACTTTAGCAGTTGTGTGACAACCAAGGATGCACAGCCCTTTCTTAATCCCAAGGTATCTACTACAGCTGTTTGGATAAAGCCCATGAAGTCTGAAAGATATGCACAAGGTTTCCTTTGATATTACTGCATTGACTAAACGGTAGTAACCAGACCGAAAAGCAGCGCACATTTCGGTGCTTCATTTCGGTGCTTTTTTTTCCTGAGCTGTGATACACTTTAGATTCTAGCCAATCATTTTACGTTTCCGAGGATAGTAGGCAGGCCCAGGTACGTACGTTCTTTTAGAGCAGAGCTACGGATTAAAAATGCCCAAGGCGAAGCGGTCAAAAGTCTGGCTGTACTCCACAGCAAAAGATGTAAACTCAGCAGCCTGCAACAAGTGCTTTAAGGTGATACTGTGATACTGTGCAAAGGAGGTAACACCTCAAATCCGATGAAACACCTGGCGACGCATAGCGTTTTTTTAAAAGCCGAGAAATGCACCGTATTTGATAGATTGCTGCGAGACCTCACTCCGTGCACATCTACTGCGGGTGTGGTGCCTGTTATCGGACCCGGAGTTAGCAACATCCCCCACAAACCCGAAGAGGAGAGTCCTGGCCCCTAGCCCTGCCAGTGTAGCAGAAATGATGACGGATAACAATGGCAGCAGCAGCAGTTCTTCTCTGCGTGAGTAGCTAAATGGTGTTCGTGTGTAATTTACGTTCTGTAGGCTAACCACGTTATTACATTAATGCGCGTAAGGTGAACTAGCAAACACCGTCGTAGTTACATGCGGCTGTCTTCTTGTTTGATGGCAGATACTCCCGTCACCCTGGCCAAAAAGGCTAAAATGACCAAAGAAAAAGTGGAAAACAGTTAAACAGAAGAGGTTTTTGGACAAAGTTTGTGTTTTTTTCATTGTTTAAGCAGTGCTTCCAGCCAAGAGTGATACCATATATGCCCATATAAGCTGCAGAAAAGACTAACATTGTTATCTTTTTACAAAAAAACAGCTAAACATGAGAGGTTTTTGGACAAAGTTTGTGTTTTCCATTCTTTAAGCACCGTTTAAGCACCGGCACCATTTCAAAAGTACCGGTTTGGCACCAGTATCGGATAAAACCTAAACGATACCCATCCCTACTTGTTACCCTGGGAATGAGTAAGTAAGTAAGGAGAACTGCCTCTCAACCTGGAACTTTAAAATGGGGCAAATTACCAGTTTCTGTGTTGGGATTTTTTTCAAATCCATTTTTCACTGAGAAATGCAAGAAAAAGATTTTGATCCAAACACCAAGCAAGCATTTTCTGTTCAAGTGAGTATCTGTTACCTTAACATGTTTTTGCTAAGTTGCTTATCATCTTTTAAACCCAACACAGATGACTCACAGTTATGGGCCGCATGAGAGACCAAAGTGTGGTATTTACAGCCTTTTATAGCTTCTTGTTTCCTCATTCATCAAAGAAATAATAATATAAATGAAAGAAAAGCATATATGTAGACCAGTTGTGTTGGTTAACTAAACAGATATGATCCAGATAAATTGCAAACATAAAACCGTAATATTGCACACTTTTAAACTTAAAAGGATCATCAGTCACATGAATTTCTGTTTATTTGGTTTGGGACCTGTCTTCTGGCAGCTTGTGGCTTGCAAGCAGCAACTTCTGGCCATTGCAGAAATACCAAAAACTGCAGTTCCTCTAGGTGCCACTTGAGGCTGGTCTTAAGGGGGACTCAGTCCCATCTTAAAAATGCTCAGCCTCAACCTTGGCATGCTTTGACATATTAGCTGACATATAACACGTGGTTGGCCTCTAATTTTAACTGCCTCCTTTATTTTTATTTGGAAACACTTAATTATCTTAATAATTAGTGATGCGCACGTTACTGTAACCTGATTACTTTTTTCAAGTAACGAGTAATCTAAGGTAGCCTACTGCAAAAAAAGTAATTCGATTACTGTTACTTTCCCGTAAGCACGCTGCGTTACTGCGTACTAAACCGTCATGCTTTTGTTTGTTTGTTTGTTTGTGTCTCTCATGACAATGACATAAGCACATGCAACGCCTGTGGCAGCAAGAGACGTGTGTAGATCAACAATGGATAATATGGAGTGTGGGAGAGAGTACGACCATGCAGGGTTTAAAGCGTGGACGTACTTTAAGTTTTAGTCCGTAAAAAGTGACAAAAACTTTAGTGTTTGCTGTACACGCTGCATGGGCTAGCACCATGCTGCCACGGGAATGTGACATTCACAGAGAAACCCCGGGATCCCTCCAATGACACAACCGCTGCGACAGTGGGCAAACCTCCACCTGCTCCACTCCTGCTAAACAGGTGACAATAGATTTAAGAGCGACAGACTTAGTGTTGCTGAATCTTTAAATTTATTTATTTTTTGCTATGTTTTACTTGCATCTATTTGAAAGAGTGAGTGTAAGACTTTTATTTTATATGCTGGAATATGCAGAAAATAGGTTTACATGTTAAACAAATTTCTTCAAGACAAAGGCTGTTGCATGTAATTAAATTTTTGCTTTAATGCAATGTGCATAAAATTAAAACTCATAAAAAAATTTTTTAAAAAGAGGCTTTCCATTTGGTTCAGTTTTAATATGATGGATTATGCATAAAAGATAGAACTGGGTTGAAAGGTCTGTTGCTTTATTACGTATTCAGGTTGTGTATCATTTTTTTTTAAAAAGTAACTAAGTAACTAATTACTTTTAAAAATAAGTAATCAGTAAATAACAGGATTACTTTTTTGGAGAAGTAATCAGTAATTAGTTACTAATTACTTTTTTCAAGTAACTTGACCAACACTGTTAAAAACTGGGAATGCCTATGTCTATGACTACATGACTGGTACAGAAAGATTTTGGTTTTGCTTTTTTTTAGCATTTAATAAATCTGTTTGTGTGTTTCATCTGCAGAATTTGTAGATGCAGGTTGCTAACCAAGATTGCTTAGCTTTGGTTGAAATATGGTCAATTCTTGTTCCCAAATAACAACAAGAGGCTAATGTTTAAGGCTTCAAAACGTGGTGGGTAGAACCCAACAGGTTATTATAGTTAACTAAAAGTAAACTAGATCTGTGATTTAGTTATTTTAGAAAACTAATAAAAAAAAATAAAATACAGTAAATATCCTTAGTTTCAGTACCTGTTGGTAAATAAATATTACAACTTGCCTGATGAAGCATTGATGGGCATGTTTATTGAGACCCTGTCAACTTACTGCAGAAGCTGAAGTAAGTTGCACCAGTATTAATTGGTTCAAAGACCCCGGAATGTACTTTATACCTTCCTTGCTCACTACTTAAACTTCTTGGTTTTAAATATATTATCTCCCCCTGCTGGTAATGCAAATTCTGCATGCATATCCATTTCACGCTTGCATGGGAGAGGCAAAACGTGAAATGCACATGGTGGATTGGCCTGTCTGCACGCTTTGTCATCATACTGGGTTGGGTCGTACCCATAGTCTATGGAGCTCCCGGTGGATATGGATATGTTAAACCACACACCGTCATAGAGACTTGCGAGTGCTATTAGCAAGAGGCACTTCATGTTCCCCATAAAATGCCATTGCTAACATAGATAAAAAAAAACAATACCTGAAGAGGGTAAGTGAAGGACCCTTATTAATCAACACTTTTAGTTTGGAATTGCTTTGTTTCCTCTGAGACACTTGACTTTCCACAGAACTCAAGTTCTTCAGTTCAACGTTTTAGAGTCTGTTCCAGGTAACCATTTATAAAAGAGCCTCAAATGACTCAAGCACAACTGCTTAGGTAAGGTAGCAGAAGAGGAGCCTATACTAATACACCTGGCTATGTAAGTGTGAATGAAATGATATACACTCCAGATGGGTTGTCAATCCATCACAGAACACATATTTCAAAAGTGATCAGCACAACCAGATGTGTTTTCACCCAGCAAGAACTGTTTGTCTATAGACATTTTCAACTGACACAAGAAATCGCAAATGCCATTTCATAAATAATCAAAGAATTCTTGCAATTAGTCATAATGACAAAACGATCATTGTCTTACTGTCCTCGACTATAACAGTGATTCAGCATGCATAGGGAAGTTTGAAAAGAGACTTTGCATTCACTATTGCAACACAGCGTATGGTCGACCTGGATGAAAATAGACTCTCTAAGGAAGAGTGCATTTTATCATTCTGGCAGCAGCAACAGGGGTTTGTTTTGAATAAGTAGAGGAATACTTAACATGTATAACAAGGCACCCTGGCTATCCAGACAAGAAATACAGAGACTCTGACTTCATCACCACAAATCCGACGGAACAGGAACCAACACATAAATAAATAAGCAAATCAAGGACAAATCAGGTTACTTTTCCAATGCATAGAGTGAAAATATTTTAGATTGTATGTGAGAGCACAAATTCAGAAAATGAGTCATTATCTATTATAGTGTCAGCATGCATCTGTGTTCCTTCGTACATCCAGCTGGTAATTTTTATTGTATGTGACGCTTTAAACATTACCTTCAAACAATCATACACTATATATAAGATGCCTCTGATCCTGAGCTTCCAGATAGTGTGTTTCAGATTGTTTCTCTGAGGCCTGCTGCTACAGTATGTTGCACAGATTTTGGAAACACAAACTAGAGGCATTTCTAATGTTTTCAGTTGTAAATCATTAGTATTAGAATTATTAGAAAAGTGTATTTTACAGTATATTTGCTGTAAAACCAAAAATACATTAAAACAAAACAAAACAAAAACAGGCAGGTCCTTTATCTCTGCATGCAATGAACATTTATTTCAGTTCCTTCTTCCCATGCGTAGGTATCACATGGACTGCTGGAAACCCCACTAAGTGCCTGCAGCAAGAGAGTCGCATTACAGCAGCTGTACAGATTATGAATGATAGGGAAACTCTTTTCTCATTCATTAAAGTGCCACAAATGAATAATTCATGGTTTCAAATTTCGGGCTTCTAAATATGCAGCCATATTGCATGAGGCCTTTCCTCTCCATTTGATTGTTCCCAGTACAGGTTTTCCAGTGGGTTGGGCTCAGTTGTCAATTTAATGCAAAATACAATGGAAAGTCTCATTTGTCAGGTGACACAACGAAACAGATAAAGCAAGCTAAAGTCATCACCAGAGGGTCTATTAGTCTTTGGATAAATGAGACATTTTAGCAACAAAAAATACAGTGAAGTAAACATATTTTGCTCTTGGCTCAAGCTATTATTTGTCTATGTTGTCAACCAGAACAGTAATGGTGTTGGTTTAATCTTTTATAAAATGTTTTACTCAAAGTAAATATCGCTCAAAGTAATAAAACACCCACAAGAATTTCACAGAGCTGCACAGAAGTGCTAATTCAAGGCAGTAACACTGCCATGCTCATATCTTCCTTTTGCCCTGCAGATATCTTACATATTAACCTTGACCTTTGCATTATCTGCATAAACATCAAACACCCTGAAGGGTCCGTATATTCAAGTTTTGACTTTCTTATTAATGCAAGACATAAATCAACATTTTGGGGTGGCAATGCACAGTCGGTCAAGATTTAGATTTATGCTTTATTTATTTATTCATTTAGATGTTGTGATTGCAGAACACAACTAAAAATTAAGACGAGTACATTTATCACTGTGATGTAACACTTTTTGTATTTTTATTCATTTTTTTAGTGAGCCAGATGTTTTGGTTTGAACTGTAGGCACAGTTAACATGAGCCAGGCTGTTAGAATATATGCTAAGTAACCTGTTCTGAAAAAGGAATAAATAAAGTCATTTAAACACATATCAGGCAGTAGTGTTCTTTGCATGGTCGGTTTTAAATAAAGTGTTTTTTCAGCCCATGCAGCTACTTCCATGTAAGTGTCCTGCCTATTTTTATTGCAGTGCCACCTGAGTGCCTGGCTGTTCAGTTCTGGGTTTTGTCCTTGTCCCTTGCATACAGAGATCATGCAAGACACACAGATGCCACAGATAATGAAATCCCCAAGTTCTTTGCGGTTCTATAATGAGAAATGTTTCTTTTTATAATGTGAAGCATTTCTTTTCCACATATTCTTTCAAAGAACATTGAATCCCTGTCCATTTTTACCTCTGGGAGACTCAGCTTCTACGCGGTGCTCTTATTTTGTTATTAATTGTTTTACTGGCAACACTTTTCAATATTTTATCCTTGTCCTTTGTACCATTTGTAAATAAACACATGGTGATTTGCAAATCATTACTTTTTGTTTTTTATTTTTATACAGAATCACAACTTTTGGCGAAACAAAGTCGTACTTAGTTATTAACATTGTAGTGAGATCACTAAATGCAAGTTGAAACGGATCGGTCTTAATGAGGAACACTTAGAGAGTCATCCAAATATACATTTCCCTCCACACGGCCGTTGTTGTTCTGGTTTGGCAGCTTTGCTGCTTGTGTTCATTCTAACTTCTTTTATGAGTCTATTATAAACTTTATTCGTGGATAAAAGTTCAATAAAGTTACTTTGCTGTATTTTACATTAATTGGAAACTAATAGATACAGAGAGACTTAACAATGTCTTAATAAACACACACACAAATGCATCTCTGACTGACTAATGTGGAATTTAAAAATCCAAGGATGTCTATGTAAATATTCTTCTTACTCTGACAATTACCTTGTAAGCCTGAATTACAGCACTTAAGAAGTCAGGTAATCAGAAGAAAATGGAATAACAATGTCGCCAAAACCAAAATCATCTGTATTTCCTGAGTTAGGCACACAGAAATCTAAATGAAAGCGTTTCGGCGAGCACCTTGGAATATTTCACCCATGAAAGAAAAGCTGAGGCAGCCTTGGGAAGAAAAACTGTCCACTGAAAATTACAGTTTTCAGTGAGAGCGATGGCAGCTCTGTGTGTGACACCAAAACAAATTTTGCTGTAGAAAAAAAAAAGAGCCTCAATCATAAATTGCTGATGCTGTAACACCCACATCATCATGCCATACAGTATCATCACAGCTACTCAGGCTTCTGTCGACACTGCCTGCTTGTATAGCTGGCTGGGCAATTGCAGCTGTCAGTCACCTAAATAATGTGCGAGATAGTGGTGGTATTTCAGACAATGGAGAGGGATTTTATCATCCTTTCTCCAGTAGGTCATACAGAAAAAAAGAAAAGAAATTAGTATAGGTGGGGTGCAAGCAGCAACTGCTGTTCTTGACAAGGCTTTGAGTATTGTCATGAAAGAAATGAAGTTCATGGCTGTCTGATCACCCTTCCTGACATCATGGGAGTGAGCCTACAAGGAGCTTGCTCGAGCTAGGAGCCTCACAGCTGGGTACTGCAGCAGAAAATATGAACCCCCCCCACACACACACACACACAAAATGCAGTTACTACATAAAAAATTCATGCCATTTTGTTGCTTCCACGGTTGAATCTCTTCAATGGTTCCAGTGGCGGCTTGTTGGAAGAAGGTTGATAAAGAGAAAAGTCTGCTCTCACTTCTCAGGAGATTTGTAGAGTCAGTCTGAGTGAGAGCCTGCAGGAGGGATCTGCACGCCCCCACTTTGAGCTAGCATATAGATCATGCTGGGTTTTACGTCTGGTGTTCTTTAACTGGTGTCTGGTTCTTTCATGTGCATTTCATATGTTTGCACCAGTGCTTAGATTAAATCGTAGCACATCTAATAAGTTGTTATGAGAGAAAGCGAGAGTGTCAGAAGGAAAGATTACTGCCTACAACCTGTGCAAAGGCTCAAGTCTAAATTTTAATTTGTAAGGATGATGAGGCCTTCAAAGCTTCTTAACACAACAAAGACCAGTGGATTTAGGGTCTAACAGATAGTCAGCATCAGCTGATAGCAGGCCTTCTGTTTAGCACACAAACACACACACATTTCTCCATTGTGCATGAATTATCCTGGCCACAAAAGCTAAAACTTAATTTAAAAAATATATTGAAAGAAAAACACTTTTCACATTCACTAATCTGAAGACTGAGTCTGCTGTGTGTTCTTTTCTTTGAAAAACATTTTAAAAAATGAAGAAATGAGTTGAGTTACGTTGAAGGTACAAGCAACTAACAGCAGAAAACAACATGACACCATTTCCAAGAAGAAACGGAAATCTCTGAACTAAACTGACTGAACTAGTTTATGTGAAGTGGGGTGTCCACACAAAACTAATTTGACTAGCTGGGGGTCTTATTCTGGTTCATTGTTTTGCATAAAAGAATATTAAAGAGTTTCAGTTCTGACAACTGTAGGGTCGTAGCACAAACAATGTTTTGTTTCTAAAACTGAAACAATGCTGTCAACTAATAGGGCTTAGAAGTGAGAGACTCAGCGAGCTAACTGTAACTTTAATCTATTCACTTACATTTAATAAATGTAGTTTAGCTGAAATGACTTTAAATGAGAAAACAATATTTCAAATAACCATATATAAAGATGGACATGGACATGGTCTGAAAACTAATTAGACCAGCATTCTTTCTAATGCCAGCAGCAGAGAGCAACTCCCTGGTTTCATAAAGAAGTTTGTTTACATCTACGGGGAAAACAAGAAAGAATGGGTGACATCACAGTTGCTGTGTCCATCTTTTAATACAGTCTCTTGTTTTGACGTTAGAGAATGAGTGATTTAGCTTGTGCACCTGCCTACATTAGGCCAAAGCCACATATGCCTATAGACTGGGTGGCAACCCCTTGGCAACCTCCGTTACCTAGAAAAAATGTGTATTTCTGGTCTGGTTGCTAGACGCTGTTTGTTGAAATCAGTTCCAAAGAGAGTGCTGCACTGAAAATCTGCTTGTGATTTCTTTGGTTGCCCTCCAGGTAGCTGCCAACCAGTTTTTAGGCTTGTATGACTTCAGATGACCTGAGAAAGCTGACTGATGCACCAGGGGCCCACATCTAGCCTTTAAGCCCTTGTACAAACCGAAGGCACATGAACATACATTATCCATGATACCTCCTTTTCAAAAGATGTCAGAGGTCATCTTGCTTTATTTTAGTGATGACATCATCAAGGTTTTCCAACTGTGAAAAAAGCTGGTCCAGATCCTCAAATGATGAGGACTGTCTTCATGGGCGAGTACTACACATTTTCACAAGTAAACTAAACTTAATCTTTAAAAACTTGGAAAACCATCCTCTTCATGTAAATCCAATTATTTGTTGTGTAAACAAAACTTTCTTTCTTAGATTCATGGTGAGAAGTTAAGATGGATTACATCTAACTGATATTGATCTCTTTGGCAAATTAATTAATGGGCTACATTGTGCTAGCCATGCGACAAACTGGTGACCTATACAGGATGTACTGTGCCTCTCGCCCTATGATAGCTGTGATAGGCTCAAGAACCCCAAGAACCCTGATAAGGATAAGTGAAAGAGAATGGATGGTCAATAAAGTATCTATCAATAATACAACAGTAAAATCCAGAATAAGGCTGGTAACAGTGTTGAAATGAATGACATATAAGTTATTTTAAACTAATGAAAAAAAACCTGTCAAATTTCATCTACCCTGGTCAAAGGCAGCCAGCAGAAATACGTAAATTGAAAATCTAACAACACTGGCCTGCACACAAAGTGGCTGTACAAATAGTCAAAGAGAACACTATTGCACCTGCTTGAAAGCTGAGACATTTCAATTTCAGAATGCAAATGGTTTGAGACTTCTACTGCTAAAGGGTCATGCCCTGCAAAAATCAGGAATCACCTCGCTGAGAGCAAAACAATCTTTGCACACAGTTCAGTTTCAAAAACAGAGGATTAAAAAAAGCAATTTCATCTGAGAATATGTTCAAAGAAAAATGTCAGACTTCGGAGAATTATTCCATTGTCTGTGTTAAAGAGTAAGCAAAAGGGGGAGATATTTAGTAAGTGTATTTGAACCATTTGAGGAATATGTGTAATTCTGATACAAAGCATGGGCAAAAGCCATCCTGTTTCTAAACCAACAGATAAAATATGGTTATTGTGAGATCAACAACGGTTCTTCTTTCTTCAATCAGTCGGTGGGAAAAGCAAGTATGCTTCTAAGATAATCTGTCTAGCTTTTGTTGTTCACATCAACAAGAACAGAGTCCACGTCATTGTGCCAGTTATAATTATCTTAAATCAACCATTAAATCAATTTCTGCCTACAATTTCAACTTTAGAATTAAAAGAAGCGATATTGCCTTTCTCTCTTTTTTTCTTCTTTTCAAACATTTTGTTCGAACAGGCTTTACTAGAATAGGCACTGGGTAGCTGGTGTTTATGATTAGTGTGAGCTCAGCATGATGGATAGAACCATAAAGAAATGCACCCATCCAACTTTTTCCAATTGCAACTCTATACCGATGCCTTGGCTTCAAATATCAGAAATCAGATCCAACACTGGTATTAAATGAATAAGCTGCGTTTTTGACTGTGAGGAAGCGACTGCAATGCTACACCCATGCTAGCATCTCCTTTTACTGCTCTCACTGTGAGTGTGCCTCCTCACACACACACACACACACACACACACACACACACACACACACACACACACACACCTGAGATGGACCAGGTGAGAGACAGGTGAACTGAAATAATACTAAATGAGTTGAGGATGACATGTAATGTGATAATTCAATAAAAGCAACATAAGAGTGAACGGACAGTGTGAGAGCTGGAGACGAGCTTTTTGTTGGACTTTTTCAGTTGTCATCTTAAGCAAAAACAAAACAAGTAAAATGCTTAGACTTTTAATTTACAGCATTTTTAAAAATGTAATTTTAATTTGTAGTTCATTAAGATCACAGAGCTGCAGCATCCATTGTTGACCAACAAAATAGACACTTAAATTAACGAGACAACAGACCCAATGTCATTTTTTTGGTTACGAATCTTCTGATAGCATTAGTGTTAAGTACAGCTGCAAATGCTGTTCGAAGCCTGAGTTCTGACAGTGTTAATTATATAATAATTTAATTAAGTCGTAATTAAAATCACTGCTTGTTTTTTGAAATTCACACCCTTTCCAGTTGTTTCATAAACAAAATGCAATTATTTATTTAGCTACATCCATAATTATTTAGAGTTCTGGTAACATTGCAACATTTCTTTTAAGTATAACAGTATGGCTGCATGACACACACATAGGTAGTAGACATATAAAGACACATAAAATGACACTCAGTCAAAAATAGCATGCCAGAAATTTGTGCACATTAATTTTTCCCTTCTGAATTAAGGGTGGTTAAACTAGATTTTGTATTTCAGTACAATATTATATGCTTTTATGTTACAGACAATCACCTAAAACCAAAAATAAATATTAATAAAGGACCGGGTTGTGCAATCTTAAATCACTAGTCAATGCGCGCAATGCCCATGTTGCCGAGCAACAGCCATTTGCCCTCTTTGGCTGAGTCGCTTCCAAAAAGGAAGGACAAGCGAATGCTGTTCTAGCTGCATAAATATGAGTAGGCCATGATGGCTAAAGGGCTACTAAATCAACATACCATCCAAACTTTTGTCGTTCTTTACGTGAGAGAAAAGGACAGAAGGACTCCGAGGAAATCTGAATTTTTGAGGAGAAATAGCTACAGTTGTGATGACCCTACAAAGACAACCTTTGTAGGTCATGTAACTCTGGGTGGAGTTGAAGAAGCCCAGCCAGCTGGCTGATTGTGATTGTGGCTTAGAGTGTATAAAGAGCTGGCCTGGCCACGTTTTCTTGCTCTCTTCTCTCCTCCACATGACAGGCAGACTCCTGGGCTGATGGACTCTTTATTCACACATCCAAGCATACACTGCACCACTGATTTATAGACTTTTCTGCTTTCATCTCTCGTCAATAAAACGGTTAATGATTAATATACTTGTGTGGACTCCCTCTTTTGTTGCAAGCTGGAGTTACTTGTAACACAATGTAAATTTGGTGAAAGAACACAACTGAGCACAAATTCCAGGCTTTTGTGCACCTTAACTATAAAGAGGTTCAAGAGATTAAAGATGATTGGAGGACAGTTTCCTACCTGTGCTAAGGTTTTCGACCACATGAAAGCAGTGGTTCACCGACTTTCGCGTTTGTTTTTTTCTTTTGTGTGTGTGTGTGTGTGTGTGTGTGTGTAATTCACAAGGAGCTAGGTGTTGGTTTTTAAAGGAGTTCAGGTGTTTATTTCAAGCTCGGGGTTTGAAATTTGAGATATGGTGTTGCCTTTTTCCAGATTATAACCCCTCAAATGGCTATACCTGTCCCTGGTTGAAACAGCAGTATCCCCTACAGCCTCCTTTACGCTTGCCCTCTCATGCACCCCAGTGGTTTCAATTAATTTGTCTCTCCCTGAGCATGGGGCTGGGAATATCAACCCAGGAGACAAGTCACCCGTTACCGCTAGGTCTCGGGCTCCATTTAGGCTGTACGACTGAGGAAAGAATGCCCTGACACTCTGAGGATAATGAAACAATCCTCTACATCTAGGATGAGAGCTGTACGGTCAGACATCTGTGTTCAAATTAGAGACAGTGGATACATAAAAACTAGGACAAAGAAACTTGATGGGTGTGTACACTATGAGCAAGAATTTGTGCAGAAGGTAGCATCAGTGTGTCCTTATACTGGGTGATTGGTCTATATTTGGTTACCGAGCCACCTGGATCCTTCGTCAGACACTAACAAGCTAACTACCTGTCACACAAACAAGGGATATATGTGTGCCGAGCACTGAGAAAGAAGGCGAGTCTCTGCCTTATTAAAAAAAAAACACTGATGGAAAGAATGACACAGCAAAGACAAGAGAAGAAGAAAAACTGGCAACATGTTCATGAAAATTACGCAGTTGTGCAGGTTATGCAGATTCTAGTGTGAATACTGGCTCTGGAAATCTACTGCAGCTTTGAATGAACTTTTCACAGTTTTAAAGACGAAAAAATTATATTCTTCAGTTTCTGCTTCCGCGTTTACGGTTATTTTCGCAAACAGCTACAAAATCATTCTAAAAACTTCAGTGTTGCAATAAAGAAGCGCAACAAGAACACGGCAATGTGACAAAAAAGAAGGTCATTTTTCATTCTACATTTTTTTTCTTTTACTGGCACCTGAGCAACACACACAGAAAACTAGTCGTGTTTGCCAAAGAACTTACTGATACTCCAGGAAACACACTGACATTTCCAACTTTAACTTTGGGGGAATACTGAATTGCATTTTAGGCTGACAGTGAGCATGTATTACAAGCTTTCTGGCACAAGTGATGGGGCTTGTAGTTCACCGTTCACTTGCTAAAATGTCACTTTAACACAAGTTCTCTATAAGCACAAACAGTGCTAACATCCTGGTCTCTAACATGCACAAAATAGCATCACTAATATGCTGATGTTAAGCAGGTGTAACAACTGCCATGTTCACCATTGTATTTCATATTTGTTTGCTTCTCGATGCCTGTTTCTCAATAGAAAAATAAGTGTGTTCTATTTGTATATAGCCAACAGGGTCAACTTTGGCTCATTTACGGAGATCAAAGAAGAGCGAACAAAGAAGAAGTAGGTATAAGAAAAAGTCACAGCTGGTTTTCTAATTGTCACGTTTCAAAATTAACAAGCCACAAACAGTAAGGCTTTTTTCAGTGTTAACAAGTGCTAATTAGAGCCAAACACACGCTACTGCTGGATCTGCTGTGACTGTATTTCTTTTTTCAGGTATTTGGTGATTAAACAAAGTATTGGACACATTAATATTTTTACTCGATCAGAAATTTAGGGATCCCAGGACTTTTAAAAATTCACCATGTGAGGAATATGCAAAAATTCATGGCAAATAATTTGATAAATTTCCAAGTCAGTTCCCTTAGAGACCACAAATCAGCAAATCATAACCACCACAGTCACATTTCTTAAAGAGATTGAACAAATCCTTCATTTTGCTTTCCTTCACTTTTGAATATTATTGGTTAAATGCTAAAATAATCCCTTTTACCTGTAAGTAACGTAGAACTAGAGTGTTTCCAATAATTACTTTAAATGACTTTTTAATCATTTTAGACGACTTAGTTCATCACTTGAACTGCACATTTCAAGAAAAGCACACATCTTATTTGTACTTACTTGGCCATTTTATCATTTTCAGATATTGAAGGTTGGTACTAGAATTATATCAGTTACACGGTCTTCCTGCTACTGATTAAATGTAATTTGAATACAGTAAGTGAGCTTTGAAAACGTCGCCAAGGCTCTAGACAATTAAAGAACAAAGGTTACCTGAGTAATATAAAATAAATCGTCTTGTAATCGGAAGGTTGCCGGTTCGAGCCCCGGCTCCGACAGTCTCAGTTGTTGTGTCCTTGGGCAAGACACTTCACCCGTTGCTTACTGGTGGTGGTCAGAGGGCCCGGTGGCGCCAGTGTCCAGCAGCCTCTGTCAGTGCGCCCCAGGGCGGCTGTGGCTACAATGTAGCTTGCCATCACGTGTGTGTGTGTGACTGGGTGGATGACTGAATGTAGTGTAAAGCGCTTTGAGATCCTTAGGGACTAAGTAAAGTGCTATACAAATACAGGCCGTTTACAAGATAAAAGAGACACGTTCGATCTTTAAATCATTGCATTTTTAACTGGTGAATCATTCGGATTCATGGGCTTGACTCTAAACCACAAAATTACATGTTTAAGTAGACGTTGTTTTGAGCTCAGCTGGAAAATTATCAGGTCAAAATGTCATCCTATCTAGCAGTTTTTAAAAATATAACATTTCATTTGTTCATCCGAGTCTTACCTGTAAATCAAAAATTATTTAGATTTATTGTGCGAGTTCCATATGTGACGCGTTTATGAAAAAAACAAAACATAAATGCAATGACCTCATGAAGCTAGTGGACAGCATCAGTATATTTCAAAGAATAACTATATGTACATAATTTTGTGCGAAAGTGACAAGTCGCCTGACAGATTAATTGAGTAACACACCGACTGAAGCCTTAACCTGACTCAATTTCCTGGTGCCAAGCCTACTAACACTGCCATTTCTGTAGGCAGAGAGGGTGAGTAAATTCACATTTATTTACGCCAGCATGGACATACAATGCCCCAGTGGGCCTCAAAGATCTACAAGAGCACTGGTTCTTGACCAAGCATGAGCTCTCTGGCAAAACAAGGTCAATCTCCTTAAAAAATCTCCTGTGGCTGTTGAAAAAAAGAAAAAAGGAAGAAATGGTGAAAGAGGAAAAGCAGTTATCTGAGCCTCACATGAGAGCATACGGTGATGTTACACTGTGATTGTCATGAGGCCATAATAAGAGCAAAGGTCGCTGAATTCATGCAAGACATTTCGTCATCCATTATACATGAGGCTATGGCTAAATAACAGTGCAGCTCCTGGGTCTCTGGGCTGTTGTGAATGGATATTACAAGGCAGTGTTTTTGTGTGTAAGAGCCACTTTCCAGTGTTACTCCCTTGAACTCTGCTAAATGACTGTGTCCTAATCCATAAAAAAGTGGTAAAATGTACTGGCAAAAAGGATTTGTAGAGCCTTTGTTAATTCAAACTGCTGTCTTTATTAACATAAACACCCCCAAAAAGTATACAAAATTACTTAACAGGCTTTAATGTAATCCCTGTCATTGTAATCCATGTCTATCATTATCAGCTGGTTGCGAGCCAATTTCTGTGTCTGTTCTGCCTTTTTTTCCTTTAAACCAATCAGCAAACTGATTACAGGCAGTACAACAGGACCAGTGACTGAAAGATATGTCAAGAAAGCAAGAGTGCGCATTCATTGGCTCAGCTAATTTAAACATATAATGTTGAAAGTAAAATATTATTTCTAAGAGAGAAAATTTGAATCTTCATTTTAAAAATTGGGACAGCATTTTACTAGTAGTGTTGAAAAACACCTTAGGACTACCTCTGCTCTTTAAAATCAGTTTTGAAATGCAGGTAGACTTCCCATCTTCAACTAAAGTGTCAAAAGAAACTAAAATTTACTTTGAGTTGAGCATATAAATGAGCTGATCTCTACAAACACTCAATTTTTTAACAGCATCATTTATCCCAGCAGAGACTTTGAAAGAGGAGTTAATCTCATTTTAACGGGACATCGTATAAATTGGAAAGACAAGAAATATTAAAAATAGTTGTTGAGAGACCAACATTGTTATAAGAGCATGAGACTAAATTAAAAGGATTGGGAATTTCACAGCAGTAAAGGAACTTAAAATCCAAGCGCTAACCACATGGGTAATGGGAGATAAAGTCAGATAACGGGACAAGTTACCAAGAATTGAACCATGATCAGAAAGAAGAATGTCTTTGGAACAAATAAAATCAGGTAAAAACTCTGTCCAATGTGTGTCCTTTGTAATGTGAGGGGGAGGACACATGAAATGAATGAAAAGAATCCACGATACTGAAAAAACCTCTGTCAAAGATGATATCGTCAATATGAGTGTGTCACCAAGTATTCCAGTCTGGATAGCTTCAAGGTGAAGGATAAAAAGTCACTCCTAAAAAGTAAAGAAAAACTATTTGGGCCATTTTCTGTCGATATTTTTAAATCTGGTCTGGAAAACCACTTTTTCAGTCTGGCTTTTAACCGGGTATAGAAATGTTGATTTTATTTGGATTTTATTGTCTTTTGATGTTGGTGTTCTATATTGTTTACTGTTATTGTATTTTTATTTTTAGTATTTATATTAATATTTTTTCTTACTTCATGTTCAGCACTTTGGTCAGTGCTAGCTGTTTTTAAAGTGCTTTATAAATAAGTTGGCTTGACGTTGGTGTGTTGGTGGTCCTTGTCATCTGGGGCTGGGCGCTCATGCATGTACCGGCTCACTCCTGGTGGCCGATTGGCGGGGCTGGGCGCCTGTGGCCCGGCTGGGCTCCTTCCGGGGGGTGGGATGCCCTCAGGCCTCTGGGCCTGAAGCTCGGTCCTCTCTGGCACAGCTGGCTGCCGGCGGAGCCCGCGGGCACGCCACTGCAACCCCCTCTGGCCTCTGCTCTGTAGCTGCGGGGTGACCTCTCGTTTGGGGCTCTACTCAGCTCTTCCCAGGAGGGTGGCACGGTTCCCCCCCCCTTTGGTGGTCCTCCTCGGGTCCTTGTACTCTGGGGCCTCTGGATATCTGGGGCCTGGATCTCCTCCATACCTGCTTCATACCCTGGTGGACGGGGCTATGGCTCCCCACACTCCCTAGCAGATCGTTACATGGAGAAACCTTTGGAATACAAGCATGCTGATCCACACGGGTGTTCACAGACGCGGACTACACCTTTCTTGGCTGCTGCCTCAAAGCACATTGTGCGCTGTCTATCTTGCGTGCTGCACAATATCGTTTATTATTTAGTATCTACTGTTATCTACTGCTAGCTAGTTTATTGTGATGGTGCTGTTTTTATTATGTTGCTCTTTGTTGTTTGCTTTCTCTTCTGTTTTTTTTCTCCATACAGGTGATCCAGGCGTTTTGTTTGTTTGTTTGTTTGTTTGTTTTTTCCTTTCTTCCCCCCCTTCTCACCATCTCTTCTCCCCTTTGGTTTTCTTTCTCTCCCTCTCTTTCTTTCATTCTTTCTCCCTGTCCTATCCCCCAGTCACGTCTGTCCTGTTTGTAGCAACCGAAAATAAAATAAATACATAATTATAATAAAGGTCAATCAAATGGACCAATATGGCAAGGCCATGATGATCCACTTGGTAAAATAAATCCGCTTGGCATCTTTCTTGGCCTTAAGACAACAATTCTGATGGCTAAAGATCCAAACGGGACACAAAAAAGAAAAAAAAGAAAAAAAAATAAAAAAAAAAATAAGTTGGCTTGGCCATGTGGACAACGCACTGCAGCAGGGTAAAAGGGATCCTCATTCTCGACTTTAACTGATGAAAACTGAAAGACACAGCAGTAAGACCTCCTCTTTGACCAGACACTCAAGGGTGGCATATGATAGAGCAACCACCTCGGGAAAGTTTGATAAGGGATGAATAATTCGAGTCACACTGTCAGGTTTCTGTAATTAATAAGAAATCCTTCAACTTCTAGAACTAGAAAAACCAACACGGTAGGAAGATAAAATGTTGACACTGAGGTTTTGAAATGTGGAGATATAAACCACTGGGTCATGTCACAGTGGGTACGTTTTACTGTCTTCACCATTTCATTCTCTTTCTGTCTCGTTTAAACAGCATCTCTCGTCTGTCATTTGACAGGTCAATATTAGGTTCTACAGTAAATACTTTGCATACTGCAAATATAATATAGATATTATATCTTTCCACAGACATCAGACCGTGTTGGCTCCATGAAAGATGATCTTCACAGTGGCTGGTGGGTTGTTCCACTGGTGTCAGGAATCAGTATAGACTTTTTCATAAGAGAAGGCGGATAGTTTTGTTGCTGTGATTTCCTCAGAATTTGAGAAAAGCCCGTGACTGAAAACCATCATTTAAGACAAGTTTTTCTCAAAGTCTTGAAGATCAGAGCCATGACAGCTGTGACTGGTGAACCTTTCACTCTGGTGACCTCCATGTATTCTTCATGTTGCTGCTCCATTACACAAGCTCAGCACTTAATTGCAGTGGCACAGTCTGGCACTTGCAGCGAAACTGTGTTGCTGCAGTCAGCAGTCCACAAGGCTCATTTTCACATCTCCATCAGTGCTTTACCAAAAAGAGAGAGGCTTCCTGTGGAGATACCTTTTACATTATCTTGTCATTATAATTGATGGGAAAATTGCTACTGGTGATCATTAACAACTTAGGCCACTTCTGACTGCAAGTGGCACTTTGTTGAGAGGTTTCAACTCGTTTATCATCCACTGAGCCTCTTGTTTTGGGCTAATCTTCTTACCTCAATTAATGATAATGAATTCAGGATTTTCTACAAATGTGTCATTAGTTTTGATATCAGTTAATGGTGCAAAAATAATAACAGCCAGACAAGCAGTCATAACAAAGAGAAGAAAAAAGAAATACAGTGTAATCATCCTCTTTAAAACAATAAACTAGCTATTTAACTTTTAAATAGGCAATGTTCTGAAAAAGCAATACCAAAAAAATGTCACAGCTTTTCCTGACAATTTCAAGTGCATCACCCCGCATTCTTCACTGAATGGAAGTACAGGCCCTTAATGACATTATAAACCCTGGCTCACCTTGGATGACAATATTTTTGAATATTTGTGCTTTTATTAACAACTGCATGGCTACATTTTTTCAAAAAGCTGAGATTTAAAAAGAAGAAGTGAAATTTAATTGCAATGCTGTAGGAGAGCAGAAAATGCAACCTCTGGCATGAAAATTAAATATGCTATAATCCTGCCAACCACGAGGACCTCTCCTTTTCTGTCCTTAAATAGTGAGGTGCAGAAGTCAGTTTAATCAGTATCAATCAATAGACTATAAAATGTGTCAAAACCCAGGAGTGAAGTTAAATTAAGTTAAAGCATAGCTTATTTTCCAAGAATAAATAGACTATTATTATGGTTGGTGCTTATATTACATGTGATCAGAGTTTCTAATAATGGGGTCAGCATATGTGCAAGCAATCCCTGAGAGCTAGAAGCTCCGGCTTCAGGTTGTTCAAATATTAGGCAATTTTCACACATTAGACAGTTTTCTACCATGGATCCATATTATATCATAAAGCAGGGGTATAACAGTTAATAGTGTCCATTTGTAAGTCTTTACTACTGTCATGTCTTGAGCTAAAAGCTTATTGTAATGTTTAGCAGTTTTTAATGTTCAAGCTCTTACTTTAGCATGTGAGGAGTTTAAATGTTACGTTGAACCCGGTGCACGTTGCATACATCAGCTGGGTAACTGGAAATGTGAATGAGAAATGGGAAGTAGTCTTCAGGAGATCAACTGAGGAGCTTGGAAAGAAAGTAACTGAGTTTCTTCAAGTTTCTTGAAGACGTTTCAACTCTCATCCGAGAAGCTTCTAAAACCAAATGGTTCAGAGTCCCAGGTATTTAATGCCTAGTGGGAGTTGTTCCTTAAGAGGGCTGCTGACCCGCTATTGATCATGTGCCTCATCACTGAGCCAAGGTGTGAAAAAAGGTGTGGGTCATTGTCAGCAGTGGTTTTGGGTGAAACCATTGGGAGACCTTGCTACACCCTATCATGTGATCTACTGATATCCTTTGATGCAAGATGTGAGTGGGGGTTGAGATGCAAACCTGCATTGCAGGTGGCAGACAGTTGGTGTTGTAAGCCATCCCCTCTGTTCAAAGACGTTTGTTCACAGTGAACATAGACGGGCTCTTTCACTCCTCTTTCAAACCATCTGTCTTCTCAGTCCAAAATATAAGAGTGACTTTTATCCCTCAGATGCAGATGGACAGCTGAGTCTTGTCCTGTCGTGGTGGCTCTTCCATGTTGTGCCATGCATTTATGGAGTGGCTGTTTGGTTTCTCCATCTGAGCACTCCTCGCTGCACTGCACAGCATACACTATGTTGTTTATCTTGTGTTTGGGAGTTTTGTCCTTGGGATGAACCAGTTTTTGTCTGAGTGTGTGGCTGGGTCTCAAGTGAACTGGGATGTCATGTTTGGAGAAAACTCTCGTGAGTTTCTCTAATAAACCTGGTACACAAGGGATGACACTGTTGTCCCGTTTGTCACTCTGTTTCTCCTAGTTGGTGTCTGACCTTGTTTACTGTGCATATTCATTTGATGAAAGCCCAGTTGGAATAACCACATGTTTTAAGCGCTTTCTTTACATGTGTGTGTTCCTTTTCTTTCCTTTCTGGCTTATTGGGAACATTTTCCACTCGGTGTTGCAGGGTCCTGATTACTCCAAGTTTGTGTTCCAGAGGTGGTGGGAGTCAAAGAGTATGTACTGGTCTGCGTGTGTGGATTTCTCCTCAATGTGCACAACACAGTCCAGAAACTGCAAACTATTATCCGTTGTATCTTCCCTGGTAAACTTTATGTTTCTAACCACTGAGTTGAAGAGCTGAAGGCTTCCACTTCTTGGGTTTTGATTTTGACCCAGGTTTCATCTGTGTATCTGTACCAGTGGCTAGTTGCTGTTCCTTCAAAAGACCCCAGAGTTTTACTTTCAGGAGGTTAGTAATCTATCCAGTATTTAGATAGTTTGAACCAAAGTGACAAACTAAGTGAACTAAAAAGGCTCTAAGGTCTTCTTTTCAATACCTCTGCTGTAGGGCTTCAGCGGGGCTGCTGTCTGCAACTGGAGTGGGGAAGACGGAGTCATTGAGATTAGATGCCATGCAGAATTACTGCAAACATCAGATTACAGTAACGCGTTACAAGTAACGCGTTACTGTAATCCGATTACTTTTTTCAAGTAACGAGTAAAGTAAGGGATTACTATTGCAAAAACGGTAATTAGATTACTGTTACTTTCCCGTAGGAACGCTGCGTTACTGCGTTACTAAAACCCTGATTTTTTTGCGAGAATGTCTCATGACAGTGACGTAAGCGAGTGCGACGTTCGTGACAACAGCTGTGTGCAGATCAACAATGGATCATATATCGAGTGCGGGAGAGAGTATGAGCGTGCAGCGTTTAAAGCGTGGAAGTACTGACCTTACTTTGAGTTTGAGTCCATAAAAAGTGACAAAAACATTAGTGTCCGTTGTGCATGTGAAGAAAACTTCTTTTTACACCGAAAAAAAACCCCTAAACTTCCAAGCAAGCACCGAGTGCGCTATGACGTAATGGGAAATTCACAGAGAAACTGCCGTATCCTTCCACTGACCGCTGCGGAACACCTGCACCAGGGTAAACCTCCACCTACCCTACTCCTGCTTTACAGGTGAAAATAGAGCAAAAGGACCGCTGAGTCTTTGATTTTATTTATTTTCTGCTGTGTTTTACTTGCATCTATTTGAAAGAGTGAGTGTAAACACACAAAAAAATATTTTATGTGCTGGAATGTGCAGAAAATAGGTTTAAATATTAAATAAATTTCTTCCAGTCAGAGAATGGTGCATATAATTAATTCTTTGCTTGATGCATAAAGTTAAAAGATTAAAACTAATAAAACAAGTTTTAAAAAGGGACTTTTCCATTTGATTACATTTTGTATGATGGATTATGCAGAAAAAGTAGAATTGGGCTGAAAGATCTATCGCTTTATCACCTATTCAGGTTGTAAATCGTGTTTTTAAAAGTAACTAAGTAACTAAGTAATTAATTACTTTTGAAAATAAGTAATCAGTAAAGTAACGGGATTACTTTTTTGGGGAAGTAATCAGTAATTAGTTACTGATTACTTTTTTCAAGTAACTTGACCAACACTGGTGATGAGTTTGTGGACTACAGTGATACAGCACAGCTAGCTGTTTTCACATGCACGGTGTTCGATGAATTTTCTACAACAGAGGAGTTTTTCACATTACTGCCACTGAAAACCGCCACCAAGGGAGTTGACATTTACAATGCAGTGGAGCGGTACTTGTTGGAAAAAAAGATTCCCATTGAAAAACTGGTTTCTGTTAAAGCTGATGGAGCACCAGCCATGACAGGACATCACTCGGGATTATTTGCACATTGCAAAGTGGACCCAGACTTTCCTAAATTTTTGAACTATCACTGCATCATCCATCAGCAGGCTATTTGTGCAAAAGTCATGGGGTTTGATCATGTTGTGACACCTGCTGTTAAAATCATTAACTCCATTCATGCAAAGGCCAAGCAACACTGGGGCTTCAGGCTTTTCCCAGAGGAATGTTCTGCAGAATATGGAGATTTCCTTGGGTGGCTGAGCAGAGGTAAGATACTGGAATGGTTTTTTTCCTTGCTGCGTGAGATCAAGGCATTCATGGAAATGAGAGGAGAGGATACCACAATACTAAGTGATGCTGAGTGGCTCTTGGATCTGGCTTTCCTAATGGATATGATTGAAAAAAATTAACCAGCAATTGCAGGGTAGAGACAAAACAGTGTGTGAAATGAACAGTGCTCCGAAGCCGTTCACAGCTAAGCTCTCATTTTATATCCAGCAGACACAAAATAAAAGACTTTCAGCGCTGCACCTAAGTTGCAAAGATGCTAGAGTCCCATTCAGGGGCAGAAAAGGTGTTTAACGGACACAGGGTCTGTGACCTGCTGTCCAAGCTGGGACAGAAGTTGTCAGACTGATTCTGTGACTTTGAGAAACCGGAGCCCTCTGTGACAGCATTGTTAACCCCTTCCTAGATGTTGACATCAGTGAGTTGTCAGGACAGATGGCTGAGCTTTTCAGTGTTGATCCTGTGGAGACGGAGATGGAGATAATAAATCTCCAAAATGATGTCCAGCTTAAATCTGAGCAACATTCCCAACATTTCTGGAGTTTGGTAGACCCAGACAACTATACAATTCTTCATCAGGCTGGTCTAAAAGTAGCGGCTTTGTTTGGGTCGACATATCTGTGTGAATCTGCCTTTTTTGACATGAATGTTATAAATTAAAACACAGAAACAGACTGACAGATGAACATTTAAATGACTCCATCAGAGACGGTGAATTTATGAGCTCAGAAATGTGCACCTTTTGTTCTTTATTTCTTTGACAAACTGTGAATTTAGAGAAGTTCAAGTCCTTCAGATATGCTGGATCACATGCTGTTGAATTAGTTTGGATTATCTGACTTTTACACATTTTTTGAGGTGTTCTTCAGGAGTACAGCATATCCATGCTATTTAATTTGTTTGTGCATGATCTCTATACGTTCATGATCATTTCCACCATTTTCAAGTACAACATATACAACGGTCAGATACTTGTGAATGAAACTTCTTATACACTGGTCTAAACGAGGCTAAAAAGTGATTTCATCCACATGATTTAACGATGCTCAGGCAAGTTCAATACCATGATTTTGAATCCTTCTCCTCTACAGACCTGTTTGACTGTGAGTCCACTTGGACTCAACCTTACTGAGTGGGGTGGGTGTGGGGATTCAGACTCTTTTGGCTGGCACAGTGAAACATGTGAGTTCCAGGGTTTCGGTGCTGTCTTCTGCTTTTACAGCCTGTGCAACACACAGGGCGATGTCAGGTCACGCAGGCCACACACTTCTCCGAGGCATTGAGTGGCTTCAAAGCAACACTGAATGAGCAGCTGAACATCACCCAGCCAAGTCCCCCTCTGTGTCAGAGTGGAAGTAAATAAAATATGCAGTCTGGATTTCTATTTCCCACTAGCAACAGGAGTATTAATCTTGTTTGTTGATGTATAAACTACAGTTGTTTCAGATAACAGCTGTGTTGGGTTTGTTTTGGTGGGAGGGTTCTACAATCCTCTGAGGTCTAAGTATGTAAGAAAAAATCCTAGACTATGTACCAGAAAGTAAAAGTATCCGCCCCCCTGTTTCAAGTTTTATTGTTTCATTGCACCTAAAGAGACACTGGGGGTATAAAACTGTGAAGTATGGACCAGATTTAAAGAATTTCCATAACTTTTGACATAAAAGGCATATCACATCCCAAACACCCAGCATTCTAACACATGCACTCATGTCTTTTGATAGACACAGTTATGATGGTGCCCCACAAACATTACATGCTCCTGTTAAAAGCTATGGCTAAATTAGCTTAACCAAGATGACATTAACCTATGTGAGCTTTGTGTGGAGGGAGCTGCACTGACTGCAGTCACCAAAGAAGACAAACACATCGACTTTTTCACTTTGAATTCTGTGTGCTGATCCAGATGTCTGTGTCTGAGCTGGTAGATACGTTTGATGCATTTCCTAGTTGAGTTTGACAACATTTGTGTACAACCTTTTGGTCAATGGACTTTTACAGAAAATATACCGTGCATGTACAATTGCTACCACCACTATCTAGCACCTACTGCATCTATGGTACCTGTAGTAACTACAGCAATAGAGAAAAACAAGTACTTTGAAATTTTTCACAACATCCATTAACATAACAGAGAACGTTATTTCACCTGAAAATAATTAAGGCAATTATATGATTATTGTTGAATTTTTTTCTGTGCTGCAGAAGCAGAACCAGTGTTGTAATCATTCCAGTAAGAGGAAATACATTATTATTACTATTGTTAACCCACTTTTAGAATATTGTTTGATAAATGATTTAGTGTTTCAAAATAACCTGTTTTTTTCTATGGTAATAAAATTATATTTAGAATATTATCTAACCCAGTCAAACTCAAATCTGTCGTCATGACTCTGGCGAAGTCGTTTCTTCTGTGAGCCAATCAGCCTCTTTTATGTGTAATTATCTTCTATCTATCTCTGCAGCTCCACCGCAGCCTGGTCTCTCAGAGCCCTCCATCTTTATCTTCACCACCACCAGTGTCTGAACTCGCGGGCATCCTGTCAAAATTCATAGTATTGCTGGGTTCACTATCTGGCTTTTCTGTGCGGAGTTTGCATGATCTGCCCATGTTTACGTGGGTTGTCTCCAGGTACTCTGGCTTTCCCCACAGTCCAGATACATGCAAGTTGGTGGGGTTAGGTCGATTAGTGATTCATTGCCCAAAGGTGTGAAAGTGAGTGTGAATGGCTGTCTGTCTCTATGTGTCAGTCCTGTGACAGACTGGTGACCTGTCCAGGATGTACCCTGCCTCTTGCCCTATGACAACTGGGATGAGTGGGAGAGTATGGATGGACGGATGGATGGATGGATGGGACTCTATTCTGCTATGATGGATCAACAAAGTCTAATTGCCAAATAGCTTATTAATTGAGTTCTATAGCTTCTATAGCTGAAGTTCAAGTCTTCCAATTGATGTCTCCTTAGTGAGGAAAAAGCAGAAAACTCTGCTCTTTGAAGAAGCTCTCAAAAACCTCATACTTGTCACAATTAGATAGTTACACAAACACGCTTGCATGTTCCTAGTCACCTGATTGCCAATTAGCTGGTGAATGATCAAGTAACTGTGAAGCATGAAGGAAGTAGCTGATACTAATACAACCTGAGTTTTCTATTTAACACTGTGCTCCATTTAAACCTGAATATTCACTATTAAGATTGGCAAAGATATCCAAAGTAGTACGAATTGTGCACAAAATAACTCAAAAACCATTTGAAAAACATTCTTAAAAGGTAATTTAAAGTGCACTACAAACTTCTTCAAAATACCACAAAGGCTATTTTGCATTTCAGAGGCAAACGTTCTGAGAGGCAGAGGGTTGCTGAGCTCACAAGCCAAAGCTTGAGCGCATGCAGGGTTTCCAACATCACAGCAGGAACTCCAGCTGTGGGAACAAAAATGAACCTTGCAAGCGTACAGACAGACTTCAGCAGACATAACCTGAACCAGAGCAAAGTCAATTGTAGAGAGCAGTTAAATCTATTTTGAGGAGATGAGTTTTAGTACATGTGATTGTAAGCTAGTTTCTTCTGAAAGCAACACCTCTCACTGCTTGGAGTCATGGGCCGACCCTGCAAGTCTTCTCACAGAGGGATAAAGTTTGCTTTCCAACTTTGTCTTATTTTCTTTATTTTACAGCAGATCATTTATAAGAGAATAATCACATGGGCCAAACTGCTTATATCATAGACTGACTTCCTTGGTAGTTTTTTAATCCATAATTCAAAGAAAATTTAAAAGTAGGATTCCCAAAATATTTTCCACTGCACACTTGTTGGTAGTACGCATGAAAAAACATCAAACATCATTATTAGTCCAGTAGGATTCCTTCAGCCTGAAGACTTTTTTTGGTCACTGGCTGCAAAGTAGTTGGCCTGATTCTGTCTGTATTCTTAATGAACCTCCTAGCAGATCACCTGGAGCATGGCATGTGAGATTTAGTGCCATGTAGAGTCAAATAGCATTGTTCTCATGCGGGCAAATAAATCAAATGGAATAAAAAATACCCAGACTTCAGACATGTAATGTGCAAACACTGTAAACCCCCTGCTGTGAGTGATTTGTTGTCAAGATTATAAATCATCACAGTTTCTCCTTACAAGAGCAGCTAAGAGCGTGAGGCATATGAGCAGAAACCTCTGCATCACTCCAGCATAAGCCAGGATATCACTGACAATGAGCGCACAAATCTGTTTAAGTTTCATCATGACTCTGTCAAATCTTAGTGGCAGCTCATAAGTATCCATTGGATACTTGTTCGGCGGAGCACCATCAAGTAGATACAAAAATAATTCAATTGGCCAATCACGTAGCAGCGGTATGATGCATAAAATCGGGAGCTTCAGTTTATTTTCTTGTCAATATCTAAATGGTGACTTTCTCAGTGGCATAACTGACGAGACAGGCTGGTCTGTGTATTTCAGGAAATGCATATGTCCTGGGATTTTCAGTTTCCTCAGAATTGTGAAAAAACAAGCAATTCATCAGTGTGTGCGTCAGTTCTAGGGAACAGATTTTGCTGATGAGAAAGGTCATGGGAGAGAAGCCAGATGATTCCAGCATGATGGTTCACCATGTCACAAAGCAAAAGTTTTCTCAAACTGATTTCGTGAACACGACAATGAGTTCAGTGGCCTCCGTAGTCACCACATGCTAATCCATCTGAACACCTCCGACTGTGCAGCTGACAAATCTGCAGAAATGTTGTGATACAAACCCTTTAGAATGAACCATAGTGTCACAGTAATGTTTTTAACATCATGTTGAATCCATGGCTCCTGGGTCTATATGGGATTGGGGGTATTTTAAGTCCCACATTCATTAGCATCAGCACCTGCAAAGACGCTTTACGTTTCTTGAGAACATTTATCCATCCACACATGTGGCATTCTCTGCACCACCTGAAAGGACCTTGCTTGTAGTGCTGAAGTCCTTGAGTAGGAGCTGAGGGCTCTGAGAAGGTTAGATACTCTGTTTGCCATAGAAGGATAAACAATAGCCAGCACCCGTTCCACAACATGAAGGCACAAAGAAGCACCCTCCTCATATGAGATGCAAGTACAATCATCCTTGCTCTTCACCTCTCACCGTGAGGCCGTGAAGATGAACCTGACTATGTCTAGCCAGTGTCTTTCAAACTTTTCAAACAAAGTTTTGGCAGCGGTCAAGGCCTGCGTCTTTAGCTGCAATTCAGTGCTGGAACTCAGTGGCTCCTCCTCCTGCAGGTGCTGGACCCACAGGACGATGGTAAATCGACTGGTTCTTTTATAGCACTTTTCTACTCTAACTGAACACTCAAAGCACTTTTTACACATCTTGCCTCATTCACCCATTCACACCCATTCATACAAACACTTTTTCTGTTCTTTCCTATGTAAGTGCTTTCTATCAAACATTCACAAACATTCATACTTCGATGGATGCAGAGACTTGAGGTTAGTATCTTGCCCAAGGATATTTAGCATGCACACTGGAGTGGACGGGGATCGATTAGTAGGTGACCTGCTCTACCTCCATGGATGATGGCTCTATGTGGCTCATACAGGATGGGTGAAAGTACCTGATGGCCAGTGTTTTCCTTTATATGATTAACACAGTTCATTCATCATATTTAGACAGCTCTGGCTCATGATATAGTCACCTGCATATTAAAATGTGTTGCTAGCAAATTAGATTTTTAAGTGCAGCATTTTACACTGATTTCAGAGGTTCTGATAATGACTTAATTTGCTTATATCTCACAAGACCTATAATTCAGTAGATAATTACTCTCTGAGATGGCAGAAGTAAAATTTCACAGAGCAATTTGACCCTTTGGTGTTCAAATCCAAACAAACAGCAAACAAACAAGCACTAATGGATACCTTACCATC
This sequence comes from Perissodus microlepis, assembly GCF_051167445.1. Lineage (NCBI taxonomy): Eukaryota > Metazoa > Chordata > Actinopteri > Cichliformes > Cichlidae > Perissodus > Perissodus microlepis. Next base: position 6,584,128 of record NC_140465.1, read on the forward strand.
TCGGTAAAGTAGTATGATGCACTATTTCCAATGGCAAAAGTAGACTCTATACCAAACAGGAAAACCAAAACCTTTTTCCTTCCCTTTGTTCAATATTAGAGTAAATTAAAATAGGATTGCTTATGTTTATTTCCTAGTACACAGACAGCTGGATCCTTGCTGTCAGTAACACTGGAGTAGGAGGTAATCACTGAAATCTTGGTGACAAAGTTACAAAGACGCTGACAGGAGCGAGGCCAGTGGAAATGGTGAAACCAAAGGCAACAGTACCATCATAACTGTCCAATGCAAACAATCGTAATAGTTTATAGACTGGCCACTTCTTTTTAACCCACTTTATTTCCCTCTGCAGTATGAGATTAATAGCCACAGTTTGAGAACAATGACTCTTCACTTTTGGTTTTTGCCTCAAAATGTTAGCTTGCTGATCTCCCATTGTTTCGAGGTCTCAGCAAATACCTCAGTGAACACAATAACTAACTAAAAGTGTGGAGGGAAACAAAACAGGATCCAAGCTGTGATAAACTGTAATTTCAATTAAATGTGCAAAACTTTTCTTTCTCCTTCCCTCCTCACAAAAACGCCTCCCTGGCAATTTGGTGCTCAATCCTGACAGGAGCAGATCACAAGCGCTCTGCCAACCCCCCGCTCATGCACTTTAATACAAGCTGTCCTGATCGATCATAGTAGCCAATTAAATGCTGCGCTTCATCTCCGCGTGAGGACAAACATTTAGCATTTGATAATAGGGAGCAGCAGCAAGCGGAGGAGTGACTGGGGGGATAGCTTGTTAAAAGTCTCTTCAGGACATGACCACACCTGGCTGCTGCTGCTACTGCTGCTGCTTGAAACATTTAAACAGGCTGAAATTAGTATGCAAAGCCTTTGTCCACTGAACATGGTGTTTGCAGCCTGTGACAAACAGCAATGAACTGAGCGGGGTCTTATCAACCGCACAGAAACTAGGAATGATCGCAACACTCTGCTGTGATGGAAAGTGAAGCGAAACTACTGCAAAAGGGAGAGAGGCTTAGAGCTGCTAGGCATTGTTTTGTGCGCGTGCTGTTCGTGTCCTCACACATTTTCTGTTCTCAGATTATTCTCAAAATGAATGTAAAGCATCCACCCTAGTTATATAGCAAGCAATATTCTAATTTAACATATTTAAGACTGCAGCTGCAGAAATTAGACAGGAGATGCTGCCTCTGTGCTACACACAATCTCGGTTGCTCACTTTAGGAAGAGGCTGTAATCTTAGAGAGCATGACATATACAATACATACCTCTGATGCATACCTCCAATAAAAGACAATTGAAATGACAATAAGATTTACTTCATTCCTTCTAATAGGTACAGAGATTGATGTAAGTCTCAAAGAGAGAAGCAATCTTTTGAAATCCAATTATGTAAAGCTGGCAGGTTTCCCTTTCACAGTCTAAGATCAATTGCACGGCAGAGAAAACGAGATATGATCCACAATATGAAGACAGTGAACAGGTTGAATGAGTCTGTTGTATACAGCCAAGCAGAGCAGCAACAAGGAATAGATCAAGCGGTTATCAAATGAGTGCAAAAATACAGTATTGAATAATGCTAATATATCTTTGGAGTGTAAACAGCAGGTGTAATACGGTACCTACCTATTGTTAGCCTGTGAGCTAAAACGGTACAGTCAGTGACCTTGCAGTTGTCAAAGAAGAAAGAAAACGTCTGGAAGAAGAAAACACTTAAACCTGTAATTTCCTGCTTGTCTAAAACAGAGCAGCAAAGAGTCTTTTTCCCCCCCATTCTTTTTGACACTCCACACAGGTTTTTTATTAAAGCACATGCAACTGTAGCAGTCACTGTTTTCTCTCGCCTGTCAAAGCCTGTTGAACAATTTGAGGTTTCACACCAAGCCCAATTAGTTTGGTGGCAGGACTTAGTGGAATGGAACAGCCGTGATGCAGAACAAGAACCAAAGTATTTTCTGGTTAAAAAGGAAAGTCAATCAAACGCATGTCGCATGGTGTCAGGAAAGAAGTGAAAAAAGGTTGATTCACACTGCTGCCTCACAACAGTGTTACTCCCAGCACTTTATTGCTAAATGCTCTCTCTCTTTGTAGCTCACCAGTGATGCTGAGAGCCAATATGACAATAAAAACATTTTTGTTATTTAATATGAAGCGAGCACAGTGACATCAGCACACAGTGACATTAGCGCTGTTTCTGTTTGTAACCAGGGTTACCGATACTGCTACCATATTACAATTTTTTGTTGACGTCAGTAGGCATGTAAATGCATAAATGATTGCTGGTGTGTCGTTATAACGCATAATAGAATAATGTCAAAACAGAAGCAGGGATTCCACCAGAAAAGTTGTTAGCCCTGGAAGCCAGGCACTCACATATTGTGGTGCTACCAGCCTGCTGTAACACTAATTGTGAGGCACAGATATGTGTTGGCCCAAGTGCATCTCTGCACACATAGTGGATGACAGGGAAGAAAGAGAGATAGCAGTGTATTCTGACAGCTAAGAGCAGTGAAGGAGCACAGAATCACAGTTAATGTCATTCACATATGGTGAAACAAATGATCCAGCCTACAACCATCCATGATCATGGGACCAAGGCTGAACAAGTAAAACAGCTTTAAATCATAATTTCTACCTGGTTCTTTATGCTCCCCCCCCCTTTTTTTTTTTTTTTGCTGTTATATATAAAACAGCTACCTGCAGCAATTGTCTAATATGACAGTTTTAACTTTTGTATTAAAAAAAAACTGTGATTCAGCAGTAATGCATCTTTGGCCATGAGTCTGCTGGTTTTTTAATATACTACAAGAAACCATGTGGGTGCACTGCATTCTCAAGAAGATCAAAATCAAGAGCAGATAATTACAAAGAAAAGGTCAAGCTGTTTATCAATCCCTATTATAATTGAGAGAATACGTAAGACTGTGATACCTGATTTAATCTAGCAATTATGACCTTGTAGCTTATTTATACTAGAGCATGCCCACAGTACAGTATTGCTTGATTTTGTCATGCTGTCGGCCATGAAATGAAAATGATTTGATGCTTTTACATGGTTTTGTAGGTGCATAAATGCTTTAAAAAATGGGCCATTTTAGCCCATTGCTGGGTGGCTGCTGGGGAACATGACAACATTATAACATATTATGTATATTTCAGCTTTTGTGGATATAAATGAGATGTTATTTTAATGAAACTAAAACAGCATGATGCTTTGATAAGGTGTTATAGGTCCATAAATGCTAAAAACAGGCCATTTAGGCAGAAGATAGTATCTGTTGCTAGTTGGCTGCTAGGCAACCTGACACCATCGTATTATGCCATGCATAACTGCGGTTGGTATACAAAACTTAGATGTTGTTGTGAAATAAGAATTATGAAACGCCATTATACAACGTGAGTCGTTGCCAGGCAACATGATGACATCATAGTACCTGGTATAGGTAAAAACCCTTAGGGGCCCAGGATCTACTAGTGTGCTTGGAAGTGCCACTTTTTTCTGCAGAATGTTTTAATTCCAACAGAGATTCTCTGCTGGGCGAAAACTGTATGTTTTATAAGTGTAGCTTGTTAAGCTGTTCTGTACTTATATAAGTAATGAAGCTGGACCATGAAATTACACCAGCACAAACTGTGCATTGCATTCTCACTGGAATGTGTATGTTAATTAGTTCATGTATTTATTTGGTGAAAAATGTATGAATGTTTTTATACTTGATTCTAATGTGCGGCTAAGTCTCTTTTGCATTCTGGAATTGCAGCTACGAGAACACAGAACACATACATACACAGATACATAGCATACAAATACTAAGAATACTTATTCAATCAGTAAAAGTTTTGATCAGCCAAAGTGAGTAAGTAACCTTCTACGTCTCCCCTGTCATGATTTGGGACAGTAACTTTTAATGTTTAAATATATGCAATTTAAAGATTCAGAACTGTAATATGCCGCTGTCACCTTAGAAATAAACAGCAGCACCAAGAATGCACTCAAGGTTAAAAATGTTTTACTTGAATTGAAATGTTTATTTTACTGCTCTGTGTGCATAATCCCAAGATTAACAATGTTCTATCGTCTTACTTACAACAGCTGTGCTGTACACGTAGGGTACATTTTGGTGGGAAGAGTCATATAAGACATGAAAAAAGGCCTGTTTTATGTGGGCGTGCACAGTGTCTGAAGTAGAAAGTCAGGCTGAACAGAGAAAGTTAAGAACCACTGTGAGACCTGTGATTTTTGACGGGGTTTGAGTTTTGTTGAGCAAACTAATGCAAAGAAAGGAAGCGTTGAGCTTGCTTTGTATTATAACACTCTAGTATAATCTCCTTATATCGTGAGTTACCATTAGCTGGGCATTGGGCATAATTTTTTTAGACTGCATTTGTTTACATTTTGAAAATCTTTTTACACCAATTAAGTTAGGAACAATCTGGGATTACTTTAAACCAAAGGACGTTCTAAAGAATTAGACATAGGGTAGAGCTCAGAAGCAATTATTTTCTTGGTTTTACCTCAGGATAGAGACTTATTATTGTTAGCTATTACTATCTGTTTTATTCACTTTTTAACTTATGATCTCTTTTAAACTTAAAGAAGTTTAAAGAAAATTAAATAATATGAAAGTATTGCAAAGAATTGAAATCTCTCATATTTAAGCAGTGGTAATCATGAAAAACTACAACCCGCTTATGGTGGAGTCTTCATAATTTTAATTAATTCGGACTGATAAAATGCACATTCCAATCTCTTTAGTTGAAACCTTTGTTGTATAAAAACTCTCCACAGAGATCTGTTGTTGTTGTTTTTTTTATCATGTGAGGCGACTCGTACCACAGAGAAATGGTCTGTGTGGCATTATTTTATTTTTTTCTTGTCATATTTGCCTCATTAGCACATCAGCACAAATATGAAAAAAATTAAAATTCTCGCACTGGCATCGATCCTGAATATAATTTGATAATCTGGGAACACAAATTGTCCCTGTGCAAGCTAATTTAACATACTGCAGACCAACGTTTTTTTACTTTTATTGTCTCAGGCTCGTACTTGTTTGATCACATTATGGTGTGCACCAAGAATTTTGTTATGCTTTCAAGCTGTCATTTTTTTGTTTGTTTTTTAATAAAATAGAGTATGCAGTTTATGAGGTGAAATCACAGATATACAAAGTCTACAATTAAAAAAAAGGAAATACTGTTTAGGGACTATTTTTCTTCTTTAATAGTGCTTTCAGCATTGAACACTAATGTCACTGGAGGACTTCAAAACTTTACTACCCTGAAAAAACGCTATATGGAGTGCACTGGCTAGGTCTGTCTTCACTTGAAAAACAAGCTTTCTGTAGATATTATATATATATATATATATATATATATATATATATATATACATATATATATAACATAATTTTACACAATGTGTTAAAGAAGACATAAAGAGATTAAAAAAACAAGGAAACCTTTTTTTGAGCAATCAGTGCATATAGCCTCCCCTGGCAATTATCCTGTTCTTTCAGCACAGCGTGTGAGGGTTTTTAAAAAGAGACACAGATTGTTTATAAGTCCATTGCTAGTCCAGACCTGTAATTTGATTTGATAGCACTGGATTGTCAGTGACCTTTTCTCTAAGCCAGCTTGTTTAAACAAGCGACCTTGTAACCCTTGACATCTTTAAGTTGTCATGTAAGATGAAAGCCAAGGTAACAGCTCCTTTGGGCTGATCTGTAATTTGTACACCAAATAACTGACTACGCGCTTTTATGACAGAACCTTCGAGATTTAAAACTCACAATATCCACGCAATACTAATCAATACCACAATCACAGTTCAAGATATTTTGTTTACTCTTTGTTGCACTTCAAATCAAAGCTTAATTTGTTGTGCAGGATTGTGAATTTATGGAGTAAATTAGATTTGTGTTCAGAGGTTTCTCATTTCAAACTGAATATGCATTGAGGGATTTCTGGGGCTATTCTGAAAATTTGTTATTAAAGGCTGTCCAGCGGCTACAAATAGTCTCAGATACCCTCTCTCAGCCCAGGAGTATTTAACATGCATCACAGTTAATGGCCACCACATGAATGTTTAAATGTTTCAAAAGGTTATGTACCCTGTAGCCTTTTGAAAAGGTTACCCACCCAGCAGTGTTAGACCCATCACCTAGTAGATGTCCTAAAGTGACACAGCTGCTCTGCATTGTGTGTCTGGCAAAACAACACAGAGGTGTTATAGGAATCGGTCGCTGTTTGACAGTGATCTGAGGCGATTAGTGAGGCAGGCTTTCTTATCTTGCTGATTTAGTCATAGGTAATAAAATGCAAGCAAAATCTAGGTCTCGTCTAAAACATCAGTAGCATAATGAAGGTAAAAAGTTTTAAACAGAAGTATAGAAAAAACAAAAACACCATGCAAGCCACTTTACAATCCCACTTCTGATCCCATATTCACTGACAACAGTTCCACTGTGCGAATAATCCATCACCAAACAAATGAAATAACAGTCCTATTTTAACTATAGTGACTGGATATGCAGTTCTGCTTGTTTTCCTCCACTTTACCTTGTTACAGAGTTAGCTGAAACCAAAAACAGAACTGAGTAGAAGTTTGGGTTTGTGTCAAATATTTGCTCCATAATTAATGGATCGCTCTGTAAAAGCATCTGTTTGCTATATTAACTTAAAAGGGGATGACACGTCAACACTATATCACAGATGTTGGTGTTTCTTGTTAAGGGACACCTCAACATGCAGACTGAAGGAGCTGGGGTTCAAACCACCAACCTTGTTCAAACATGTTTTATTTATTTCCCATTGAGTCACCTTCCTCTGCAAGTGTTCTTCAGGTTTTAGATCTGCCCCAAAGCTCCATCACATAAATGTAGGACCCATGATTGTAGTAAGACTTGGAATTAGGTTTGAATGATACCAGAGAAGAAATCATGTGCAAGGATAGGCCCTGTCTAATTAAAAATACTTTTGAAGAGCCCTTTTGAATATGCACTTGAAATGCACAGATCTTCATCTAATATCTTCAACATCTGTGACAAATTCCAATCTTTTGCCTGCTGTGACAGATGACCAGAGAGTCGGAATAATACTCTTATGTTTCCAACCCTGCAAAAAAAAATTTCTGTTTTTTTAACCCAGGTTTCCGTAAATGTTGATATTTAATGTGTGGTTAGAAGCATGTGGAAAAAACCCTTCATTTTAAAATGCTACACTGTACTGTATTTTTAGACTTTTTTTCTATGTTGCTTGCAGGAGGGGACTGCTTACGTTATGAACTCGTCCTCCTTTCTGCTCCTAGTTGTGTAATGGTAATCCTGGAGTTAGTGTTTAACTGAGGATCTCCTTCATTCAGATTGTTTTCACTGGAAACCCACAATTTTCTTTCACAAAAATGTGTCACCTGACAAATCCTTCAACATTCTGCTTTGTCAATCAGAGCAAGGTAGACGGTGGAAGGAGAGGAGGGCAAGATGCTGAAAAAGATATAGAATGGCTATATGTGGTAGAGCAACTCACGCACAGCTTTATCTTGTTCACAGAGGGCAAGCACATGCATTCTTCCCCCAAAGGAAGTAAGTGAAAACCTGCCATAGAAACAACACAGCACGCTAGCAGCACCCGTGTTCTGGAGTAACGCTTTGTCCAGAGAAAGCTGGACTCATTAACATCTTTTGCTTCTCTTTGCTGTAAGGCATCGCAGAGCAGCCTGAGAAAATAAGTGTGCCGTGTGCAGTTTTCTGACAACATCTTATAGGATTTCAGCTTCCTGAAATTTGCATTTTATTCCCTTTTGCTGTTTGTCCGGGCTGCTTAAGAAACATGGGAGGGTGGAGTTGCTTGGTGCGGCTTAAAGAGTGGTGAAATAGCCACAATCCAAGGGCCTACTCATTACAGGTCTCCGAATTCATCAAATTTGCCCAGTGGACATTTAGCGCATTGCCAAATTCTGCAGAGTAATCTACTTTTAACACACAGTCTGACTTGTAACAATAACATCAAAAGGCGGGAGTGAAATTGCAAAAGCACAGTGTCAGAAGACGGTTTACAGACCGCTCTTCGAGCATGCAAGGTGAGAAAGAGTTCACGTGTTCTGTCAGTAATTACGGCATGATGCATTGCATGAAAATGGGAATATTATACCAATTAGAATTTCTGCAACAAACATAAACAGCTTAACCAAATGACATTGATACACAGAGGGAAAGAAAAAACTAATTATATTATTGCTTGCATACGAACATAATTGAGTATGAAGCAATACGACTGCATCATATTCATGCACAATAAAAGGATATAATGCATCTTATTCTACATTATCCAAAATAAATAAATAAATAAAAGTGCAGATGATTCTGTGAACTAACAACAGACAGATTTATCAGCAAACAGTGGCGGATTATAGCCGCTAATGGGTTCAGACTTGACTTCGTCATGCTCCATTAAGACTATAGATTACATGCATGCAAACAAAGTTGCTTTGTTAGAGCTATCTGTCTGTACAGGATTTGTTCTTCAAAGCAGTGAAGGTTGAATATGATCTGCAGTGGTGTTCTGAATATTATTTTTCATTCAGAACAATTGTTGGAACGGACGCAGGAGGAAAACACCTCTTTTAAATCTCTGTGTTGTCCTGAATATCATTAAGATGCAGACAGAGACAAACCGTTGGAGACAAATTCCCATTCGACATTTATGGTCCTTGAGAGTATAATGAAATTCTTATCTTTCTAAACATGCATAGATCTCACTAAGCTCTCACCAGAAATAAGAGTCCTTTGGCCAGCTGTACATTTGAGATAGATCTACGGCACTGCATCCAGATCAGCGTGTGAGGAAAACCTGACAGCAAAGCTTCACTTGGACTTGTTAGTAAACTAAAGCCTCTCATTTCTTTTTATTAATTTAGATAATTTGACAGTACAAACGACTCAGAATAAGAAACAACAATTATAGTCCCACATTTAAAAGTCACGTTGCTGCCTGTTAAGTTTGATGAACTGCTTGTAAACAAACTGACGATACGTCTTCAGGCCATCGAGAATTTTGACATCAGCAATAATGAGTGATGGAAGTATGATTTCAATGACCATAAAAATGACAAACAAGGCTGTGGCTTCATCTGTCCATATTAAGATAAGCTTGAGTGAGAGGTGAGAGGCTTAGGGGAGGCGTTCAGTGGGATGCTGATTTGAATATGATTAATGGAGGGCCAGGTCTTCAAATCCCATCCAGCTCCTGCAGTCAGCCTCTCCCTGATAGGCTACCACTCAAAGTTGCTTCTGCTATCACGGCTCAAACTCGCCGTCTGTTTGTGCCCAGAGCTCAGGAGGGGGAGACGTCTGGGTGCCATCTAAGCCTAGATCACAACAGAAAGGGTTACAGGCGGTCTGCCTGGCCAACTGGACTGGAATTCAGCATCACGACATCTCAGCCAATAAGAGATCATTTTGATCTAAAACATTCTGCTGTTTTTGGAAGGCTTTAATTGTTTTACAGAAAAAACAAAAACAAAACAACATGATAAGAACAGGAGATGTTGCCTAAAAGCATAAAATTATATTGGAAGTATGAGCGGAATTAAGACCACCAAACACCAATCACATAACATAGCAAGGAGAGAAAAACACTCTGAATTATACCAGTTCTTTATTCCGACACACGGAGAATACACCATAGTCATGCGGTCTTAAATGTGAACCAAGTGGTAGGTGGTCAGGAAGTATTCCAGTAATGTCTCCTGATGGGTTTTTAAGGAAAAACATACTGAACCTCATGTGTCCATGTCTATTTTAATATCACATCACAATCACCAGATTGTTTTTTTCTGGAAAATCCCTCTAAACTCTTTCTTCTCTGGTGTAAAAAGAAGAGTCTTTTGGTTATTGATTGTTTTGTTTTTTTTGTTTTTTTACACACACACAAATGGAAGGAGTAAAACTAATGGTTACATGATATTCACAGTACTATCTCTACTATCTGTCAATGAAAACGAAAGATATTTAGTCTAGGTTTCAACCATGATATTTGGGGTTCTCTGTGTTTGCTAATTCTTATATATTTCAACTATTTTGATGTTGTAGATAGTCTCTGTTTCTGGCTACAGGTGTTATTCTAGTCCATCACAAGTTTATTGGAAAAGGCTAAAGTGATACAACAGATGGAGATGCAGCCGCTCTCACTTTCACTATATGTTGTTGTTCTGCTGGCATGTTTGTTTCAGCTTTTTTGTTGCACTTTCCATGCTGATTGGTCACACCACCATGATTAAAATGAAAAACTGAGCAAAAGGAAAAACCTTGGACTGAAATACTCAGAATAAAACAAAACATGGGATTGTACTGTGTCTAGAGCCACATTTGTATGGTAACTTGCATGAAGATGTATAAACACAACCCAATTTATAGCAACTTTAACCCCCAAACTATCCATAAGAAGTTAAGTTATATTGGTAAATTTACAGCATTGCACATTTGCCAAGAAAGCTCTAAATTAATTCTGCTGTGCAGCTTTCTGGTGAAGTGTGGTTAACATGTATGAGAAGACCTCGAACTACAATACACTGCTCCAAAAACTTTGAACACTTTGAAAACACATCAAATTTCAATGAGAAAAATCATGTATGGGTAATGTGTTAGGAACAAAAGAATGCATCATTGTTTGATGGAAATTATACTCCAAGAATCTAAGTGAAAAATGGTGCAGGAGCCTAGTCCATTTCAGTGAAATTTCAGTGCAGCAACTCAAAATGACACACAGTGGTTTGTATGGTCCCCCCTGATTGTATTCATGCCTGACAACATTGGGCTATGCTCCTAATGAGACAATGGATGGTGTCCTGCATGGTGTCCTGGGGAATTTCTTCCCAGATCTGGACCAGGTCATTGCTAAGCTCCTGTATAGTCTGAGGAGCAACATGGTGGCATCGGATACACTGAAACATAATGTCCCAGAGGAGTTCTATTGGATTGGTGAGGTGAGTGTGGGGGCCAGTCAGTGATATCAAGTCCTTCATCCTTCCTTCATCAAGCTGCCTGCATCGTCATATGAGGCTGAGCATCGTCATGCACCAGGAAGAACCCAGGACCCACAGCATCAGAGTAGGGTCTGACACTGGGTTCAAGGATTTCATCCTGATAACTAATGTCAGTCAGGGTGCTGTTGTCTAGATGTAGAGGTTTGTGCAGCCCTCCACAGTTTCTCCAAATCCTTTTACATCTGTCACATGTGCTCAGAGTGAAACTGCTCTAATCTGTGAAAAGCACAAGACAGCCAGTGGTGGTCTTGCCAATTCTGACATTTTACGGCAAATGCCAGTCAGGGTCCAGGGTGGGCCCACTGAAGGACGTCAGGCCCTCAGCCTTAGGGTTGTCTCATTCTTGCCGCTCTAGTGCACTTCATTTTTTTCAGCCGTGTATTACATCTATGGGAAATCTCTAACAGCCCATTCAGTCAACAGAGTTTTTGAATGATGATATCAGTATGGTTGATGTTACACTGCAGTTACTACAGCCGGCAAAGCAGCCAAATGATCATTTTTCTTCGACAAATGTTTGGTTGATTGCTCCTGATTTCACATTTTGAATAATTTCTTGGAATTGAACCATAATAGTCTATTTGATAACAGTGAGGGGAAAGCATCAGTATCTAGAAATTACACGACCAGGAGCTACCAGATTTACGGGCAATTCTAAATGAAGATTTGAGACTTTTGAGATAATGTGAAACTATATTGTGGTCTCTCCTGGAAACATGCATAAAGCGAGGCACATTGAAAACACTGGGATGATCAACTTCATCGGCTTGGTTTTCTAACATGTTTGGTAGATTTATTTTTAATCTCAATATGCTGTACTGATAGCAGCTTACGGAAATGTGGTCACATCGTGGGAGAGCTTACCCAGTTCAACAATTTCTCATTTGATATCATCCCATCTCGTGCCATCTGGCATATAAAGTTCAGCATGTGCATATTCAAATCTGAAGTGGACTTCTGCAATCTCATCTGTGCTTTCTATATTTCCTTAACAGATATACTCTCTTGAGGAAATACAGAATATATCAATATATCAGAATTTGTTTTGTCCAAACTAGAAGAACAAGATGACCTACAATCGATGCATACGCAAAAGTACTCTACAGAAGTTTCATATATGACAGATGTACGCTGCTGAGTGACTTTATTGGTTTAGCACTGGACAAACTTCAGACTGTGAGCAGCACAAGCACAAAACAAAGAAACAATTTGCTACAGTATGACAGGTAGCATTATTAGCATTGCAACCTCTGCCAATTCCAGCGCTCAGATGAAAAGGATTTCACCAGACTAAATACAAATGCATTCAACTGAAACCAGCATATGTTGTCCTCAGTCTGCAAGTTTAAGACTGCAAATACGAACCAATTTAGAACACGTAGCTGAGCAAACACGACTGTCAGTATAATAAGCCGCTTTTACTGTCTCTGCAAGTTGATAAGACGAGCCAGTGTCAATCAGGAAATATTTTATAATCATGAACTACTTCTGTCCTCTTAACTTCCAAGCTTCCTCAAACCTTTGTAAGTAGAGAATCACATTCACAACAACAGGAATCCAATAATATTATAAATAAATAATTTGTTGTAGACAAGCTTGTGGGAGCAAGCTGCAATCCTTTGAGTAACCTTTAGTGGCCATTTATTTAAGCACATGTAAAATATTTGCATGTGTTCTCACTTTTTTAATATTTCGAATTTTGGCTGAATCCTGGAAACCTGAAATCCTGTTTTTCAAAATTCTACAGATAAAAAAAAATATAAAAATATAAAATATATAAAAAAAATATGGAGAAAATATGTGGATAATTTTTGTCAAGGTAACAAATACGTTTGTCTTTGGTGGGATTGAACTTGAAAGTTCATGTTTGTCTCCTTTTTTGCTTTTACTGTTTTTAGTCCTTTTTATATTTTTCTTATACTCAATATGCAGTGTAGGGTAAGTTTCTTTAAAAAAGTAATTAATTACTAATTACTAATTACTTAGTCAATATTGTATTTAAAATACTTATCTAATTACTGTGTCAGAAAAGTAACTTAATTACTCAATAAGTAATTTAAGTAAATACTTTATTAAAATCCCTATAAACCTTGAGTGGACAAACAATCGAAATTAAACTCTTTAAATAATAAATACATTTTTTTAAAGACGGAGACTCTACAGTATGCAGCGGTAGCATCTCTTCCACAATGTAGCCTGCAATCATTTTTTAAGCTCACCTTCAGACGCTTTCTGTGCTGCTGAAGTAAAATCACGTTTTGCCTGCTTAGCAGGAGTTGCCGCGGTGTTATCCATGGATGATGAACAAGGATCACTCGGACGTGTTCGTCTATGCTCTCGTGTCAGGCGCTTCAGTAGATTACTCGTGCTATTAACAGCAGCCGATAGTTTTTTCTCCCCAGGACATAGCTTACATATTACTGTAATGTTCTTCTCTGCTTGTTTCAGAAAAGTGAAGAGACGGGAATATGTCCATTTCAAAAAACAGCCACATGCTTCAGTCGAGTCCGACATCTTCCGCTTTAGAATACGACTATGCAGCAAACTGGCGCGAAATGACGTGCAGCTGGCGGGCAGAGTTTACTTCTACGTTTAGAAGACAAATTATTGAAATTAAATAATGATATTCAGCGAGTTTAATTATTTTACAATGTAACGCAAGTACATTGTAAGTAACTGTAATTGAAATACCAAAAAATGAACAGTATTTAGTTACTCTACTTTTTCAGTGGAAAAGTAATTTAATTACAGTAACGCGTTACTTAGTAACGCATTACACCCAACACTGTCAATATGAATCTTAAATCTTGTCCGTTTTATATTTTATCTAAACCATGTGTCCTGTGGTTAAAAGGTACAACAGAAACACGCTTGTCATTCTAATGCCTTACGCTGAAGCAGGTGTAACTATGAACAACACTTTTCATTAGAGTTCATTAGAATTTGCCAGTGGGTCTTTTCATCATAACTGCTATGTCCACGTGTGTTTTTGTCATGACATGTGAGGATATTCACTGATAAACCTTGATAGTACCACCAGAAGACCAAGGACACAACACAGTAAAGTGTTCCTTTAAGGAAGCACAGGCTTACCTAAACACAATCAGCACGGCAGCTGCTGAGTCTCACCTTCTAGTTCATGCCACTTTAAAGACATCAAAGGTGATGTCAGCAGAGAGCATGTCATCCCTATCAAGACTTACATGCATTAAGGTCAACTTTGACAAAGTCAACATCCTTCAGCTACTCAACTGCTCCAACCCCCCCAACAAGAGCTGACTGAGACTTTCTGCCTCTGCTCAGTTTGCTCCCACTGCACTACATAAAGCACAAAGCAAATAAATTTATGAAATGAGACAGCAGTTATGGAATAACACGCAGTAAAGATGGGTTTTTCAGTGTCAAGGATGTTTATTAAATGCATAAAAAGATGCATTGCTGTCTTCAATGTGAGACTCTTGTACAGATGACACTTGTTTTTATAACGTGACATTTTCATTACGCGATTACTGAGTGCAGTGCATGTTTCTATCATGAATTCAAATTTGCTGTCTTTTCACACATTATTCCTGCGTCAGAGTACACACTGCGCCATGTGGCTGAGGTCAAAAAATGTTCTGACCCGGTGTATTTTGTTTCACTTCACCATCTGCCTGGTCTAATCTACAAGGTCATTTAAATCCCTATTCTCGCTTGACCTCAGATCAAATTGTAATAATCACTCAGGCTTGGCATATAATGCTAAAAAATATGAAGCTGTGTCACAAAGGCAAAAAACCCCGTCACTTTCATAACTGTTTGTTTTAAGAGTTTCTCTCATTCACAGAAATCTCCAACTTTGCACTAATGCCACAGTGATGCACATCAAAAACAAACCTTTCATTTGCTAACTCAATTTAAAGTGTTATATTACGCAAAGCTTTTTTTTCAGATGCATGTATGTGTCAACACACTGTAAACTCAAATGCTCATTTGACTCATTTATTTAGCTTGGCTTTTAACTAGACTTGTGCTGTATGTTTGATTGTGCTGTTTTATGTTCATCTGTTTTATATTATTGTGAATCACTTTGTGGTTTTTATCCTGTGAAAAGTGCTATGTAAATCAATAAAGTAGTGTAAAGTTAATTTTTTTTAAAACAGCCCTACTAATTAAAAAAGCTTAAGTTTATCTATCATTTTCTTTCATTTAAGTTAGTTTAACTTATCATGTTTGATCAACTTTAGCTATTTTTGCATATTAAGTATCTGCTACTACTAATATTATTTTGTTCTACTAATTTATCTAAATTAAATGGCAGATGTTTGATTCCTGGGGTCAATTTGACATCAAACATAAACGATATTAGTCTTTAGTCTCATATAACAGCTGGATTGATTTCGATTCTGAGAGAAGACAATGGAGTAAAACTAACTAACAACTAATATGAACCAGCTTTCTGATGAAGATGAAGATGATTATGAACTGAAGAGGAGATTTTTCATTAAATCATCCTGTGAATTAGTGGATTGGTTTACGATCACCCTCTCTCATTAATTCAGGACGAGTCTATTGAACTAGATCAGAGATGTTGCAGCGACCCCAAGAATTTTTAGGGCTTACAGTCCAGGAATGTATGCGGTGAGTTTTACATAAGTAAAACAACACTATACAAGAACAGGCACAATGTACAGTAAGTGCACAGTGACAATTAAACCTATGAAATGCAATGTATTCGAAAATAGGAGAGCGTATGGTAAACAGCCAAAAGCTGAACAATGTTAAATTAGCAAATTAATATTCAAACACAACTAAAGCTTCACGGTACGACGACTGAGCAGCAGGAAACACAATAAAGCAGTGCACTAACGCTGCACACAAAACTCCAGAAAGAGATATTTCTGTTCCTGAAGCAGAAAAAAGAGTGGTCAGGTTTCAGCTTATGAGGCTCATCACTTAGCTGACTGGCATCTGTTCTTTGGGATTTCTCAGTAAAACCAAAACTAATGAGGAAATTTGATCTTGTTAGCGCTGGCCACACTTATCACATGCATTCTGCTAAAAGTCATTCCAGGTGGTGTGCAGACTGTAATATTAACTTAATGCGCCTTGGCTGTAGAAGTAGGCTGAATTTGTATTGAATTTGTTACCTAGAAGTTATTTATAAAAATGAATGGCTCTAATTACTGATTTTTCTAACGTCTTCCCACCCTTTCCACCGTGCTGAGTTCTGAGCACTGCCAAAACATGTGTGTCCTGCACGCAATACTGCACCTAAACCCATATCGTGAAGGCACACAGGCGGTGCTGAAACACCATTATCTCTATGTGAGAAATGCGTTGGGAGAAGACGTTTATAAGACTGGGAACTGAAGGCTGCTGGAGGCAGTCCTAAGTGCTGCTATTGGGCGCTTGGTAGATGTGATATACAGCGATAATAATTTTGACCACAAAAATGTAGCCTTTTATTTAAACAAATATGTCTGGAGTTTATTCAAAATTACATGGCCGTGGCTGAAAAATGAAACCATCAAAAAAAATGTCTGCAACTGAAGATCCTTCACTGACCACTTGGGTCATTCAGTCCTCAGAGAGGTGGTGCTGCAGACAATAAACACACAATTTTCCTTTCTTCATGATAACCCCATCATCTCTGCTGATTTAACGTCCCTGGACTTGACCTTTCAACTGTGTTTTAAGTGTTGGTTCCTCTGGATAAATTTGCTAATCAATGTTACCATTAATTAGCCGTATCTGTGTAACACACACAAATAATCTAGGCACCAAAATAGCTATTGTTAGGCTCCTAACCAATGCAGTAAATGTTTAGTGTTCCGCTCTAAACAAACAAAATAAAATAGTATGTCTGGTTCCTGTTCAAGTCACTCTTTTTGTGACAACTTGCAATTTGGTACATATTATTTTCTGTCCACAGTTCACAATAGTTGAAAGGAAAGAGTGCAGCCTACTTTCCATCAGTACTTTTAACACAGTTAGTTTTGGCAGCTATTGTGACTCAGCAAAGAAAAAATGGAGAAAAAATGAACATGTTGCAAAATATTATCCACTGTTATGAAGTAACCGGCCCTAATATGACACATTGAGGCCCTAGTTATATATATATATATATATATATATATATATGTATATATATATATATATATATATATATATATATATATATATATATATATATATGTGTGTGTGTGTGTGTATATGTATATATATATACATATATATGTATATATGTATATATGTATATATATACATATATATACATATATATACATATATATATATATATATATATATATACATATTAGTTCTGTCAAAATTAACGCGTTAACGTAGATTAAGCCGTCAACACGATTAACGCGATAAAATTTTTTTAAAGCTATTAACGCTTCTGGAGTGCAGAATGACTCAAAATCCCTGAAATGTTTCTGTCCACACCTTTCGGGAAGTTTGTCCAAGTAGTTACCTTTGCACATGCGCAAATGGGCAATAGATCTGGTAGTGACGGGCAGCTGAACCAATCACATTGTGCGAGAAAGAATTTTCTTTTCACTGAAGCACTTGCAGCTTAAAATATCACATTGACGCGAAGCATACGTTAGTCGGGGATGCTGCTAGGACTTGGCTAACGCGTCATCCAGCTTGCGACAAACCACTCACGGAGCATCGGGGACTCAGTAAGTCTACCTCGGACATATTGACTGACACAATTGCCAAGTGAATTGCAACAAACTGCAGACCTGTTAATGTCATTGAGAACACACGCTTTACATAGCTTTGGTTCCTCGTTTCAAGGACTTGAAGTGCCTCCCCAAGCGTGACAGAGAGAGAGTGGATAAATGTTTACAGAGTTTTTTGTTAACATGAATGTTCAAGATGTTCAATAAAGATGTTAAGTGCATATATTTTTACCTTTTCTTCCAAGTCTGTTTGCTCATGCAAAATGAAATGCGATTAATATAGATTAAAAATGAATGATATTTAATCATGATTAATCAGAATTAATCCACAGTAACCATGTGATGAATCAGATTAAAAATTGTAATTGTTTGAGAGGACTAATATATATATTATACATTAGTGTATACTTACCTATTAGTATGTAGGTTTTTTAAAAAGTTGTATTTCACAGGAAAGAAACTGTGCTAAAAGAAAACTATTCAAATTCTCTTTGAATTTAAGCATACGTTCTTTGTGTTTATTCTCTATTTACTTCATTATATTAAATGTCTATAAATATCTGTTACAAGCTTAAATATAAAGTTGAAAAAGTGTAATTGTAGCTAGGCTATCGATCAAGTAATTGCGATTAATCGTGATTAATTACAGAAAATTGTGAGATTAATTAGTTAATTTTTGACAGTTAATTTCTAAGCAGTTAATCTGACAGCACTAGTAAATATATATATGTATATATATATATGTGTAAATATATATATGTATATATATATATGTATATATATATATGTATATATATGTATATATATATATATATATGTATATGTATATATATATATATATATATATATATATATATATATATATAGAGAGAGAGAGAGAGACAGAGAGAGAGACAGAGAGAGAGAGAGAGAGAGAGAGACAGAGAGAGAGAGAGAGTCCAGCGTTTTGAGTTTATTCGGTATCTTTGACTCTCTTTTGTTAGTATTTTAGGTCTGTCAAGCTGGTGTTATCATGTCTACGTTTCCATGTTTTCTCTTTATTCTTTATTTTGAAAGAGTCTTGTGTTCTTTTGTCATTGTTTTTGTTTCACTTCCCTGTGATGTCATTATGTTTAATTTCAGTCAGCTTTTTCCCCATGTGTTCTCACTTCCCCTGATCACCTCCTGTTTATTTAAGTCCTCTGTTTTCGGTGTTTCATTGTCAGGTCGTCTGTTATACTTACCTTCATAGTCTTTGTCATAGTTTCACAGTGTGTTTCATGGTTGTCATAGTTGTTCATAATTTTTTCTTAATTTCAAGTTTACTGCTGACTTCCAGCCAAATAAAGGTTCGCCTTTTGTTCTACACGCAACTCCTCTCTCCGCATCTGCTTCTGGGTCTTGTTCACAACACATTGGCGTACCCCACCGTGACACTTATATTGAAGTGTGGGCCAATGACTTTACTAGTGTGGACTACCCTGATGACTCATTTCAGCATTTCTACATCTTTATGGACAAACAATATTCTGATAGACAGTCTCCATGCTCTTATTTTGAAAAAACAGTCGCTGCTAACCAGCATCCTTTTCTGTGTGTCCCAGCTGGCTTGGCTGGCTGTGTGGTTGTTGTGATTGTCTTTGATATCATTCAGCTGCTTCAGTCTGCTGGCTCCAACGTCTTAGCCTGCTGCTGCCAACAGCAGTCCTGGTTCTGTTTTGTGAGCTGGACAGTCACCGTGACCAGAACCCACAGCAGGTTCAGAACTGGTTCGTGTGCCACTACGCTGTACTCAACAAGGCTGCGGAGCAGAACAAAGACTACTTGCTGCAGTTGGAGTCCATCCACGATATCAAGACTGGTTCAGAGGCAGCTGATTAGAGCTCCACAATAACACGCACAAAAAGAAGACTATAAATCTGCAGGAAACACTGATGATAGCATACTTCAGTTCTGCTTTTTTCTCACCTAACTCGGCATCCTTCACCGAACTGTGATTTCCTTTCAGACTACAGTGTTTGTGTTTATTATTAAACTTCTGCACAACATGTGTTTAATCTTACGCTTTATCAAAGCTCAGTGAAATCTGTGCTACACTGCATGCCACTAAAGCACGAGGAGCTCCACTGTGCCGCTCAGACGTGAAGTTGTGCTTCATTTTAATTAGTGCACCGAGAAGGTGTGATAAGCTACTTCTTATCCACGTTCAAAGCCTCGAGAACTGATGGCTCCAAATTTGCTGATTGGTATTTAATCTTCAATTTATATAATTACTAACAACATATGTTGTCTCCTCTTGTAATAACTGTGAAGGAGTAAAAAAACGCTGAGGTCAAACCGACAATCATCTCTATCTTGTATTGTTGATCAAAATAATGTATTAAGCACCTGTTAAATATGCATGTAAACAATCTGAGTAATAAATAATAAGCTCTCTGAAAACAAAGCAGCTGTCACCACTGTCTGCAATACAATTGAAATTCCAGAGCAAGCACAGGTGTGTCTCAGTGAACAGATTGTGAATAGCATCTCTTTTATATTTATGAAATTGGTTATGAGTAATCTCAGCCAAAATGCTCTTGGAAAAAAAACAAGAGATGCAAAGTTCTTAAATATTTTTTGATTCTGGAGCAGGAAAACTATCAAAAGTATCCTATTTAGTCTGAACAAAATCATCTGAAGGAGCGACATGAATAAATCTGTGGTCACTTTATCCTCCCATTGCATTTTATAATCAATATCCAAACAGCAGCAGAGTGCTGTGCAACGCCTGATACGACACGTCTCTCAGCGTGGAGACTCTGTGGACCTGCCGAGTTCTTATCGCCGGGAATGTCCACTCACACAAAGTAATGAGATCATCCTGGGTGAAGTGATGCTGAAAATGAATCATCTCCTCCCTATCCCCAAACGGCACAGTGGGTACATTTCTCCTGAACCTTGCACTTTGAGGCCATCCATCCTCCACCACCACGGTGGGCTCCGGTTTCACTCATCAAAGACACAGCGCACCGTCATCCGACCTCACCGACGACAGCACCTGGCAGGGAGCTCGCGCTTAATCCAATCACAGCCAAACAGGTCGAACCCAGCAAGCGCATACCTATAAGAGGTATTATGATCTTTCCATTTTGGGTGCTTATTCACTTGAGGATTAAATACAACCGCAAACTGTACAAGCCGAGGTGCAGTTATTGTTTGGTCTGGGGAAGATCTATATTTGTTGATAAAGGTATGTTAGCCCTGTAGATACACAGTTATACCCCTGTATCTTCAGGACATGTTTTCTATTAAGAGAAAGTGGCTATTTCAGGTAACACAATTTTACTCAGAGACAAAAGTCTACAAACATTCCTGTGGGTTATGAAATCACAATGCGCAATGAGAGGTGGGGTTGAAGGATGGCCACGGACTTTATCCATTAGACCTCGCAGCCTAGTTTTTATGCTGCCCTGATATTAGGATAAAGCGCATTGATGAATTCCTGCTAGTGGAGGCTTTCTTTTTTCAGGGCACAAACATAAACAATAAGAAAAAAGGAGGTTGCAAGCTGGCCACGAAGATAAAGCTTAATCTATCACACCTCAGTAAGTGTCACAGAAAAAGAGTTTAAAGGTTTAGAATAATCACAGATGTCAGAAGCTATTTTTCACTGCACACGGGATATGAGTTGTCTTGGAAATATGTCTTGAGGAGCCACGCTGAGAGCAAAGCTGGGGCTGGGACTGCTGCCCGGGTAACTCAGGGGGGAAATGGAGCAGGTCACAGGGCCAGATGAGTGACAGAGCCGCAGGAGACAAAAATCAACACAGCCAGGCTGCCGGGACAGACACCCAACAGCGAGCAAACAGGCCTTTGACCAGGTGACCTGCTGCAGATGGGAGGGGAGGGGGGAGTGTATACCAAATGTTCTAAAAGCTGAGACCTCTATTTATGATGTGCGACTCATCCCGGTCACGTCACGTGAATGAGCCCATCGTGCCTATTCGACATGCAAATTCTCCCATAAAAGACCAGGAAGAGCCACACGGCTGTCGAGGTGCCGGTTTATTGAAAGTGTAAGCGGCTCATCACATGATCAGTTCTTTGCAAATCCATTTAGTGTGCAGTGCCTTAATCACGCTGCAGGCTGCCAAGGTTCAACATTTATGCTACTCTGTAGATTACAAGAGAGGGGTGGTGGAAATTCTGCTTAATCGCAAGAAAGCTCTCATTAGGTTCTCTCTGCTTTCATTCATTTTTCCCAGTGCTCCGTGTGGTCTTACATACGTGCTCAAACAGGCATGATAGAGAAGCATGGGAGTGATAGAGCATGTGCAACACATCTGCAAAGATGCAAAGGTTTTGGCTTCCCTCTGAAGCTAGGCTTTGCATTCACTGCGTTTAAAGGCGTATTACTGGACCATTTGTGGGGGGAAAAAAGCTTGCTGTACATTAGATATAGATATCATTATGAGATTCTCAATCTTCCCATCAAACTCCCAGTGGGCTCTCTCAATTACATTCTTCTCGTAGAGCTGCGCTGAGTGGGGTTCTGACATTATATTTGGCGCTAATGTAATGTTACCACTGCACAAGACTGCATTACCTAAAGGTTATATGAATTAACCCAGTTGCAAAAATAGCACGCAAATGCACACAGAGCAGCCACTCTGTGCATGCCACCCATATCTACCTCGACGCATGCTTACTTATTAGATTAATAGCTCTCCATCACGAGCGGTGCACAAAGAAAAGCTGATTGTCAAAAGCGATCACAATCATTTAGCGGTTGTCAAACTTGATCAGAAGCAGCCTTATCCATTGAAGCATTGGCTGAGCGCTGAATACATGTATATTAATAAAAAAAAGGGGGTTTGCATCAAGCATCAAAAAGCGCATGGATTCATAGAACATCACACACATACACACACGTATAGTTCGTCAATATCAGATAAGGCTCCAGACAGGATTTGATGGATGGAGGTGCCAGGAGGAAAATCATTTCTGCTAACTTATCCTAGCTGATGTGAATAAGAAGGAGCGATGGGAAGTTCACAGGATGCAACATAGCAGGTAGTGACACAGGATGCAATGTACTGTACTTTAGATACATACAGCACAAGGACAAGAGGACTGTCCTCCACTTTTGCAAGTGCACAGCAAAGTTGGATACTGGAAAACACCAACCAGCATGGTTCTGCAGCCTACGCGACTGATAATAAAGTACCTCGTTGTACCTTTAGGGGCACAGCGGCTTCTCAGTGGGGCAGGAACTTCCAAGGGACAAAGATTGTACTTCTAATAATATGTACTTTATACCCTTGTGGTTTGTACTTCACAGCAACAGCTCTTGAACATCTGGTGGTAATTTTGTATATCATTAAATGTTATTAAAAAAAAGTGTGAATTATCCTAAAAATTAAGTAGCCATTCATTTATTTTATGTGTTTTTATTCAATTTAATTCAATTTTATTTACACAGCACCAAATCACAACAACAGTCACCTCAAGGTGCTTTATATTGTAAGGTAGACCCTACAATAATACATACAGAGAAAAACCCAACAATCATATGAGTCCCTATGAGCAAGCACGACAGTGGGAAGGAAAAACTCCCTTTTAACAGGAAGAAACCTCTGACAGAATCAGGCTCAGGGAGGGACGGCCATCTGCCGCGACCGGTGTTTGTTTATACAGTTGAAGCAGGCTAACTGTGTCAATGTCCACTTGAAAATCTATCTATCTCACATCTACACCTACAGCCTGCTTAGATTAACCACTTAACCAACATTTATGTTTTTGTGGGAAACAGAGAAAAATCCACCAGACACCAGGAGAACAAAGTCTATTAAAAAAAGGCCCCAAAATCTTCTAGGTGACAAGGGTCAACCAGAAGACAAGCACAGGCGTGATTTTTATTTAAAAACCTATGAAAACAGCAAAAAAGGAGGGAAATTTATAGTTTGTCTGTTTTTTTGGGGTTTTTTTGTATTTGCATGAATACAGACCGTCTCCTGATACTCCACAGTTCAACTGTGCTTTTGCTGCTCGGGAACATTCTGCATATATACCATTTCGGTGCTTGAAAAGGTACACATAATTACCTTGAAGTCCAGTAATTAGCTCTATGGGGGTGCATTTGTTTAGATGGTACCTGCAGGCACAGAAAATTACTTCTGCTAAATCCCCTTTTCTGAGAGTTAAAAAAAAAGTGTAGCGCTCATGGCTGCAGTTAGGGTGGACCGTGAAGGGAAGTGACACCGCTGCTTAATGCAGTGGGCTTCTCAGTGCTCACATACGTGGGGTAAAAAAGTAAAATATAATATCGAACTGCTTTGAGGTAAACACTAAACTTCACATGACAGATGTATGTGCATTAGTTCACTTTGCATTACAGATCAATGATATTTAAGCAAAATGAGACATGAAGTGTTTGCTTCTGCATACATGACTAAAATCACATTCTGCATGGGTAACTATTAGCTGCATATATTGGGAGGAAAGCGCTGTGAAGGCGAGGGATAAAACACAGACTCCTATCACAGAAGTTTCCTATTACAGATAGTAAGATCCATACACTGCTCAATAATGTGTTCTTAGTCAGGATAAACTAGCACTTTATGCAAGTCAATGTTTCATCTGACCAACCGGCTGCCAATCTCACAAAAATCCTCACTTAGAAAACATGCATTTAAAAAAAAGAATTTTGTGTGGTCTAAAAAAACCACAAGCTTTAGGTTTCCCATTTCAATGATGAGCTGATATTCCACCTGAATATCATCTATTTAAGAGTTTGCAGTTTGCTATTCAACTGTCTGTGTGACGGGTTCATCTTACATCTTACAGCCTTTCTATCGGCGCAGTGCAGCTTTCGCTCGACTTCAAGTAAAGTCTGTTTTTTGAAAACATGCACTGCCGTTAATGCGTTTGTGACACCAGCACAACAGAGGATTTGTTGGAGGAAACTGAGCTCGGCTCCCGCCTTCCTTCCGTGGTATTATCCTCAATCATCTTTCAGCCACACCACAGAGTCCAACTGAGAAGCCTGTTTGCAAATTTCCAAAATTCACTGGTGTTTGTGCAGATATTGAGTACGTGTTACCTTAGACTGTGAATAGCATTTATTTTGTGAGCGCTTAGCTGTTCTCTTTTTATATTGCCTCGGTCACACTGGGATGGCGTACATCTTCTGACTCAGATATCATTGTAAAACTCAAATCTGCATGGGCTGGCACTCATAGAGATGTCCAAAAAAATGGCCATTTTCCATAGGAGACAAGATATTAAAGTGTGTGTGCAAAATCCTGATACAATTACTGATGAGTGCAGAGCCAGGCCTAAATGAATAATTGATTGTAAAAGCTATTGTCGTGGAAATCAACAACAGAAGCAGGAATTATTTATGACATTGTATTTAAGTTCGTAGATGCACCATATAGACTTTCCTGCACTTGGGCTATTTTTGGCGGGAGAGGATGCAAAAGAAAAAGATAAAAGTAGCTCCCAGTTCTGTACAGTACATCCATACAGTACATGGTAATTTCACTCGCTATCCTTCAAAGCAGTGAAAGTGAGGTCTCTGATTTATTCATAAGCCATGCTTCTTCTGCCAGGGAGCATTAGACAAAGGGAGATCACACAAAGGTAACAATTCTGCTGAGAAAAGCGAACTACAAATCAAAACAAATCAAACCAAGGTGAGAGCGGTTTACTGTGATGCTCCAGCAAAGCGCAGGCTAGCCAAGCACTGCAGCTTCTGGGCTCAACAGTTGGAAAGTAAAACTCTGGTATCGAGCAACTGAAGGCAGGATTGTTTGGACAGCTGTTGGTGGGGTTTCTTTCATTAATTCTAATGCTACAACACACAGTGCACCTCAGTGGCTTTAAGGCTTCTTGCAGGTTCATGTCAGGAATAATTCAACATGATTCCAGCTGCACAGGCTCCATCAAGCTTCTGTCAGTTTCTATCAGAGAGTGAAGGTCATCACTCTGTCCTGCTTACCTGGTCTCCTATAGCCCCCGCCACGTGTCCTCCTCCTCTTCTCTCAATCCCTTCTGACTGCTGTGGTTGATGACCACAAACACTAAGCCTATTTCAGTCCCTGAACTGGTTAAGCAGTTAAGAAATTAGATGGATGGGTAAAAGGCTTCCTCAAAGTATCTCAAAAGTTGGACTTGAATATTACATATTTTAAATTTAGAACATGTTACTGTCTGCAAGAACTAAAATTAGCCATGTAAAAAAGAGAAAGAAAGAGCACACTGAATTTTAAACTATCTGATCTTCTGACCAACCAGTTCATTTCCCTTCTGCATTATTAAATGGCTTTCCCATTCACTGCTTGCTTCTGACGTTTTAATTCTAAGCTTTTAAACTGGTTGATTCCTTTAAAATGATTCATTAGATGCATGACCAGCACAATGTGCTCCTGATAGACACCAGCCAATCAATAATCACAATAATCAACTGACAACATTCAAATTAAAAAGTAACACTGTGTCAGGCATTTGTTTTCTTTTTATTAGCATTGCTACAAACAACCAACTCAGAGAGACATGATGTGCATAAAGATATAGATTTTTCAACATTTTAGCACATAACCTGTTCATAAAAGAGTACAATCAATACATTAGCAGAGACTACCGATTTATATTTAAGATAACATTCCAATTTTAACTATCAATAAATAATGCTGCATATAGTTTCTATATAACTGATGAGTGTCAGGAGACATATAGATAACCTACAATTTAGTTCCACATATCAAAAAAACTGTGTGCTTTAGAGATTTCAACATTATTGTTCATTGACTGTTGGGGTCATAATATATTATTATGACCACATCATAATATTCACGAGGAACACATATATAATTTTAATATTATAGTATTAAAAATATAGTGTTGTTATTAATGATTTGTTGCATCATTATTAATTGTGATTGGTTTCAAACCTGTAAGGAGTTTTGTAGTAGAACATGGCGGTAAACATTAGATTGACTGTTTTAAATTGTATTTAGCATACATTTGCCACACTGACACATAAATTGTATCAAAAACATACTCTTTCATGAACGGAAGCCAACCTAAAAGCAACATGTACATTTCTTCACTTTCTAACATGGATATTGATGACACTAACCTGCGAGCTAAGAGAGCAGTTAGCATTATAGAGATGCTCAAGCTAGCATTAGCATCTTTCACAATTATTATTGCTCTCCTCTACCTCTATTTTGGTCTCCACCAGCTACTGCAACTACCTACATGCTAAAAAGCGCTTTCATTTCATTCATGAAGCAGTTTTATCAGATATTTTTAAGGACAATGACTCAACAACAGCAGTGAGATAGAGAATCCTTTCGCTAATTGTTAATTTGACCTGTTAAAATGTATGCTAGCAACATTCTGTAGAGCTGTAGGGAAGGAATGTTGGCTGATTATTTTTCTACAAGAAAAAATGTTCATATTCCGCTTTGCTATTTTACAAATGGTAGATATAAAAATATTGATGAGGGCAGCTTTAAAATCATTATATTTAATAACCGCTGCCCTTGCCTGAGTGAATTTAAATGCCTGCGCTGTGCAGAAGCATTTACTATACATGCAAGATCATAAATTTTATATTTACAAGGTGGTCACATAGTTACTTCACACTCAAAAAACAGTCGAGTTGTGGTTGTTTGAGGGTGTAGCTTCTCCTTTAGAAATAAGCCATCACCTTTAAGTGTGAAATTCAACAGTAAAACGCAACATAACCATGTCACAGTATGCACTGGCTGCCTGTCTGGCTTGTGGCCAAGGAAGCAGTTGACTTGGAGAGCAGAAGCGACTGACAGATGCCTGAGCAGCAACATAGCATTCATCAAGGCATCTGCAGGCTCTGAATACCGAAGCGGCCTCTGCTTGCATCCACCTGCAGCTATTAAGACTGCCAAATCCCAGGCACGAGAGGAGCTGAAGCAGTATTCCAGTATCACAGACCTGACCCTGCTAGACAACAGTCAGCTCTGGGTGTTAAACCACCCCATCCGCTCCATACATCACTGTTATCTCTATCACCCCTGTGAAGATTAGCCTTCAGCCAGCACTGCCTACCTCTTCATACTGCTGCTGTTGAGCAAAAACCCAGAGAGCCCAGACAACACGAGGTGATAACCCCCAAAAAACAAGGTTTATACTTTGAAATGTGAGGAAGCGCCACAGTGAGTACAAGATACTTGCCTTTCCTTTCTCCTCCACTTAAATGCAGTGTGCAACGATCTCTAATCAGTCTTCATGTAAAATCGCATTATTAAAACTTTCTAAATCCGGTATTTTCACATTATTTATTACTGTGGTCATGCCTTTTGAGTAAATTAATGGGAGGTTAAAAGATTCATTATCATGTTTGGATTTCCCACAACAACAGAAAAACATACCTCGAGCTGCCTAGACCCTAAATTGCATACATTTATATTTTTGCAGGATTGAACTTTATGTCCAGTTCCCAAAAAGTTGATTCTGTTCAGCTGGACGTAGCCTTTTCAGTGGGAGAAACATTTCGTCACTAATCAAAGTGACTTCTTCAGTCGAGACCGATGATGAACAGAATAGACTTTTTGGGATTTTCTTACCTGGATGATGGAGCGTGCATCTAGACATTTATGTCCAGTTGTATTTCATGCAGACTACCTCTGTACTCAGGGCAAAATAATTTTGTTTTTTTATGTACTGCAGTGTCGCCTCAGTGTTTTGGATGAGGGCAGCCTGGTGGCCAAACTGTGCCTGCCTCTGTCATTATGTGGTGATGAGGACATGAAGGGGCCATATGTATTCTCCTGATGACCCTCCTGAGAGTAATCGGTAGGGCTACAGGAACGTGGCAGGTTTATTAAGTCAGTGCTAAGAAATTAAGCTGCAAAGTGGCTTATTAATCATCATTTTCACTGGACTAAGTGACAGAGGAGTGTGATCACTGAATACAATTTGGGAGGGCTGCATCTGAATGAAAATGGCTAATGGCATTTTTATTATGCTTTAGTGCCCTTCCTGGGGAGGAGAGGGGTGAATAAGTGTGTGTATGAGTGTGTGTGTGTTTGTTTTTTCTTGGGGGGGGGGGGGTTTCCTACATCCTTGTATGACAGCACAAATGCCAGCATTAATAGCTTTAGACGTCTAAAGACAGAGGTGAGGTAAATATTGGTTACAGCTCTTCCAAACTGAGGGAACTGCAGGAGGAGCGCATACTGACTGTAGGTGCGCACCATTATTTCACGGTAAGTGTAGGCTTTGGGAGCATTCATTAACAAGTTGTTTGCAAAAAAACTCATTTTCAAGCATTACTTCCACTACTACAGTTGGGCTCTATTCAGTCGCTTTCAGTGAGAAAAGCGGTATTTCTCGGAGAAAGCTCCGGTTTCCAATCTGACACCTCGCTGGCAGGTGCATTTTGCGCTCGAACCTGGTGATCTAAATAGTTGGAATTTGCAAAGCGCGTTTTGCTTCTGTCTCTGCCACCAATCCTGCATGCATGCATCCACTGCTCGTGAGCATCTTGGTGGCCACGAGGAGCGGGGAACCTGGGTCCTTCACACTGCGTTGTGCTGAAACCGCTCTCATTTTAACAGTGAGCTGTACCCGCACTGGAATGCGCAGAAATCCACGGAACACACTGTTAACTGTTAACTTTCCTTACAAAAAATTATTTAAGAGGATATAGCAAAGCACACCTTCTCCTCACCTACCGTTACACGGTAACTGCGCAAACGCACGGTAAAGGAAAGGCAGAGGATTTTGTCAACGTGCAGGCGGGATACACAGGGAACAGCACAAAGATCGCACACTGCTGAGTGGCATAATAACTTTGACAGATCCCTTACCTGTTCAGGAGCGGAGACACGAGCGTGAGCAGAGGAGAGAGGACAGAGAGGGTATCGGGCAGAGCGCCGAGCCACACAGCCTGCACTGTGGATGAAAGAACTACCAGACGTCCCAGCAGTGAACTCCAAAGTGTGTCTGTCTTTTTACGGACAGTGAGATTCAGACCACTCCCCCGTTGTATCAAATTATTTCCAACTGTTTCCTTCTGATCACAAGCATCTCATTTAAGGCTCATTTTAGGAGCAGGTCTAACAACACGACAGCGTGCTTCTGTTCTGCAGTGTGCAGTGCCCTTAACAATAATGGGAAAGTGAATCAGAGGAAATGTGCAAGTTGGCTATGTGATATTATCGCATGCCTGGCTCTGTCAACACGTGGATCACGCGGGTGATTATCAGTCATTATCATTATTATTCCATCTATTTTCTTAGTTAAAACCAACCATATTAATAATAATAATATGCATATTTAGGCTGCCGAAACAAACGATACATATCCTCACCTTGTGAACCTATTTAAACATCCAGCAGTTACCAAGCAACGCTGGCATTTTTTATTATTTATTTATTTATTTATTTATTTATTTGAGGTCATGTTTCTGGTCAGCAGGTGAACTTAAGTCCAGTACTGCTTTTCCTTTAGGCAGTGTCAGCAGGGCAATGTGGCCTCCTCCCTTCAATGATCCAGAGCAGAGCAGATCACACAGTAAACTTCAAGTTTGTATCAGTTTGTATCAGGTCTCTGAGCTTTTGGTAAGTGGGTGAGAGGGTCTTCACTTAAAAAAAAAAAAAAAAAGGCACACAATCGTCCCACAATGGGACATGTTTACGTCACACCTGCTTGGGATGCAGAGGTGCCACGCTGACCCACTGGATGGTTTTGGGAACTGTGACTGTATTGTCGTTTTTAGCTTCTTCTTATTGGCAAATCAAACATCCATGGCCTATCATAAATAATTAATAGACTAGGGTTTTGTTTTGTTTGTTTGTTTGTTTTTTAGTGTTCAGTTCATTAACAGGAAAGTTGCAGTTTGTTTTTACTCACTTTTAGTTCTATTTTGTTTTATTTTTGTTATTGTTTTTTTCATTTACATGACAATGTTTAGTCTTTTATATTTAATCTGGAGTTTTTTAAAAAGGGGTGCTTTCTGCCAATTAACAAAAAAAAAAAATCTGATTTTTTTTAAAAAAAATTATAGACAACATCTGGTTAATGAGCTGCTAGACTGCCATGTTATGTATTTATTTCTTAAAGTGTTGGTCCACAGAGCTCTGCTAACATTGTTCCCCTTTAATTTACTACTTCAACATTGCTTTATAATGTAGAAAAACTGCAACTTACAAGTGAAGCTGCACCAATTTCTTTTTAAAGATATATCATAAGTTAAATGCAGTTAAATGTCTTTACACTGAAATAAAAGACAACAGTTTTGCTAGTTATGCACAGGTGAAATTAAATTGGTCTTTATGTGTCTCATGATGTAAAATAAGGGTGTCACCACCACTCTGGAAGGGTTTGCACTCAGAAATTTGAGCAAGTAATCCCTACATCTTGGTAGAGCCTATCAAGCCTATCAGTTGGAGAATAAAGCATGTGTGAACTGCTGTAATCAGGTCTGTCCACAGCTCTGTTAGTTTGCAGCAAAGTCAGAGTTTTGTCTGGGTTGCACAGGAATATTCAGTGTCTTGTCTTGTAGCCAGTTTGGTTTACTGTTGTGGATTGTAAGGCTGGAGCAGTTTGGTTTTTTTCTACGGATTTTTGTCTGCATTCATTCTCTGTTTAAGTCTAATCATTCTCCCTGTGCCTGCTGCTGACAAGAAAGCCTATAGGGTGATGCTATTGAAACCATGCTTCTGTGTTTGTTTGTTTGTTTGTTAGCAAAAGATCCAAGGAAGATGCTCTGAAATTGTTATTTATTTATTTAGAAACAGAATCATTCAGAAACAAGCTCAAAAATATTTCATTCAGGGGTCAGAGTCACTCTTCCACAGGATTAATCTGCAAAGATCCACAGACAGATTTTTAATTTTCAGGTTCTTGTAGCTCAAATGAACCAAAGCTCAGTCAGACTTACAAATCAGACTCACTTCCTGTCCCAGGTTATTTACTTCAAAGCTCCTGACAAAATCCAAATCTCTTTTTAACTTGACTCTCAGATGATCAGTTGGAGCCTCTGCTCGCCAACTGATCACTCTGCTCACTGGTTTAGGGTTGGCTTCCTCTAGGCAAAACAGCTGACACTCCAAGAATGTACTTGAGGCAAGAAGTGAGTAAAGTTGAGAGTTTAGCAGTTATGTAATAAAACACAAGTAAGATGGTCTGAGCAACACTCCCAACAGTGTAGTGCAGCAATCTGGTGTTAAATGACAAGCAGAGGTGGGTTTAAATGCTGCAGATAAGGGTAATGAGCGACAGATGCATCAGCTGGAGTTTAAATGGCCATGCCCACTTCTGAGGAGACTTAAGCAGAGTTTTTATGCTCATACACACCCATTAAATAGAAGGAGAAGTAGACAGAAAAGGAGAAGAAAGACAGAGAGAAAAGAGAACCAGCACCTGGAGGACAACGGGGACATTAACAGCTTTGCCTGGACTGTCGTGGTGCAGAACCAGACATACATAAGCAGGTATGTCTGGTTCTTTGACTGACATAGTGCTTGGTTTAGTTTTTGACTCTTCAGATCAGAGAATAATTTTCTGTGCCCTCCGAATTTTTAATTCCAGTTGTGGAGGATGTAGTAGCATCTTAACGGGAGAGTGTAGATTCCAATCAAATGAACCACCCCTATCTAATCTATCCCTTTCCAAGCATACAGAAGAACCTGTGGTAGCTGTCACTTTAACATAAAAATCACGATCAATTCTGGAGTTTGGATGTTCTAAGCTACTATAATATCATAATGTAAAAACTGGTCCCTAGCATGGTAAGACAGCTTGCTCCCTTTGTACGGATGAAGGCCTCCTTTGTATGATAATTACGGAGCCCCGCAAGGGACATGGGAGAAAAAAAATTACGATGAACTTTTGCGAGATCTCGCAAAACAAACTCGGGATCTCGCAAAACAACTCGCAATAGTTGAATTCCAACAATGGCGGCAGCTACTTAGTTGTAATATTACTCTTTCTGGGTCACAAAATAATCTTTTAAGATATTTTGAGGTGTGAATGTAGTTGTAAACGTCAAATATCTGCTCGGTTTACAAGACCTCACATATTTGCAAAAGTGCTCCGACGTTTTCGGAGATCTGACACCCACCATCTCGAAGCTAACGGGAGGTCGAGACCTACTACAGCCGGGAGGAACACCGCTCTCCCGGCACATCGTGCCTCGACCTCCCGGTCGGCTTCGAGCTGGCGGCCTCCGAAGAATGCGGCTAAAACCTTTGCGAGCTTGTTTTGCGAGATCTCGCAAAAGTCCGTCTTAATTTTTTTTCTCCCATGTCCCTTGCGGGGCTCCGTAGATAATATACTAAAAAGAAAGAAAACATAATTTTGTCTACGGTACTATATTGCACTGCTTTACTGGTTGAGTCATCTACATCTGGTCCTTTATTAGTCATTTGACAAAGTCCAAACAAGGCATCGTGCATTTCACTCAGCATTGCTTCGCTGTAGCCACTCTGTTACAGGTTTTGTCATCTCTTCAGAGAACTTATGAGGCTCCATTAGAGCAATTTCTTGATCACCTCAGTTCAAGGCCTTGCTTGTTTGGTTGCTCAGTTTTGCCAATCAACTCTAGATAGAGTCTAGATAGGTTTCTAACTTCTTTCATTTTATTGAGGCCTTTCTCAGTTCTGATCTACATCTTTACATTTTTATTGCAGAGGTCTGCAGAAAGTTTAATTTTCTGTGCCCTCCGAATTTTTAATTCCAGTTGTGGAGGATGTAGTAGCATCTTAACGGGAGAGTGTAGAGTGTTGTTTTTTTTTTTGTTTTTTTTTAAATTGAATATAAACAGGTTAAATATACAGGCGAGTGTCTTAATGGACACCAATCAAGATCTAGACACATCTGACCTCAATCATTTTATGACTTCACTTTGGGAATATTTGCAATATGTGATACTGAAAAATCTTGTCCTGGCATTACAGCATAAAAATGCTGGTTATCTTTAACATAAAATAAAACACAAGAATAAATGAATTACTACAACATCAAAAAAAAGATTCTGCCTAAAATCCATCTTTTGTTTCCTTCTGTGTCCTTTTAATACAAATTAAAATAAGGTTCTCCACACTTCATCCACTGGTCTCACCAGCTTGAGAGTTTTCTGCCCTCTGCACAAATTCAATTAAATTATTTGTACTTTGCCTCTATTTAAGGATAGTAGTGACTTTGGGGTTCACCTATCTTTAATTGAGTTCTGGTCAAGAAAATGCTTTGTGACAAAAAGCAACTTGACTCAGAAACAAAGATAAAAGGAAGAAAATTAAAAGTGCTCACAATAATTAAAATATGCTATAAAAGAAAAAGATGCCCTTAAAACTTTGGGTTATGAGTTTGGAATAGTAAACAGTGGCAATGGCTGATCTAAGGCATTACAAGAAAACTGTGTAGTCTAAATAATGTTTCTGAGAGTTTCATATTCTGGATGCTGGTTAAACCAAAATGAGGCTATTCTCTTAATGCGTGTTATTGAATTCTACACTTAAAAGAAAAAATAGAAAGGTCAAGTTAGTAACAAACTTTTAGGCTAAAGAATAAAATAGTGATAGAACCATGAGATATGACTTATTTTTGCAAGAGCTTTGTCTTGTCCGGTACAGAGGAGTCTACTGGGACACTCGCTTTGTGGCCTCATTCTGAGCACCTGGGCCAGTAAAGAAGCAGAAAGAGAAAGAAGTCATTATCATTACAGACAATAACTCCAGGGGCCGTTCATGTAAGGAAAATTCCCACAGGAAAGTCCGCCTGCAGTATGCACATCATTATCAGTATAATCAACTCCCTTGTGAAATTCCAGCCCTCTCCCCCCAAAATAGAAAGGAAGTGGTTAGGGTAGATTTCAGTTTCATGATCTGTGGAGAATGTGCTCAGGATCCAGGAATACAAACTACACCAAGGGCAAATATGCACTTATCAGAAGCGTCTACATAATTAAAGTATTCATTTCATGTAATTACTGCTTAATCTGATGGGACACAAGCGTTACATTATGAACTTCCTGATATTGAACAACCTGGGCAAGTGTAGAAAACTCGGTAATGTTAGTGGGCTCCATCATCACGGTGACACATCATGGTGGCTTTTTAACCCCGAGATTGTCAGTGCTCATCAGCTGCTTTTTTCTGATGAAACAGATTTTGATTCCTTGGTAGAAAAGAAGAGCTCACAGTACTACAGATTTTCCTTGGTTGGAATTTTCTTTGTTTTAGATTCATCAGGTGAAAAGGCAAACCGTGCCTTGCAAGAGAATTTGGATTTGGAAGGTATTAGTGCGCAAAAATTTCTGCTTTTAGATTTTAATAAAGCAAAAAAGATACATAAAGATAAAAGCCAATATGAGTTGCAGTTTATCTCTGTCATCAAGCAACATCATCTGACTAATACCAACAAAGTCACCAAATTAAGGGTACTACTTTTTGGCCTTAAGTAGAACCTTGTAGTCACAGTGAGGTTGCTAGGCAACCAGCAAAGATTTTAGTGAGCTACAGCTCCCTGCCAAGAAACAGCGTAGCATATAATCTCCCCAAAACTATAACTTGTTTTACACTTTGGGTTTTTATGGATTAAATAAACAAAATATAATAATCTGTGAGGTTGAACATTCTGTTTTCATTTGAGGTAAGCTAAAAAAAAAAAAAAAAGCATATTTCACCTACTTTTGACATTTCACTTATGCAACATGTAAAAAATCATGGTTTTTTTTGTTTGTTTGTTTTTTGTTTGAAGTTTTATGTATGACTCTCACCCTCTAT
Organism: Perissodus microlepis; assembly: GCF_051167445.1. NCBI lineage: Eukaryota > Metazoa > Chordata > Actinopteri > Cichliformes > Cichlidae > Perissodus > Perissodus microlepis. Next base: position 6,619,599 of record NC_140465.1, read on the forward strand.
TTCGTTTTTTAAGAAGGTGGATATCCATTATTTCCTAAGGACAACTTTCTGTTCTGCTTCAAGTAGTTTTTTTTAGGCATGCAGCTTCTTTTGTTGTGTCCTTGGGCAAGACACTTCACCTGTTGCCTACTGGTGGTGGTCAGAGGGCCCGGTGGCGCCAGTGTCCGGCAGCCTCGCCTCTGTCAGTGCGCCCCAGCTGTGGCTACAATGTAGCTTGCCATCACCAGTGTGTGAATGTGTGTGTAAAGCGCTTTGGGGTCCTTAGGGACTAGTAAAGCACTATACAAATACTGGCCATTTACCATTTATTTACCATTTCTTTGGGACACACTACATACTATGTTGCAATATCCCAAGTTTCAAGCTAATATCTCTTTAGGAATCACCTTTTATTGCAGAGTTTATGTATACCAAACTCTTTTCTTTGGTATTTTTTGTTGATTCACTTGAAATCCAATTCAAATACTTTTCTTTGTATATTAATAATTTGCTGTAGACATGTATGGTAAGGGTGAAATTCAAACTTATAAATGAATGTTACCACATGGTTCTAGCATTCTTATTTTCAATTTAATGTATTTAAACCACCTTCTACTTTTTGCACCAAAGCAGACAGCTCAACTGTATGACCTGAGAGCATTTCTGCATTTCATCTATCTATCTATCTAGCTATCTCTCTCTCTCTCTCTCTCTCTCTCTATATATATATATATATATATATATATATATATATATATATGTGTGTGTGTGTGTGTGTATATAGTTGTGAAAATACTTTGATAAAAGGTCTTATCTTTCTTACTCATAATTTTTTTTCATAATATGCCTCCTCCATCATTTAGTCAGTTTACTGCTGCTAGAGCAAAAAAAAAAGAAATTACAAGAAGACACGAGACATGACTTATAATCAGTTTTGTAAGTTATCTTTATAATATTGAGATTGTGATTCATTTTTGTTTTTAGGTTACGTTCAGAGGCTAGACATGGACCACAGATGAAAATTAGCCTGTGGTTAATACTGATATATTTAAAATAATATTTATTAATGTTTGTTTGCCTTTGATGTACAAAGCAATCCACAAATAGTTTTACTTTGGATGTGGCTCATACCCTATTGAGCTTTTCTTTTTGGTATCCATTTTTATAGACAGATTCTAACCATATTGAATGCAAGGGCCAGGTGTCATTTGCAGTCGTATTAACATGTTGTTTAAACTGAGGTGCTGGGAAGCTAATTATAAGTCCACCCTCCACTGCCCCATCCCCAGTGAAAGTCTGTGTGGTGGCTAGTTCAAAAAGCTAAGATGCAGGACAAGACATTTGTAAGTTGAGATATTTTGATGATTGTGTTGTCTAGAACAGCGGTCCCCAACCCCCGGGCCTCGGACTGGTACCGGTCCGTGAGTCGTTTGGTACCGGGCCGCGAGAGTTGAGGTTCAGGTGTGAAATGTATAGTTTTCAGGGTTTTTATCGGTTTTCAGCGTTATTTTGTTATCGTTTTTATCGTTTACTTGGTTTTCCTGGGTCTTTTCACGTGTGTTATGAATATTTTTTCTTTTTTTCGGTACCGGTACTAGTTTTATTTTGTTGTATTTATCCGCGACACCTTAAAGGCCGGTCCATGAAAATATTGTCGGGCATAAACCGGTCCGTGGTGCAAAAAAGGTTGGGGACCGCTGCTCTAGAAGGCGGACTCATTCTGAACATCTGCCCTGCCTTTGATAAGGTGCTAATGTTACAACCATTAGCAAAATGTAATGTTTTTGTCTGTATTATAGTATGCTCTCCATCTTAAAGGAAATAACCAGTCAAGTGCTTCACTGAGCAGATATATTTTAAACAGTAGATAAAAGAAACATAAGTTGTTTTCACTGTTATGTAAAAGGAGTAAACACTGCAAACTCTTGAAGCCTGTGAACCTAACTAAACAAAACAAACACAGTACCAAATCCCTGTTCGTGTTCTGAAGCGGGGAGCAAAGTAACTGTTATGCTGGCTTCAAATTCTATAGGGAAAAAGCATTTATCACTATACATGCAATTTTAGCCGACAGGGTTGTTGTCTAGTTAGACTGATTAAGTTCCCACACATAACAAACTGCACCTGCAGCTCTTTTGGAGGATGGCTCATTGTCTCATTGTCTTTATATGCTGCTGCATCATCTCCAACGTAGCTGTTACCATCCATCAGTCGAATGGAGCAAACAGACTCTGAAGAATTCGCTCCTCCTTACAGTCACACCAAATATGTTTTATCACGGAGCAAAACAGGGAAAGCTCCTGAGACTCAAGTGCTGCCTGCTCTCACATCTGAAGCAATTTTGATGCAAACCAACATATTTCAAGAATATTTGCATGGAAGTGTACACGCAGTCGGAGCTGTATGTGTGTAAGCCAGAAAAAACGTCAAAGTCAGCTTTTCTTTGAGCACAGTCGGAGACTTGTTATATTCCAAACAAAGACCTAGCTTGTGAGTTGGCTGCTGTTATGATAGAGGACAGTTTAGTCCTGAATTCCAACAGCATCTCATCAACTGACTATGAAGAAAAAACGGGACAGCTGTCTTTTGATGTCCTGTTGTCATTTGCATAATCACATTCATTCAACAAGGGTTAAATTGAAAACATGCAGGGCACAAACCGGTGTGCTCACCCGCTTTAATGTTAGAACCACGTTTTTTCCTCCACACTGTTTTATTACAAAGGAGCACGCTAGTGTGTAACATGCAATTTATTTGATTACTGTGTGCTGAAAACAGAATCTGTGCACTGCCACCCTCAGTGAGGACACTTCAGGGTAGATTTGCAACTATAATTTATGGGTTTTTAATTATAAAGGTCTAATGCTTTGTGTCATGTTTATGGTTATTTGCCGAACGTCTTTTGTACTTCTTGTGTTTGTTTAGAATTAACAAAAAGTGTCTGCTATTTGTAATTTTTAATTAAGATTTTATTTTAAAAGTTGCAAAAGTTAAATTGCAGTCCCCATACAATCTAAGGAGCTTGGAAAGAAAAGCGTCTGGACTTCTTTAAGTTGCTTCAAGACGTTTCACCTCTCATCTGAGAAGCTTCTTCAGCTCTAGGGTCAAATGGAGTCCCAGATTTAAGCCCTATGGGAGTGTCCTCCAAGACGCCCTAATGATCCTCTACCTAATCACACGAGCCAAAGTGTGAAAATGGGTGTAAAGTCACAATCAGCCAAGGTTTCAGATGAACCCACTGTGAGACCTTGCCACACCCTATCATGTGATTTCCTGAGGTCAAAAGGTTGTGAGTGGGCATTAAGGCGTCTGGGAAGGGTTCTTAAAACTGGATTATAGATGGCAGACAGTTGGTATCGTAAGCCACCGCCTCTGTTTAAAGATGGTCGCTCACAGTGGACATAGATGGCTTCTTTCACTCCTCTTTCAAACCATCTGTCTTCTCTGTCCAAAATGTGAACACAGCTGAGTCTTGTCCTGTGGAGGTGGCTCTTCTATGTGCCATGCACTTGTGAAGTGGCTGTTTGGTCTCTCCAATGTAGAGGTCTGGGCATTCCTCGCTACACTGTACAGCATACACTACATTGTTAAGTTTGTGTTTAGGAGTTTTGTCTTTGGGATGAACCAGCTTTTGTCTGAGTGTGTGGCTGGGTCTGAAGTACACGGGAAGGCTTTGGAGAAGACTCTCCTGAGTTTCTCTGATAAACCTGCTACATAGGGGATGACAGTATTGTTGCCTTTGTCTTTCTGCTCCTCCCTAGTTGGTGTCGAGACGCTTTTCTTTCCAAGCTCTTTGGACCACGATGACCTGGATGACTGAGAACCTTCACAGACATATCCCCATACAATGCACAGCTTCAAGAACTATTTTTATTCAAATTCTAACACTAACCTTGAACAACCTTGAACTGGAAAGACATCAATTAAATTAAATATAAATATAAATTAAAGCCACATAGTTTTGAAGTCGAGTAGGTGAAAAATAATGCAAATTATTTGTCACTACAGGTGGAAAAAAAAAACATGTAAAAAGTCAAGCTCAGAAGGAGGATCACTCAGTAATTCATTGAGCGTATCACTGATAAACCATCAGTTCATTATAAGGTTACTTTTTAGCCAAGTTAGAGTATTCTGTGTTGCTTGCTGTTGGCACTGCTGTCATTCATTAGAATACCAAAAATGAGGCGCCAAAGTCAGGCATCTCCCTGTCTTTGAAATGGCCAGAAGAAGAGATGCATCTCAGCAACTGACTCCAAACTGTAAGCCAGATGGACAGTTGTGTATGTTATGTTTTCAATTTTTTGCATTTAAAAAATAAGACGTGGCAAAGGAACTGAAAACGATGTAGCAAGGAATTAATTTTTGTTGCTTAATGATAAATGCAGCATTGTGATTCATCTATCACTGGAAGAAACACAGTCAGCTGACTGCGTTGGACCATAAGTCACCAATCCCCTAAATCTCAAAGTGGCATTTGCTTATAGGACTATTCCTGGTTTTAATTTGTGGATGACCTACTACTACAGCATTGCTGTTGTGAAGTCGCCGTTGAGGCGCACCCTGAGAGTCCTCCGTGCTGCAGCTGTTAATAATGATTCATAGCACTTCCTCCTCTTCAGTGTGTGAGTAGGATTTCACAGGGAAGAGACAAATCAGAGCTGCTTTTTATATCCCGACCTTTCAATCAGGATCTGACCTGTCTATAATAAGTGACACCGAACCCTGGATGTGTAATGTATGTGTGCTGCCTCAACAAATTGCTTCACTGGGGACCAGAGGAGAGCCTTTCTTTTCCTGGCACATGAAACTCCGGGGAGAAAGAGCCTTTGAATGCTGCATTCAAACTTCAAGCTGTGCCCAGCTTCAAAATTAAAAAAAAGAAGAAGAAGCTGCATTTAAACACTATTACACGAGTGCCTTTTCTATTAACAGCTGCACAGAAGAACATAATGGCTCCAATCGTATGAAAACCTGCAGCCATTTGTCATATTATTATGTCTGCTGCAGCTTTAATCAGGAAACCGCTTGGTAAGGTGTCAGAAGTGGCTTCTGCTATTGCCTCAAGTCACACTTCTGTCTTATTACATATCTGAAATTTTATTTGCTTACTGAGCCAACACAGGTTTCTCACTCTAACTGTCTCTTCTGGGAGAGAGGTCTTAATGTGTGATGGGAGGAAACATGAGTTTTTGACCCACATTCATCTGAACACAGATGAGACTGGGTGACTGAAAAGAAGCGGTCGGCTCAGTGAACGTTCAAATCATTCACAAATTCAACAAAATATTTAATCTGTTCAGGTAGACCTGTGAGAATACAGGGAAATATCTCAACAAGAGAAAATTGTAAGCATTGTGGGAGTAAAGAATTTTGAAGGTTAATAGAAGCAGCAGAAGCATAAATAATTCAATTCAATTCAATTCAATTTTATTTATATAGCGCCAAATCACAACAAAAGTCGCCTCAAGGCGCTTCATAGATACAGAGAAAAACCCAACAATCATATGACCCCCTATGAGCAAGCACTTTGGCGACAGTGGGAAGGAAAAACTCCCTTTTAACAGGAAGAAACCTCCGGCAGAACCAGGCTCAGGGAGGGGCGGCCATCTGCTGCGACCGGTTGGGGTGAGAGAAGGAAGACAGGATAAAAGACATGCTGTGGAAGAGAGACAGAGGTTAATAACAGATATGATTCAATGCAGAGAGGTCTATTAATACATAGTGAGTGAGAAAGGTGACTGGAAAGGAAAAACTCAATGCATCTTGGGAATCCCCCGGCAGCCTACGTCTATTGCAGCATAACTAAGGGAGGATTCAGGGTCACCTGGTCCAGCCCTAACTATATGCTTTAGCAAAAAGGAAAATTTGAAGCCTAATCTTAAAAGTAGAGATAGTTTCTGTCTCCCGAATCCAAACTGGAAGCTGGTTCCACAGAAGAGGGGCCTGAAAACTGAAGGCTCTGCCTCCCATTCTACTTTTAAATACTCTAGGAACAACAAGTAGGCCTGCAGAGCGAGAGCGAAGTGCTCTAATAGGGTGATATGGTACTACAAGGTCATTAAGATAAGATGGGGCCTGATTATTTAAGACCTTGTATGTGAGGAGCAGGATTTTGAATTCAATTCTGGATTTAACAGGAAGCCAATGAAGGGAAGCCAAAACAGGAGAAATATGCTCTCTCCTTCTAGTCCCTGTCAGTACTCTTGCTGCAGCATTTTGGATTAGCTGAAGGCTTTTCAGTGAGTTTTTTGGACATCCTAATAATAATGAATTACAGTAGTCCAGCCTGGAAGTAATAAATGCATGAACTAGTTTTTCAGCGTCACTCTGAGACAGGATATTTCTAATTTTAGAGATGTTGCGCAAATGGAAGAAAGCAGTCTTACATATTTGTTTAATATGTGCGTTGAAGGACATGTCCTGGTCAAAAATGACTCCAAGGGTCCTCACAGCGTTACTGGAGGCCAAGGTAATGCCATCCAGAGTATGAATCTGGTTAGAAACCATATTTCTAAGATTTTCAGGGCCGAGTACAATAACCTCAGTTTTATCTGAATTAAAAAGCAGAAAGTTAGCGGCCATCCAGGTCTTTATGTCTTTAAGACATTCCTGCAGTTTAACTAATTGGTGTGTGTTATCTGGCTTTATGGACAGATAGAGCTGGGTGTCATCGGCATAGCAGTGAAAATGTATGCTATGTCTTCTAATGATGCTGCCTAAGGGAAGCATGTATAATGTAAACAGAATTGGTCCTAGCACTGAACCCTGTGGAACTCCATAATTAACCTCAGTGTGTGAAGAGGACTCTCCATTTACATGCACAAATTGGAGTCTATTAGATAGATATGATACACCTTTAGTGTGGCCAAATGGAAAAATAACTCGTGACTATTCAAACTGTTTCGAAAAAAGCTTTCATTACGGGTTGTAGTTATGATTCTGCAAAAGAAATAGCAGAGGCACTATAAATTCAACTATTGACTAGAAATACTTGCACTTGACACTCGTTTTAAAGCATGTGCAGTACAGTCCATTCAGAAAGTTTTCAAGCAGGTTTTGTGTAGCTTGTTGCGTTTCACTTTTCTTATCACTCTTACAGACAATAACAAGCAAAAACAGTTTTTTCTGGCATTTTTTAATTAATAAATAATTTGAATAAGTCCTCACGCACTTCTCTTAATAGTAGGTTAAATCAGCATCAGAATACTTTAATTGTCCCTAAGGAAATTATGTAAAGCGTTCATGCTCTCCCCTGTAAAACAGAGAAACACACAATGTCTGCGGATTGTGTCTTTGCCAACAATGACAGCTACAATGGTAAGAAATAAACCTACATGCTTGGCACGCCTTTCTTTTCTCACCGTCTGCTGTTCAAACCAGAATTGTCTAAACTCAACTTGCGAATGGCATAAATGAGATAATGGTGTATCAAGCTGCGGTGCCGCCTGGGATAGGCTTCCCCTCAACTCTGAATTGGATCAGCAGTTAAGAAAGTGGATGGATGCATGGATGAATAGATGGGGTCCTTATGCAGCATATCACATATGTTTCACCGTGACGATTGTTCAATGAACCATTTGTGTGTGTGGTGTGTGACATTCGATTGCCTCCGCTGGATATAACGCTGGTTTGGCAACAAAAAGCTCAGATAAGCAGACCCTGCCTTTCTAACATGTCAAGAAGGAAAGTCCAGCTAATGTTCTTGAAGTATATCCAACAGACAGCCAGATCAGGGAAAATGGAACAACGATCATTTTGGAACAATCTTGAACCGTGAAACAGTGAAACAGCAATCAAAACATTTACTGGTCAGTCGCTGGTTTCTTTTTCACATCATTGAGAACTGTGGCTAAACGGGTTCAGTCTTTATTTTATCTCAGCACATGCTTCTCATGATCTGGGTCATTCAGGTTCCTTTCAGCACACTCACACTGGGCTGCCATATTGAGCAATAGCTTTGGTCTGGCCATTCCACCATAAAGGCATCCGATATATGCCTTGCTACAGTTTTGGAAAACACCGTTAATAAAGACCCCGAACACTTGTGTTAGACTTGTGACAGTGATGGATTGTGTATACAGTGATGGGTAAAAATACTGAATCCGTTTTAAGATGACCTGAAATATAAGAAAGCACAGAAGAGGAAATGAGTGTACTGAGCATTTATATCCACGTCTTGTTTCGTGGGAATCCAGCCACAGGAGGCAGTGGGATACAATATGCAGTCCCCATCCTTGTGGGAGTGTGAAGTATGTTCTGTTCCAGATCCAAGGGAGATGGATAATGCATCTTCTTTTTTTCCTCCTCCAGAAAAGCTTTCCGTGTGACAGTATCTTGTCTGACTTGCCACCCCTGGAGCATCAGTGAGGCATCTCTGGGCATCGAAAAAAAAGCACACTGGGAGAGGGAGATTTCCTCTGTGTTGCTCCTGAAGTACTGGAGCAGATCCTTGGACTGATTTCCTCTCATGATTTCCTAGACACAACAGGTGCCTGTTTACTTGTGATCAGGCCTTTAGACAATCTACCGCGGGGGGGGGGCAGCTGAATGAGCAATGAAACAATTTTATGTGACCTTGAGCGGCGTTGACAGCATGATGTGTTGTTCAAAATCTGAAAAAAAAAAACAGTTATACTGATGGATTTTAATTTTCACTGAGAGGGCTGCTGCTTGTCAGCAGTATTCTCTTTTGGTTTACACTTGAGGGTATCCTTAGCAGTCACTCCCAAGTACTGTTAAGAGCACTTTTAAGCCTGTGATGAATTTATTTCTATGCAAATTTTCTTTGTAATGATAATAACTATGTTAATAGGTCCCACGGCATATTGGGCAATTTAGTTTCTAACATCTACTTTGGCATCTTTGTCTGACAAAAGGGCTGAAAAGATTTCAGCTCCTCACTACAGGCCAGCACACTGAAATTAGCATATACTCTCTTGCCCAGTCTTTCCTAGGAGGCCCTGTTTGTGCAAAGACAAGGAAACCCTACCATGGCACACATGACAGAAGAATTTATGACCATGGAAAACATGGAAATTCTTACACATTCAAACGAATGTTCCCACTAGGTCTCCTGTACCTCACTAGCCTGGAGAGGGGAGGCATGTAAAGTCATCTGTGTGCTGCACTGTGAGGTCCAGCTCTTTTCCTAAAGTGGTACAAGCCTGTTTAGCATCTTTGTTGTATATATGTAAGACCAGCTTGTAGTGTGTAGCTGAAGGAGGAAAAACATGTGTAAAATTTAAATATTCATCCACCAAGGCAACAGCTCGTAATGAACAGTGACAGAGTCGTTAGTGCTACTGTTTAGATTGTTATTGTTGCAGAACTGTGAACAATAAGCAGCACTGATCAATAATTTTATTATTTCTTAATAAGGACAAATGCCATGACTGTGCAATGTGAAAGTGGTCACTTACACTGATGAACCCAGAGCAAATGATCAATTCTTTGGTTTTCCTTTGCTCTGCAGAGCATTTAGTGTCTTTTAGCTCATTGTTTTGCGTTTGTGGTGCTTAATTTTAGTCCTGGTTCAGCCTCACTACACGTGACTGCTGGAAAACATCTGATAAAGCCGCTGTGTACCACCTGCCCAGCAAAAATACCAAACAAATGGCAGAATGGCACCGTTGTGTAATATACCATTTGTTCAGTGGTTTATATGGCTGACCAAATGCTAATTTTTTGTCATATCTGTTAGCAAACAGCTGTTTTCTAAACCAAATCAAATCTAAAAGCTTATAATATGTCAAATGTGCTTTCTTCATATTCTACTGTTCCTGAGTGGACAAAAAAAGCTTTGTTTTTCACTTGCTGTTTACATTCAAACAACATGAGTGAGTCATTTGCCACTGAAAAACAAAGATAAGGGTAGATAAGAACATAAAAACCGAGATTTTTAGACAATCTGAGTGATGAAATTTCAAACCGCTCAACTAGACTCTGCAGCGTGCTAGCCCCAGGGCCCCAGAAATACAGCCCTAAGTTTAAAGTGCAGAGGATCCACAGTTGAGGGCAATAAAACAGATGGATGAACTTTCTTCAAGATATTTGTGAGATAAACGAAAGAAAACAAGCCACAGTACCAACATTACTGCCAACAGTTGATGGAGGATGAAATAGCATCATGCCAATAAAACAAACAATATAAATAAATAACTAAAATAAAGGAGAAAAAAAAGATGAGGAAGAAGAAGAAAATTATATTACATGATAGACAGAAAGGAAACTCCATCATCATTAGACGACCTTGGTTAGAAGGAATCAAAGGTAGCAGTTTTCAGTCTTTGTTCAATCTGTCTGATGAAAATCGTGCTGAGTATAGACATAACTGGGTTAGCATGTCAGCTTTTTCTACAGCACGCATGGACAGACTGATGCTGCTGCTGCCTTCACATTGCCAACCTGCTTCCCAATTTCCCCTCTGATCCCACGCAGAAACACAGGCAGATAAAACAGAAGCGAGGTATACGGCAAGCCAGAAACCCCCAGCATGACAGAGAAGGGAACACCGAGGCTCATTAACAGCAGCCGCCTGGACCAATCCCAGTGCTCAGTGTAGGGAGTAAGAGCCAACTCGCTCCATTACAGGGACGAGAGAGACTTCTAAAGGGCAAGACCATCTGGAGCAAGCCTCACTCATTTTTTCTTAACTGCATATGGGCGGGAGGCAGAGCCCAGATTCATCAGGCAAGCTGATAATCAGATGCCACCGACACTCATTCGTGTGGCTCTGTGTCGGGTCAATTGTGGCCGCTGGTAAAATGTAGCAACTGAACTGAAGTTAGATAAAAAAGCGATGATTGTTACGCGATGTGGGTGTTTCAAAGACACTCAGCATGGCTAAAATATTTTTGTGAACTTAAAGCAGTCAAGTTTTTGAAAGCAACAGGGCTTAATCAGACAGAAGTAGGACGTGTCTTTAAGTAACAATAAGTACAACCATGTCGTCTCCCTCAGTGTCCAGGAAGTGTCAGAGGAATGCCGCAGGGACAGGTGAAAACTCAGACTCCAGTGTTAAGATGACATCCGTCCCCCTGAGGACAAATAGCTGCTATATGAAAAATTGATACAGGGCAGAAAATAGACTCCCAGTCTGAGAGAGAGTAAGGGTGACCATGAGGCCACTGCAGAAGGAGTCTAAATTATAGCAGCACAATTTACCCAAATTAATTATTCACTGGGCAGGAGGCTGCTATCAGTAACTAGACACACAATTACAAAGACACAAGGTTGGGCTTGTTTAAGGGTACATCCAGAAGAAAACTAATGAGGGCTGACACACTGATTGATGGCAGAGTCCAGAAGCTATTTGTCTGCCCTCTGCGTGAAGCTCTTTGCTGAGAATGCGTCTGGAAAAGCCTCTTCCAGGATTAGGAGCACAAGGAGAACGGATGAGAGTAACAAGTAGTCATAATATTTTCCTGTGAAATTAAAGGATAAGATTCCAGTGATGGTGGCATACAGCGGTGCTTGGAGCAAATCCTCAGAGCCTTAGAAAAATAATGACCTCTTCAGAATTACATTGCAATATACATGAAGCGTCCTGGAAAATGCTGTTGCAGTAACCCCATTGCTTCTCAACTCAAGGGAGCTGTTCAACATGCTCACAAGTGACAGCAAGCCTTAATAAGTAAGCCAGCAGCCAGGCTGCACGGAACACTGCTTCCGTGCTCTGGGCAGATACATAGATAATCAAAGCATGACAGTAGGTTTTACATTTCAAATAACCCACGGTGCATTACCAGCAGTTATTTACAGTGTAAGCACTACACATTAATTTTTAAACAGGCCCTTAAGGTCTGGTTGACAGACAAAGCTGGCAAGCAGGAGCAGCCGAATGCACTGTTGTTGTTTTTTCGATTCACAATATGAAACATAGTAATGGCACCAAGCAAAGTGCTGGAGAATGCATTATTAATGCGCTGATGATGTAATACGTAAAGGTCATAGCCATTGTCTCTGCACACAGTCATTCATCATTTATTGTGTCTCCGTGTACAGAGATGCACAGTATTACTGTACAACCAAATTAAAATATAGATTTTTATTTTGCAGATATATTCAGGGAGTCAAAACACGCGTGTGATTATCCGGCTACAAATCAGGATGATATCATTTATTTCTTGGATACTCTCTTTTGAGCGAAAGCCCACAGGAGATAAAGCGACAGCTTGGCAGATGTCTTTTCTTACTGGGAGTAGTGGGAGTCCCAGATGCCACAAATGAGACTGCACAGCTGCCACGTCTCCATCTGCACCAGTGTTGCGTATGTCAGCCGGCTTTCGTGTACAGGTGTGTCCCCCTGGCTCTGCTCGCTGGAAACGAGGCGGTGAGAGCTCGTGTTCGGTAATCCTGCTTTCTGGCTTTCGCTGCCGCAGTTTTGTGATCTCATTTTCCATGTGTGTCTCATTAATCCCCGTCACGGCCAAGTGGCCCGGCGCTCCTGCTGTCATCACCTCGTAGGGTCCTCAAGCCACCGCACGCCAACCCAAGGCCTCGGAACAAAGCGGACAGGCGAGGAGGGGGGAGAGCGGCGCCTGTGCACCGGGCCACAAATCATGGATGAGGGTCGGACTGTCGCAGACTGTGAGAACTCACCTTGGCTTGGCTTCTTGCAGCCCTATAAATGAAGACTGTGTGCTCTCTGATGGATGGTGTGCATCAAAATAGAAGACCACAGGGTTGTTTGGCCGTGATAAGTGTCACTTAGAGCTGCCACACAGACACAGACACACATTTTATATGGGAAGATATTTGTTCAAGTTAATGTCACATTCAGTAGATTTTTAGTTATCACTTGCAAGTACTGTATATGCGTAATGAGTTCAATCATACTTATTAAACTAGATGGAGCTGTGGCTTGAGTATGCTATGTGTTGTGTAATGAGGGCGCTAATGATGCTTTAAAATTGTTTACTGGAAAGCTCACCACTTAGCGCTTAGTTCAGTCTTTTATCACACGACTTCACGACTAACTTCAATATCTTCAAATGACGGCATTTGTCATTGCACTGCGAAGATGGGAGTCAATCGACTGCTACCGAATATGCAAAGTGGAGCACAGAGGACCGTGGAGAAGATGAGACTGCTTTCTTCTTCCAAACAAATATGAGTGTAGCCTATTGTTTTGTGATAGTATAATCTCAAAGTGTAAAGATTCAAATAAAAGTAGAGCTAATTGTGTCATATGTATGTGTGGATGGTGGTGTTCTTCCTCTTCTTTTGGCAGCTGTCGCCCCCATCTCTCCTTTTTCCTAGCATCCTCGTCTATCACCCAAACCCTCTGCGTGTCCTCCTTCACTACATCCATGAATTTTCTTAATGGTCTTCCTCTTTAGGTCCTGCCTGGCAGCTCCACTATCCCTCTCCTGCACATGTCCAAACCATCTCCATTCCAAGCCATCCTGGTCTCTCTTACTTTGTCTCCAAAACACTCAGCCTGAGCTGTCCCTCTGATGTAATCACTTCAAATCCTGTCCCTTCTGAAAATTTTGGCACCTCCAGCTCAGCCTCCTTTTTTGCCACCATCTTCAAACCATACATCATAGCAGGTCTCACTATCACCTTGTAGACTTTTCTGTCGCAAATAACCCTCATACATGCCCTAAACCACGCTCACATACTTCTCTGCCACTCCTGACTTCCTCCTGCACTACCACAACTCCTCTCTTGGCACCCTATCATATGCTTTCTACAGATCCACAAAAACACACTGCAACTTCTGACCTTCTCTATATTTCTCCAGTATAGAGAAGGTCATTGCATCTGTAGTGCTTTTCTTACCACGAAGCCATACTGCTGCTCACTGACCATCACCTCTGTTATCAACCTGGCTTCATCAGCTTTCACCCTCTGTAGTTACTGCAGCTCTGCTCATTACCCATCAGGTACCAGTATGTCCTTATTGGAAACTATTGCTAAGCATTAGCAGAAGGAAGACCATACAGATTTTAAACAAACCTCCGGTTGTCTGTACTTACTCATAATAGTAATAATAATAGTATTATTAGCCATGCAAAACTTTCATGTTATAAATAGCCTAAGCATCAAACACCGCTACTCGAAGTAGCTCCGTGTTGTTGTCAGATCTAGCTATAAGCAGGGGCCCATCTTATCCATCAAATCAAAGTTCCAGAAAATAATTTTCATTTTCTTTCTGCCAGTGTAAAAAGTAGCAAAGGAAATCTGCTGTTGTGTGCAGCCTCTGAACTCTCCAAATGCACACCCTGTTAAAAAGTGATCAGAGCTACAAATATGCCGAGGTCAGAAGAAACCTGACTGCTGGAACTCTCGGAGCATGCAGGTTTAACTATAACCTCAGAGCATAAAGTAACACATATACACACACATGCTCCAACAGATAACCTGTTCTAACTCATGTAGTTTTGATATTTTTCTGTGTAACCTGAGCAGTTCTGCTTCATCTGTTGGTTGTTTGCTGATTACATGTGTCATGATGGCCTCTGTCCCTAGGTTAAGCTAACAGGGAAAATACTAACTCGGCTACTTTTCCGCTTACATTTGACTCATGCTGTGTCACTTCTTTTTTTTTTTTTTTTTTTTTTTTGCCTGTTTGGATCTTTAGCCATCAGAATTGTTGTCTGAAGGCCAAGAAAGATGCCAAGTGGATTTACTTTACCAAGTGGATCATCATGGCCTTGCCATATTGGTCCATTTGATTGACCTTTATTATAATTATGTATTTATTTTATTTTCGTTTTTTAAAGACGGGACAGACATGACTGGGGGATAGGACAGGGAGATAGAGGGGAAAGGAGGGAAGAAAAAAAAAGAAAAACAAACAAAACACCTGGATCACCTGTATGGAGATAAAAAACCAGAAGAGAAAACAAACAACAAAGAGCAGCATAATAAAAACAACACCATCACAATAAACTAGCTAACAATAGATAACAGTAGATACTAAATATTACATGTTATTGTTTTGTTTTTTTTTGTTTTTTTTAATTTCACCTGTTGAGAATGAAAAAAGAAAACAAGCAGAAGAAAACAAGAGCAATAGAATAAACAACATCACGATGATATATGGGAATATAACAGTAAATACTAAATGTTAAACATTATTGTGCAGCACGTAATATCGACAGCGCACAGTGTGCTTTGAGGTAGGAGCCAAAAAGGGTGTAGTTTGTGTGTGTGTGAGCACCCGTGTGTACACCTGTGAGCGTGAGCGCGCTTGTTTTTAAAAGGTTCCTTCATGTAATGATCTGTTAGAGGGTGTGGGGAGCCACAGCCCCGTCCACCAGGGCGTGAAGCAGGTATGGTGGTGTCACTTCCATTGTACTAGTACTATTGTAATGCTGCTGCACCTTGATTCAGAAGACCACACTGCAAATTTGAACGTCTGTTATCACTGACAGTTGCTCTTTGGAAAAGGAGGATGGAAAATACCCTTCTTTTACTTACACTTACACATGCTGCTTCCTGCAAGCTGCATCATATTATTGTTTTCAAATTCTGTCAGGGTGCCTGTAGCTCAGGTGGTAGAGCAGGTCAACTACTAACCGGAAGGTTGGTGGTTTGATCCCAAAATATAAATAAATAAATAAATGTGACCGCACATCACAGTGTGTCCGATGTGTATGATGCTTATTTTTGGATCATATAAAATTAAAATATGCCAGCATCTGAACAGGGACCGACCTGCCAGCTACTAGATGGCTGCTCTAACTTCTGGTCACTTATTATTTCAGCTGCACAACCTAACACTGCAGGCTAGAACAAGACTGAGAGAGTCAGGGCTAACTGATGAGCAGCAACTTCATGGAGAGGTGAAGCAAGGTTATGTTTTCTTATCAAGTGAAATATTAGAGGTTTTTTTAACATTAAATCACAACTGAGTTTCTACATAAAAGTTCATTCTACTATTTTCAGCTCTTTCACTTTTCATGATGCAATGGCAGCGTATTCGAAACCTTGTTTTATACGTCTCTTATAGTGCTTGTTCTGTAGAAAATCTGTTTTTCATGCCATCTGCAAGAGTTCAGTCTACACGAGGTGATAGCAAGTGTTTTTTGACAGCTTTTCCCTCTACACACTCCAAAAGCTTAAGTTGTTTTTGTGCAATTCCAAAACCATATCCCGAGTGAGTAAAGTGTTGCCACAACTGGTGAAAGTGGGGATTTGACAGTTTTAACAACCATCTTTCCATCCATCCATTTCTGCTCTCATCAAAGGTGGGTCAAAACGGCAGCAGGCCAAGACAGAACAGGAATTCCTGAAAGAAATGCAACCTACATAAAATACCCTAATGGCATCTACCAATTTAGTATTTGAAATGATGTCAGAACAAGGTATTGTTACAACCGAATGAAAAAGAAATACAGATATAAAGATATATATAATGAAATAGGACTTTAAATGGCTTCTTCTTCTTCAAAATAAACCAATAAAAATGTGACTGGACTCAAACAAAAGTACTCTTCCACTGAGGACAGACGCTGAGTCTACTTGATGTCAAGTATTATGAGACCTGTGATTCTCGCCTGCTTTGCTTATTTTAAAGAAAAAGAGCAAATACAAAATTCCCAGAACAGTAAACTGGATGATCATAAAGAGTCGCTAGTAGTACATATTTTAACACCTTAATAGCTTTCCTGGATTATGGGTGAGCAATGGGTGGCTGAACTCAACTCAGAGCCAATCATCAGAGGAGTCTCTGTAATGGAGTTTTATTCCTTTTTTTTTTTTTTACAGGGCCCTACATGGAGCAGACACCAATCACAATAGACTTTGTATATGAGTCTGCAGAAATATGCACAATTTACCAGTGGGGTAGAGGATCAACAGGATTTAGAGAGATAATGGGACACGTTGAATAAAATATAATATTTAACTGTCCCTCTCTTGCCACTTTTATGATTCTGCAAAGCCATCAAACCAGCAAAATAAGACTTGTCAAGTGGTTCAACAATGAATATAAAGTAAATGATGCTTTGTAATGGCTAAAAATGAATTTCGTGACAATCTGGCTGCAGCCACTACTTCCAGTCATGGGGTCATGGCCAGATTAGCCTCTGTTCCAGTAGCTTTGGAAACTATTAGAGTTTTTCTACCAGTGGTTTTTCCACCAGTGGTCAAAGAGCAGTGCTTGTTTCTTGTTTTTATCACCCATAGTGTATGTGGAGACAATTCAAAATCTCCTGCAGTGGTGGCTGCTTCATGATTTTGACGAAGAAAACAACAAAACTTTCCGAGAGCCAATAAAGCTTGTGGTTCCTGTGAGCAATAGAAGTGCAGCAGTGCGAGAAGGCTATTAACATCCTTATAACACATGATGTTTATAGCCATACTCAATAACATGTTTCATAAATTTGGCTTTGTACAGCACCACGACAGATTATCACAGACATGTCTCAGCTCAGCTCCTTTTCCCCTAAAGCTGGCAAACACCTACTGATCTCATATGAACAAAGACTTAATAGACTTTTAATAAAGGCTTGATTTCAAGTTATTAACATTTATAGTTATAAATGTCATTCATCTGGTGAGTAATGTGTTCTTTCTTCTGGAATAGAAACAAAATCCTTTCAACAATACTGAGTTCACTGTGTGGCAACAATAACACCCAGTCAAAACTGATAAATCATGCTTTTTAGAATTGCGTTATGGAAATGGGAAGTTATGGTAATATTTAAAAAATAGCCAACACATGCCTGCTACGTCTACAAATACCTCCAAGAGATATGGAAGCACATTAGCATTGATCAGGAGTTTTGTTTCTGTCCATTAGATTCATGCTGTCAGGGGCTCGGTCTGTGACACAGCACTTTGAGTTTATTGTTTTATTTGTTATTTCTTAGGTATGTGGAAAAGATGTTAAGTTCTTGTATTATTATCAGGTTGCCTTGAGTTTTGAGTCTAGTTTAGGCTATTCTTTGTATTCTTAGTTATGAGTCTGTTCCTATTCTCTTTATTATATGGTCTGTCTTGTCCTCAGGGTTTTACCTTCAAGTCTCCATTGTCGGTGTGTCGTGTGGAGTCTGTGTGCATTAGTCTGTCATGTTTCATGTCCGTGTTCCCTATGTCATCATGCTTGTGTCATGTCTGTGTCCTGTTAGGCTTCCTGTTTTATTTTGAAGGGGTCTTTGTGTTCTGTGTTCATTGTTTCACTTTCTCCTGTGGTGTCATCATATGAATTTTTGTCAGCTGTTTCCCCGTGTGTTTCCCTTCCCCTCATCACCTCCTGTGTATTTAGTGTGTGTGTTTCCATTCGTTCCTCGTCACGTCGTCTGTGTTTCTTCCCGTCACGTCACGTCAACTTCTTGTAATTTTCATGTCCATGTTCACATTTCATGTTTTTTCGCGCCATAGTTCCTTACATGTACCTGTTTAGTATTATGTTCACATCATGGTAATCATAATTTAGTTTCTTTCCAGTGTAGGTTTTAGTTTAGTTGTCACCTTGTTAGCCTTTTGCTTTATTTTGTATGCTTGAGTATCAGCCCCAACTGTCTTTTAGCTCTCTTTTGGCTTCCACCCAACGGCGTTCTGTCAGGGCAAGCAAGCCAAGCAGTGCTTGTCCAGTGAAATCTAGACATTAGACATCAATCTCTCACTTGTCATTTCAAACAGCTTCTTACATGTTTGCATCAGTTCTTTAATTACTGCAATCTTGTGGCTACAGCTGGTTATTGCCTCTGGTACACATGTGAGCTAATAGAACTCTTACACTGAGCTCAGCTTTAAACATCTGCAGCGGTAATGTTGATCCATGAACTGACCATGGATAATACTTTGATCCTGTGTGTGTCCTGCATGTATGGCAGCACTGACAATAAAGTTGACTTTGACTTTCACACTGATGGACTTTTATCTGCAGAGTAAAATGTATTAATACATAATATAATCAGTAATGAGGTGTTTCTGTAGTGTGGTGTTGCTACGTTTACTAAAGGAATGCTTTAAAAAAAAAGTAGTATTAATACTTTGCAATTCTTCAGGCAGAAAGGAGTGTGCCCAGGAAGAATGCAGAAGGTCCATGAGGTTGGCAAAATATATAAAAGAATAAAAGACAGGAAGCACAAAATCATGAAAAGGTACGTTTCATCTTCTCTGTCTGCCTTTCTGTGAAAGTCACTGCATGTCACTTATTCTTCTATTCCCTTTAGGGGTCTCCACTGTGGATCATCTGCCTTCAGCTCACCATATCCCATCATGCCAACTCTCTGTCCTCTCTCACTTTATCATAAACTTCCTCTGTGATCTTTCTCTTTTCATCATTTCTTCTGTTTACTGTCTTTTCCCAGTATGTCCACATTCCAACCATGTTAACCCAGCCATGAAAGAACCACAAGCCTAGCACCGATCTTTGGCAATCGTCTCTTTTAGCTCACCTGATAACATCGGTTCATTAAAACAAGAAACACCTTTCATATTATATATAGTAATTATATCCATTAAAAATAAACCGTATTAAGTTTAGCTTTAAAATGGCCTGTCCCCTGATGTCAGCACAAAGTCGATCTAAATTTATTGCATTATTAGTAACCAAAACTGCTGTTTCTGGGCAGGTTTTTGTTTTTTTCTTCTAAATGTGAGTGACAGCAGCGCTGGGCCATGCTGCCAAATGTTTTACACCACAAGGGAGTCCGTCAAGAGATGTTTCTGATGGACATAATGAGGGAATAGTAACATTTTTCAGAACAGGATGAAGTCAGGGATTTTCAAGTTTTGTGCATAGTTAAAGAAAAGCCTGACACATGTGCCCCGGGGCCACTGAGTGCTTGGTTAATTTAGCTGTGGCTCTTATTGCTCTTTTCACCGCTCGATGACAAATCAGTGATTCAGCACTGACACAAATATATGTGCATATTTCTTCTTTTTTAAACTTGCAGAAAAGAAAAAAAATCTCTCATGGAGAAAAGGGGGGAAAGAAACTTGCATCAAATATCGTGTGGAATAAAGTTCTCAAACCTAAATGTCAAATAGGTCATTGGATATGACGATTCCAACAAAGCCGCCCAGTCTTCTTTAAAGAAACGGGTTTCTCAAAAGGTCTGACAATGTCTTTCACTCTTTGCGTGTCCTTTCTTATGAAAGACAAGTTAAAAATAGATTTCCTACACGCTGGAAAGAGTGTACTCAGTGTGAATGCAGGGTAAATGTCTTTGATCCTCTTTCTGCTGTCCTTTAGCCTCTGCTATCTGAAAGAGGGTCAGAGATGAAACATTCACATATAGAAAAGTCAGTGGGGCTTTTCAACACACCGAGCTGAAACATAAAAGCTGTATTGTACATCCATTTTTAAAGAAACTGCCAGGAGGTGATCTGCAAAAAAACAAACAGCATTTACAGGATAAAGTCATGTTGGTGTATGGAGTACGTAATGCTGTGTTGTTAGACAATAAGTTAACTACAGCGAATAAGAAAATGCTGCTTATACGTCTAGATATATATCTCACTCTCTCTATATATAATCCGGTTCTGCAGATAAGAGCAGCATAAGCTTTTTCTGCTTTTATCAAGTGGTTCAGGCTTACTTAGATGCGCAAAACCTAAAACTGTGAAAATTGTCACCAAAAGCAAAATCCCACCCCACAGCAAATAAGGCGTTCCCCATTTCCCCAGTGTCAGCTGCATAAAACAGTGAACAGCTCTGACAAATCTTTTTCTTTTTCATACGTTTTTTTTCCTACTTCCTCAAATCGACTGTCAACAGATTCCTGGAGAATTTCAATTTCATGACATTTGTGGGCAAGCCATTCAAAGCCCAGACGGCGTCTGGAAAAAAAGTATTGATATCCACAGAGATACTAGGAACATTTCCCCACAAAACTCACAATTGGAAATTTCAGAGAGCAGGCAATGGCCTCAGACACAGCTCAAAGACATGGTTACTGGACTGTTCAATACTAAACGAAGACTTTTTCTCTGGAGACCAGTGAAGCCTTCCTGGAGCGCTGCTATGCAGACTTCTCCTCTGTGGCAGCCTTCAAGGTGCAGAAGATAAGAAAAATGAAAAATGACACTGTGGGGAAGCTGAGCACTCTTGTTGTGGAAAAGTCAACATACCCTCTGTAAAGCATTGTTTATTTAGACTCTTTGTCCTTGGGAATGGCGTCTTTTATACGCTTGAAGATACCTTACAGGGCTTTTCACACCTACTTCTCTAGGTCCTATATATACACACACAAATAGTTTTATAGGAATACCTTTTGGAGCGCCATCATTTGTCACTGCTAAATACTAAAATGCTCCACCTAATACTTTTGAATGACATGTTACTGAAATGTGCAATAGCTGCACTGTGGACCTATAAGTAGATTGCGTTAAAATATTGGTATTAACTTCAACCCTGTTGTTAGTTTTCAAAAAGGAAAAATTAAAAAGTCCTTGCAATGACCAACATTATATACTTACAGGCGCCTTTGTTAGGTACACCTGTTCACCTGCTTATTAATGCAAAAGCCAATGAAATCCCAGTGATGGTCTCAAGCCCGGGTAAATGGAGCTGCATCAAGAAGGGCTTCTGGTGTCAAAACACACATGTGGCTCATTAGGAATAATATTTCCATACAGATCGGTCAGAGGCCGGGTTAACAACTACTGTCTGTAGTTCTTCTTATACATATACATTCTTATATACATAATTTACAAACACATAAATGTAATGTAAAGTGGCCATTCATTTCAAGATCAGCTGCTTCACAAAATATATATAATTTGTAAGGATTTCAGTGTAAAAATAATTTCCCATAGCTTTACTTTTCTTGATAATCACAGTATCCCAAGTGGACTGTGGGTGATCACCCATGAAGGCACATGGAGAACAAGCTAACTTCACACAGAAACGCACAAGCCAACAGATTTGTCCCAAGAACACTCTTGCTGTGAGGAGACGGTGCTAACCACTGCAACACCAATTCAATTCAATTCAATTCAATTTTATTTATATAGCGCCAAATCACAACAAAAGTCGCCTCAAGGCGCTTCATAGATACAGAGAAAAACCCAACAATCATATGACCCCCTATGAGCAAGCACTTTGGCGACAGTGGGAAGGAAAAACTCCCTTTTAACAGGAAGAAACCTCCGGCAGAACCAGGCTCAGGGAGGGGCGGGGCCATCTGCTGCGACCAGTTGGGGTGAGAGAAGGAAGACAGGATAAAAGACATGCTGTGGAAGAGAGACAGAGGTTAATAACAGATATGATCCATGCCACACCACACTGAGGTAAGACATGCTGTGAATCAAGCGTTCAGTCGCTACTCACATAAAAGAGGTGGAGGTCTGAGCATACAGAGCACAAGAAATGTTATGATGCATTTGTAGTGGCAAAGCTGATGTTGTTAGGAGATGTGGCAAGATCACATCAGTTACATACTAGGCCACACCTAAAAGTGCTTTTTTACAAGTGTTCACTAGGTGTGGACATGTTGTGGAGTAGCTGAAATATTAAACCAAAGCTTTTATTTGAACTATAGGATAAAAACTGCTCTGTCTGACCACCCAAAAACCAAACAGGTTTTTGGGTGTTTGGAACAGCGCACCAGAAGAGGAAAAGTGTAACCAGCTGTCACTGAGAAAGAAGTTTTTTTTATTTAAATAAAAAAGTTCAGGCTGATATTCAAGCCTGACTGAGCAGTTGAAAAGTTGAAAAGAAAAGGTTTGGTTGAAAGGAAAAATCAAATATCCTTTTAAGACACAACCGTGGTTTCCTAGTTCACAGACTTGTGATTTACCACCCTTCTATCTTCAGTGCTTCTAATTGTGAGTCTTTGTGAGGTACATATTTTCCTTGACACAATGGCCATGACAAACCAACACATTCTCATTCTTGAGCGATGAATAATGGTGTTTTATCAAATGAGGCTTTTTGTGCAACATTGGCATTATCAAATATTGTCATGAGCTCTAAGAGTTTGTTTCCACATGCTTTTACTTGCACTTTCACTTGTTGGTTAGGTTTATGCATGAAAGTCTGCTTTGTTAGGTGATGGATATGATTGTGGTTTGGGCTAAAATATGTACATTCAAAAAAGTAACTCTACACATAGAAAAAAATAATGAGTTAAAGGCCCCATAACCCAGCGTCACACACTGCTGCCAAACGACCCTTCTGTGTAAATGAGACAGAGCTTTAGCTTTGACAAAACGGCATTAATTAATACCCTGGGAATTTGATAATATGGGAGTTTGTCATGCCCAGGGAATCAGTAAGTGGTGGATATTCATCACTTTGCTGCAAAGAAAAAGTTTAACCCAGGATTTACAGTGGGGGAAATACTTCTTTGATCCCCTGATGAATTTATAAGTTTGCTCACTAATATTCATGGTAGTTTCATTTTACCTGAGAAAGACAGAATATGAACCAAAAGTCCAGAAAAAACAACATTACATAAAAGTCTTAAAAACTGATTTTCACTGAGATAATTTGATCCCCTGGGAAAACACGATGTAGCACTTCAATGGAGAATCCCTTGTTGGCTAGCACAGTGGTACGATGTTTCTTGCAGTTGGACACCAGGAGGGAGTTTGGCAAATTCCTACAAACCTTCTAAATCCTTTTGGTTTCTTGCTGTTTGGCAACTCCATACTCCAGCTCCTCCACAGAGTTTTTAAGAGACTGACCAGGCCACTGGTCTTCTTTAGGCGCTCCTTTGTAGCCTCAGCAGTATGTTTTTGGTCACTCTCGTGATGCATCCATGACCCTTCTTCATCAGGTTTCATCTGACCACAGTATTTATCTCAGGCCTTCTTTAAATCATTCAGATGTTCACTGGCAAACTTATGATAGGCCTATACAGGTGTGTCCTTGAGCAGGGGGGGGACCTTGATTTCATCTCATTATGCCATAGTGCATTACCAGTGATGTTGTTAATGACTGGTCCCAGTTGCCTTCAGCTTCAGTTTCTAACTCCCCCCATGTGATTAAACACGTTTCTCATGAACATCCTCAACCCATGAGGCAAGATCTTGCATGGAGCTGACTGAGGAGCTGAATAATTGCATCAGCACCTTCTCACCAAACGTCTTGCTGATGATTTTGTAGCTCGTTCCAGCCTTGCGTAGGTCTACAGTCTTGTCCCTGATGTCCTTTGACAGCTCTTAGCGCTTACCTGTGGTGATGGAGAGGTTGGAATGGAAGAAACTGGTGGACAGGTGTGCTTTACACACATAACCAGTTGAAATCAGAAGTATCCATAACTGAATGACTGATTGTAATTTGTATGCCACATGGGCACACAGCTTGTCTGTGGGTTGAAGGGCTCAAATACTTATTTCATCCAATTTAATTTATAACTTTTATGTAATGTGTTTTTCCTGGACTTTTGGTTTATAATCTGTCTCTCTACATAAAACCTGTTTTTTCTATTCTTTGTAAATAACCAAACTTACAAATTCAGCAGAGGATCAAATAATTATTTCCCCCCACTGTAGTTTCATGATCATCATGCTCATCCAGCTAATTGGAGTTGACAAAACATGACTATTTCTGTAGCTAAAAAGGTCAAATGGCTGTATTTATCCTTCATTAATGCAGAGTTTCTGAAAACTGGAAAACTGTTACGATGCACTTATTTTGCATTCTATTAGATAATATTTTGTGTCATTCCTTTTGTGTCTGCCAGATTTTTTAATTCCTTGCTCGCCCTAAGTTTGTGAACTTTCAATTATCCCCAACTTGCCAAACACACTTCATGACTTGTCTCAAGTTCAGTTATTTTATTATATTCTCAGCCTCCAGTGGCCTTCTAATTAACCTCATTTCATTCAACCTGGAGGCAGCGATTATCCGGTGAATACACCCGTTTAATAGCGTTTTATATAAGTATTATTTTTTATGCCTCTTCTTGAGGCAACGATGCAATTATGCCCATAATTACGTGTTATTCTCGCAGAGATATTCCACGTGTCGTTAGATTGGATGAATTTTTGTTTTCCATATTGTATGCTAAGCAACTCTGTCCCACTTTCAAGCGTGGAGAGACTGGAGGAAAAGTTGTCAAATGAATAGGATGACACCTTTGTTTCTAACATATGGGTTCTGTTCCGTTTGTGAAGGGCAATAATCATGATGTCTCACCCATCAAGCAGGGACCTGAGCTGGAATCACAGCTCTCCATTTTGAAATTGGCTTCACAGAGGGTTTGGTGCGAACTGCGCTGGCAACTGCATTGAAAGGAATGGACGGCATCTGTGCTACCAGCTGAGTAGACTTAAGCCTCCTGGCAAGCGCTTCATTTGGAGAGAGCTGTGCTGGAAAACACAACACTTCCCCACATTTCTCCGTTTGTTTTTGTATCACAGGGTTTGTTTCAGTCAAATGTCTGTCTTTCTGTTTGTCTCTTTTGGGCAAGAGGAATAATGGTGGAGGTCTTTGGAAACCTGTTACTTAGCAACAACGGCTGTGGTCAGATTTATTTAGAAAACATGTTTGTCAAATTTTGTCAGACTGTTTTCTAGAGCAAACAAAGCAAGGAAAACAAGAACAAGAGAGAACGGTATTAGAGAGCAAAAATGTTGGCATCCACTTTTTTCTGAAGCATTTCTAAAATATGGTTTCTTCATGACATAAATTTCCTTTCTTTTTAGCTTTTTAATACTAATGGCAGCACAAACCACATGTGTGGCAGTGCACACAGAAAGTTCACAAAGTGAAAAAGAGATGCAATTACAACTGGCAAAACAGGCCACCAGTGTTAAATCACAGTGGCGATCAAGTTCTGCAGCTTCCACCTGAAAAAGAGAAACAAAATATTAAATTTGGTCCTCCTGTCAGGATAGTCGGCTTTAGCTTTGTGGTTCCTGTTATGTATGTTACATACATGAGCTGGATCTCCTCTCATTTGGCACAACATCAAATGAAGTTTTCTGGGCATATTAAGGTGATCTTTGCTCACCATCAGCTCTACTCACCAGGTTTAGATTCCTGGAGCTTCTGTGTTTTTTTTTAATTATTTGTGCTGGTGGACAGTGGCACCTGCCCGTGACCTGATACCGTGCTATATTTTCTCTGTAAAGTGCTGTTGGTCTATGGGTCATAACTGCAGACCCAACTCTGTGATTGTCAGCATGAATGTTTGATCAGTTAGACACAAGATTTAATATCTGATCTCTCTGTGAAATTACAGTTGCATCATGCTACAGTCACACTAAGGGAGACAGTGGCTGGAAACCAGCGCTTGACCAAAATTATATGGTCAACCACTGGTGATGTCACTGCCTTTGAAATGCTTCAAAGATAGGAACCAGGTCGTATAATCAGAATGCAACCAGTCGTCAATCTTTGAGTTGAGCTCCTTAATACAAAGAGACACGTTGCAGACGAGTTGCACTCATCAACTCACAGACTGAGTCACACTGATCTGCCTGTTTCATATTGCACAGCATTATTTGCAGACCTTGTTTAATCTGTCTGAAAGGCCTGTTTCTTCTTCTGCGAGTCTTTCTTTTGTTAAAAATATATCTCGGACTATTTTTAGTGCAGCCTTTCACACAGACTGAACTCTGCTGAACAAATTTGCAGAATGTACTTTTTCAAACCAAGCTCAATTTTTCGGATTTTTCAGATCCAGATGTACAGATATGACCAATCATGTCACTGCATTTGGCAACAAGTGCAGTCGTAGCTCAAATCGACACACTTAGTACACAAAGAGTAAAATAGTATTGTTTTACCTCAGATACATGGCTAGACGGTGCTCCAAATCGGTCAGCTCTCTGAAATTATTTCTCCGTCGCCTCAGATGTGGTCCCAGCTCTACCACAAAAAGCTCAAACTGCCTCACCGACATCCTGAAATATATATGAAAATGGCTGTGATAAAGCTTCAACTCCTGGATAAAAACATGAACTTATTCCTGCTGCTGCCATCTTATGAAGAATCTCAATTTATTCCCTTTCTTGCTTCGGACCAGCTCCTCATTGCTTGGTGTCAGTGTAAATCTTTCCACAGTGCATTATTTGAGGACAGATTTTTCACAAAAACCCAACACTTTAGGCTTGTATATACATCATCTGGCAATGTCAGATCCAGAAAATTTGGAATTGCATGTCGCTTTTTTGCAACACAATTAAGAATGACACTTAGAGTATATTTAAATAATTACTCCTTTTGTATGGGCCTTCCATATTTATCTAAGGCAAGAAAATGCTGTGCACAAAGGCCATATTTCAGACGTAAGGCAAAGAGCTATCTTCCACTGTACAGTATGAACTATTACACCATCCTCATTGTGAGTTCGTTACAGTTTCATCAAGTCATGAAGGAGATGAATGATGTGTGAGGGAGCCCTGTGGAAAGCTGGGCTGTGTGAAGCGATGGCAGCGCCGTCTCTGTTTACAGTGTTTGTAGTCACCAGGCCCAGAGCCATTTGTCACCCTATTGGCGCATCGTCATACAGTAGAGCACACAGCCCAATCTGCTCTCTCATTCATCAAATTGAAAGTTGATGAAAGAGTTTTGAGTTGAATTAGACAAAAGCGAACAGAGCCATTCTGTAGTCTCAGCGTGAGTATCCTTTGTCATTTAAATGTATAGTTTCAAATGGTCCACATGGTTCTCCCAGCTCTATGCATGCACAAAAAGTACACAATGACATAAAATTATCATTTAAATGAGATGTAGTTGAGTTATTTGCAACAATATCATTATCTTCAAATACGTCAGGCATAAAATTGCAACATGATCATTTTCTTTATCATCACAATGACTTTAAGCAAGCTCCAGTTTTACTTGAGGCTGGAGCTTCAGTAAGTAGCTTGAGAAAATATGTTACAACACAAAGACAAACAGTATTACTCCAACTAATGCTGGGAATACAATGAGCACAAATGTGCATGTTAGAAAATGATTAGAGGTTCAGCCCCGCAGCTACAATTATCTGTCTTTAAAGAGTTGGTTTCTTTCTCCGCAAAAAATGTACTTTGCCCACCATTTGTCCTCTATTTAAAATTACACACAGTTACATTACTGTAGTTCTTTTTTTTTTAAAAAAAATCAAAACGCAGAAAACTCACAGCAGGTAAAGTTACAGAGAACAGCAGCAGAAGGGTGACCAATTTAAGAGACGGAAATATGGCAATGATATACTTAAACAGTCCAAAATATGGCTGTAATCACAGAAAACACACACACACACACACACACACACACATACATATATATATATATATATATATATATATATATATATATATATATATATATGTATATGTGTATATATATACATATATGAAAGATAAGAATAAGAATACCATTAATGACAATAATATTACATCTAATGTAACTTCTTGAGCCTGAAGACATTTTACAACTACAGTCTAATTTAAAAGCAAATTAGATAAAACACCAGTTATTATTCAACTTAATTTTAACTATCATGCAAACTATCATAAAAATATGAAAATAGCATTTTTTTCACCATCAACAAACAGTAGTTACAACCTGAACAGTACCTGCACTGACTGAAAGAAGGCATGTGGGAGGCACATAATGGACCATGATGCCAAAGCTAGTAGTGCACTAATAACATTTACAACTCAACTCTAAGAAATTATAACAAGTCGTCATCAAGTACGGAGAATACCAAAGTGAAATTATGTTTGTTGGTGGTGTCTTGCATCGGCCTACAGCCAACTCAAGTACACCAGGACTATTTGATTGGCTGATGCAAGGTCCAAAATTAAATGCTAAACAACCAGCAAAACACACCGAGGACCAGGCGCACTAGTCTAATCAGGTGAACACAGGGAGGGCAAAGAGATCAGCTGATCACATGATCAAAAGGGAGGGAAAAGAACAGAAAGTAAATCTATAAAGAGAAACTAAGAGAAACAGGAAATGATTAACGGACACTCAACTGGATTACAAAAAGGAGCTCTACAAATCTGTAGACAGTACAAGCAATGGATGCAGCCACCATATCACTCACCATATCATTGCCCGTTTGTTGGTGATGTGTCCATTATGAAGCCAGGAGCTGAGCTTTATAAGCTTCACCATCTTGGTGATATTAAACCAGATGTGACGAGCACATCTGACTCTGAAACCAAGGATATGTGATGCTGACCATCACATATATCCTAACCATAAATTATAGATTACTTAATGTTTTAATCAATATTATCTGAAACTAGAAACAATAAACCAACCCACAACCTCATCAAGAAACAGGTTACTAGGGTCCCAGATTAAGTGAGATGGTTTTCTGTAGATTTTGATACAATGAGAAGACTCACCTTCTCCTGGTCATTAAAAATAAGATGGATTGAGGCACTTTCATGCATGATTTACTTTTCAGGTTCAGATGATACTGTCTATGAATAATTTGTAACAGATCTAACAAAGACAATCGAAAAACACAAGACAAGGACAGAGTTTCTATTGGCCACTCGCAGGTAAAACTAGAGGACTAACTAAGAAAGATTTAACAGACCAGTACCACTGGATATTGATGAAATTTTTGTTGTTGTTTGTTTTGTTTTGTTTTATTTTATTTTGTTAGTCTTGTCAGATGCTCCACGCTTATCCAACACTTGGTGCTCGTGGGATTATTTTATTCAAAAGCAGCTTAAGCCAAAACAACAGGCAGAAGGATTTGAAAAATAATAGAAACATAGGTACATTTAAAATATTCAAATAACACAGAAAATGTTGTATCATGCAGAATGAAACAGTACAGTCTCAAGTACCGTCAAAAAAAGAAAGAAAAAAAAAAGCAAGTTTATAATTCAGCATAGTGCTCTGTTGTATCTTTGCATGAAGAATTCATCACAGGCTCATTTCCACTGCAGCAAATATTTCTGCTGCTGCATTTTCATTTTTAGCTGTAATGATATCCAAATGTAAAAATTCATGCCTAGCCAATAATTCTTTCATGTAAGAGGACACTCCTGTCTTTGTCTAAGCTGATTTTTGGTTTAAAATGATGGCAGCCATCTAATCATATCTCCATGTAATATATTCTGCTACTTCTGTTGCTGTTAATAAAAGAAGAATAGGCCTCTATACTGTACTATCTAAACCTCGGATTCAACAATGAAGATAAAAGATTTCAACGCTGCACACCAGAAGAACTCTCTGTACAAAGGACTACAAAGCTAATGTAGGATCAGACACAATATCATAATAAGCTCAAACAATGAGGTTGGTGCATTAGAGTGGGATACAAGGGTGTTAATCAATAATAGACATTATGTCTGTGAAGGTTCTCAGTCATCCAGGTCATCGTAGTCAAAGGAGCTTGCAAAGAAAAGCGTCTGGACTTCTTTAAGTTGCTTGAAGACGTTTCACCTCTCATCCGAGAAGCTTCTTCAGTTCTAAGGCCAAATGGTGGGGAGTCCCAGATTTAAACCTGGTGGGAGTATCCCCCCACAGAGGGACAAAAGGACCCCCTGATGATCCTCTAATCGCCTGAGCCAAGGTGTGAAACTGGGTGTGGGTCCCAATCAGCCAGGGTTTCAGGTGAGCTCATTGTGAAACCTGGCCCCACCTTATAGACATTGCAGTACTAAAATAATAAAAGAGAATGAAAGACACAATTCAAGAGTCC
This sequence comes from Perissodus microlepis, assembly GCF_051167445.1. NCBI lineage: Eukaryota > Metazoa > Chordata > Actinopteri > Cichliformes > Cichlidae > Perissodus > Perissodus microlepis. The sequence continues at coordinate 6,650,099 of NC_140465.1, forward strand.
CAAAGCGATGTGCGAATGGCTGTCTTTATCCTGTTTATTGAAAAAGTAAGAGGAGTTTTAAGATTCAAACTATTTTCATCCTTCATCACTGTTGCAAAGTTTAATGTTTTACATAAAACTGAACTAAAAACAGAAATAAGTAGAAACTATGTGGGGAAATAATGCTCTACATCTTTTAGGCATCTATACCTGGGACAGACCTTGGCATTATGCTCCACAGCACGCCTCATTATTGTGCTTTGGAAGATTCATGACTTGGTAGCGCTTAATGGGCAGACTTCCTGCAAGTCTTTTGAAAGATCTTCTAACTTTGGCTCCTGCTGTTTAGCCTCCGGATCAGACTTTGAATCACGCGTTTCTCATTTTCCGCAGCTCTTCTAATGTTAGTGGGGTGAGGTTGGAATGAGGCATCATTTTGCGGGTTTAATATTGTAGCTAAAATCCAATCACAATAGTACACACGGAGATCTCCACAGGGAAATTCTAGCCATGGACACAAAATCTGTAGCAAAGACAATAGGAGCATATTTATTACACTTGAGTTTCTACTACTCAGATGAAAGACTGGATCCAAAAATTATGCCTTTTATATACTATAACTTGTTTGGACCAGCCCCCAAACATAGAGACAAGTACCATGAAACTTTTTTCAAAACTCATTTCTTGTAGGTTATTTTCAATGACCTGTTACAAAAACACATAAACAGAGGTACCAATGCTTAGCTCTGTTACTCTAATAAGCATGAATACACTATATGGACAAAAGTACTGGACAATGGCAGAGGGAATTTTAGTCATACAGCACATTTTAGAATTTGTAAACTCAATGTGCTAAACACACAAGTTAAAAACCCGTGTAGCAGTGAAAAGAGCAAAATAAAACACGTTGCACCAGCTGCTCGGCCATGGCATGAAGCTCCCGGCACACAGTTTTTTGCTGATGTTACCAGAGCAGGTTTGGAACAGGAGCATTAGCCACTTTTACAAACTATGCCCCTCAGCACTACATGTGACCACTTTGTGGCAGAGTTGCTGTGGCTCATAAACACTTCCAGTTTCCCATAATATCACAATCCTACAGCTGATCGGGGAATATCTACGAGGGAAGAAACTTTACAAACATACTGGTTGCTCATGCTCAAATTCAGTGAGCTGTTCACGACCTATTCTTTCTCTGCTATTGGTAACAGCAGACTGCATGGCTTAATGTTATACACATATGATAACGGGACTGAAAACAGCGGAACTCAAAGGTTTAGAGGTGTGGACAAATACCATTGGGCGTTTCCAACAGGACAAATGTGAAGATACATTTTTCATGGCATTAAAAAATATGTCAAAATTATTATACAAAAGTTGTTTTCAGATTTAGGTAATATTAATTGGAATGAATGGTGCACAAAGGCCCTGTAAGTTCTGTGCGATGTAGATGTTGGGACCTGTTTTTTAACTCTTTGTCATGTTCCTGAACTATTTGTAGTAATCATTCAGTGTATTTATGTAGTGCAACTGCTTTCATTGTTGCATATATTGTGCAAACCATTCCCCTGATGAACTCACATGTGCATAATTATGGTGATGATATGATATTATATGCCTTGTATCTCCAGTAAGACTTATGTCTCACTCTACAATTAATGAAACATAAGTGCATATGTTTGCATTTTCTCGTGCAGCATAACTAAATATTTGAATTTGTGTTGGCGAGCAGTGAGTAATTCATAGTATGTGTTGTGTATCTGTAACATAAACAGGGCTCTAGACTAACTTTTTGCCATGGGCCTACCGGTACGCCTAACTTTAAAAAGTTAGGCGTACCGGCACAAAAGTTAGGCGCACACAAATTTTATAATAATTTATATAATATAATGTGTTTTTCTGGATACACTGTGCTTTTTCAGCATTCAAAGATTGATGACACCGTGTCAGAGCACTGGCTATGAATTTCAGAAGGATCAGGCCTTAACTTAACAGAAAAGTTAGCAATAGTTCTTTTCCTATTACAGCTACATCCACTTCTGTCGTGCCTAGGCTGCTCACTGGGGCTGGGTATCATCACTGATTTCTATAATCCATTCGATTCCGGTTTTCAAAGTCCCGATTCGATTCAACTTAGCCTCAGACAGTCAGAAATATTATAATTCTGATCATTTATCAGTACTGACTTCATCAGAATTGTGAACATCACAGCAGATGCCTTTGTGTGAAAGTAACTGAGAATAAAACACAGAAAAACATGAAGGAGATTTTCCTGGTCTGGCTTTTTATAGCAGATAAGCTTAAAAATATTCTACAATGTTCTGCATATAAAGTTTAAATTTCTTCAGTATTGAACAACAGAAAAAATAGGCTTTCTTGTCCGAGGTCATTTAAGTGAAAAAAAGAAAAAGAAAAGAAAAAGACAGCAGCCGACAGCGCTGTAAACAACGGTAGACTGGTGGGTAATAAGCGAATGAATAATACAGAAAACAGAGATTGGAGACGGGAAACTGTTCTTGAAGTACAGAGAGAGACAGAGAGAGAGCTAGCTGTGCATGGAGTGTGATTTTAATAGTCGTGGAAGCAAAACAGCAAAATTCATGACGACATTGATCAAATGTGACGCGCAGTTTGCTGCTTCTTTTGCTGCTGGCTCGGTGAATTTTGGTTGGAGAGAGACAAAACCTGCAGCTCAGAATCAGCGCAAAAAGACATAATCACAGCGCGGACCCGACGCATCAGAATCGCTAAGCTCCGACAGCGTGTCCGTCTACGGGCCGTCGGGTGAGAAAGCGGAGAAAGACAAAGTTAATTCTGATGCGTCGGTTCCGCTCCGTGTTTACGTCTTTGTGTGGAATCCGTGTACCTGCTCTCATCTGCCGTTTGGTTGTTGTTGAAATGGTTTTGTGAGCTTTAATCTGAGAATCTGGCGTTTCTGGCAAAACACAGTTATATTTAAAAGTCGATTCAGGATTTAATGAATTGATATCGCTTTATTCAAGCTACTCACCTCCCACTTCCACCTGCACTTTCAACTGGACCACGGCCAATCAGAGAGGTCCCGCGCCTTACTATCTCTGATTGGTTTAGTCCACGATAGGGGCAAAATGTGTGTCTGTTGTTGACCACAGGGAAGGTTGCAGATTTTTGTTTTTTTGCTACCCGAACAGTTGGTCGCACGGGTGCAACCAAATATTTTTTTTTAGTCGCACCACTGAAAAATTTGGTCGTATTTGCGACCAAATTGGTCGCACTCTAGAGCCCTGATAAAGTTCTTTTTTATTTTGCTAGATGAAGGCAGTCGAAATCCACAGATTACCCAACAAGTACACTCTGCATTACTAGACTTTGTTTTTTATTGTTGCCATGGTGCTGTGCCTGGGCTTACATCTCTGTTTTAGTTGCTAGTAAGCCTTTAATATGACTTGGCATCTCATTTATGATGTGGTCCTGTGTAAACCAGAGGACAATGAAAACACACATTTCTTTAAACAAGAATTCTTTATCTCACAGCAGCAGTCATTGTTGGAGACTTTTGCACTTTTGTCAGTGCAGGCGCCATGTGGGTAAATAGGGCTCCGGCTGCCCATCTGTCTTCTCTTATTTAATTTTTGTTAATTTTAAAAACAATCACAGTGCTTAGAACTTGACAGGTGGGTAAGATGTGAAGCTGGCAGAGAGCCACAACATCACAGCTAGACGCAGAAGACCAGTTGCTTCTTTGTGTGATCCCCTGTAGTATGTTCCTGCTGATGGAAGTCTCTGGACAATAATGACAACCAACATGATTGGTGTCGTAGGTGAGAGCATTGTGAAACTTCACAATGTGTCAGATTAGAGCCTGGTCTAGAAACAACCGTGTTTCTACAAAATCTGTAAAGAAAACTGTGGATTTCACTGAATGTACTTAACAAGATTTACAAAAGCAGGAAGTCTTATGTGAGACTGACTTTGTACGCTAAAATAGCTTTATTACAGGGACAGAGTATGCCACATGGCACAGAAGTGTGGGTGCAAAGTCACACATCAAAAGAGTTTAAGAAAATGAGCTGATTGTGTTTTTTTCTTTCTCACATCCATGCAGTCCCCAATTACCGCCACTGTCAGCACTAAATGCATTATGAGTACTGCCATAGAATCAGAGACAGATTTCCTTTAAAATGCAAAGATAAGCCATTTTGAAAGAATGTATGCACTATATAAAGTTGTATAATGCTGGGGGGAAAAAACCCCAAAGAGATCAGTCTCCAAACTTAATATAGTGCTTTAGAGGCTTTTTAAATTTTCAGACCTAGTGGGTACAATGCATTAAAAAAATTCTGTTAGACTCTGCACAGATCTGCTCATAAAACCTCTCAAATGTCCATATGGTGTGTCTTCTGCACTTGTAGCTGCATTGCCTGAATTGCCATTAGCACAAGCTGTGCCAAAAAGCTGCCTTGTTCTTTGCAGTGCATCATGTGCAACATCGTGTTTTTTTATCTGCAGATTTCTTTGCTCACTTGACTAAAAACATTTTCATGTACGTTCATGCACAACTCTGATGTGGAAAAGAGTAGGTTCTTTGATTTAATGGCGCACAATTGGCAATAAACACTGTCGATGCAGTTGTGAAAAAGAAAGCACAGCCCCTCTCAATTCAGAAGTTTTATATATTGAGAGATAAAATTTCATCTGGTCTTTAGTAGGTCATAAATGTGGTAAATACAACTTTAGCTGAACATCAACACATGAAATATTACAATGTGTTGTATTTATTTAAGAAAATCTAAGCCGAAATACAGAAACGCTGCATGAAAACTGAGTAACCACCTCAATAAAAGCGATCGTGGTTCAGGGGGTTGGGAATTTTGTAACCGGAAGGTTGCTGGTTCGATCCCCTGCTCTGTCTGTCTTGGTCATTGTGTCCTTGGGCAAGACACTTCACCTACCGCCTACTGGTGTTGGCCAGAGGGGCCGATGACGCGATATGGCAGCCTCGCTTCTGTCAGTCTGCCCCAGGGCAGCTGTGGCTACAGCTGTAGCTGCCTCCACCAGTGTGTGAATGTGAGAGTGAGAGCTTTGAGGGTCTCGAAAAGCGCTATATAAATGCAATCCATTAATAAAAGCAGATCTGGCAGTTTGCTGGTCTGGAGCCTTCAGGTGTGCCTTAACACAATGCCAAGGAGGAGCGACATCACCAATAATCTTAGAGAAGTAAATGCTGCTGATCTGGAAAGGGTTAGAAAAGCTACTTTTAAACAAGTTCATCATTCTACAATGACAAAGATTATTTATAAGGGAAATACATTCAGTACAGTTGCTAATTTCACCCTAAAGTCACACTCAGAGAGCTTTATCTTGGATTCTACAAGCTTCAGTCAGCATGTTAAATGTTAACGTTCAGGACAGTAAACTTTAAATAAAAAGAGAAAAAAAACAAATATGGCTTATTTGGAATGGTGGTAAGGAAAAAGCCTCTTCACTCTGGAAAGAACATGGCAAGACATCTGGAGAAAAGACCAAACAAGATTTCTGGAACAAAACTGTGATGTTTGATCGTACTGCACAGCGCCAAAACATATACACAGCGGTCCGGCTTGTTGTGCAGCCACAGGACCTGAACACAACGCAGCAACTGAGGTGATCAGCTGAACTTTTGGTATTCTAGTATTCTAGAGACAAATGTGAGGACATCTGTCCAACAGCTAAAGCTTGGGCCATACAACAGCCAACAATGATCCCAAGGACACTGGAACATCTACATCAGAATGACTGAAATGTTTTAGTAAATTGTAAATCGATTTATTTGTCCTTTATTGGCTTCCCTTCATTGGCTCCCTGTTAAATCCAGAATTGAATTCAAAATCCTGCTCCTCACATACAAGGTCTTAAATAATCAGGCCCCATCTTATCTTAATGACCTTGTAGTACCATATCACCCTGTTAGAGCACTTCGCTCTCGCACTGCAGGCCTACTTGTTGTTCCTAGAGTATTTAAAAGTAGAATGGGAGGGAGAGCCTTCAGTTTTCAGGCCCCTCTTCTGTGGAACCAGCTTCCAGTTTCGATTCAGGAGACAGACACTATCTCTACTTTTAAGATTAGGCTTAAAACTTTCCTTTTTGCTAAAGCATATAGTTAGGGCTAGACCAGGTGACCCTGAATCCTCCCTTAGTTATGCCTCAATAGGTGTAGACTGCTGGGGGACTCCCATGATGCACTGGGTGTCACATGTCCTTCATCCTGTCTTCCTTCTCTCACCCAACCGGTCGCAGCAGATGGCCGTCCCTCCCTGAACCTGGTTCTGCCGGAGGTTTCTTCCTGTTAAAAGGACGTTTTTCCTTCCCACTGTCGCCAAAGTGCTTGATCATAGGGGGTCATATGATTGTTGGATTATTCTCTGTATGTATTATTGTAGGGTCTACCTTATGATATAAAGTGCCTTGAGGTGACTGTTGTTGTGACTTGGTGCTGTATAAATAAAATAAAATTTAATTGAATAATATTAGGGGTGGTTGTAGCTCAGGAAGAGCAGGTCATCAACTAATCGGAGGGTTGGTGATTCATTCCTTGGCTGCTCCAGTCTGCGTGCCAAATATCCTCGGGAACCCTCATGTTAACTTTTATTGAGTGGAAAAAAGTTAGCATTCGCTGTGTTTATATTATGCTAATCATAGCTTTGTAGCTAGCCATCATTATATACCAGCTAGTCCAACTTCAGTAACCCTACAAACATCACTATTTAGTTTTCTGTCTTCATTTATGTCTTTGAAAAAAAAAAGTACAAAATTTTAATTAAAGTATATTGCAGTAATTCCCAGATTTTCAGCCCTACAGTGTACACATACACTGTAGGGCTGCATTTAAATGATTTTAAGTTTGCATTTTTGTCTTTGAGCTCCTCAACATCTGGGACAGGAGCAACTGTTTGCTGCTTGTCTGGTTATACAGACCTCTGTCTGTTTCTGCTGTAAAAATGTTGGAAGTTATTTCCTCCATGACAAGAAAATCCATTTTTCAAGTTGTCACAAATTGCTGCAGATGGAAATGAACAAACTCAACCATTGATGGGGCTGATTAACTCTGAAGGACACAGTATAATATGAAGAATATAATACGCCATAGCGCAAAACTATCTATAGGAGATGCTTATTTAATGGTTTAAATAGGTCATGATTTCTCAAACTGAGCACAGATAACAAGTTGGAGGGTTCCTCATTTCCTTAATCCTGAGGATGAGGCTTCCATGTTTTCCAGAAAACAAAAAAAATTCAAATTTTGATTTCTCTGACCACAGAAGAGTTTTCCACTTTTCCATTTTCACTGAGCTTAAGCCTGAAGAAAGGAGCATTTCTGTACTGTGTTCACTTTCGGCTTCGTCTTTGTTTGATAGAGCAGAATAACCTGCATTTGTGGATAGAACGGTGAATTGTGTTGACAGCGATTTGAAAACAGGACGTGTTGCTGAGCCCATGCAGTGATCTCCACGACAGAATCATGCCTGTTTTTAATGCTGTGCAGCCTGAGGGCACGAAGATCACGAGAATACAATATTGATTTTTTTGCCTTGTGCACAGAAATCTCTCCACATTCTCTGAATGTTTTAATGATATTATATACTGTAGAACATAATACATACATACAGAATACATCAAATATTAACTCCTTGCTGTTTTGTATTGTATTTAACACTGAAAATTCACAGTTTATAGATGCATTTTACTGTGACAAATCCTTTATAGCCAGTCATCTTAGTAATCTGTTGCCAATGAACATAATTATTTGCAAAACTATCCATCTATCCATTTTCCTGGACCTCCTTCTCCCCAGCCACCTCCTCCAGCTTGTCCGGGGGAACACCAAGGCCAGCCGAGAGATATAATCTCTCCAGCGTGTCTTGGGTCTGCCCAGTTGTTTGCAAAACTAATTGGGTTCTAACTAATTTTTTTCCTTACCTTTGAGTCTTTGCTCCCATTTCAACTTTTTTGCATCACACATATCTGATAGTTTACTGATTACTGAAATACTAAGATTTCATTCACCAAACCTGAAGAACAAACCTCTTGAAAAGATTGCACCACACAGCAAGTCACGCTATTTTACAGACAATTCCTTTTGAAAAGCCACCACATAACAAACATTGGTAAAAGCCTCACTAAAGACCCAATCAGTTTTTTGTTTTGTTTTTTCATTTTAACACCAGGCTGTATGTTTTAGAGCTGCATAGGGCATTTTAACATATGAGTCTATGGGGACTCTCTTCCACTCCAAAAACTGTAGTTTTTGACTTTCCACCAATGACTGTAGAAAACTTACCGAAAAAGTGCAGCGGGGCCTCGGGTCCTTCTGTCGGGTAGTCCAGTTTACTGAAGAACACCTCAGGCTGTCAGGTTAAAACAGTCGGTCGCCTTTTTGTAACGTAAACGCTGGCCCTCCTCTCAGAGACTACGCTCTATCTGCTATTCCCGAACAGAGATACGCAAGTTTCTCTGTGACTGCAACTGCCAGTCAAAGCTGTTATGATGACGTTGCACCCCAATTTAACATGACTGTGGTAGTAATTAGCATCAAACTTGGGAAAGGAAGGATCAAAAAATCAGCGTGATGAGAACTATTGATAATAAAAGAAAGAGTCTTTGGAAAAAATTTATCTGCGGAGAATTAATTTATTTTAGTCTGACCCCAGTCCCATCCGCTAACATGGAGCAGGCAGGGTGTATGACCTATACTACAGCCAGACACCAGGGGGCGATGGAGACATTTTGGCTTTTTTGGGAAGCTGTCGCGTCGTCCATGTTTTCTACAGTCATTGCTTTCCACACTGGCTTCATTTGCCAATCACAACTTGTTACACAACATCCAGTCAGTTCAAGTCGTGCATAAGACGTCTTTCTTTCATGCTTCCTTTTTACTTCTATTTACTTTATTTTATTTCAAAGTTCATTTAGGCTTGGGTGCTGAATATATAGTTCAAAAGCAAACCTCTCCCACCTGCAACTAGCACCTCAGACATTTCCTTGCTTGCCTGTCCTGTAACATATCTATGGCTAAAGTTTTTACAAAAAGAAGTACCAATGGCAGCACAATGTGACAGTACTAACCAACTGTCAGTCTGTGAGACTGAGGTTACACATAGACACATACACAGTGTGGGAATAGATGGTCTAGTCTCAGTATCTGTTACAGAAATCATAGGTGAGGTGATGAATGAGAGCACTCTTTTTTCATCCATCATCCTTCAGTCTTGTAAAGAGTATGTAGAGTGCACGCTGAGGCTCAGTAAAGATGAGCACCGGTCAAAAAGCCGGTAGTGTATGGAGCCCTCACTATGAAAAAAGACTTAGATATAAAGCATTTGTATTGGGATGTAATGAAATACTTTTCGCCGTGGCAATAAACTGGCCCTTGCTGGCTCAGCAAACATGAGATGATGAAAGCATGGCTGATGCACATTTGATTGTGAAGTCTCTGCTAGAAAAGAGGGGATAAAGTGCCTCTAAATCAGCCATAAAATTGCAGATGGTAATCCAGTAAATATGTTAAATGACTAGCATCATTATCGCCACTCTCTGTCTGACCCATTGCATACATCATTACCTTATCAATGAGATGGAACTTCATCTTTCTTGGAGGAAAGTCTTTTATTTGATTCCCACAACAAAGCAGTCATTGTGATATTATTTTCTCTGCACAACTTTCTCTCTCTCGCCTATTTTCTCATACCCACTTTGCCAATACTGTTGGACAAAGAGCTCGTAAGTATTAATTTAGTGATGAGGCTTTAACATTGTAACTACTCTGTCATCAGTGAAGTTCGGACAGTATTTTAATGGAGTGACAATTTAGCTTTTCTTTAACAATCATAAGAAAAATAAGCAGACAGCCTCGAATTGATTTATAGACAGAGATCGGCTTAGGATGTGTGAGCTCTGCAGAGGCAAAACAGCAGCAGCCAGATTCCGGTCAGTTAGACAATGAAATCAGATAATCTGTTCCAACATCAGATAAGCCTCACCTGTTAGCTTCTTTCATCTCCTCTCATGCAGAGAAGATCAATGTCAACAAGGTCACCATCCCTAAAAGTAATCTCTCCTCTTACTCTGCAGATGCATTATTACTTCTTTTTAAATGTTATTAAGACTAAAGCTGTCCACAGCAGTGCAAAGTCGCACTGCAGCCCATTCCCTTTCAGCTGATCTGCAGCTGGAAGGGGAGACAATAGGAGAGAGAGACACAAAATCCAAAGTCCATAGTACACAGATGGATTTTCATGTGGCTCATGTTGTGTTTAGAATTCCTTTACTGTTTCCATCTATGTATAAGATACATTCTAGAATTTTAATAATTATGGTTTTTAATCACTTTTATGCAAAGAAAGGCATTCCAAATAAAGGATAGTGTGAACATAATTACATTTTGGCAATCAATGTTACTTCTTACTACGGAGCCCCGCAGGGGACATGGGAGAAAAAAAAATTAAGACGGACTTTTGCGAGATCTCGCAAAAGTTTTGCGAGATGTCGCAAAACTAACTCGGGATCTCGCAAAACAAACTCGAGATCTCGCAAAACTCATCATCATCTATTTCAGACCTTCCTAAAGTGTGGGGCCCGCCCCCTAGGGGGGGGGCGCAGAGCCATTGCAGGGGGGGGCGCGGCATGAAAAGGGAAAAAACAAAAAAAACAATGCTTGGACACTGCTAGCACTGGGCGCTTAAACAAACGCAAAGCAGGAGGTGAAGCATCGCTGAATATGTTTCCAAACCAACTTCATTCTAAGCCAAAGACTAGAAAATATGGTGAAGCATATCTTCCCTTTGGTTTCACCTGCACAAGTGCCGAGGTAGGTCTCCCCTGCAGAATTGGTTTTCCCTTTGTCGGGAGCAGCGCTGGGCTGTTTAAATCACGGGCAAAGAGTATCCCACATTCTTGATTTTTAGTTCACAAACACTTGTTGTAATGACTAACTAGTCCTGACATTTTGGAGATGTTAGCTCTTTATACAGTAAAGTTACAGCGGGATACAAATAACATCAGGCTGATCCTGCCACGATTTGTTCCCCGGTTCAAATCACGGACAAACAGTATCCCACAGTTGTTTATGTTTTTAAACCCATTTTGCACAGAGAGGCATTTTTTTTGACAAATAGCAATGTTGAATATTATTACACAGGAAAAAAACAACTACATGTAAAATAATTACACCCTGACGCCTCTGCCTTTCTAAATGGAGGGACAGTAACTGTGTGTTTATATGTAAGCGTGTAAAACCTGAAGATAGAGACAAAATACTGTTAATCTGACTATCTGCCATTCTGCAATTCCTCTCATGTAAGTAATAACGTGGCGCACAGCTGACGTGAAAAAAGGCACATACCTTTAACATTGCATGATGAACTCTGTATTCCTCGTCCACACGTAAACGCAAAAAATTAGTTTTAAAAAATCTCCGTTTTCGGTGATTCGAAACGCCGTTTGCGTGTGGACGAAACAGCTGTGTTTTCAAAAATACCCGTGTAGGTGCGGACGCAGCGTAAAAGAGTTAGTAGTTTATTTTCTTACTACCTGCAGATTACTTGTATTTGCTTAATTGTTTACTAAATGTTTGAGGTGTGAAATAAACCGCAATTGAGCAAAATATGGGTGTGTGTGTGGTTGGAGGATGTGTTTGTGCGTGCGTGTGTGCGCGCGCGCGAGGGGGGGCGCGAACATTTTTCTGTAAAACAAAGGGGGGCCCAGCGAAAAAAGTTTGGGAACCACTGATCTATTTGATGATGATTCTCTATGTTCCAGCTTATTCTGGTTTATTTTTGGTTCTGCCCGTGTTAAGTCTGTGTTGTCTGCGTCCTTGTGTATTGTTTCCTGTTTTATTTTGAAAGATTGTGTCTTATATCAGTGTGTCCAGCTCTGCTCCTCCTGTCTCATTAGCCCCAATTTCTCCCAGCTGTGTCTCCCTCCTGTTACCCATTCCCTGATTACCACCCTGTGTATATTAGCCCTGTGTTTTCCTCAACCCAGTGTCGCGTCGTTCCATCAGATCATGCCTGTGTGTTTCTGGTTCTCAGTGTTCGGTGTTCTGTGTTCTGTTCATGTTTTGTGCTTTGCCAGCAATAAAGCTGTGGTTTTCTGTTGAAATTTGTCGCCACGAGTCCTGCGTTTGGATCCTCACCTCCGCCTGCTGCACACAGAGCCCTGACAGCTCCGTCTCCAGCCTTGGTGGGGTTGTTTTCATATTGTTCTCTTCCTCTAGTGGTCCATTAAGAAGACTTTATAAAAACTTTAGGGAAACCCATTCCTTGTTTATTTTCTTCACAGCAGTAGATTTGTGATAATAATTTATTTAATTTGTAGCCTTGTTGGTTTTTTACCAACTGATTAATACAGTGGAAGTCCAACAGTCACTCTCCTTTGTAGTTCTTTTTTGGTCTCCCATCTGATATTTGTACTATTAAATCCTACATTGTGTCACAACCTTGTTCCATTTTGTTTTCTCTGTCTGGGCTGTACTGGAGCAGACTACCGATACTGAATTTCACATTAAAAACAATTAGGTGCTTCAACAAATCATATTGAATCGCCCTAGATTCCTTATGCTATTATTGCACACTTCCCAGCATGATATACCTAGTGTCCCAATAAAACCTTAGCATTTTGTCTAGAATCTTTATTAAAGCTTTTTTGTAAAGTTAAAACAATTCTCAGTATGTATTTATAATCATGAACATGCTCTCTGGTTTGACAGGAAGAAAGTAGATATCGGTAGAGCCGGTGCCACGCATGACAAATTTTTGGTGAGAGGATGAGAAATAGGACTTTAATGTGAATGCCAGAGATGAACTCTAAAGGTAGACCAGCATGCTAATGTCAGGCTGAGAGGTGCAGTGCCTGTGGACATTTTACTCTAAAACAGACTGTAAAGGACAGATAGTGAGTTTTGACAACCCTGAAAAATAAATACATCTTTAAAAATCTCACCTCCGGAGGTGAATTTGTAGGCTGCGCATCAAATTCCCCACCTTCTCAGCTCCCTGGAGACTTATTACGGCCGGTTTGCACTATGTGTCAGCACAAATAAAATCGTACTTATTATTTCTTTGCTTACTATTTTATCCGCTTTTTCCCCTCTGAAGGTCAGAGGCATCAGATCCTAAATTGCTGTGACTGTAGCGTGCTGAGGCTGATCCTCTCAAAGTAGGAGGGCGTTTGCCATGTTAGGAGCTCGGCTCAGAGCTTATCCTGCGGTAACCGATGTGAAAAATGCAGACCGAGTCTCTGAAAGACCTGCTCCTGCCTCTGCCCCTAGGCGAGGCGGCCCATGCAGGTGGTTGGCGGTGCAGGTGAACTCGCAGCAGATAACACGAGTCCTCTTTTGAATGGATCAGAGTAGCCTTTCTAACAATGCTGTAGCAGCTGGAAGCCCGAGGAAAGGGCCAAAGCGAGCTCCAGGCCACTCAAGACAGGGAGTCATTAGTCTTACCCTGAGCTAAGTCCGGAGCCCAGGGGAAACACTTCGCTTCATACCAAGCACAATGTCAGAAAGAGGCTTTGTCTGATTGATTGCACTACAGCTGTTTTTATAGGATAACATAAATTACTGAAATTAAAAGGGCCATTCTATAACTTACGTACATTTAATGAGGACAGAACTGGCCATGTAGTGGGTCTGCTGACCGCATGTATTAGCGAGGGCATTGGATTCATAGGTTCATAAGCCAATGGCTGCTGCAAAATTAGCTTTATTCATTAGTTTGAGCATTAGTTTTCATCCTGCTTTGCTTGATGCATCACTCTGAGTTATTTCCCCCCTTTTATCTTTTTTTTCTTTGCCCCAAAAATGCAATGTAGAACAGGTAAAATATCATTAGGTCATGCAGTTTTCCCAGAATTCCTAGCTGAGCTGCAATAAAATTTTATTTAAAGGAGAGTTGCTAACACATGCATCAAAAGCCCACAAATTCTAATCTGGGTATCTCCATTACACTCCCCCCAGATGGCCCGTAGATTAAACTGCTACTGCCCTGAAAAGCTTATGACAACAGATACGGTACATTAACATATGTAGCACCGCACGCTTACATTTAGAAGTCTATTTGTCCTTTGCAGAGGACGCTGTATCCAGGGTAATAATTGTCAAACCCAAACAGAGTGAATCAGGACTTTGCAAAGAGCCATTTGGACAATAAAGGAAATTTGTTCAGTGCCCTCAACAGCATTTCAGTAAATAATACAAGCAGCTCTGAAATTGCATTGATATTAAACTCAAGCTCAGGGCAGTTGCTCGATTACCCTTTTTTTTTCTCTCCTCTCTCTCTATCATTTACTTAACATGGTGATATTTACTGTTTCTGAACATCTGCTTGTAATTTAATCATCATTTGAACTGTTGGCTTCTTAATATCATCCATTAATCTGGCTGTTATATGTTATTTGTGTTGTGACTCGTTTTACAGCTTAATGTGGGTCATATTAAATGGGCTAGCCCTTTAAGAACTTAACGTTGTATTTGTCATTTTTCTTTTTAGTTTTGTACTCACACAACTCTGGCAACAGTGCTGCTAACCCTGCATGTCATTAAGTGACTTCCAAAGCCCTTTTTTTAATATGTAAGTGTGTCAAAATCAGGGCAGAGCTGTTAACTCGTGTGTTTGGGGATTTTGTCAATGTTACGAGTGCCTAAAAGTGTTTAATAGTCGCGGCATACAGGAGGCAACAATAAAAGTGAATTTTATCAGTGAGTCGAGAGATGTCTAAACCATTTTATTCTATCAAAAACAAACTCAGAAGCAGAACTTGTATGCTAATGAAAAAAAGATAAGTCAAATAATCAAACACACTCCTTTCCACCAAGTAAACAGCCACACAAACGCTGCTGGCATCTCTCGCTCAGCTACCACTGAGCGGTCCCTGATGACTGAGTAGAGTTAGCTGTGTGCAAACCACCAGCTTCACAGGAAAATGACACAAGAAAGAAAGAGAGAGACCATCGATGCCACCCCCCACCCCCGGAAAAAAAATCCACAGTAGGCCTAACAGGCCTATGAAAATTCACTTATACTCACTGGGATGCATTTGAACCTGTGCGAGACTTTGGAGACCGCTCACATGCAATCTGCCTAGTGGAGGTAATGCTTTGTGTAGCTCAAACACTGATTGGTTGAAAATCTGAACAGAAACGTAGCTGAATTAACCCTAAAACAAGAAAGAAGCCCAAAAATATGCTCATGAGAAACAAAGGCAAGCACAGTTTGTGATGTTTGACAGAGGCTAAACTGAAGGACCTACAAGGGTACGAACATAAGCCAGAGTGGCCACTATTACTAATTGTTCCATGTATTTTTGACATTGTCCACTGCTGGCAGTACACACTAACAACATGTAGGCTGTCCTCGACATGATCACACCTTTAAGTATCTTGGTAGCACCTACAGACTTGGAGCTGTAATCATGAAGTGTATAATGAGCATTTTCACAGTGGAACGGAGCAGCTTGGCTTGGAAGTGACTGCTAGTTGCTGATATAGTTTTAATAGGCTTCATTTCACTCTATTTCATACTTGTTTCATTTACAATAGTGTGTTTGGGAACAGGAGAGAAGTAATCAGTTGTCAAGAGCTGACACTGACTGACACAAGGCATAATGGAAACACAACACAGTGCCACGAATATACTAATTAGTGGATCACATCATCTTTACGCTTTGGGATTTTTCATGCAGGCTTCAGTCATTTTCCACAGACCATAGTTAGCAAAAAATAAAACAGAAGGAAACTTACCTGACAGGTTAGTATTTAATTAATCCAAAGGAACATCCAGACTAGACTTCCCGTAGCTTGTTTTAACTCATAGCTTTGCCATATTAGTCAACATAGTGAATATGCTTTAGTAGGTGAGCCTAATATGCTGCTCAGGAGGTGTTTGAAGGTTCTTAGGGTCCTTTATAGGCATCCAGTGAGATGCCCTGTATATGCTATAGAGAATGTATGCTGGCCATCAGATGGCAGGAAACTGTTGCTGTTGCCATCTGTTGGCTAACTCATTAACAGACCAGTGACTCATGGCAGTTATTACAGTTACCAATCCTTAGCTAGATATTACAATGCTACTCACACTGACATATTTCATGTGTCAGGTTACTTAATTACCCGATGTAGATAGTAATCTGTTACATTACACTGAAAAAAATATGTTGTTGGATTTACTTAATTCAATGGTGGACATTTGTTGCACACAGATGTTTTGCTTTGGCAGCAACTTAAACAATTGAGTTAAATTAACACAATCTATTCATGCTCAATAAACCTGTGCAATTTGTGTTGATAAAATGTGACTTAAACATGTTTTGATGAAGTAATTTGAGCTCTTGGAATATTTTAATCCTTCACAATTTTCTCACTTTATCCCAACACCATTCAATAACTTTTACCCAATACTACTTGGTCACTTAAATACTACATGTTATCTTCAAATTACATTTTGCTATTATATTCTAGTATCAAATACACAATTTTCAAATGGAGGCCTTATAACAGATTGTATTGTTCTCTTCCAAGATGGTTGCTGGCATCCACCAGTAACCTTTCAAAACAACATGTCTAATTTCACTGCATTGACAGTAGGTACAGAATTAAACTGACATTACTCCTCTACTGAATCTATATAAATCAACAGTTAAATAATGTCAGTTCTTCCGTGTTCTCAATCACAGCAAATAAATTAGACTGTATCTTTTGAAAAATGTTGGGAAAGAACAATACAAAACATTCTATTTAAGGCCTCTGGCGTCAAGATTCAGTTAAACAACAATTATAACTAAACAATTTGAGGTAACGTTAGTTTCCATTAACATTAAATTAGGTTACTGAATTGGCAAACACCTTCCTATTAACATTACCCATTTTACCCCAATAACTAAAGAAATTAGCACTTGCAGGTCAAAACCTTTATTCAAGAGACGCAAAAATAACATTGATACAGTGACTGTCAAAAATTCCAGCACTGATCATACTGTGACATCTTGGTTCAAAACAGCACACTTAGAAATAGTCATCGTTCTTTACTTCAACTGAATGAAACTGAAAATACCATTTCACACGACCCATATGGGATATTTAGACTGTATAACTGTTCACGCTACATCTCTTCACTAGTAAAAGAAAGAAAAAATACAAAGAGAAATTTAAAAATGCTGCCAAACAGACAAACAGAGAACTTGTACAGAGCAAAAGGAAAAACAAACAACAACAAAAAAAATGGCCCTGTCCTCATGGCAGTTGCAGAGTATATAAAAATGAACCCTGCGATCTGTTCCTGGAATTGAGCTTCCAAAATGCAGCAGAACAAGTGTGAGATTTAAATGTCCTCTCACCTAGAGCTGATCACCTTGCATGCATAACAGTGAGCTTTCCTTGCAGGAGCAGTTTTGTCTTAGTTGTGAGCTTTTCTTGAGAGCCGAGTTGCATCCAACTCCATTACCACCCTTTGAATCACCTCAAAAGTGTAGCAGAGTTGTGATGGGTAACTCATATTGAAGGAATAAAAAAGGTCCAAACAGCATGGCTACTGCAAAGGTCACGTTATCCAGATCTTGAAGAACTACTATACCCTCGATGATGATGCCAACATCAGAAAAGTCCTTGCCTGGCGCATCCTCTGGAGACAGATGTTCATTGTGGTTTTCTCAATCTGTGCAGTGGCCTCAGTCAAGTCCTGGTTAAACACATAACATTTCTTTAAGATTCCTTTTTAAACTCATCTCTTTTGAATCTACCAGTTCTAATGTTAGAGTAATTTAAACCAATGCAAGCAACATAGTAAATAGCTATATCCAAAGAGTGGCCTGCCATGTTGCCATTCATGGTCTAACAGAGTTTCTAAGAGAGAGTGAAAAACATAATAATTTCAAATGCTTTACATTAGTTTTTGTTAGAAAGACATCAGACATCAGAAATCCAGGTTATGTCACTCAGAAGATGTTAGAATTTAGACTTTCAGCCCCACAATTTGGTTAGCTGTTGGTCAGTTGGTCTTTTTCTTTTTCTTTTTTTCAAACAAAAGCTAATGTAAATATTGGTGGGATTTTCCTTTGTTCACTAGAATGAAAAATTTTAAGTTTTTTCACACTGATGTGACCCCTAATACAGGGGTGGGGCCTCAAGGGCCGGCGGCCGAGTTCACTACCAGGCCTCATGTGAACTTCAAATTATTAAAGAGGACTACTGGTCCTAACCAGTCCAATGAGGATCAAGTGGATAACTAAATGCATTTTTAAATGTTGCAAAGCCACAATCTACTCATAAAACACTCACCATGAACTCCTGCACCAAGATGTTGCAATTGTCTTTCACACAGATGCGGAGCACTTTGATGAGACTCCCTTTGAGCATTAATGTCATCCTAAAGTATTATAACAAAGAAAACAGAGATTTGTGAACTTTTCAGTAGCACGGAAGAAAATGATCCCAGACAAAAACTCTTGACTTTTTAAACCAGTCAACATGCAACACCAGCATCTACGAAGCAATATCAAAAGTTCCTGTTTGACATCAACTTTATGGATATATAGTTTCCAGAACATATATTTTTAAAAAAAGAAAAATTTTTCTCAGTGGGCCAGTAAATGCATGACGAAAATTATGGCATCCTTTCAGTGGAATCAGTACTCACAGGTAATAGTTGACTGTTTCAATGGATGCAGCATAAAAATCTTTTACTGACCTAATGCAATACATATACACTTTGTAGTTAAAGAATTTTAAAGTTCTTACTGTCATCATGGCAGCTACATCCTTTAGCTTTGTGCCCTGTTCCCCCGATTACTTTGCAAACACTTTCAGCAGACTGTCAGAGAGAAACTCAGCTCCGTCAGAAACCTTGACTGTAAACGCTTCGTTGGGATGCACTGGGATGCTGCATTTTATCTGAAATGACATAAAATGATTTTTGAAATAACAGCAGGCACTGTGCTTGGTTAATCAGTAATGTTTTGTTGAATAAAAACTGTGTTTCCAGATCTTATGGGATTAAAAAAATCCAAAGATGTTTGTTTCTGATTTGCAACCCAACAACCCAAAAGTTACAACCTCATTTTAGTTCAAGTGTGCATTAATGTGAGTCCAGTAATCACCTTTCTGACAATATATACAGGTATAAGTTAAACCTATGGCAGATTTTGGATTTCTCAGTTGTATTAATAGGGTGGTCTGTTTGATTATGCATGCACCTAATAATTATAAAAAACCTATTATAATTAAGTTACAGAAACCTTAAGCGAAAATAGAATATACTTTCTTACCATAACACCTTGAACCCACAATCCATTAGCTGACTCCTGGTGAAATGCAGAATAGAGGTGGTCTCTCAATGCGCAGCAAAAAACCCAAAAACAAACAAAAACAAAAGGACAGCAGGTGAGGGCAGGAGGGGTAGGGATGTAAGCTAGCATAATGCCGCTGATGATATTAGCTAAAGCTGTTCAATGTCCAAAATCTCACTAACACCACGGTGCAGTAAATACACAATGTAACTGAAGAGTCAGTTGGCAAATCTATTCCCACAGAAAACCACATTATGTTATGAGTGCCTCGTAATTAGGTTTAATGTGATATTACGGCTCTTGTGCCAAAGACAAATTCAGATGAAAAAGCGCCAATTCTTTGACAACAGATAAAACAGCAAATAAGCTAACGGCTCTGTTTTAGCATGTTACATGGCGACACTCTAGACGTTTAACTACATTTGGCTGAAATATGGTAAATATTAATTCAAAAAATCAAGACATACCAAAAACATAGAGTTGGCTGCTCGACTTGACTGAGATGGATGCCTTTTTTAAACCATGATCCAAAGCCCGCGAGATGAAATCACGCGTGGTTTCACGAGATTTAACGTTGCTATCTTATTGACTTACTTCACCTGAACATGATATGAACAATTTAATACACCCTTTCTGCATATCATGTAGTTTTTACACTATATAGTTACATTTATCTTTAAAACATGAGGCAATTGTGTTAAATACATGCAAGATGCTTACATAAATCCAAGAGATGGCCAGTCCCTTTTTTTCAGTGTACTTCTGTGTTGATGAGTGGCCTGAGATCCACTGCAGAAACTGCAGAAACCTAAGCCCCACTGA
Source organism: Perissodus microlepis (assembly GCF_051167445.1). Classification (NCBI taxonomy): domain Eukaryota; kingdom Metazoa; phylum Chordata; class Actinopteri; order Cichliformes; family Cichlidae; genus Perissodus; species Perissodus microlepis. The sequence continues at coordinate 6,670,190 of NC_140465.1, forward strand.
AAACACTGAACACTTATTTTGCTGAAGTATGAACACAAAGAGCAAAATTAGTGAAACAGAGGCCAAAGTGAACTTCACAGTGATTCTGCTGTACAATCAGGCAGGTGTGGAAAAACTACAAATGTTGCAATGCTGCAAATCCAACTGCTCATCACTGTTTTAGATACAAAAAAGAGGTTAGCATAAAGTCTGTGCTGTTTAAAACTAACTCTAAAATAAAACTGACCTCTTCCTCTGGAGCACACTTCTCACACCACTGACCTGATTGATGCTTACTGACTACACGCTAAACGTGTTGCATCAGAGACTTTATTAAACTCTGTATTTGAAAACATAGCCGCGGATTTTCTCGCTGCCATTATCTGACCAATCTGAGATGGTGTGAGTGAAACTCAGCTGTCCATGAAAACAACGTCAACATGTGTGGATGCAGCAGTGGATAGCTGTTACTAGCAGTTTGTGGAGTTTGCCATTTGCTGACTTGTCCTTATCCATTCATTCAATAAAAATAATAATGTTCTTAATTTGACTCTTCAAATGTGTTTCCTGTGTCATGGCTGCAACTTCAAGTGAGCTGGTTGTGACCTGCAGTTGAAGTGCAGATAAGTGAGTTGCCTAGTACAGTAATGTGTTGTAGAAAAACATGCAGAAAAATAATCTGATTATGATTACACCTTATAGAGCTTTGTGTTTCATCAAGTACTTGTGCTACTATACTCCAAAATCACTCTGTGTTTTCATTCTTCCAAAATCTAAATAAACACACATCTGAAATGCCATAACAGCCATCTTTTTGAAGAATAAGGTGTCGCCTTGCTTGCAGCACAAAGCAAGGCATGGTAACATGGCTGAAGATAAATGGAGAAGTGAGGTCAAGCATGAGAGCCACCTGGATCCAAAGAGGCCAGTGCTTCACTCCTCTGACCTGGCTGTGTTGGGATGCATCCAGGTAGATGCAGAGCTATCCGAGATGTTCTAATACAAGCCTTCTGCCTGCCTCTCCTGGGTACCCTGCTACCTTTGCCCCGCCACGTGTTCCCCCGTAGCCTACATTTCCAAAACGGTGCCACGCAAGCCCACATTCAGCATCTGTCTGTGCTAGATATGTCAGTCTGCACCGGGCCCTCTCACAGCACCACCGCAAACGCCGAGAGGAAATTCATGCACTTCAGGCTTCCCACACCTCTCCACTAAATTATCACATCCCCAGAAAGACAGTGGCATGCTGCCTGAGAGTTTGGATTACGTATCATCAAGTGCTGGGCCCAGACAGTTGACATTTCTGTGTAATCATCATTACTCTCACAACTGCTTCTCAAGTAGGGTCACAAGGTAGCCAGCGCTGAAGTGTCATACAATAAATGCTATGTAAATGCTTGAATGTTCAAAACGTTTCTTGTCTGAAGAAGTGTATACTCAGATGACTGTATAGTGAAGCTCTAAAGATGTGGAGAAACCTTGGCGATGAAGCAGACGGGCTGAAATGGTGAGGATCGTGTTTATTTTCATTTTTTCATATTTATATCCTGTTCATAGCCTGTACATACTTATAGTTATAGCATATTCATAACATACTTCATACCGTGTACATATTACATACCACAATAGACCCATTTCTGTAATATACTCACATATCTATATTATTGCTAATATATATTGTAATATATCTATATCATGGCTAAAGCACTTCTGGATGGATGCAAACTGCATTTCGTTGCCCTGTACCTGTGACATGTGCAATGACAATAAAGTTGAATTCTATTTTATTCTATTCTATAATTAAAATCCTCATAATGAACAGTGGCTGGAGGTGTTGGAGAAATTCATTCTGGTGTTGCTGTAGCTTTTTTAACATTATAGTTTCATACCCTGCTAAAAACTTTACTGTGCAGTTTCCTGGTGATGTCCACCGTGTTAGCCGCAACAAAACATGTATTCAAGGGTGACTTCACAGATTTTAGATTAAACTTTTGGTTACCCATTTTTATATAATAGATTAAGGTTTCCTGTGCCTGATATCTTTTTAATCAGACATTTATCTCAGACTGCACTGAGTATCTTGTTTTCTTCAAAGGGCCCCTTCCACAGGAGTCAGAGAAAAGCCTTTTCAGTCGTGCCAATTTTGGAAGAAACTGAAATGCATTGAACATCTTTAAATTTTATCAGTGTAACTGAAATCTGTACATGGGGATTGTTCTTCTTTATGTACACTGCTTTTTGTTTCTGTTTTTTTTTTCCAAGATGAAACTAGCTTCTAGAAGTGCTAACACTTAAATTACCTGATCTGAGAAATGTCACAGCCCAACAGGCCCTAATTTAGTTGCACAAATACTTCACAGCCCTGTGTGCATATTCAACTAAGCGAAAAGGACGAATCAGGAATTCAAAAAAAAAAAGAAGTTTTGCTTCATTTCGACTCCCTTTTTTTTTTTCAAAAGTTGCTGCTCTCAGGGTAAAAATGTGTTGATGAATGAAGCTCTCATGCAAAGTGAGTTGCTGACAGTTTTGGAGACCTAAGGGAGCAATTCATTTGCAGCACAAGTGTGATATGTTGAGATCAGTCCCACAAATGTCCCAGACGCCTGAGCACTTTGAAAGAGTAGCAGGCCTGTGCTGGCACTGGAATTTCAACAGCACTCCAAGTAAAATGGTGGTCTACAGAGCAGAGCTCCTCACTGCCACTGCGACGCAGAATTTCTCATCACCTGATTGTATGAATCAGACATCCACTGGTTTAATTTCTACTTCTGATGTATGATGGAGACTGCAGCAGGCCATGAAGAGGCTTTACATTTCTGTCTCTTGAGGAAACAGATCAAGGAATACTGGAATGGCTCGGGGGGAATCATGGCCCAAAAACTGGCAGAGCCATCAAAGGCTGGAATCAAACCAGAGTTATGTGAACAGTTGAAAAGGTGCTTTATTAATGCCACTACAAACTGCTGGAAGAATTAATTCATGAAAGTATATTTTAGGAACACTAGAAACTCTTCAAAAATAGTATGTAGAGCTTCTTAAACTTCATTGTTGATAAAAGACATAACAATGAATAATTGGGTTTAGTGCCGGATTCATACTGGAGACGCATATTAAATACTCCACCCAAACATGCAGAAATCTTCATTATGAGGCCACCTGTCTTTCAAGGAACATATTGATTATTGTGCAAAAGTCTCATGCCACATCCATCCATCCATCCATTCTCTGCCACTTATCCTTTTCAGGGTCGCAGGGGGAGCTGGAGCCTATCCCAGCTGTCTTTGCATCCAAGGAGTCAGACTTTCTTATCATTTTTTTCTTTAATTACTTTGTTACTAGCAGCCTATACTGCAAAAACACATATTTTTTTTTCCCATTTCTTTAGCTGAGACTGTGAAAAATGGAATAAAGAAGGTGTAAGTTGGCACATATATATACACTACGGGTATATATTGAAATGAAAGTATACTACAAATAAGCAATTGGAGTTAAAAAAAAAAAAAAAGAAGAAAGAAATCATGGAATCAATTTATAGATTCTAAACTTTTGACTCATCAAAGTAGCCGCCTTTGGCAGATATAACAGCTGAACACACCCGTGTTCTTTCTACAATAGAAGTCAAATATTCTTCAGACAGTTCTTCCCATATCTGCTGCAGAAGTTCCCATAAATGTGACACTTGTAGGTTGCTTTGCTTTCACTCTTCTGTCCAGTTCATCCCAAACCAGCTTGATGTGGTTTAAGTCTGGAGCCTGTGCTGACCACTCCATGTTTTCAAGCTTAGCATCTTGTTCTTTTTTCCTGAGGTAGTTCTGTCATAGCTTGGACTCGTGTTTTGGGTCATTATCTTGCTGTAGGATGAACCTCTGACCAACTAGGTGCATAGAGGGTACTGCATGGCGCTGCAGAATGCTGTGGTAGCCGCTTTGATTCAGGCTGCCTCTCACTCTGTACAAGTCACCGACCCTGGATCAGGCAAAAAGTCTCAGACCATCACACTGTTGCCACACACTGTGGAACCATCCTTTCACCTACTCGATGGCTTACAAAGATCCTGTGTGATGAACTGAAGATATCAGATTTTGATTCATCCATAACACCTTCTTCCAGTCTTCAGTAGTCCAATGGTGTTGTTTCAAGGACCAGGCAAGCCAAGTCTTATTCTGACATCTTAACAAAGGCTTTCTTGCTGCAACTCGTCCTGTCAAACCTGCAGCTCGAAGGCTTCTCTTCACAGTTGAAACTGAGACTTGCTGCTACGACCACTATGAAGCTGTGCTTGAAGCTCTTGTCCTGTGAGCCGCCTATCACGCAAGCTGTTAACTCTCAGAAACTTGTCCTCTGATTCAGTTGTGGCTTTGGGTCTGCCAGACCTCTTCCTGTCAGAGTTTCCCAGTTTCTGAGTCTTTGATGGTGAAGGAACTGTACTCACTGACACCTTGAATTTCTTTGCAATTTCTCTGTAGAAAAGACCTACATTTTTATGTGTTATGATGGTCTGTCTCGCTTCCACTGTTAATTGATTTTTTTCCAACCATTTTATATCAATACAATTCATTCTGCAATACGATACTGTTCAACTGATGCTCACGAGGGTATGGTACCACAGTGTGTTCAAACTTTTATGTGTTTTTATGCAGACAGAGGGGGTTGTAAGTATTCCAGAAAAGTTGAAGTACCTGTAGGAATTGGTAGCACCAGCTTTCAAGGCTTGATCAACCTTCATTGCTGCAGAACAGTTTTATATTGTCAACCCATTTTGTTTTCCCTGAAAAAGGTCTTTTTGTATAATTCTGAAATGTACATTATGTATCTGCAAGTCATGTCCTTGCAGATACTATTCATATAGGACAAAAATACTATTCAATAGGAATAGTAGTCAGCAAAGACCTGATACAGGAAGAGATCTGGCCCTTTAGCTGATTCATCTATTGTTCACTTCAAAAATCAGAAATGCTTGCAGTTGAAGGGTGGATGTGAAGAAACCGTTCTGATGAAAGGGAAACGAGGAGGGAAATGAATAAAAATTGGAAATTTGTGGTTTAAAACATAAACAATACATATAGAGGAGCAGTGAGTGTCTGCAGCTGTCTGTAAAACACAGTCATGAATTGGGGCTGCATTTTCAGCCAGTGGTGTTGGAGATCTTATCAAATTTAGAGAATTATGAAAACATAAAAGCACCATCAGATTTTGATCCACCATGACTGTACCAGTCAGATGCTTATATCCAAGATCTAATTGGCAAATCTTCATTGTCATTGTGGCAGTAATCCAAAACACACTGCCAAAGCTGTAAAAGCATACCTAGAAAAACACAAGTAGAAAACTGTCAGTCATCAATTGGCCTCCTCAGAAGCCCGGACCTCAACATTAATGAAGCGGCGTGGAATCATCTCAGCAGAGAACAGAACAAAAGTCCACCAGCATCCAAAGAAGAGCTTTTAATATCCTGAAGAAGAAGACGGGAGAAAAAAATGACTAGGAGCATTCAGGCTGCGCGACAGACAAATATTTATTTTAAGCCTTGTTAGAAAAACAGCTTTTGCCTTCTATAGTATATTTGCATGTATATTTACACATTAGGAAAAGTCACCAAACCTGTTTACCATTTCCCAGGCTAAATATAAGAAATGGTGAGTGGCTCGAGACATTAGTAGCTGGCATCAGGCGATACTTTTTCAAATATTGGGTTAGTATAAAACTCCAATTCTGTCCCTACAAGAAAGTACTTCCTATGGCTATTGGATCTCAAGTTAACTATGTACCTTTTCAAGGGCTAAAAAGATACGTATGTATGTTCACAAGCTGTGAAAGGTACCTACTTTAGCAATATTTATAGAGCAACATTTATATTTGTTGATAAACTAAGCTGCAAAACTGCCACCAGAAGATCAACACTGGTCTCTGTAATGTACAAACCACAAGGGTATGAGACAGTATGGTCTTATTTCAGAAAGTATCACCCCACTGACAAGCCATTGTATCCCTAAAGATATAATAAGGTACTTTAATTTCTGAGTGTGTAGCATGTGGCTGTGTTATCACCTCCCCGCTAATTGGAGCCAGTGTTTCCTTTGCTTTGGTGATGTCAGCCTTACAGCATTGTTTCTGGGAACATTGGGGGGAAATTTATATTGAAGGATAAAAGAGTCCATTTTTCCTCTTTACTTAATGCACTTTTTTTTCTAGCACAAGACCTTCGAGGCAATTCTGACGTTCATTTGAGACTTGTATTATTTATAACTTTGATTTAGATAAAACACTGTTGGAGTGCTTTGTCTGGTGAAAAAAAAGTCTCTCTCACATCACTGCAGCTCTTAAAACTCCACCTTGTGGTTTAAGTCATTGACCCTCCCTCTCCTCTATTCATCGTTTAACAAATGGCGATGCCCAGAGAGAGGCTTGCCTCTATTCCCTGCTGCGCTTTCCATTAGAAGTACTGACACACAATAGAGCATTTTTAAGCCTTTGACATTGCCATTGTAATGGACTGGGGTCATGGCATGATATGTAGGATGTAATGCATAAAACGCTGGTTAAGTACACACTGCTGTTCTTTATGGCTTTCAAATTATAGGGAAATCTTTTCACCTTTGTTCAAGGTGCTGCTGCACAGGAGTTCACATGAATTCATTATCCTCGCGTTAATCATGTGACCCCGTGACCCAGCGCACACAGCGCAGGGATACTCATTCATATATAGCAGACCCAAGGTTCCATGACAAAGCAACATTTATTGGAAAAGCAATTAATTGAAAAACACACAGTCAGAGCAACGTCGGCGCTAGTGTCACTGCTGTCACCAAGTGAATTCACTATATGGATTTCAGACTGCTCTGTGACTATTTCATACAACGTGATTTTCACAGGTTGTTTTCAGGAGTTTGACACTTTGACACAGCTTAGCATAAAGACTAGAATTGGACCGGTCTGTTATTGAACTACCGCTTGAAGCTCTGTGCTGGTGCTGGGGACCTTATTTGGTAAGGTTGACCTGTAATTCACTATGATAAAAACTAGAACTCTAATTCTGAGTAGCCTGAAAAAAGAAATGAATATTTACCAGAGAAATGGAATGGCCAATTCTTTAACCACAACTCGAATACAGCTGAATGTTGAACCAGAGAAGGGCACCCATCTGTCACTTATAGCAGTGACTCCCCTCAGCTATGTATAACTTTAAGCTTTCAATAACATATTTGCTGAATGTTCCTCAAAAGTTAAACGAATATGAGCTGTATATGTTTAAAACACACTGATAAATAACATGTTAAATGCACATTCATCATGTCAAAAATGAGAGATATGGATCAGTTGATTAACATATGCTGACTGTATTTCTTTCAGGCTAGGAGGAGAGAGCAGAGGAGAGGAAGAGCACGGCAGATTAATGAGACTCCATAAGAGCAGGAAAGGTGAAGAAGAGGCAGACAGAAGTGACGGAGTTTAAAAGGTGCCAAGATCGTAGAGTAGAAGCAGGAGCTCTGAGACCAGGGTTGGTAAAGCTCAAAACTGAACTAAATCGTTCACGTGTCAGCATACAATCTCACAAATGACTGCTTCACCAACATCTTGCTTTTATTTATTTATTTTCCGAGGTTCTACGGCTGCTGCTTAAAAAAATATCAACAAAGGTGAAGAACACACTTTTTAATTTCAGCATCAACCTGATTTGACCTTAAGGTACAGCCCGGTGTCTGACATTTTCCATAAAAAGAACATTTTGGTAAGGTTCATGGAAAGTTCAGGGTTTTGGATAAAACTTGTAATTTTAATTAAATATTATAAAAAAATCACATAAAAAATGAACACTAAGGGTATGGAATCGACAAGACTAAAATACATTTAAGAGGAAATACTAAATTTTTGGAACCATGATAAGTGGATGTTTATTATAATGTTTCCGGTAATAATATCTTGGGTAACTATGACAACTCTTAGATCTAACGCGTCTAAGCCCAGTGCTCAAGAGAAATGCTGAATTTTAGATAATAGGAGAAAAACCAGTGGGCATTAAGCTGTCGACAGAAGCAATACAGATAAATATAATGTACCTAGATGGAACCGAAAAGTGCTTTTCAAACTTTCCATGATCATTTTGCGTCTTTTCCCCTCAGTGAAACAGTCACAGTTAGAATCTGCTGTGCAGTAATTGATCCAAAGAAGCCTCAGCTGCAGGTTTCTAAGTAGCAATGATGTAAACTATCAAACTGCTGCTTTCAAACAGCAGGGAGAATCCTGACAATTAGAATCAAATTTGTTGATTTTCCAGATTGAGTGTCACAAGAAGGCAGACATCTGAACCATAAATGGACATTTACACAACTCAGTCAAATGTGATTACGTGTAATGTTTCTGTTGCTCTCTTGCCTCACGTATAAATAACAAATAAAGATTAAACATCAGAAGCATCTCCAGCCACAAATTCCAGAGTTATATTTATACTTGCACCATCTATAAAATTCAATTCACTGTGAATGCAAGCATTGTATATGCACAGTTTTCCTGCATATACAATACCTGCATGACTTGCTAATACTCAGAGGAAAACCTCTGAGTATCCTCTATTCACATCTATAAAGGGGATTCATAATGTGTATGGGGCTGGGGCAGAGATATCATCATGCAAATGCACTACTAACATTTAAAAATAGGTGTCTGCTATCTATCATGCAGTGATTGTGAGACTGATGAAATTGACATTTTTCACATGCTCTCCTAGCACATGTCCATTTCCTCATGCAATGGAAAACAAATTCCTAACTGATATCATCAGCACTTGTAGCACACATGGACACGGCAGAGCAGACTTATTCAGACCAATCAGGTGAAAGTGAGAAGTGTCTACAAATTGTAATGTAAAATTACAGTTTCCCACACAGTATAAATAGTACAAAAATAAAGTGTCCCATATTTGTGCTGGTATGTGGGCATATTCTGTTGCCTAGCAATTATGTGCAAGCATCTCAGGTTATGTTGCAATGCAAATTTCTAATAACTACAGGAAATAATTTAGTAACGCAAACGTTAGTCACGGAGTTCCACATGGTTCTGTGCTGGCTCCATTACTCTTTACATTGTACATGCTTCCCTTAGGCAGTGTTTTCAATATATCAATTGAAAACACTGCATACATGATCATTGCTATGCAGATGACAAACACCCTTATTAATCTGTGGAACCATGCAGAAATGCCTTCATTCATTTGTGCCAATATCACTAAAATTAGAAACATCTGGTCTCAGACTGATGCTGAAAAACTACTTCCTGTATTTATTACTTATAGATACTGGACTATTGTAATAAAGCTTATGTGTTAGTTTAATAAGGAATCACTCATGTGCCAGCTAGGTTATTCATTACATCACCACCACTTTCCCATGCTGTCAATGTCAATACAGACATCTTTACTTTAGTCCAATCATCTTCTTGCCTGCCTTCTTTGAGCCAATCAGCCTCCACTCCACATTTTTGTTGTCATTCTCCTTTTTAGACTCTCACTCATGCAACCCACCTCCTCTAATCGCCACCTCACTAGGAGCTCCATCCAAGCCTGAATCTTCATCTTCACCAGCACTAGTGTCCAGACACCAGTGGGTCCTGCTGTAAATCCTATCACCGCTGGGACTTCGTATAGGTATGATGGGTCATCGTCAAGTATGTTGATTAACTGCTCTATCTCAATAAACCATGTTCAGTTTTTCTGAGTGACCTCTACTTATTGAAATTCATAATTAAGAGGTTGTTCTCAAAGCTCTTTGAAAAGCTTTCATTTGATCCAAAATGGTGCAGCGAGAGCATTAACTGGCGTGCAAAAAGAGACCAGATTTAGCATTGCTTTATTGTCTCCTTGTTAAATCCAGAACTACATTTAAAATCTGCCTTCTCACATGCAAAATCTTAAATAATACGGGCGTGTCATATCTTGAAGTACTTAATTATCCAAACAGAGAGTTTTGCTCTCAGACTGCAAACTTAGTTTTCAAAAGTGGACTGGGAGGTCTGGTATGGAACCTGTCGTAATAGCTGTGTGGCTGACATGCATCCAGTCTGGATTCAGGAGATAGAAACCCTCTCTAGACTCAAACTTTACTTTTAGATTAAGCTTATAGTTGGATCAGGCAATCCTGAAACATCCCATAGTTATGCTGCAACCTGTTGTGGCAGACTGGTTCTGCTGGAGGTTTCTCTATGTTAAGAGGGAGTTTTTCTTTCCCACTGTTGCCAAGAACCAACCTACTCATTGGAGGGTTGCATGATTGTTGGGGTTTCCTTCTAATATTGTAGCTTGTGCAAGTTACCTTAGAATATAAAGCCCCCTGGAGGTGGCTGTTGTTGTAAATTAGTGCCATATAACTATAATGGAACTGCACTGAATTGAAATTGAATTCTCTTAGTCATGTCCCCACCAGTGAATGAGTAAATTAGCATTTGTGTGTCGCATAAACTTGTGAAAAACCTTCAATGTTGCACCAAGCTGATAGATTCCAAGTGTTTGTAGCCTACAGTGTTTTGGTAAGTAATTTCTTTAATAGGAATTTCTGTTTTTCACTAGCTGTGATGCAATTCGCCTTTCTCTCCAGAGAGCAGTGTTCTTCTGTTGCACAATTAAGCTCTGTAAATAGCTCACCCAACATTGATTGCGTGTGTACAGACACATCCAGCTGTTCATATTGTTTCCAGAGTCGAGGACCTTCAGGATGGCTACCAAAGGGTCCATTACCAACACCTGAAGGTTGCACGTGTGAAAACCGCAGCCGCTCAGCGCCGCAGTTAAAGCAAACCTGGCTGAGTGATGACAGAGTATTTGAGGCAGATGCGAGCCACGCAGTGAGAGTCCTCACACTCACACTCTCCACTCCCTGCTATCAACCATCAGACATGATTACAGCTCCCGCTTCTTGATCCAGTGCCTGGCTGAGCCCACTGCTTTGATTTCTCGAGATTCTCTCCCACAGCCAAAGTAATCTAACAAGATGCTCGACTCAGACAGAGACTTGACCCTGGCGTGGTATTTGTTAAAGTCATGCTACAAATGGGAACAATTTGTCAGACATCTTTTACTTTATTCAGATTGAATGAGGACATTTCACAAGGTAGTGCTTTCTCTCAGCTCATATTTTACTGATGGCTGGAGGTAAAGGCAGAGACTTCAGTCAGGAATTCGTCAGCAGGGACCTACAAATAGTACCGCGGGTAGCGAAAACATTAATAATCTCCTGGCAGTGATGGCTGCGACCAGACAGACAGTCAGACTATTACCCAGATGTAGGAAAGTAAAGCAATTTAATAACATTGAAAAACACCAATTAACATTTATAACATGCAATGCAATGAGTGAACTTTTACGAAACACTGCAGTTTTCCCGATCAGGTTGCTAATGTTAATGAACAACAGAAGTGATTCTGTTTTGGAGTGGCAGCATACTCAAAGTAGGTCTTAACAAAACCAATATAACACTTCACTATAGCACACTGAATTAGCGGTGCAGGTGGATGGCAAATATTAAAACCAGACTGAGTAATCTGATTGACAAAAAAGAAGCCTGTAATCCATTGCAGGTACTTCTGACAGTGACATAGCGATGCCACAGCTTCGATTTGCAGGCTACAAATTAAAAAAAACAAAACCTTAGCTTTTGTTGATATTTTTTCATCATCTCTAAAAAATAATTGACATTGTATTACTAATTTAATAAAGTAGCAATGTAAAAAGGAACAGGCCCTCACTAATGAAAAGATCAACACATCCTTCATGTTTGTACCTTATTGCATTCCTAAGTTTTTCTTTGTATGCTAGGGCTACTTCTTTCCCCTATCTCAGCTTTATTTTTAACAAACTGACAATAAATTGTATTGATCTGCTCATTCTTGGTTTGTAAAACTCAAAACACTGGTGGTTAAATCCAATTTAATCAAGACTGGGTTATGCGTATAGTTATTTAATGATATCAACCTGTAATAGATTACATTTCTGAAACTTTTTACCCCAAATCTGCTGACGCACCGCTTGGCTGTTACAGTAAATATGTGATTTAAACTAACAGCGCAAATGTTTCTAAACAAGGTACAACTAAATAATATATCCTAACATCACAAGGAGATTCAGGAGCAGGGAGTGGTCTTTATAATATGCAATGATATGTGAACTGTCTTATTATTCTGTCAGGTATAAAACCACTGGAAAAAAATAAGTTAATAAGCAAACCTTTATACACATCTTACATCATATTCAATGAATCCATTTCAAATATAAAAGGTCAGTAATATACGTTCCAATTGAAAAAATATCAACTTGATATCCCCACTTTGTCTGTGGCCTGCTACAAGGTGACACCAGAGGCGAAGCTGCATATAACGATGCACGGCGGAGAGGGGAGTACAAACAGTACTGCAGCTGAAGGAAAGGAAATAAAAACAAAGCCCTCTAAATTTTTGAGTAATAATAATTATAAAAAAAGACACTCCACACATACAATATACACTATATATACACTGTATTTAGTAATGGTCATTCTGTTGCAACTTAACAAAACAGAGCTGTATAAAATGAGAATGGCAGTGTGCACTTGGCAACGACACATTACGTTTGACACAGAACTTGCGCTCCGCATGAATAATGTCTGTTTCCTGTTTTTCTTTTTTTGTTCCGACAGCTTTCGTGGAAACTGGATGGCCCGCTCTGCTCCTCATGCCGGGGTCTGAATGGTGGCTTTGATCTCAGCGGACACCCTCTTCTCCTTCCGGCCGGCGTACTCGCCGATAAAGGAGCCGTCTTCGTTGAACTGCGCGTCCTCATCGCCGTAGTCCACCAGGCTGTCCCCGCTTTCCACCGCTTTGATCTCCCTGCTCAGCGAGTGTTGGCTGCCCTTCAGTGGCTTCTCGTCGTTGTCGCTGCGAGAGAAGCACAGTGGATTTAGAAGCACCTCATTTCACCCATGGCTTCACCCCCTTAGCTTGTTGGAGAGGACGGGGCTGCTGCCTCTACAGTGAGCCTCTGTGATTGACATTATCCTTTACCTCTGGTTGACCAATGGGTTATAATCACAAAGATGCACATGTTGAAACAAAATTAAAACACGAGCATACGCGCCTCATTTGATCAAGTGCCAACTGGAGAGCAAATGAGATATTAAGAGGTGCATTAAACTGGTGCTGGTGAGGTTACACACACATGCTGTGGTCTTGTAATGCAAGACAACAGTGAAACGATTACAAAGGATGTACTGTGTAATACAGGGAGTGCAGAATTATTAGGCAAGTTGTATTTTTGAGGAATAATTTTATTATTGAACAACAACCATGTTCTCAAAGAACCCAAAAAACTCATTAATATCAAAGCTGAATGTTTTTGGAAGTAGTTTTTAGTTTGTTTTTAGTTTGAGCTATTTTAGGGGGATATCTGTGTGTGCAGGTGACTATTACGGTGCATAATTATTAGGCAACTTAACAAAAAACAAATATATACCCATTTCAATTATTTATTTTTACCAGTGAAACCAATATAACATCTCCACATTCACAAATATACATTTCTGACATTCAAAGACAAAACAAAAACAAATCAGCGACCAATATAGCCACCTTTCTTTGCAAGGACACTCAAAAGCCTGCCATCCATGGATTCTGTCAGTGTTTTGATCTGTTCACCATCAACATTGCGTGCAGCAGCAACCACAGCCTCCCAGACACTGTTCAGAGAGGTGTACTGTTTCCCCTCCTTGTAAATCTCACATTTGATGATGGACCACAGGTTCTCAATGGGGTTCAGATCAGGTGAACAAGGAGGCCATGTCATTAGTTTTTCTTCTTTTATACCCTTTCTTGCCAGCCACGCTGTGGAGTACTTGGACGCGTGTGATGGAGCATTGTCCTGCATGAAAATCATGTTTTTCTTGAAGGATGCAGACTTCTTCCTGTACCACTGCTTGAAGAAGGTGTCTTCCAGAAACTGGCAGTAGGACTGGGAGTTGAGCTTGACTCCATCCTCAACCCGAAAAGGCCCCACAAGCTCATCTTTGATGATACCAGCCCAAACCAGTACTCCACCTCCACCTGCTGAGTCGGACTGGAGCTCTCTGCCCTTTACCAATCCAGCCACGGGCCCATCCATCTGGCCCATCAAGACTCACTCTCATTTCATCAGTCCATAAAACCTTAGAAAAATCAGTCTTGAGATATTTCTAGGCCCAGTCTTGACGTTTCAGCTTTTGTGTCTTGTTCAGTGGTGGTCGTCTTTCAGCCTTTCTTACCTTGGCCATGTCTCTGAGTATTGCACACCTTGTGCTTTTGGGCACCCCAGTGATGTTGCAGCTCTGAAATATGGCCAAACTGGTGGCAAGTGGCATCTTGGCAGCTGCACGCTTGACTTTTCTCAGTTCATGGGCAGTTATTTTGCGCCTTGGTTTTTCCACACGCTTCTTGCGACCCTGTTGACTATTTTGAATGAAACGCTTGATTGTTCGATGATCACGCTTCAGAAGCTTTGCAATTTTGAGACTGCTGCATCCCTCTGCAAGATATCTCACTATTTTTGACTTTTCTGAGCCCGTCAAGTCCTTCTTTTGACCCATTTTGCCAAAGGAAAGGACGTTGCCTAATAATTATGCACACCTGATATAGGGTGTTGATGTCATTAGACCACACCCCTTCTCATTACAGAGATGCACATCACCTAATATGCTTAATTGGTAGTAGGCTTTTGAGCCTATACAGCTTGGAGTAAGACAACATGCATGAAGAGGATGATGTGGACAAAATACTCATTTGCCTAATAATTCTGCACTCCCTGTATTGTCATGGGAATTCTGCTGACAGAGCTTTTGACATCAACTACAGGAGCACGGTGGACCAGCTAGCTTTTCATAAATTCAACCATAGCCTGATTCTAAGGAGATTATGGAAGCAACTCCTTAACCAAACTTCATGAAACGTGATTGGCCAAATGAAGAAGCCATTACATTTTTGGGACAGGACAGAGCATTCGATTTAGCAGAGGATGTGAATAGTTTCTGAGAGCAGAAAATGATAGATATGCTCGATAAATATAGATGTCGAGACAAAAACCGATGACTTTTAGCTCAGTAAAGTGAATAGCAGCCACCTTATTAAAACACTTGAAACTTTGGTTGGGGCCATTTTCTGTCTGTCCTAGATTACAGTGACGTGATTTACAGCAGAGAGCAGACTTGGCACTCAGTGACTGTTGAGTAGAAATCAATGGGAGCATTCTAAAATGCCTCTGCCATCAAAGAGCCAATCACCAGCCAAACTGGGAAACATTAGAGTCATGCTGCTGCACTGTTGCATACGCTCAGCTGAAGTACAGTTCAGTGGTGCCAGGGAGATTTAATCTTTATCATCCAAGTTTGTTTTTTATCATTGAACGGATCCAGGTTAGGTTTACTTCATCAATCAAGTTTGGGCTCTTTCTCCATTTATTTAGATGGACCTCCAAAATAATTGTCCACATAACAGGCATTGCCAATACATGCTTTTACAGAAGAGTTGCTTATAGACATGCTCAACTTGAGTCCCTCTTTATCCTTTATTATTTATAGTCTTCATCATTGCATCTTCCATGAAAACGTTGGGTAATCAAAGATGGTACGGACGTGTTACTGTTTATCTGTAAGATTCTCACTGCTTCTGTGCTAAACCGGCACACTGGGCCACTCAGCTGCTTTCAGCGTCTGCTCTGACCACCTGGGACACACTGCACTCTAAAAATGAATTTATCACAAATCACAAATTAATAATCACAAACCACCAAATGTTTGCACCTGTATCATTCGTGTCCTTGTTTCCTTCACTCATAGAGTTTTGTTTTGTTGGGTTATTTTTTTTTTTAATCATTTGTACCCGTTCCATTTAAACTGCTGTTCAGCACCAATCTTTCCATAATGAAATAAATTAATATCTCATTATTAACACTCACCCACATCTGAGATTATATATTGTGGTTACTGACCTCATTATTTCCTGCCTGAGGCCAGTGCCTTTCTGTAGTCTTGTGGTCACTGTGAGGTTGAAGGTTAACTAGCACTTAATTTAGCTGAGCAGTACCAGCTTCAGCTTTGACTCAAACTGTGTGCTAAGCTAACAGTTTCTTTATTTTTCACTCCAAACTGTTGTATTAATCTTCTCATCTAAGTCCCTGCAAGAAAGTAAACTAGCACATTTCTAGTTTATTCTTTGGACTAGTTAAGTAAACACAGCCAATCAGTGAAAAGCCGGGCCACCTAGCTCCTGAAGCGAACATGACAAAGTCTAAATGCTGTCACACTGAGCCACTTTTGACTTCATCATATCAGCATTTGTTGTGCTGTGCAGATCCCACTGATTGGAGAATTACACTGGGACTCATACTGCGTTAGACTGTTATGAATTGGACCACTAAAGGATTAATGAAACGTGCCCCGATATTACTGCCCTGGAGATGAGCTGCTTTCAATTACACTGATTGGTTTTAGTGTCCTGCTGTGTGCTGGGCAGCTCGCATTTAACTCCATCCGGACAGAAAATGGCAACTTGTGAACGGTGCCGTGGCTCCCTTTATGATGCAATCTGTCACAACACACCAACACAACACCGTATCTATGATCACAACCTCCTATGAAGGGATGCTACTACTCTGACAACATTGACGTGTAAACAGCTTACTGCTGTTTATCACATACTTTCCAGTTACTCAGTCCATCAAATTTCTTCAGCTGAAGAAGTGTGAGGCTCCATGGGAACCTCACGCGTGCTGGGGTGTCTTTTCAGTGAGAGGAAAAGTGCAAAAAAAACATTACTGAGAGGAGAAGATGGATAAGACCGCTAATACAGGAGAAATTCGTTGGCAGTTGCGCGTGAATTGCAGCGAGGTGATGAAACGGCGCTCTGAGGGTGACGCTTACCTGTATTCACAGAATGTGTCGTCATTCATGCCCTGAGACTCCACGTCTGGGTGAAGGTCTTCTTTTTCTTTTACTGCTCACAAAATAAAGAGGAGATATCAGCCATTTCCTCAAGAGATGACTGCCAGTGAAGATCACTGCGTCCCCCGACTGTTAACACTATCTGAATAAGTTTGAGTCAGTCCCTAATTCCCCACACTTACTCTCCAATGATCAATGCAAGCTTTAGATAAGCTTACGAAATTTTGCTTTTATATGTGTATACATACATGCTCACAAATATATATATATATATATATATATATATATATATATATATATATATATATATATATATATATATATATGTATATATATATATATATATATTTATTTATTGGGGGTCTTTTTTTCCTTAAAGAGGAAAAGATGAAGCTTTGGTTTATGTTTTTAAATCTAAATGTTTTCCTTTTGCGAAGGAAGGGAGAAGGGAAAAAAAGCACATGGCTCAGGCAAATGAAAGAAAAGGTTGTCGCTAATGAGAACTTAATGAGGAAACAAAGGACAGAGCTGCATCTCGCTCTTTATTTCTGCTGACGAGTGAAACGATCGCTGGCCAGACGACAAACCTGAAGGCCATTAGCCGTGAATAATAAAGCTGATAAGGACTCTCGTGTCCCCAGTAGGAGGACTAGTGCTGAGATACCACAGAGCTTCTGTCACTATTCACTATGCAGCCTGCTCATGTGCAGCATTTGCATTTTGTCTTGCTGTGGGCTCTGCACTTTGTTTAGATTGTTGGCTGGAAAAATAATGCAAAATTCAAATGCTGGTCATACAGTACAAATGCTTATTTTCCTTTCAATTCAGCAGCCTATTTTATGTATAAATTTGCATTATAATGGCCGAGGAAGCAAAAAAAAGGGGAAAACGATCATCATACATATTCTGGTAATGGCTTCTGGGATGATTGATCATTTTTTTCATGTCAACAAACAACAAAATGGAACTATAATGATGCTCTGAGCAGCAATTAGTATTCAAGCAAGGTGATGAGCGTGTGTGCTTGTAAAGTGAGGACCTACCGGAATACTTCCCTCCTTTATTTCTGTTGACAAAGCAGGCGATCAACACAATGAGTGTGAGGAGAGCAATGGCGCACATCAGCCCGATAAACCAGCCCTTGGTAGATATTCCTCCGTGAATGCTGGCCAGACCTGAGGAGAACAATATTGGGTGACTTTGACTCGCCTTGGCCTTTTCATCAGGACACTTGATTGAATGTTTACATCGACGGAGCCTATCTGATGCAAAGGCAGGAGGCAGCAGGGCGCGCCGCTGATGGAAACGCTCCAATATTAATATTAAACAGCTAATCCTGCTTGTCTAATTAATCAAGTAAGGAACGCTGTACAAATGTAATTCCTTCTTAGTGAGCCAAATTAAATCCTCGTGACACCGTAAACGACCACACATCGCAGCCTGAGTCACCGTTCAAGGACACGCGCGTTGCACCTGTTCTTTTTTTCTTTAAAAAGGAGGTAAATTAGTTCTGCTTTTTTTTATACTTTAAGCCATTTTTTGTCCCCTTCCTCACCTGTTGGACCTGTCGTGATAACATCTTCAAATATACTAGAATTATAAACCCGGCTGTTAGGAATAAGGCGCACAGTGTACTCAGTCTCAGGTTCAAGGCCGTCAATGATGTGGAAAGTCTTAGAGGTGTTTAAGGCCTCTGTTATCTTCCAGTGACCCTCACCTGTGCAGAGGGGTGAATAATCAACAGTGTGTCAGTACACATGAAAACACACAACCACCTTTATCTAATGTAGAAATGGTTGAAAAGACACAAAGATGCAGATGTGTCACCTACTGTTTCATTCTACTCTACTCATAAACCAACAGAGACTGAGCTTACGGTTGTTCAT
This sequence comes from Perissodus microlepis, assembly GCF_051167445.1. NCBI lineage: Eukaryota > Metazoa > Chordata > Actinopteri > Cichliformes > Cichlidae > Perissodus > Perissodus microlepis. The sequence goes on from NC_140465.1 coordinate 6,688,980, forward strand.
ATATGTGATATAAAACTCAGCATGCTCTCCTCCAGATCTCCAGCTGATATTTGCAGATCTGTCGCTTACAGCAGAGCTAACATTAAACAGGGTCGGGACTGACAGGGGGATAAGACGAGATGAGGAAAAGAAATGGAGAAATGGCAGAGAAGGGTTAGTAGAGGACAAAGCAGATCAAAGTGTTAGCAATCGTGTGTGTTTACAGGATAAAGGATGCTTTCTAAGGAAGAGGCAAGCATGCTCCTTCCTAACACTAGGCATCAATTACGTCTGACAGAAGGGGACGTTGGGTCACTCTCACAACAGGACAAGAGTAATGTGGATAGGGAAATGAAACCACAGGTGGAGCCTGCAAAGCTGAATGGCAATCTACTAAAACCTGAAGAGCGATTTAACACCAAAGACTGCTGCATGATGGACATTTCACACAAGCAGAAATGAATGAAACATGGGAATGAAGTCAAGTTACCCCTACAACATGTTAATAAGACACTTTTTCCCCTGTGATTTATTATGGTTATTTCACAGTCCTGAAAGTTTTAAACTGTTAAAACAGTTTTTGGCCAAACCGGTGTCACTGCCTTTCTGTATTTCATCAATGAACAAACAAAACAAATGTAATCCCAGCAGCTGAAGCCAGTCAATGTTGGGCATTTTTCTAGGTAACTCAAGGTAAAGTGCAAATTATTAGAAACTCAACAAGCAGAAAAGCTTTTTCAGCTTTAATGTTGAATGAAAAAAATATTTCAGTGTTTAATTTAATTTAGTGAATTAATCAATTCACAAAATTTTCAGATTAATAATTAGCTTAAACAAATCCAGTTTTTATTGCTCTCTTCCTGTTAAAGGGGAGTTCTTCCTCTCCACAGTCACCAAGTGCGTGCACATAGAGCAGCGGTCCCCAACCCCCGGTCCGTGAGTCGTTTGGTACCGGGCCGAAAGTTGAGGCTCGGGTGTGAAATTTTCAGGGTTTTTATCATTAACTCGGTTTCCGAGTCTGGGTCTTTTCCCGCGTTGTAGTTGTGTGTCTTATTTTGAAAGAAATGTTTATGCATTACCATAGTGACCAGAGAGCATTAAGGCGCAGAGAGGAAATGCTCCCCTGAAATGTGCCAACTCAATGTTGTTGGCACATTTCAGGAGGACGCTGCTAATAAAGTTACACAATTACACAGTGAATTTGCGTTTATTATTTACAAAATATCACAGTTTTTGTCTTGGTCGTATCATTTTATTTTGTTGTAATTATCCGCGACACCTTAAAGGCTGGTCCGTGAAAATATTTAGTGTGTTCTAGCTTCATCTACCTCAGACATACCTATCAAGGTGATTTTATCCTTCTTATCCTCAAACAGAGAAAGATGGAAAAACAGTAATTGATGAGCATGATTAGTATGGGAAACGTGTGCTTTGACAGCAGCTGTCTAAGCTAGTCAACAAAGCACAATCCACTTCATTTCACCACAGCAAACATGCAAATCTTCATCTGTGCCTCAGGCTCAGGTGCTTTATTTGCTCAGGTGATAATTCAGTTCACAAGAACACCTGTGTCTGGGCTGTCCATCCCAACAACTGCAAATGACACTCTCTGACTAATGTTGATGGATTAGTCACCAGCTATAGCAATTCTAGTCATTGCAAGTGTGTGATGACTTCGACTGACATAGACAATCTGAGTTAAAAATATCCAGAGGCTTGCTGCCGTGTTTTGTCACCATGTTCCTCAGCTTGCTATTACCTTCTGCAGAAAGCAGCTGTTCACCCAGCAGGGAACGAATGCCCTGGAAGATACCCCTTCAAAGTCAGAAATCTTTTTTTTTTTTAATAAGGAGAGACCAGAAAATATTCTGATACAGGAGCTTTCAACAGCTTCCACTTATCTCAGTGTCCTGTAAATATCACCCTCCCAGTATGAGCTCATACTTCTCTGCATGGCTCAGGAGGATGTTTCTCCTTGCTGTTTTCTCTCTGTCCCCGGACCTCTTCTTGTCCCAGAGCTGTGTTGCTGTTTACCCAGTTGAAGATTACATGGAAATGTCAGGTGACTGCTGGGTCAATACACTGCCACACAGAGGGCTGAATGGGGCCCAACAAATCAATCACTTACAATTAGACATATCTGTCCTGTTCAAGTGACTGCACTCCACTGCCACACTGTGGGATCGGGATATAGATCTAGTATGCTAGATTTCCCGGTGGTGTAGCAGAGAAATGAAAGCTTACAGTACAATATGGCTGCCATTTTGCATTATAAACTAGTTGAAAAAAAATTCCTGAAGATGCTATCACATTATAATAGTCAATGCTCCTCTGCATTTATTCCTCAGCCTTTGCTGTCGATGCTGTACGGTTAAGGCTTTGCTGTGTCAGAAAGTGCTGTGGCTCTACCTATGGTGGAACGAGTGGGTTTGGTCACAGGGGACTTTGGAGTGCTTGGAGGTGAGGGGGAAGCTGACTTGCCTGAAAAGAAAAGACAGACCTTGTGGTTATCAATTGGGGCAAGGGCTTGAGGTGCTATCGTCTACTGTTAGCATGCATGCTGTTGTTAAGTACACTCTAAAATTAGTGACTATGCAATCTGAAACACGATCTAGAGTTTCAAAACTGTATTTCACACTTCTGAGATGTGCCTTTTCATTTTTACTCCAATCCAAAAAAAGAAAGAAAAAGGGACAAGCTTATGGCGTGTCTGATGCTCTTAGTGCGGTTGGCTCTTAAGGCATCATTTATTACCCCAGCTTGTTGCACCGAGCCTGCCGTTGCTAGGAGAAAAGTCAATATTCGTTTACAGCTGCTAATGAGCCAAGATTAATATGAATTTATAATTAGGTTACTCATTACCAATTGTTATTAGAGAGGAAGCTGCGAAACTTTATCTAAGAAGAAGTTGACGTTTTTCTAATGAAAGGAGGCATCAGAGTGCTCTCTGCTGATGGCAAGGGCAAACAGCAGACAAGGTCAATTATGTGCAGAGAGGCTGAGTGTTTAGGGCTGCTAACTTCTGCATAGGACAAATAAAAAGTGTCCAAATGTTTGACAGTCAAGTCCCAATGATTTATTCAGCCCTACAGCAGCTACACACATCCATATTTCTAAACCTAAAAGCATGCAAGCACTACTAAAAAACAAAATGGTGAGCATGTCATACTAACATGAAAGTTATTCTATCACTATTTCAGAGCAGTTTGACGCTCTCTATATGTGTACATATGACATGCCACAGTTGCTGCATAAACAGATCTACATACTGAGGCCAACAGCAGGAGCCAAAATGGAAGCTGCAGAAAAGAAAAAAAAGAAAAAAGACAGAAGGGACAAGCATTGCATGGCTAAGCAGACGTCCACATTCACAGGCACATTTATAATACACACTGCATGATCAAAGCTACATCTCAAAGCAATGCACTATTTTAGTGGCATATGTGAAAGCAAGCAGAGGACCATTAAGACAAATCCCCACACACACACGTATGCACACAGTGATGGAGGTGTTACCACAAATAGCTTTCATGCGCAGACCTTGAACCTCTCCCCCGCACATGTAATAGTCTGACAAAATTGCAACTCAATACATATAAAATGAGCCATTCTTCCTGTAATCATCTCTCCGGCGTTTTTTTCCCCACCATGCAAATAAACAACCCCTAAGAGCCAATTAAGTGTCTTTCTGTGATTGGGAGGATTCTTACAGTAAACAATAAGTAATCGCTTGCATATTAAGCACCTGTGCTGCACTTCAAAGTTGAGAGTTCTGCTTTTACATAACACAGCCTGAGTGACATACTACATTCATTTTCTTGTCCATTTGTATTGAAAGAGCCACCTGCTCATTTCTTATGACTACAGCGCATTTAGTGATACTTGCAAAAAGCTTCCTGCTTCAATCACTCGTACCACCGACCACAATCACAGGAGCTTGGCTTGAGTTTGAGCCAGATGAAGTATGGTGTGTGGACCTCGACTAATGATATGTAATTAAAAGGCAAAGATTACATGTTACAAGCTGGCTTATTATGATGACTTACCCGGCAACTCTTTCATGATTGCAGAATTCAGTAATAAAAGCTTGAGTTTCCTTTCTGCTCAAAGCAATTTTCTTTCTCAGCTGATTGTTTCATAGCTCACGCTCTCTGTCCAATCAATAAGCACTTGCTCTCTCATGACAGTGACAAATGAAAACCTCCACTGCAGCCATATGAAATTGTTTATCCACAAAAATTACTTACATGGAGATATGAAAAGCTTGGCTGCTCAGGCTTATATCATATTGCACTAGTTCAATGCCACATCGAAATGGTAAAATGACTCTGTCACCTGCTTTGCTTAGCCTCGGTTCACCAGAGCAAATTGCGCTCCTCAGAGCTCGTCCGCATTCCCAATGTTCCCCCACTGAGAAAGCGCCACGCTCTACCAGCCACACGTCCACGCAAGCTTATCCGGACACATAAAGCCCGATCGGCTCGGCTTTCCGGACCTTCAATCACTCACTTGTTTCCAGGGTGGTGGTGCACTCGTCGCTGACGTCAGGCCCGCAGCCCACCGTGGTACAGGAGCACAGGTAGAACTTGTATTTACTCAAAGGCTCCAAGTCACGCAGGATCCACGTGGTGGTCTCAGGTTTGCTAATATCTACTGTCTGCAGTGGTCCCACTTCTTCTGTGTCATTGACTAGAAGTAAGGCAAGGGAAAAAAAATACGTAAATGTAAGTATTTTGTCACAGTCACCTAACAGAAGGCAAAGGAACAACAAGGGAAAAACTCTTATACTTACACTGCATTACATACAGTGTAAAATATCAGGATTGTCTGCAAAAACAGTGTATTAAGCATAGCCTCTATATAACATACAGACTTAGCCACTGTGACTTCACCCACTGGCTAGAGAAGTCCTGTTGTGAAGCCTCACATTGCTGTGTCTTGCTGCTGATGATCATGTGGATATTCTCAACGAGAAACCGCTCCTGTGGTAGTTATTTTAGGGTATTTTCACACCTGTGGTGCTCAAGTTCATTTAACTTGGATTCTGGTTCGTTTTACATCTTGGTGTGGTTCATTTGTGCAGATGTGAACACAGTAATCAAGACACTTTGGACGGGTTGGTCCAGAGCGGTTTGTTTATGACGTGACTGTGATCTGACCTCAATCCGACCCAATTACCAGGAGTGCATTGCAGGTTCAAGGTAAAAAACTTGCCGTAGCTATCCACGCTTTATATTCAGGAATGCAGCACAGATGTACAAAGGTCAGTACAGACTAGCAACTAGCCGTGACAGAAACGTAAATTCTCCATGTTCTCCAATAGTCCAGAACACAGCACGTTCTTCCTGTATGCTGCTTCAGGCAAACCCGCCACTCCTCATTGCATCTGGTTCATCCACCTTTAATATACAGCTTGTGGTCGCAAGAGGAATTTACTCACTCATTTTAAATTCATACACAGTAAGGATCATACAATGTAACTATGCAGAATCTTCATATTCAATACATGTACCATAGTAAGAACACTTGTTTCACAGATTTCAGTCCCTTGAAAACACAGCTTCCTTACCTAGTTTGTTTTTACATTTGAAGAGGTGTTTTTGCCTGACAGGCAGCATACTTTATATTAGTACTACACTCCCACATTGTTTTTTCCCATCTCCAAAAGGTGTCAGCAATTAGTTCTGCTGGAAGTACTTGTGCACGCTGTATACAGCCTGATGAAACTCAAAGAAGTTTGTGTCTTAGTGACAACATATTTGTTTAACTGCTTTACTTTTCTGATCTACTGATGTGACCACACATGAACATGCATCTAAGCCTCCACATTAGAAAACCATTCTTTCCAGCTTTTCTTAAAATATAATGTCTATACTAAAATAATTCTGGTCATGATAGTTTATCCATACATATAGAGTTTTGATTTCTTTAATTTTGACATGATTGATATCATAATGTCATTACCCTCTTATCCCATACTCTGCTCTTCCTTGTATCCGATGCCTTTTTGTTCTTCTATTTTTTTTTTTTAACTTTTGTCTGAATGACTCCAGTATTTTGACACACAGTGAAATGTTTGACTGTGCCTTGTTTTTGGGGAACTCTCTAGTGGCCTTTCAAAATACTTCCAACTGACAATCACGGGACATTTCAGCTCTGCCAAAAAAAGAAAAGAAAAAGCAAATGTCACTTGTCATTTTGGCTTGTACATTTCCTGTTTGGGCTTTAAAAAAAGAGGCAACTTGTTCTTTGCTTTTTCAGGATTAATCCCTCTATAATGTCTCCATTAACAAAAAAAAACCCCTGAAACAAAACAAAAAAGCAAATTGTGCTCCACTAATTTATGGTTGCAATTTGTTTGAGTTTTGGGTGTGTGCTCTCTGCCTACATTGTGATGGGATCTCATTTTTCACTACGTAAAGCAGCCCAGTAGGTAGGGAGGTGGCATTTATGTTCTTTGTGACAAAAACAAACACAGCAGGTGTTGAGGTGACCTTTGCTGTGAAAGAGGTGCCACGTCACTCAGGTAGAAGGCAACAGAAACAATGACAAGAATGTATTGGTCTGCTTCTCTTATTTGCCTGGATGCTACCCGCTGTTATCAGACATCCTGATTTGCTTTTTTGTTTTTTGTTTTTTTGCTCAGTTTTATTTCCAGGGACAAAACCACTCGATTTTTAATATATTATGCAATCAACTCTGGTACAAAAAAGAGGCCACAAGCATCATGTTTCCACCCTGCGGTGGCATTACTTTCTCACTTTTACGGCAAAACTCGGACCTGACAGCTGGTCCGTATGATCTTATGGAGTGAACTGGCTGAAGGCTTCAGACTTTGGCGCTTCCACTAATGACAAACAACAATATTTCCAAATATTCTTCAGCCTAGCGGGCCAAACGCAGTTGGCCTTGAGGAGCGTGAAGCAAACCAAGACTCTCCAGCACTGAAATGTGACCTGACAGCAAGTGTGAGTTTAGCTCAAATGGGAGAAAAACAGACTGTGTTATAGCCAAGGTCATTTTTAACTCCCACTCGTGTCGATATAGCAGTTCAACGCAGTACAAACTTCACTGGAGCGGTCTTAAGTGCTCAAAAATATGTGCCTATCTCAATCTGCATCACATATAATTGGAAATACAGTGGATATTTTATGAAGCCTTGAGTGGATTTTCAGTGCATAACAGTGAAATGATCTGTGTACTCAGGATTAAAGACTTCAATATGACAAAACAGGTTGAGTATGAGCCCCCATCGGTACTTTTATGACAATCTTATCTTTGCCTTGTCAAGCTCCCTGAGAGACAGTCAGACAGGTGTTTAGCCTGTACTGACATATGATGCCCCGGGCTTTAGAGCGGGTTAACAGCTCTTTAAGGCAATGTGACTATATGCCACCCACTCAAGTTATGAGGGTGACTTTACATTCATACAATCTTTAAGTGATTCAGAAAATAACTTGATAAAAACTTGGTACTGACTGCAGGTAGAGGGAAAATGTTTGATTTCCACATCTCCTGGTGTGTGTCCCACACAACTAGATCTTATGTTTTTCCCCTGCCGACAGTTTATTTTTTCCATTTCAAATTTGCCAGTGGTACTGCAGTGGATCCAAGTAAGTGCAGAGCAGAGTTTGAGGTTGTTTGGCTGTGCAGTTTTCAGATTGGGTATTTTAACAAAAAATTGTTATCAGTGTTTCCCCTAGAGTGGCAGCTGTCCAATCTGTGAGGGGGGGAGGAGGGGATCACGCACACACATAGACACACCTGCGGCCACGTAGTGAACAGGTACACACACACGGACACATTCAGTGAGTATCCTTCAGGCTCTCCTCTTTTCATATCAGCAGCTTCATGATTATGTACGCGTGAAAGATTTAAGGGACATCTGTAAATTTGGGTTACTCTCCCTCTAAAGGGGAACTGCACTAGTTAAAGATACAGTCACGAGCTGATATCACCATCGAAAGGCTTTATCCTAAAAACGTGTTATTTCAAAGCAGGTTAGTTTAAGTGTTTTAAACCCAGCGTCGATCCGGCTTGCGTTAAACAGTGTGTTACAACGGGGCCACTTGTGAAACCGGTGAAATGTGAAGCTATTAAAGGCTGCTGTGAAGACGAGCATAGTCTTAAACAGCTGCGCTGTAGCTTGAGATGACTTGTGTCACTGATGATACACTGACAGCTGGCTGCATTATCCTCAACGTTTCACACATGACTTCCTTCAAGGGGACTTCAAAAAAAGAAAAAAGTCACACTTCAAAGAGTCCATCAGCTTTATTGCTGTGGCACAATGAAAACGTCCTCTCCTGAAATACTGCGTGACGCCGGGTCCTTTTTTGTGCTGCCGCCAAATCAAACTCAATTAGCCGGGAAATGCAGCACTAAGACGTTGTTGGAAGTTAGTCATTAGCTTCGTTATGACTTTTATTTAAGGACAGCACAGTGTGTGCACACGTGGGATGTGTTCAGGGATGATGTCCCCTGGGACAGAGCTACGCTGAGGACGTTTCCTGCAGACAGGATGGGGTCAGTAAAACCGGACCTTAACAGACTGTGACTCAGAGGCCTTGTTCAGCACTAGCCGAGCCGCGATCATGACACAGGCCAGTAGACACCACCCTGACATGGTTCCTATACACACACTCTGACCCCAGCCTTATTAGAGCAGAGCAGCGATTCTTCTTTCTGTGTAAAGGATCATGGGTTAGACAATCACCACTTTCTTCTTTTCCCAAGAAACTGTTCAGGTACTGCACATACTTGTCTGCAGTGCAGTATTGTGTACAGAGATGGGCAGTAACGCGTTACTTGTAACGCGTTACTGTAATCCGATTACTTTTTTCAAGTAACGAGTAAAGTAAGGGATTACTATTGCAAAAACGGTAATTAGATTACCGTTACTTTCCTGTAGGAACGCTGCGTTACTGCGTTACTAAAACCGTGATTTTTTTGCGAGAATGTCTCATGACAGTGACGTAAGCGAGTGCCACGTTAGTGACAACAGCTGTGTGCAGATCAACGGTGGATCGAGTGCGGGAGAGAGTATGAGCGTGCAGCGTTTAAAGCGTGGAAGTACTGACCTTACTTTGAGTTTGATTCCATAAAAAGTGACAAAAACATTAGTGTCTGTTGTGCGTGGGAGGAAAACTTCTTTTTACAGCGAAAAACCCCTAAACTTCCAAGCAAGCACCGAGTGCGCTATGACGTAATGGGAAACTCACAGAGAAACTCGCGGATTCTTCCACTGACCGCTGCGGCACACCTGCACCAGGGTAAACCTCGGCCTACCCCACTCCTGCTTTACAGGTGAAAATAGAGCAACAGGACCGCTAGTCTTTGACTTTATTTATTTTCTGCTGTGTTTTACTTGCATCTATTTGAAAGAGTGAGTGTAAACACACAAAAAAAAAAAAATTATGTGCTGGAATGTGCAGAAAATAGGTTTAAATGTTAAACTAATTTCTTCCAGTCAGAGAATGTTGCAGATAATTAAATTTTTTCTTGATGCATAAAGTTAAAAGATTAAAACTAATAAAACAAGTTTTAAAAAGGGACTTTTCCATTTGATTACATTTATATGATGGATTATGTAGAAAAAGTAGAATTGGGCTGAAAGATCTATCGCTTTATCACCTATTCAGGTTGTAAATCGTGTTTTTAAAAAGTAACTAAATAACTAAGTAATTAATTACTTTTGAAAATAAGTAATCAGTAAAGTAACGGGATTACTTTTTGGGGAAGTAATCAGTAATTAGTTACTGATTACTTTTTTCAAGTAACTTGACCAACACTGATTGTGTAGAGGAAAAGGTTTGAAAGCCGATAAGCATACCGTTAAGCCGATATGCAGTCAGTGTTTTCAAATTGAAATAGATGGCCTGTTTGTTTTCTTTACAGAGTACAAGCTGAGGGTAAACTCTATTAAACACAAGGTGAAAAACACATCATCTTCTCACAGCAATACAGAAACATCACCATTATATGTGTGTTGATTAAGTGTAAGGATGAGGAATAGGGATACGTACTGAGATGGTACTTAAGGAGGTAGCCAATGAGAATCCCATTAGGCTCCAACGGCGGCTTCCAGGCCAGAGAGACAGTGTGCCTCTGTACATCTGTGACCCTGAAATCATGATTTTTCTCGGGGACTGCAAAGGCATGCACACACACACACACACACACACACACACACACACACACACACACACACACACACACACACACACACACACACACACACACACACACACACACACACACACACAGCAAGCAGTCAAATTCTGCAACCCAGTTTACTTGGCTATTATTAGATTTTCCCTTCAGTAGTTGTGAATCAATACACTCCATGCTGTTTTTCCACAATCTTACCTCCCTCTGGGGTTTTGAAGTTGACGGGATGACTGCCTGGGCCGTTGCCCCGCCCGTTGAAGGTCATGACAATGAGGCTGTACTCGGAGAAGGGCATCAGAATTGGTACCGTGGCGTGGTTCTTATCCCCGGGGACTGCCAGCGTGTGTTTATCTCCGGGACTTTTCTTTGAGTCCACCAGACTGCGCAGACGCCACCAACTTATCTACATCAGGAAGGAGGCACACAGAGACATCCTCAGCAGTGCCTACAAGATATCAAACTTTGAACATCATACATATGTACATGTGTGAGGGAATGCTGACTGAGTTAGTGTGATGTTTTTTTTCTGGTGCTGTAAGCAAGAAAACATTGAGCTGGACACCAGTAAAGGAGACAGAGTGAGGTGAGAGAAGCAAATGTTTAGAGCAAGGTCAGTGCCATTCCTTTTAAACTGTGTCTAAAAGCAAAGGTCTGGTTTTGAGGTATTACCCTGTAGCCTCCCAGATGTCCATGTAACTTGTCCTTGTGTACTCGTGTCCAGCTAACCTTGACCACGGAGCTGTTCATCACCTCCACAGCTACATCATCAGGTGCAGCAGAGGGAACTGCAAAGGCAAACACACATTATAATCTACAATAGGCTGCAAGTGAGGGAAGGAAAAACAAACCCAAACAACACAAAAATACAAAGTACTACTCGGCTTGCTTACATTTAGGGATCACTGATTTACTGGAATACCTACGAGGAGGGAACTCTACTTGGAGTCACAAAAAAATGAAAAAACAAACAAAAAACAAAAACAAGTGCTACATTTCCTTAAATCCCATTTTACTCAGGACACAGCAGTGAGAAAGTGTCATGACCTGAGGTGACCTCCTGAGGACAAATCCAAAAGAAAGCTAAACAAAAGAAAAAGAGTAAAAAGTACAGTACATGGTGCTTTCTTCTTCTAGCACACTGCAAAAAATGATTTTCAAGAAAATAAAAAACCCTTGTTTATGAACATGTTTTCTTATTTTTGTCTAAAAAGAAAACATTCTTAACAAGCAAGTTTTGCACAACTGCACAAAATTAAACTTATTCTAGGAAAATATGTCCAATGTTTTCTTAAGATATTTCAGCTCATCTTGAGCTTTCAGTTACAGGGTATGACAATGGTTTGGCTGAAATTCCAGAAAGAGAATAAGATTATTTTTCTCTTATTTCAAGAGTAAGGGCACTCAAAACAACTTTTCAATTTTACGAATTTAAAGACGCCAGGTTAGCTCAATGCGTTCAGCATGCGCTCACATGCCGCATGGCTGAGAGTGGCAAGCCTGGGTCTGACCCTCGGCCCTCTCTCTCTCTGCTTTCTGTCAATTCTTCACTGTAGCTATCAATAAAGGCCAAAAAAAGAACTATATTTAATGACACTAAAATTTGTCCTATAGTAACCTCTTTTTGTTTACGTGAAAATCTAAATTAAGGTGTGAAATCTTAAATTAAGTAAATAATTCTTGAAAACATCTTGAAAACAAAGAAAGGCCAATACTCATTTTCTAAATATCAGAGTGTCTTTCCTTGTAATAAGTCAAATTTTCTTCAATTAATTTTCTTCATTTTAGTCAGTTTTCTCTAGTTAAAAGGCATACAGCAGTTAGATTGTCTTGATGTATGCTCAATCATCCGGGTAAGTAAATCCCAAATTCTTGATTCTGTTCACCTGGACGTAGCGTTTTCAGTGGGAGAAACGTTTCGTCACTCATCCAAGTGACTTCTTCAGTCTCAGCTGACTGCAGGTTTCCCCAATCTTATAAACAGGACATTTGCACAATAACTGAAACTAGCATCACTGAATGAATGAACAATGGGCTGTGAGGTCAGTTCCTCGATCATTAATATGCAAATTGTCATGACCATTGATTAACAACCACTGATCAATGGGTTGTTAACCAAACAATATTTGCTTAACCCACTGACAGATTTTTTTTCTCAAAACAAAACAATTTTGTCAGATTTAAGAATATTTGGCTTATTTCAAGTAGAGCTGTTTTTTCAGTGTACTACAGACAACCCTGAAACTCCAAGTGCAAGTCTAAACGTGAGTCCAAAACCCTACAACAGAAGTACAACAGAATGCATCTTCACAAGTTCACTCAAACATTGAATCTGAAAATACCAGAAGTACAAACAACTGCAAATGAATTAAATTAACTGCTAATTTACACTAACCAGTGGGACCATTATCACCCTCCTATTGAAAACGGTGAAACTAAATTACACATGTACACATTTTAACGCTTACATACATCAATTACTGCATGTTTTGTTAAGAAACTCCTGTAACTGCATGTCTAAAAGAAACAAATATTATATTAAAGTTACACAAATGCCCCAAAGGGCTAACTAGCACAACTTATGATATGATGCTGCTATAGCTAATGTACCAACCTCCTATATGGTTGGATGATAAATCAAAAAATATGCTAATAAATATGAAACTGGTTAGGTGGCTAGAAAACCTAGCAAAAATTTCTTTACACGTTTAGCATAAAGCTAACAAAGGCCAAAAAAGTGAAAGTTTTTGCCAAAGGTCATGTGGGCACAAGAGGTTTAGAACATTTAAACATGTTCATTTTTTCTTTTCTGTTTAGCTTTGAACAAACCGCAGCAAAAGCCAGCTTATTTTTCCCAACTTTTCTTTTTAGAAGGGCATTTTTAGCCATGCCATGTGTTTTGTATTTACCAAAACAAAAACTTTAAAAAAAACTGCTTCACAGAGAGGAGGACGGCTGCAGTAATATTTATTTGCTAGGATGTAACTTCAAACTCCCCTTTCCCACAATGTATTCTCATTTTATTGTGAATACTGAAAAAAAAAAATTAACTTATACTCACAGTCCTCTCCTGAATAGCCAGTCACTAACTTGGGCTCAGGTCCAAAGCCCTGACGATTCTTGGCTTGGATCTTTATTTCGTAGGGAACAAAAGTTGGGGTGTTCTTCACCACGAATGAGTGTCTCTTCACTGTGTGTTCCTTCCAGTCTTCTTCCACATCTTGTCGTCTGTAACTCACCTTGTACTCCAAGCCAGGACCATTGTGCTCAATGGGTAACAGGGGCTGTATCGTAGCAGGAAAAGAAAGAATGGAGTGGGTTTCACTGAGACTTTCATAGTTGCGTAAGATACTTGTTATATTTCACCACGCTATGTCACTCCTTCCATAGGGGAAAAAAATGACTTGTCCGGTGAACATTGCTTGGAACAATGCTTTATCCCACCATCTAGTAAAACAACGGAACAATTGACCTGGTCTAGCAGCAAGGCTTTTCTTTGATATAGTGCTTGCTGAGACTTTATAGATGAAAAGATTCATCTCGTCACAGAAGTCAGACCGTGAGAAATAGAATGAGACACCATTATCCACAAAAGCAAATCATTAACAGTAGGAGAGCTCATAAATCCAGGATTCAGGGGCTACATTACCATGACGGGGCAACCGGATAATAAGTGAAGGAGAGATTCATCTTTCTACAATAAAGGCCAATATATGACTGTGAGTGTTAAAAAGAAATTTTTTATCTTCATAGCTTTCCTTTCTCTTTCTAATCAAAGACAGAGAGCAGCCTTGAATGAGGAACTCATTCATGGACATTCCAGAAAAGGGCTTCTTTAAAGATCTCTAGAGTGAAATATCATAAATGGGCCATTTCTGTTTCTTTAATTCCTATTGGTAATAGCCTATGAAACATTGATAAAACTTTATCTCTGTTCTCAGAAATTCTTTGACTGCTCAAAACTATAACGATGGGAATAATATGCTACGTAAAGGTAGGCCACGTCGCAGAACTTGCAGAAAGAAGATAATAAAAAAGACCAAAGTCTATTTCTTACCTCCCATTTGATATCCATTTCATGTGGCAAATGACCTTCGATTCTGATATTTTCAGGGTTCCTGTCAGGGGCTGTGGAGGAAAAGGAGTATAGATTTTGTCAGCATTGTTAGTGGAAGAAATCTCCAGTGAACGAGGCACATGAGAAAGCAGAGTTTCAACAAGAATGGAATCAATTATGTAGCAGGTCTGAGTGTTTTAAAGTTCACAGAGCAGCAGCATATCAAGTGAGCTGGAAGACCCTAACAAAAGGTACTGCTGGTAAATACTGAGCGATGAAAGGAGGAAACTCAGACCTTCTGGAGGAGTTTTGTATCTCTCTGTGGCCTCGCTAGGACGCCCGGTTCCCACAGCGTTCACGGCGGACACTCGGAAGCAATAGTCGACATTGCCGTTGAGCTTGAGCTCAGCAGAGTTGCGGTTCCCAGGTACTCGGAGCAGCTCCTTCCAGTTGCTTGGTTCCCAGTGGCTCTCCTCGTACTCGATAATAAACTCTGTTGACAGGCATAGAGACAATCAGAGGTCTCCCTCACCGCTATGAATCCTGCCAAAGGATTACTTATCTAACCACCAGCTGTGCAGAAAACGCCTCAAACCCTGCTCTGGGCTTGTACATTCCTCAGGGAGACTAATCATGATTCATGCTTGGATGAACCAATAATGGATTCATATTGTACAAGACGGTATCAAACAAATCTATTTACATGCAGGATGCTGCTCAGGAATGTGTCTGTCATATTAATGGCATTCGCTGCGAGATGCACTGATCCTCTCTGCGCTGTATGTCCTGACACCTGCACACATGGATGCTCCTTTTTACCTGTGGTTGAGCTGTTGTGGTCGTCCCCGGGGACCCATTTCAGCGTCACATTTCTGCCCTTGCGGTTAGACAGTACCAAGTTCTCCGGCGCATCGGGGGCATCTGAAAATCATTGTAACGGCACGGCTTTTAGAAAAAGAAAAAGAAAATCACAGGGACACAAGATCTCTGCAGCAAGAAAAAGACCCGGGGAGCAAATGTTCAATCGTTCCCGGGAGTCAGAGGATGTGGAACCAGCTGCATCGCTGTGCTGCCCATCACTGTTTTCTTTAGACTTTAACATGTCGACAACATCTTCAAAGAAGCTGTGCTAATAAAGCCACGGTCTGCACCTTCATGCTCTGCGCTTGGCTTCCTGACATTTTGTGGCCTTCTCGAATTTGCTGCGCATTAATGTAGCATCAGGGTGCTCTGAACTTTTGACCCCGAAGCAGAAACAGCACTCACACGTAAGCTCACCTAACACCATGAGCAGGGCTGAGGCCACGTCTTGGTCCGCTGGAGTTTTTGCCACACATGTGTACACACCCTGGTCGCTGTGGCTCACATTCATGATGTGAAAAACACCGTTCTCCACAAAGTATCTGTCAGTAGAAACATGGAGACGGGGTATTGATTTACCAAAGGAAAAGGGCTTTTCAGCTGGGATTAGGTCTGCAGTGCTGTTTCACCAAATAAATAAAAAAAAAAATCTACCTTGAATTCTCAGTGTAGTTGAGGGCTATCTCCATATCATCTTTTTCCCACAGGAGCTCAAAGTCATTGCTGAAGGACTTGTCGTACTCCGCCAGGCATGAGAGCTGGGCCGTGGTACCTATTAGGATCCGCTGGTCCTCCGGGACCACTACTATTCGAGTGGGATCTTCCAAAGGAAGGACCAAGTTACTTACATTTTGAGGCCCGTGTGAGGCTGAATACAATTCTTTTAAATGACTAAAACTGTTTACCTTTTACATAAAGCATGGCATTGATAGCAGATGATCCCTCTGTGTTTTTGGCCAAACACGTGTACTGTCCTGTGTCACTCCTCTCCACATTGTAGATCCTCAGTGACCCGTTTTCATGAACAGTAAACCTGGGTCCATGAACAGATTCAGGGGAGTCGTCTTTGCTCCTGGAGAACATGCAAAAGTTGTCAGAGGGGAGAAAAATAAATACAAATACAGGTGGCCTACACTACCACACTATGGCAGCAGTGAAGCGATAAAAGCAGGACATCAGAGCTGAGTGACAGGGCTACTTCAGCTTGATTTGAAGAAATAGCAGGTCGTGGGTACTGAAACAGCCAGTATACTGAGGGAGTGCACGCATCGACCAGCTGAGATCTACTGCCCTCTGCTGGTGAAAAAAGCTACACTTACCAAGTGATTGTAGAAGGAGGAGAGCTGAAGACCTTGCAGTGCATCGTCACTCCCTTCCTCTCCACAACAGAGTATTCCTCCCCCTCACTTGTTAAAATCATGGGCTGCAGATCTGCAAAGACCAGCAGGAGACTCTCATCATAACATCGTAACAGTGCTGTTAGAAAAGCACAATATATTTTTTTCACCGTGGAGGAAATGGCTTCGACAAAAAAAACCAAAAAAAAACAAAGCCAGATTAGGTTTTAAAAGCTGATAAAACAGGAATGGAAATAGGCAGATAACTGTAGGTTAAATGAGGTGACAACAGTGTTGCTTTACCTGTGCATTAACTGTGAGTTTGTTGGGTTTTTAAAAAGGAAAAAACAGAAGAAAATAAAAAAAACGATTGAGCTGTCAGGTTGTCAGAAATGAGCAAATGTGAGAAAGAAATCAAAGCTGAAAACAATGGAATAATGAGTTCGCTGAGTGTGTGCACCTTATCAGTTGTAGCCAAAGCCTCCCATTAAAACGCTCTGTCTCTACTAATTGTTTACAAAGGCAGCAACTGGGACTCAGCATTCAGAGACTGTCCAGCTTTATTAACTCCTGTGTCACCAAGAAGCAACTCCCCACATTTGAGCTGCACAACAGATTTTTTTTTTTTTTTTTAAATCGCTCTTGTAAAGCAGCACATGTTTGTCTTGTGGCACTCGAATTGGTATGGAATTGAGAAGGGACTTGTTAGCATATAAATGGTAGGAGACAGGGCTTGTTGCTCCACAGGGAGAACGGCTATCCTGAATGAAGGAATACAGCTTGCAGACAGCTCTCCTTCCCTGGGCTCCTCACTGTTTTATGGGCATATGCCAGCATCAGCAGCAGCTCTCGAGCTTGACACATCAGTCAGCGATCTCTCTGTGTCTCACAGGGAAGTCTGAACCTTATTCATGTACGCTGCGACACAAATACTTTGTATGGATGGTATTTTCATAGACCTCGGATGGTGAAGCAGAATTTAATAAAACTGTGGCTCGCTGATATACTTACTCATGATCATGATGTTTGCATTGGACAGAATGGTTCCGTGTCTATTGGAGGCCTCACACTGATAGACGGCACTGTCAGAAACTTGGGCATTATGTATAACTATGGTGTCACCAATTACCCTCCTGTTTCGTGCTGGGGACTCTGGAATAATACAAAGGTACACTCAGTGAACACAAAGTTTTAAACCAGCACAATTAAAAAAAATCTATATGCTAAGCTGAAATTCCCAAATTAACTAACATCAAAAGAATATGAAGCAACAATCACTTTGATTTTAAGTCTAAAACATCTATGTGCTTGTTATGTTAAAGTGATGTCGGCTGAAGTTGACCTAGGACCTGGCCACACTTTGGTGTACTACCAGTCTGTACCAAAAGATGGAGCAGCAAACCAACGTAAACTTCTGTTTCAACCAGTTTTAACCTGGAAATCGAGCACATGCAATCATACAAACTCAGATGTTGGAGTTGAGTTGTGGTATCTTTAGTGCGTTACAGAAAAAGTGAGAAAAAACAGGAATTTTTTGGGTTCTTAAGCTAATTAATCACTAAAATCTTTAATCAAAACAGATCTCAACAGATCACATTCATCATCCTTGTAGTATATATAAATATTTAATCATAAATATATGTTCTCTCTATTTTCAATTTTTAAATGACAAATTTAAATCCTTTTATAATTTCATTGAAAAATACTTTGTTACGCATCCATGCAGTACCTTGACGCCCCCACCAGGGGCCTTTTACACCATTGTGTAAATCCCAGTGAACTAACTGGGTACTACAATTGGTTTTATTGGTTGTTTGCTTTTTTGGATGGTTTTTAGGGGGGTTGTATTGCAATGTTTAAAGTACCTGTGCACAATTTGAACAGAGACTAGAGGCTTCACACTAACAGTTAACACTGCAGCTAACATAGCCCTAAGCCTCTAACTAGATTTGTTATAATAAACTTTCCCCAGTTGTCATGGATTTAAGTGACCTCGTATTTTGGTTTTTGAAGCCATAGAAGGTCTCATATCCCTCATATTCTCAAACATGCAGTGCACATTACCTTTAATGTACAAACTTAATTAATAGTATTCACGTCAGCGTTTTACTTGTCTCTGTTTGCCTTTTCTTAGATTCTATGGTTGTGTCTCAACAGATACTACACAATTATGTTCACATCCATCATCCTTGGAGTACTTTCCCACTTCTGGATACTTCCTCCTCATGTTCTACGTTGTAACACTGAACAAAGCAGCATCAACCTTTAGCCTTTCTGTGGGGTTCAACATGTCTAGCAATCACAAGGAGCTCGCAGTAGAAAGAAGTGAAGTGAGCTTTAAGTGAGACTGCTGTGGGACTGACCCTGCAGAGGTCCACCGTTCACCCTCCATGTAGTCGTCGGCTGAGGAATCCCACTGGCAGAGCACTTGATGTGCACGTCTGAGCCGATCATACTGAGCTGACTCTCAGGCTCAAACACCCACTCTGGAGGCTCTGAGAACACACAGTCAGCGTGATGTTATCAGTATAAAGAAGACACTGAGCACTTACAGAGGAGAACACAATCACAGGAATAGTTACGCAATATGTATTATTCAGTAAAAATGAATGCTACATTTACTACCCATTACACACAGAAATGGACCCACAAAAGGCTCTTCAGCTGCCTTCAGCCTCACCACCTGCCACCATGATATAGAGATTATACTATTATGCATTACTTGGATTTATTCTTAACACCGTCTTTCACACACACAACCATGTTTAACATAGCAATCAAAAGAAAGGAAGCTGACAGTGAAAAAAATAACAAAGCTGCTGTTTTAAGGTGTAATCTGTCAGTAAACAATGGGCATGCATCAAAAGCTATCATTCATTTAGTGAGCTTTTGCTTTAAAACCAGTATGTAGTTGGATTTCAGATGTTTATGCAATCAGATCTTCATCTTTCAATGATATTTAAAGCTTTTTTTCCATTTGAGGCTTTAGAAAATAAGAATAAAAATGTATCAGCCATCAGAGCCTTTTCTTAATCTTTCCTGTACCTGATAATCATTTGGCAGATGTGGGAACAGAGTATAATAACTAAATAAAAACTAGCTCTATTTCCACTAATCATAGAATCTAATTTACAGATTAAAGCATTAGAGTTAGGTGATCATTTGATATACAATAACAGAAGAATCATACTTTTATCTAAGCAAATTTCTTAAAGCAGAACTTTTACTTGTGAGGATTTTAACATAATGTATCATCACAGCAGCTGGTCTTTAAACCCCTTTTTATCAATGATTAGACTAATTTGTCAAACAGAAATAATGAAATCAATGTCGACAAACCAGATGTGACAACATTGCAGTGTGTTGCACTGTACACTGTTTTTACCTTCGACTGTCACGGTGAAGGTATGTTGAACTTCTCCCAGTGGATTCTTTGCCTTGCACATGTACTTCCCACTGTCTTCCTGCTCAGCTCTTGGCACAATCACCAATTTTCCATGATTCTCAAATCTCACTTTACTAGGAAATTTGTGGCCCATTTTCATCCATTCAACCTGTGGAGTTGGACTGACAGAAAATGGGAACAAATGGTGAGCCTAAAAATAGTGACATACTGCCTTTACATGGCTAAAATTAAAGGTCCTGGAAGGGCTAGAGCTTATCCCAGCAGTCATAGGGCAAGAAAGATAGCCACACCCTGGACTGGTCACCTGTCTGTCACAGGGAAAACACAGACAACCATTCACACCTACAACCAACCAAACTAATTAAGTGTCTTTGGACTGTGCAAGCAAGCCAGAGTACCTGAAGAGAATCCATGCAAACACATGGAAAACATGCTAATTCCCAACAGAAAGCCCAAAGCCACACTGTGGATTTGAACCCAGAACCTTCTTGCTTTGAGGGGACAGTGCTAACTACCACACCACCATGCTACTCTAACATAGCAATATAACTGCTAATATAGTAACTCTAAAACATTAAGGTAAATTATTACTCACAATCCTTCAGCAATACACTCCAGGTTCAGGTCCTCTCCTTTGACCAGCTGTATCTCTGATTTGCCACCAGGGGGCGTCAGAAGAGAGGGTTTTCTCTCCAGAATTGCATTAGCTGAAAAGAACAGAATACACAGTAAGACAGAACAGCATATTCACACACCTTTCTTGTGCATAAAGCAGTTCATACACATGCAGAAATACACTAATATAACTTACCATTTTCAGAACTGTCACTTTTTCCTAAAATCATGACGGATGAGACCAAAAAAACAAACAAACAAGAAAAAAAAAAAAAACACACAATGAACATGTGAAAAATGTGGATGATGCACATCACCAACATCTGAGTCACATCATAAAATCATAGAAACAAAAAGATGCGCACAAACAAAACAGTGTGACACTGGGATGGCTTTTGAAGTGTTTCCTTTCAACAACGGTATCGGCGAATGTGCTGGTAAATGAACAGTGCTCCAAAATCAAAGTACACGTCACGCTGGTTTGAGAGGCAAACAATAATCGAGTGGAGACAAAGAAAACAACGAGACACCTACTTGTCTTGACAATGACAGACATGGCGGTCTTCTGAACGATCGTTCGTATTCTGGGGAAGGAGGCGAAGCAGCAGTAGTCTCTCCTGCTGTCCTTCTCCACTGCATGGGAGAAGTAAAGGTCTCCGTTCAGGCCCACGGACACCCTCTGATCCTGCTCAATGTGCTGGAGATCTGAGCACAGTAAGACGGTGGCAATGATTCCATGTAGATGTAAACAATCTTTAATTGAACAACTGCTGATTTAAAACCATGTACTTCATCTTAACCCAGCTAAACGACATTGGAACATAATGAAGTAATTTTCCTAATACTTCACTGAGACAGTTACTAAGACCTTCACAAAAAAATATATGTTTACAGATTGACTACAAGTTTCTGAAATTTTATGGCTTGGGAATAGTAAAAATCAACTACCATCATCTAATTTGGATCACTTGTTATATGTTTCATAAACACAGCTACACACAATAATGAATTCCCCTCTCATTTTTAAATAACTGTGGCACAAAGAGAATGAATGTTTCACTGTTTTACAAAGACCTAGAAGAACAGTCTTTATTTTGGTCTTCTGTACCTTATTTATCTCTGGTATAAACTTCCAAACTGCCTACGAAGCAGAGAAAGCTCATCACTCTAATAACCCCACCAGCTGAAGCAGTCATTTCTGCACTGATATAATGGATAACACTTCTATAACACTTCTGCCACCACGGCTGTGAAGTGTCTTTATACATGGAAAAAAAATCTTTTAAACTGTTCAAAAACACTCCATACCATAATTTTACTACTGGCTTCTTCCAACTCTTCAGTAAAGCTAAACATAACAAACATTTTACCGGATATATTTCATGTATGTGGGAATGTGAATATAAAGAAGTTCTGTGGCTTTGAAAAGAGAGTCTGCAATGACTTACCCACCTTCTGAGTAGGATGTGATTCAAAACACATTTTTATAAGCCTAATATATCTTATGAAATTTACCGTCTAAACTATTTTTTAATTAACCAAGTTAGAAAGTCAATACCAAACTGTGCACACATCACAACATGAGATATTACTTACTAATAGTCATCCAGTAGATCTGCAGTGGAGGTATACCGTTAGGTGGGTCACATTTTAAAGTAAATGGCTGGCCTTCTTCTACCACGACAGGATCGAGTGTCTCTTTAGGGAATTTAGGAACATCTGAAAACAAGATAAACTAGAATTGAAAAAAATAATAAATAGTGTGGTGCAGTTTTTCTTTTCAACAGAAGGTGGCAGTAATATCATTCTTCAATTCTACGTGTAGCACGTGTACCTGTGCTGCGAATCATTCAATAGATTGAATCCTAGTGTGCTCTGTTTATTTATTTATTTATTTATTTATTATCTTCAGTTCTGGCCCTCAGAAACAAAACAGACATCCCTACCGCTATTGTTCATGGCCCTGTCACCAGTGCTGAGCGGTTGAAGCCCAGCCAAATTTAGTCAAAGTCCCCTGTGGAGTGGATTTTCTTGGAGAATTTATGTAGTGTTCTTTGGAACAAAATGAAAAATGAGGCAAAGGAAATGATGGAGAGGCTAGATCACACCCGATGCTTTTTCTGGTGCAGACCTATAGATGAGACGCTGCGAGGGGTGGAGCGCTCGGGAACCTCAATGACTTTCTGCCACGTCCAATACAATGAAAAGCTCACAACAGAGAGGTGCAGTCATTACAGGGAGCTGCTGGCCCTGAATCACTTTGAAAGCTCTGTAACAGAGCACCTCACACACACACACATCTGCACGCACACTCAAAGATGCAGGTTACTCACTGGGCACAATGAACTCAATCTCCTTCGATATGGCGATGCCTAGTTTGTTTGAGGCGTAACAGCGATAGGTTCCCTGGTACTCTGTAAGGTTCCCATTATTGGGTATCACAAAGGTCCCAGAATTCTCTTCTTTCATCAGGCGGGGGTCTAGAAAGGGGTCGAATTCCTGGTCATTCTTTGTCCATCTGAATCTACATAAAGAAAGCCAGTGTTAAAATGTCAAGTCTTAAAGCTGAGACTGTAGCATACTCAGTACCCAAAGTTACAAATCAAAGCATCGAAGTGCAACATGTTGATGCTAAAGTGTTGTTTGGTATTTAGTGCCTGTTTGACTGCTAATAACAAGCTCCCGTCCTTTGAAGTACTCACTCTGGCTCGGGATTCCCTTTGGCTTCACAAATCACGGGGAAGCTTTCGTCAAAGGGAAAGGCGATGAGAGTGCTGGGCGACTGAGCTGTGATGGTGGGCAGCTGCTCAACTGGGCAACAAACAGACAGGCAAGCTTGAAAATTAAAGAAACAACACAGGCCTCAAGAAAGCTATTAAGAAATGTGTCATACTCATCATGATACTAGGACAGTGGTTCCCAACATTTTAGATTTGTGAATGCCAATTTCCTGAGGAATATGCTTTTGACTTACCTCAACACATCTTCAATATAGTCTGCTTTTGAGGTTTTAAGAAGTCTGGCATGGAAAAGTGCCATCTTGTTGTATTTTGGAAGACAAAAATGACCATATTTCAACAAGTGCTATCAGTCAGTTACAGGCTAATTCTAGCAAGTTTACTTAGCATCCATAAGCTGAATGGATGTAATACACAGTCACAGATACTTGCTAATTAGTGCATGTAACATATTCATAATATAAAATCATATAATACTAGAATTTTACTCAGCAAAATTGGCTGGTCTGTACCTCACAGGAGGTCATATCATTTGTCAAATAATGGGATTAAAATGCTGCAAAAGGCACCAACACCTTAAACATGTTACAACATGGTCCAGTTCAATGACTTTAATTGGTGGATGCCAAGCAGACACTGATCAGGGGTGTGACTGCTGTAACTGTTAATATAAAGATTGAGGCCTCAGTAGAGGCCCAAACCATTTTTGTGTACAAGGCTCCAAACATGGTCTTTAACCCTCTGCGGTCTAACCCAGTAGATGTGCCCACAGTGGGAAGGTGTGTGGGTGAACTGTGGGGGTTGTGGGCAAACACAAACTTATCCCACACTGGTCATAAGCGGGTGTGCCCACACGGAGCCCACAGCAGGTTTTCCCTTTGGGGACCTTCTATGGGTTTTATTAGCAAACCCATAGTTGGCTTGCCCAAAAAAAACCCCATGTGGGACCCATGTAGGCTAGTTCATGTAGGGCCCACAATAGTTTTACTCCCTGCGGCTCCCAAGACCCCTTATTAAGAATGATTTAGTTCTCTTCCTGATTGCAAACAATGTATTTAAAACATTATTGCATATTTTAGTTGCCTCAGGTTGGGATTTCGGGTTAGGGTTGTGGTTTTCACCACTTACAAATTAGATCTCAGAGGGTTAATAATCAAACATTGGGCACTGTAGAATGGAAATGTATGGGTTTAACTCATTTCTGTAGCAACCTTCAAATGGCTAATTGAGGAACTGCAGTTTTGGCACTTTCAACTTAGCTTCATTGCTGCTTGGTTGGGAACCACTGCACTACTATGACAATTACATGTCCAAAAACAAAGAAAACAAATGTATCTATTAAGGTGACAGTGTGCTAATGCAATGAATCACTTTGTTAGACTTGCTTTATTCTGGAATAAAAGCTCTTCATTTAGTCTCTGATGGCCTTGATGATAAAGTAGTGACATGTGGTGTGGATGGAAAACGCACAACACTGCATTAATGATTGGATTTGGTGTAAAGGGAAAAGCACATGCCACGAGTCCTAGAAGTGTAAGTACCAGTATTATGGAGTCATGACTGATGACACATGGTATTCAGATCCAACACATATGGCTGTAAGTAAAGCTAGTGCTAAGCTTAATTGAAAGCCAGGAGATGAAAAGGAGAGAGCAGAAGACTTCACTAATACTAGCTACAGTATGGCAGGGTAAACTTACTGTTTATGTGACCTAAAACTATATAATCCATGGCAGCAGGGGGAAATAAACCAGAAACAGTCAGCAGTTTGGGAATAATCCTTTCTTGTCAAGTATTCTCTAAACACAAGCCCTTTGTAACATACACCCGTGTAATGGAAAACACAAGGCAGAATTAAAAAGACTTCTCTGACAATGAGCCCCAAAATGCAGCTGCCTTTTTCACAAAACCTGTTTGAACTGTTCTTTATCAAGCCCTTAAGAGATATTTTTTAACTGAATAATTTAGAGGAAGAGGGTTGATGCGCGTTACCAAGGAAACTGGGATACACGCATACAGCTAACACAAAAGGAAAGAAAAAGCTGATTCAAACAAGATAATAACTGTAAATATATTCAATTCACAAAATGCTTGACGATTGTAACAGTTCTCTACAGTGTGATGTATTCCCCTCTAAATTATTCAGCGCCTTTCTTTTTCTGATAAAAAACACTTCAAGGAGAAGTGCTCTCTGTGGATGAGCACAAACAACAAAACAGCCCTTTATACATTTAACCTTTCTTTCATTCATGAATCGTTTTCTTGGAGTAGCTCTGAATGTGTGTTTATGTGCCAGTCTGTCAGTCTGTTGTCAGAATTCAACCAATTTGTGCAGAACTGTAACTCATCACAGAGAAATTTGGAAACCCCACCATAACTTTTATGATTTATTTGTTTACAGATGAATTTACACGTGAATTACCTCTTGCAGATTTTTTTTGTCATTAAAAGAAGATTGTTATTTCAGTCATCATCTCTTCTGGGACTGTCCTGCGCTTCCACTCACATACTTCGAAAGCAAGCAAGTGGTGGAGCAGAGAGCAGCAGCAAGACCCCCAGACAGAACAGAGCAGATATCAATGTGACACTGATTAAGCCAGACATAACATAAAAGGGGTGGGCATGGGTTGTTAAGTGGCTTGCAGACGCCAAATGATTGTGAAGAAATGAATCAGCAGAGCAATCATCTGATGTAGACTGGCAGAGATTATCTGATCTACTGGAATTAGAGCTGAGCTCACTTTTGTGGTGTGCCTGAACTAAAGCTGGAGTTTGGAAACTACATTGTTTTTATTAAACCAGATGTTTTGAGCTTGAAACTAGTGACTGAGACAATAAAGTCATCAGGAAAGATTTCACCTAAGCATTAAATCAGAAGTTAGACTGTACTTCCTCAAAGTACACTCTAACTTCTACTTGCAACTACAGGGTTCACCCCCTGTAGGCCATCAGACAGAGGGCAGGTTTAAGACACTTCAGCCCTAGTTTCCCTTTTCTGACCTGGAGGCTGCATTCATCTTTAAACACTCATCAGCCACTTTGTCAGCTGCTACAGTCAGATGGCAGCCACTCAGTGCATTTAGGCATGTAGTCATGGTCAAGTCGACCTGCTGAAGATCAGCCCGAGCATCAGGATGGAGGAGGAAGGTGATTTAAGTTACTTTGAAGGTAGGGTAGCTGCCAGATGGAGTGGTCTGAGTACTTCAGAAACTGCTGATCTACTGGGATTTTTCTGCACTACTATCTCTAGGGTTTAAAGAGAATGGTCCAAAAGAGAGAAAATATCCCTATTTCTGCTACAACATGTGGATGGTAGGATCAGACACAGTTCAGGCTTCTGCTGCTGGTGTAATAATGCGGTTTTCTTGGCACAACTTGAGGCAACTGAGCATCATTTAAACAACACAGCCCACCTGAGTGTTGTTGCCCACCACATTCATCCCTTTATGACCAGAATGTACCCATCTTCAGTTGGCTGCTTCCAGCAGGATAACACACCTTGTCACAAAGCTCAAATCTTCTCAAACTGGTCCCTTGAACATGACACTGAATTCACTGTACTCAAATGGCCTCCACAGTCACCACATGTCAATCTAATAGAGCACCTTTGCAATGTGGTGGAATGAGAGTCACTACATGGATGTGCAGCAGACAAATCTGCAGCAATTGAGGGATATGTGAATATGGACCAAAAGTGGATCCAACCCAGTGCGAGCAAGGTATACCTAATAAAATGTCTGGTTAATGCATATGGACTCTGTCTTCTTTAGCTGCTAATCCTTCACTATGCTTGCACTGAGCATGTGCTGTATTGTTAGATTTTAAAGCTTTCTGAAAACAGCTACTTCCTGCAAATGAAGACAAAAACAGTGATGCATACCTGGGCAGCTAAGAATTTAGTTAAAGCATTTGTTTTCACATTATTATTTTGACAAGAGCATAACCGCTTTAATAGTGTCTTTTATTCTTAGAAGTTTGGTTTTATTTGCCAAATTTCCGGTATGCATTTCTCTGATAATTCCTGTAATTCCCAAAAAAAAAACACAGTGGAAATGAGGTTTTTAGGGGATTTTGTCTTTTTCTTTTGTGGTGTTAACATAATACAAAAATTACATTCAAACTTGAAAGCAGAGTTATGTTGTTAGACATAATGTATCTTTTTATCTGGATAATCCACATGATGTCATGGTTTTTTCAGTAGAGGTTTTCTTTGATACAAAAGAAAAGGCTCTAAGAAAACTCTTTTCTATTTCCTTTGTCATCCCACTGAACCCCCTCCTAAATCATCCTGCATCCTTTGTTGTGAATGTGTGACTTGTGAAAGAGTCATGACTTACCTTCCAGCGGGATGTCAATGGCTGAGGTCGTATGAAAGGCACAAATACAGATAACCACCAACAGCACGGTGGCCAGTCTGGGGCTCCTCAGCAACCTCATAGTGTCGAGATCTCGGACAGTCACAGGAAATTAACGCTCTCCACTTTGTTTTCAGTTCATGACTATGGTGAAGATGCAGTACCTGTAAAGTAGCACAGATGTAGAAGACCCCATGAATCCACCCACGCGCTGGCAGACAGAAAGGCAAAAAACCCCAAACAAAACAAATCCCCCGTGACTCCAAGCCCGACTGCTCTCTGCTCAGCCAGGCATAACCAGGCACACATTTTCATTCCCATCAACGGGGACTCAGTTCTGAACTAGTTCATATTTTGGTGTGACAAAGAGAAGAAATATTCACATTAAAGCCTCCTATCATCCCATTTCCCCATGGGGCTCACATTGTTTTGTAGTCTGCGGAAGTGTGCTGCACAAAGCATATTTCTCAAGCGACAATGGAAAGAAATAAACAAATGAGGGAGCCTGTGGATTTATTAATGCGTAGCAGATGTTCAGCATTACTTTTGGAAAAAGCCAAGATTGAAATCAACATCAAAATTACCATCAAAGTTTGGCCGATTTAATCATCGTGCTGTTTTGATCTGTGCCTGCATGTTTCTGATAACAATGACTCAAAGAGATTACGAATGCGGACCATTTTATCTTTTATTGCAGCAAATACTGTTGCCTGAGGGGTGGGAGACATAAAAAGCATACATAGTTAACAGTCAGACTGAGTAAGCTGTCTGCACTTGCACACCGACAGAGCTGCAAGAGGACAGAGTGCTGAATAATTTTCCATCCAATAGACGAGAGTCTGGACCATAATGAGCGCATGATCGGTCCAGAGCAATGTATAGGAATTCTAATGTCTTGGAGCAGTACTATAAGAAACCTCTGGGGTGTCACTTCATTAGTCGTCCCCATGTTGGCTGTGACCCAGCTCAGCAGGTCATGCTGGAGTAATTAGCTCAGCAGCTAACAACAAAACAGAAGACTAATACAGAAACATTAGAGTTTTAGAGAAATCTTAAAGCTGCTGGCCTACAGGGAACTCGTGACAGTCATGTAAAACTGAAATGTAGTAAAGAGCATCACAAAGGATAAAATCCAGTAATTGCAATTACTGTATTATTAATGTTGCTAAGCAAACCAATTAATGTCAAGGAAAGTATCTGAGTATATGAGCGGCACAGTAACTACCACTCAACCAACTGAGCAGTATCTTTAAAAGAGCTTCCTCTTTACAACAGCGCTCAAATCCAGCTCACTCTTTTCTTAATCTTCTGGCTGCTTTCTCCAGTTCAATAGGCAACACTGAGGTCAAACTCCTGTTCAAGGAGTGTAATTGAATAATTGACCAGAGGAGGGGAAAAAAAGAGTCGATTTCATTCATTGGATGCTGGCGTGCTGTCAGATGGATGTGCACTCTGAACTCTTCAACCATACCTCATGGTAATGGTATTAAGTCTGCCTGAACCAATGTGTGACCTATGCCCCACCCACAAACAGCATCACCAACAAGGTGCTACGTGCTGTATGTCACATACATCAACCCACTCGATCACAATTTATGTCTATTGGCTATATTTCCAACTGAAGATTAGTGTGTCAAACTCATCCAGGAAACTGCCTCAGGCTTTTCTTTATTTTAGCCTTCCCACACATGGTGTTTTATGATAATCAAACAGATCCTAATTAAAAGCTAGGGGTTTTGTGCTAATTACCTTGTGCATTGTTGGTAAGCCCCACCTGGTTAAGGAGCGAGGGCCAAGGTTACAATCCCCAGAAGAGAATGTGCTTTCATTGTCTTATTGTGCCGGCCAAAATCCTTTACCAACCTAACAACACCTTCGATGGATTACACTTGGTTCAAACTGTGCCTGATCATTTGCCTTCTGATTTAATTTGTTCCCCCCTCGTTAAACATTTATTGAGAACTCACTTGGCCATCTGGCTGAGGGAGGTCCGCTAAGAGCTTAACTGCTGCGAGTGATGAAGTCTGCATTGAACTCACAGGGTATGGTGCCTATTGGAACTATATGATGCACAGGAGAGAGGGCACCACTCTCTCTCAAGCTTGCCTGATTTACAGACCGTGGGCTGCTCTTAATCCCCGCCTCTTTCAAGAGCAATCACACCAGCCAGAGATTGATGAAGCTGGCAGAAGGTTAAAAGCTGCTCGCTGTGGGAAGGCCAGTATGAACCCTAACCTTCCTCGGCCAAGGCTCAGACGAGACAGAAGCTCCGCTGTGGAGGGGGGGGGGGCAAATGGAGGGAAATGGGCCAAGTGGAATCTGCCTGTGCAACTTTAAGGCTCTCTCCGAGTGACAGATTCAGTGCACTTTTCGACAGACTTCCTTGTTGTCAACAAGACCAAATCATTTTTGATTACTTATCCATTTAAAACAAAAGCACTTGTGATAGCATCATTAATGTCTTGCCATTCCCTTACTTTTTCAAATTATGCCACTGATGTATTAGGGCTAAAAAAGGCGGGGGAGAGTGTCCTGTTTTCACATTCTCAAAAAAAAAAAAAAAAAGGAAACCACTGTGTTTTCATAATAACACAAGTTAATAATCTTTGGGTTTAGGGATTTAGTTAATGGAGAACTTAGAGAAATTAACTTGGGCAGTGGAGAGAGAGAATTTTCCACTATCTGTTGACATTACATTGACTACAAGAATAAATCAAAGTATAACTGGAACATTAATCAATTAAAAATAAATCAGCCTTTTTTATTAGCAAAGAAAAGTGGGGATAAGGCCTGTGACTTCCAAGTGATCTACTAATTATATTCTTGATTTATATTGTGATGTACAAAACAGCAACTTGTAAGAGTCTAAAATAAAGTCTACAAATTCCTGAACAACTGTCCACAGCCAAACCCTGCGAGTCTAATTGCTGGTGCCTGGGACTGTGCTTTGTCTCTCTGTGCAGTGCTTGGTGGTAATGTTCCAGGTTATAAATTTAGGTTCCTGTCTTTGTAAGCCCCATTTTTAAACAGTCTGATTCACTGAGCATGCAAACCGGGCCATAAATAGCCACAGTAGCTTCATCCGTTTTATCCCAGACACCTTATTTACCTTATTTCTCCCAGACAGTCCTTTCCACTTAAGGTAACCGTGAACCTGAGAGACTCTGCAAAAAGAAAAAGTTTTCCTGGAAAAAGCTCTCGTCTCTCCTTTCTCTTTGACTACAAGGACGTGTGTTCTGTCAGTTGATTAAACCTTTGTTGTTTTGAGGGAAGTGTTCTATCAGCTCATACTGTGAAAAGAGAAATAGATTTTTTTAGAGATGTGCTTTTCTGTTATATGCTCTATCTAATGTGCTGTGTTCTTTCTTTTTTAATGCCACTCAGAATTAAATGTAAGACCAACTTCACAACAACAAAAACAGAAAACAAAAACTACATCATTTATTCTGTGTTAGGTTCACCCATTTGCATTTGTTGAGCTAGTTGATGCTTGTGTTTTAAAGGTGTTGTCAGTCACTTTTGCGGTTATTTAATAGAAAAAAATATCCATCTTCCTCACCTCAAGCGTCACCTCCCAGATTAAAGTAAAGGCTCTAACACACATGCATAAATGTGCTTATTTATTCCAAATAATATGGCGGTTATTGTATGCAGATTAGACATGTGCTAATATTAACATCGTGCCAGCTAATTGTAGGCTTGAGTGTCCTAAAAATCATATATTCTCTCTGATAAAAAGTTTGATTACACCATCACATTGTAATGGAATATATTAACTGACACTATGTCTGTGAAGGTTCTCAGTCATCCAGGTCATCGTAGTCAAAGGAGCTTGCAAAGAAAAGCGTCTGGACTTCTTTAAGTTACTTGAAGACGTTTCACCTCTCATCCGAGAAGCTTCTTCAGTTCTAAGGTCAAATGGTGGAGAGTCCCAGATATAAACCTAGTGGGAGTATCCCCCCACAGAGGGACAAAAGGACCCCCTGATGATCCTCTAATCGCCTGAGCCAAGGTGTGAAAGCGGGTGTGGGTCCCAATCAGCCAGAGTTTCGGGTGTGTTCATTGTGAAACCTGGCCCCACCTTATCATGCGAATTCCTGAGGTCAGATGGCCCAGGATGTGAGTGGGCGTTAAGGCGTCTGGGAAGGGATCTCAAAACTGGATTATAGATGGCAGAGACACTATTAACTAAGTGTCAGTACAACAATGTTAGATCAAACACACTTACACTAACACCAGTTAACAGCAGCTAACAGAAGCAGCGCTTACTGACAGAAATGTTCCTCAACGACTCACCTCAGTATAGCTTTCATCACACGACAGTGAGCTTCACTGGTTTGTGTCAGGCTCCTTTCAAAAGGTTTTACAGCCTTGTCCAGAGTAAATAGGTGTGAACACAAACTGAGGTAACAGCTGACTGCACTCACTACAGATGAACGGCAGCCAGAGTTATTTGTCCTACAGGATTATGCAGTTGACTATTGACATCTAGTGGTGAGATTTTACATACTCTAACAACAGATGTATCCTTATTCGTGAGCTAATTTAATTTTGCTGATATAGGCTTTCATGTAAAAATGTGTTCACATGTGGGGACTGCGATATTTTCCACTGTACCCAATTTTACACTTCACACAAAATACAGCATACTTCATAAACACCTTGATTGAATTTGTGCTTCTTCACATCATTGTGAGTACACCCACAGCACGTGTTCTCAGCTAAAATAAATGCACATCATTTTCATCACATTCAAAGATACCAACAGGCTCTTAAGCAGCAGTTTAAGGCTAAGTACCTTCAAGATGCAGAGTGGAGCAGGCAGGGATTTAACTGCTTTTTGCCATCATTACTGAAGAAATCATGATGAAAAAAGATTTTAAAATTCTGAATCGCTACATCTAATAAAATCCTAAAATCCTACTGCCCACGTTTTAGCATTTTTAAGACTTTTGAAAGACTGACTTACAAATTAACTGTCAGTTCAAATTAAGGCCTTATTTTTACATGAATAAATTCAGTGCCTTTTAACTTCTTGGCGTTGATTCCAAGAGCTTTACTGCTTTTCTTCACACTCTAGTGCTGTTTACTGTATCACTACGCAGCCTTTTACTTAAGGAAACAATTCTGGCACGCCTTCACAGTACAACTGGCAGGATCTGTCTATCGGTTTCTTGACTCCTATAGTTTAGCCATCTGCTCTAGCTTAACACCCAAACTTTAAGCCATAAACATGTACTAACAGGTCATATAAAAGGATCAGACAATGTAAGGAAGTATTTCAAGGAAAAATACCACACTAGCAAGTTGTTTCGGGAGCATTCTTCACACTTGCGAACACGTTGTTTGGTAACAGGGTGGGGTCCAAGCAGGGCCATACAAAGTTCACTACAGTAGGCCCTTGAGCTGGCACCATCTGCTCCTTTCACACACAAAGACAACAGGCAGAGAAGTGTGGGTCTACTGTAGTCTAATGTGCAAGCATGTAATAGGATTAAGCAGATCCTCGTCTTGTCAGACTGGATTAAAATATCCTGCGTGCTAAAGACTTGCGATGTGAAGACAGCAGCTCCGCACGCCCCTCTCATGGTCTTGATAATGCCTCCACTCTGATTCCCATTTGATCATTCAAGAACAATTAAAACAATGGACCAGCTGATTAACACTAAGCTGCAGTTGACTTGCTTTGCTTCTGATGTGTGTAATGAGTTGTTTTTCAGCCATTTTGTTCCTCTTTTCTCCGATCAGTTGCTCATTTGGCATGCGATTCACACACGCTGCCTGGATCAGGGTGGAAAAATAAAACTGTTTTTTTTTTTATGTCAAAATTAATTTTCCTGTGTTTAGACATTTTGTCTTTCCCATTTACTCCTCTGAATTTAGATAGGATTCTAACCTTTTGGCAATTATAATCCTTATCAGTAGTTTTCTACAAGCTTGACCATGCAATTCATCTGATATTAAAATATTAGAAAAAAGAAAACAGAAACAAGATGATAAATGAGTATAGGAAGCAATAAGCGATAACATGCTTGACTAATTGAGATCTGGCTTTACAGCACTTCAGAAAGCAAGACTGTTCAATTACCACACCATTAATATTTCAGGGATCTCTAGCCTTCGGATGCTGCGAGCACTGGGAGCGCTGTGGTGACAGGATGAGGATGGAAGAGGCTGTGGATGAGAAATGAGAAGAGATCCTCAGGTGTAAAGGAAATAGAGAGGGTGTACGGATGAGCTGAGGGGTTTGTGACCTCTGTGTTGTGTATGAACTAATGAGGAAAGGCCTTCGTAACCCTGCATGAACTCTCACTACCTGAGAGAGGCAGATATACTACACACTGCAGTGAATCTGCAACTGCAGCAAGACGATCATGAGACCAGCTGGAAGTATGAGCATGTATGTTGTAGTTCATTAAACAAAAGAGAGCATAAACAACTGAAGAGCTCTTCAATCACTAGAAGTTGTCATCTTGTCAGTAATGTCTCTGCTCTATTCTTTATAAATACAAGCATACAACATCTTTCCCTTCAGCAGTGTGTCTCAGTAAAGTCTACGTGTAATATTAAGAAACAGGACTGAAACATGTCCAGACAAACCCTCGTCATATATGGTAGCCACTAACTCTTATTTCTGCTCTGAATTATGAGTTTTAATTATCGTCTGTTGCATAATTCATATGCCTAATGAAAACACTTGGATGGATCGCCAAAGCATGTCACATGACATGGTAATAAATCATCCAGGATGTATGTGCCATGCTTTCAGAGTCCTCACTCTGAACCTGTTAATATGTTTAAAGCTAAAGGAAGGTTTGCACTGCACCTGTCTGCATCACAGCTTACAGCTTTTTTCATTTTCTCTCTGATCTGCTCTCTTTGAAGTCCCACAGGAGTGGCCCTTGCCCAGGACAATAATCACATTAGCGTGTGATCCTCGCTGAGTATCCCGGCAAAGAGATGAAATTCGCAAGTTGGACTGCAGGCACTGGAGTATTATTTTGTGCTCCACTCCACATTCATTCATGTAGTCTGACTGATGCTGGCAATTTCCCCAGATGAAACTGTGCCACAGCAGGACATGATCGATGGCTCTCATATCCCAAATCCTTACCTCCATCAGACCCTGTGAGCAATTTATTTCTGCCAACAACCAAGAAATTCGGATGTCCCTACAGGTGTTGGGAAAACCTGTTTTTTCCAGAAATATCTTTTCGCACTCGGTCCATTTTTAATCCCTTCAGGTGTCTCATACACATGCAGTCCAAGTGATCATTTCAGCCTGTGAAATGAGAGGCTCTCTGCTTGCTGAAATTCCTCATTTGAATTTCCTGTTTCGTGCTAGAGCTGAGCATCTGGACAGTGTTACCCTGGCTAAGCTTTTTGACACATCTGTCGGATGTGTGGCCCCACTCCCTCGCCCCTCTGTCGCTTATTAGGGTCGAACAGAGTTTATCTTGTGACAAATGGAACGGTGAAAACTACAGTCTAAAGATTTACAGTGTTTAAACACAACACGGCAAAATCTCAGTGTTTATATTAGCTGCTCTCCAGCTACAAATGCAAATCAAAAAGTAATCTAATCTGTCAGCTATCAACAGCAATTTTCAAACAGCTACATGAGGGATTGGCTAAAACATGTTTCCAGTTGTTTAAAGAAATGCTTCCAGGTTTTTTTTTTACTCAATGTACAAATTCAACAACCTCAAAACATCTAGACATGAAGCAAGACACAGGAAGCTTCTTCTTTAAAGGGAACAGTTCCAAACATTCAGTGCAGTTTCATTACAGCCTGCTTTTGGCACACTTCTTTTAAACCACTTAACCGATGAAATCGAGATGCTTCCAAGAACGCTATCTTTGAGTAGATGAGTGGATGAGTACATAAAACTAATGTGAGGTCTGCAGTGATGCACCTTGAGGTCAGCTGAAAAGTCAACACCTTAATTGCTTCGTGCAAGTTTGATGTAAATTTATCTTGGCAAGAAGCAAAGGACAGGAACAAGAACGAATGTGGATAGAGTCTGGATTTGTTTAGCGAGTTCCTTGGAAATTATCCTGACAGAGTGTACTGCATGCTGCTGCTTTAAATCCATACGTCGGAGAGAAATGTCAAAGAAAAATGGCAATAGCCTAATTACGCTGTCAGTGGTGCTGTGCAGTGCATGTACCCATACACCTGTTAGAAGTTCAAGAATGACATAAATGCCCATTTGGAGTTTATTTCAAAGCCACTGTGAAAACATTAATTATAACAAGTCATAAAACGACTGCTTAAAAACAGGGATAGATGAGCACTGACAGAAGGATCGTCTGTTGTAAACATATTAAGCCGCTACCACTGTGAAAACACCTATATGTAGGCGAGAGCCTTCCACCTTAAGAACATGGACTTGTTAGCCACTGTGGTCTTCATGACCACAACAAGGAGTGACAGTTAATTTACTGAAATCAGTCAAACACTGAGACCGGCCCAGGATTCAGTTTAACGGTGATCCAAATGTACCATCCACGCTGCTCCAAGAGACAAAATAAAGTCCCAGTTCATGCCAAATCATTATGATGTCTCTCTGCCTCTTCTCATCACTGCAGAGTAGATCCAGACTGTCAAAATGCAATCTAGTTTCCAACTGTGAGTCAGACTAAATACACTTAGCGAGGATCTGGAAAGACAGTATGTGTTTGCACACTAATTTGTGAGTGTGTGTGAGAGAAAAGAGGGAGATGTACTCTTCTAAAGTCAATTTAAGCATCCAAACATTGAGTAAATACGGATATGGTTATTTCTTACATCTTCTATTTAACAGAATCAAATATATCAATATCTTTGTTGTTCCAGTCAGCAGAGTAAATCCTGAGCATTCTTCTATGAACTGTGAACACCAGAAAAACATGACCTTTAAGGAAAGTCATCCTAATCGCCTTGATTCATTCAGTGGGGTAAAATGACTGTTTTATTCCACATTATTTTTATTTTTACTTTTTATGTCGAGTCTCATAGTCCTATTTTGTTGTTTCATTTAGTCAACATAAGGTCAAGTTAGATTTATAGTAAAAACACAAAGACATAAAGTGCCAAATTCACACATATCTAGACAATACTTTTAATTTGTCACGTAATATGTCTCCAATTACTTAAACTATGGGCACTTAGTGCCATAATAAATATCAGGGCTCGCAAAATCGCTAGCCCGACGTCCCGGGGCTAGCGATTTTTCCAGTCGGGCTACCAAAATCTGTCTCTGCCCTGCCCGTCGGGCTATCATAGGAAAATATATTTCAATGCTTTTGCATTCTTTCGGAAATGTAGCTGGGTAATTATGTCATTGGCATCGGTGAGCCACTGTCAATATGTGACATATTGAAATCGTGTTTGAATTTGTGCTTGTTTTTTGCTTTCACTTTGCAATCGCGCAAACTGTTTTATAGAGAGCGACAGCACTGATTGGTGAGTGATGATAATTTGCGCACCAATTCCTCTGACATCGTCTTATCAATCGTTAGCTTACTACGCAAACATGACAAGTGAAATCTCCCGCAGCAAGCTTAAACATGTGAGAGGTTGATCGCGCAGAGAATCGCTGAGCGTTATGTGAGTCCGTGTGTAAAAGCAGCAGGATATATATTTTAGTTCTGCTGAGCCAAATAAGACAGGTCAGGGTGAAGAAGTGACAGCCAAAGAAAAGCTTACCACAAAACGGAAAGGTTATGACAAATCAGACTATAAGGCAAAAAGAAAGTGCAGCTTTATGGTTTCATGGACAAAAGAATTTCTGTGGCTGCGATATGATGAGCTATATAACCAGGGCTGCACATAAGTGGTCCGCAGGTGCGCATTCGCTGTCAAAATAAAAAACGCGCACAAGATAAG
The DNA here is from genome assembly GCF_051167445.1 of Perissodus microlepis. Taxonomy (NCBI): domain Eukaryota; kingdom Metazoa; phylum Chordata; class Actinopteri; order Cichliformes; family Cichlidae; genus Perissodus; species Perissodus microlepis. Next base: position 6,726,366 of record NC_140465.1, read on the forward strand.
AAGTTGCACCGCGTGTTTGCGTACATAAGATTTTCTGGAGGAGGACAGACATTTGTTTAGAACTCTTAAAGATGTCGAAGAAGCAAGCTCCTTTAAGCAATTACTTTGGTTTTCCTCCACATCCAAAGAAATGTCAGAAGGAGTCCAAACCACAAAAGAAGCGCGTATTCTCGGAAAAGTGTTTGCAGGAGGTGAGCTGGCTTCAAACAAATGATGAACGCACAGAGGTGTGGTGCAGAATGTGCCGTGAAAATCCCACTCTAGCGGACAAAAACAGTGCCTTTTATATGGACGCAAACGCGCGTTGCAACTTCTTATCTGGTGCGCGTCTTTTATTTTGACAGCGAATGCGCACATGCGGACCATTTATGTGCACCCGTGTAAATAACATAATGTTCTGCCGGGTGTGTTGTTGCTTTTCCCTCGATTTCTGAGTCGACAAGCGCCTTTGTTACTGGGACCAGTCATTTTAAGAAAGGCCCCCATTAGAACCCATGAGAAAGGCAAGAAATGCATTATTGCTCAGTCTGCAATATCTTTCCCAGAACAAACACCAATTGCAAATAACATACTAAAAATAAACCTGAAAATCTGTTTAGAACAGCGTACTATGTTGCAAAGAGTGAACTACCACTGGCGCAATTTAGCAGTCTTTGCAAACTTCAAAAAGCAAATGGCCTCGATCTTGGTTCCACTTGCCTCTTTCCCGTGACTTCAGTGGAAATTTCAAATTCAGGATCTGACACAGACTGATTCATGTCCTACACAGTTCTTACAAGTTCATAGAAATTTCTGTTCAATTAGAACCAAGTATTTGAGTTGATGATTGTAATTTTTATACAATGTTGTAATTTGTGTTTAAACAATTTTTTGATTAATGTTTTGTTTCCGTTACAATATTATACTTTAATGTATAATATTGTAACGGAAACAAAACATTAATCAAAAAATTGCTCTCTTTTTTATTCGGGCTACTTAAATTTATTTTGGGCTACCAAAAACTGAAGAGTCCCTGCCCGAAGGGCTACCAGGGATTTTGAAATTTTGCGAGCCCTGAATATGATAATAATCATTAATGTATTAGACATCTGACTAAATGAGACCAGAAGGAACAATTACTTACTCTTTAACATTTCATTTTTCTTGTGACTGTTGTAGCACAACGTAATTAGTCACAGAGAAGATTTGACATTGGTTTAGTATTTCAAAATCTATTGCATAAAAAACAAGGGAAAATCTTTTGGAAGCAAATGATTGTGACTTATTATTGCAGGGATTTTACTATACAATATAAAGCACCTTTAGGCGACTGTTTGGTGAATTGGTGCTATATAAATAGAACTGAATTGAAATGAAAAGTAACTGTAATGATTGGTTTTCCTCTATACAATACATCGCCTGCTCTTTATCTAAAGTGTATTATATGTAGAAAACGCAAGAAGGCAACCAAAGGCACCAGCGTCTGTTTTATCCTTTAAATATTTTAAAACGTGAATTAAAAAGCAGTTGTTTTTTCTTTATGGCCTTTGCTTTTGTAGAAGCCTGCACACTGAAAGGCCAGAATATGAACCTGAATGTGCTGCAACAGCTTTACTGACATCCTTATATTATCTAGGGTACTTACAAGCTTTCACTTGATTTTCGGCACCGGTGCCCATGGGAAGGGTAACAATTCCGTTATAGGTAATAACATTCCCAATAAAAAGAAAGCATGACAGGAAAACTCTGAGTCTGGCAGAAAAAGAAGAACGAAAACACAGAGGGTGCTGAGCCCAGTCCACTGTTGTGTCACAGAAGCCGGTGGTGAACACGCACAGAGCCGCCGCAGTCATACATGTTGCCAAAGCCTCCAGCTTGGCAAATGCACTCATTAAGCCACTGACAATCATTCCCACAAAGCCTGATCTAAAGGCTATTCAGAGGAGAGTTGAGGAATGCAAGTTCCATCTCGCCCCTCCACCTCCCTTCAGCATGAGCAGAGACGTGTGCACCTGAAGGCTCGATAAAATGTGTTAATTTGCAATGGCCAGCTGAAGAACAAAATATGAACAGTAAGCAGGGTGGGAGTGCCGATCACCCGCTGTGTGAAAATCTGTTGAGCTTTGCTCTTGCTCCAATCTTCTTCTGTCAGCCAACGACAATCTACTTAATTGTTAATGCCGCTGAAGATTGTCGCCCAGCATTAGCCATTGTTGGAGCTTTTAAAGCATGCTCCCATGGCTTATCTCCCCACAGTAAGCAGTGGAAAAGCCACTGGTTTCTTTTTTTTTTTAATTTGTCTTTAATTCAAGTGGACCTGATTGTTTCACACTGGTGAACAGGAACTTCACGACCATACAGATAGACTTGAGTGGAGGGTGGGTGACACGTCTGGGGAAATCATAGTGTGCAGAGAGTGCTGAGACTGTTGATAAGAGTCCTCCACCAAACCATTCTCTCTCTCTCTCATAACACATGAAGGGGGAAGGGAGGACTCCCAGTCTGGATGATGTATGGTGTGGACCTTAGTCAAAGACTTGAAAATGAAAGGGGGGAGGAGGGTCATGCTTGAATTATGCTGATGCAGGTCGTAACCACGGTAAAGGCATTGCTGCTTGACAGAACTTGATGACGCTAATGACAAGGTTGTTATCACTCGTGAGGATTGTATACAAGTATAAGGTGGAGCAGATACAGCAGGGGTTTGTGCATGTGTATTACTAGTCCAGTGGCCTGCCTGGCCTAAACTGACCCCCCACCAGGCTTTAAGGCCAGGGGATTTTTTTTGTACATAAAAGCTAGAAACTAGCTAATGTATCTTATTGGCCTGTTGCAATTTAAAAAAGACATAAATAAATAAGAAATAAATTACGCACATGTCAAATGAATGTTATACATAAAGTACTTGGACACAGAAAGAAATGCATGGGTGAATGAGACATGTTGTGTAGAGTGAATAGAATAGAACCAGTCCATTTACCATTCACTTACATCCATTAGTTACTGAATATTTTAGTCCAGAGCGTTCTTTGCTTTGTGGCAGAGGTGGCAGAGGTATTTTTTGTTTGGTTGTTTGGTTTTTTTAAAACTAGTTTGAGGTCTTTATTCAGCAAACTGCTTTTAAAATGCAAACCTGATGAAGGAAATGCTTATGCTGGAGCTTGAGATTCAGAACTACCACTTGGAGGGGGGGTTACAGGGGGACACTAGTCTTTTCATAATGAGTGCAGCCAGCCAAAGTCAGTAACTGAGAACACTCACACGCCTTTGCAACGCCAGCTCCAGGCCCTCAGAGCCCCTTAACACTCTTTGAGCTACAACAGGATGGAGCTTCCATTATGGCCACACAAACAGAGGGAAGCCTTATGAACTTTGCACAAATGCTTAGTGCTCCGGGGCTGGGCAGCTCTGGAAGCTGTGTGAGATGGGTAGGTACCGGGGCGAGCTGCCAGTTCCGAAAAGCTTAGTGTTCATGCACTCGGGCCAGACAAACCTGACATTGTCCCGGGCACTGCCCCGGGGAAAGCCTCTTCCCCTTTCTCTCTGCCGCTCATTCACACTTTGAGCTCAGTTGATTCACTGATTTGGACGGAGGCGAGAAGGCAAACATTTATTCACATTGTGAACCAAGCCGAGGAGAAAGTGTAAGCACATCAGTCACTCAGTAAACTCTCATAAATATAGCTGGCTTATTTTCTGCCTTCACCGTGCTGATGTGTCGCTTGTCAATCGCTCTCACTTCACAAGGGAGGGACTCATTCACAAATTGAATTTAAAATTAGATAAACCGCTGTTTTCTAGCAGTTAGCGTTTACCAGTGCTTTAATCTATGACTCATCTCTTATCTGCTTCAAACAGCAATCGCTAAATGCTATCTGACCAGTACATGATGGAAGACTACAGCCGTGTCATGTCTCCAGATTTAAAATGCAGCTCTCTTTACATGCTGCCTGATGAGCAAGGTTGAAAGAGAGGAAAGCAGGAACATTTAAAACCAGAACCACATCGCTCCCCCATTAGCTGCTCTGAGAGCAGGAGAAAAATGCAGGTGGTCACACTTACCGTTCATAGCCCCGCTAAAACCTCAAAATGTAGCTATGGGTTTGCAAAGCAGGTGCTTATTGGTACCTAGAAATTACCTTTGAACTGACTGGATATGATAAATGCTGAAGCGCTAAATGGAGTTTTGAAAAAAATGAGTTAAGGCAGAGACATCAATATCCCTGAAGGACAAGCAGATTGCTGAGAAAGCACGAAGACCGATTTGCACTTTTCTCACCATTTGGCAAATGTGCTTGCGTCACACGGAGCGGGACTTTTAATTGAACTTTGGGCCCACAGCCCATTTTACCAAAAACTCGTCTGTTAGTCAGTCTGTCAAAAACGGTCAATAAGCCTCTAACCTGGCACTCCCAGATAGACGCAGGCCAGCCTGCCTTTGGCTGATACCAACTTCTGTATTCTCGGCAGATTCTCTGAATCAATGTGACAGCCAGCGCATCTTTTTGTATGGGTTTTCGTATAGGTTGTCATGGCAACGGGTGTCCCTATCTTCATACTGATCACTTATGCATTGAAAGTTTTCCTGGGTTGATGCATTGTGTAGCGGCTTACTGCAGCAGGCTACATGCTTGTGTGCTTATCTCAGGTCACAGTCTGGGAATGGCGTCACAAACAAGTTGCGACTCTATTTGAACTCAGCAAGACGCCGTGCATTATTGCCAGAGATGTGACTGGTACTGTTTACGACCTGTGACTGCAAATGGAAAACAGACAAAATTCCAGCAATGAAATTACCCACATTTATTTATTATTCCCCATTATCTGTGGCACTTTAATAGGCCCCACTCAATTATTTCCAGATCTGTGGTGACAGCGGATTTATTTGGAGCGGTGCACTACAGAGACACTGATCAAGAAATATCTTCTCTTTTTTTTCTTTTTTTTTCTTTTTTTTAAATAGCAGAGGTGGGGCCTCACTTATACTGTGACTTTTGTTGTTTTTTTAATTGCACTACATTTTTTATATTGTAATAGCTTAAGAAGTGTCTGCAAGCCAGTGATAAGTGGTTCCAGGTCATTCCAGTTAAGTAAAACAGAAAAGTCATACAGCAGGAGATTTAAGGCAGAGCAGAGAGCAGGCCAGAGAGGACAGGAGAGAGAGGGGCAGTACCAGACTGTTATCCAGCTCTCTCAGCCAGACTGCCGGCCATCAGAGCATCACAGATGGTGCGCTCTGCGATTGTGGCAGTGATCAGGGGATCTCTACTCCTGATTAGCACACCTACTGAACACAATGTGCACAACGTCTGTTCCATCTCTAGCTGCATGAGACAGTAAGGAAGGAAGCACAACAAACAGTGCAAAACATAATGTTCGATATTCTTGAACATTATGTTTCAAGAATATCGAACAGTTTCAATTAATTCAAATAATTAATTAAACAGTCATTAGTATTTGCAGAACAACTTCATTCCGGTGAACCCACGCCTTTTGACAGTGCCTGGAAATAATCATAAATATTTATTGGAGTTGCACAGGTAGATTATTATCTACTGTATCTGTAGTATCAATCCAATATTGGCATTATAGCAAATAAAAACATTCCTGATGCCAGAGGCTGATATTTATCTATTGTGTTATGTCAGTTTTTGATAAGAAAGATTTATTTGATTCACCAGAAGACTAAAAGTAACTATGCAAAGAAAAGATTTGTCTGCTATCAGCCAATGTTGATACCAACACTGTGTATTTCAAAGTCATAACAATCAACATGTTTAACTAATAATACAGTAGGTAGCCCCAAATTAACTGTTGAGCTTATTATATTGGGGCTGGGTGGTTAATTGCATTTTAATTTCAGTTACAAATTTGGCTTCCAGCAATTATGAAAACAAGATAACAGACATAAAATAATTCATTCTTTTCTGTTGCAAAGCACTTGTTTGGTACGCCCTTCTTTACAGCAGTGCACTTTTGCTCCTCCCAAAAAGCCCAAAATATAATTCAGCTGGAGCCACGATGATGAAAGGAGAACCTTTATTCAACAAGATCTATCTAAAAGAAGTCAAAAGTTTCAGTTGGTGACTGAGTGAGAGATCGTTAACAGCTCTGGCTCTGCGCTTGTCTTCAGTGATGTGCAACCAAGGTGTTGGAAACCAAAATGTTTGTTTGCTGTAGGCTCCCCATCGCTTACCCTGCAGATATCATCCAAGTCAAGCTTGCTGCTGTGTGTACCTCTCATTGCTCTGTCTGCACCCGCAGACATCCTGCAGCTGAGGCAGTGAGCAGTTACACGGTGTGACAAGCTTTATGGTCAAAAACACCCAAAAGTCTGGGCCTATCGTCCTACTACATGACCCCATGTCCCTTACATCCAAATCTTTTTTTATCCACATTTATTTATGGATTTTTTAATAGTCCATGAAATTGTCCACCCATCCACCTGTTATTTTAAATAGTCTATATGAAAATGTTGAGGAATTGCCTGTAAAAAGACACATTTGTAAAGTGAATATATATAATAATAATTATTATATATCAAATCAAATCAAAATTTATTTATATAGCACATATTAAAACAACAGTGTTGACCATAGTGCTTCACAGTCAATAAAAACATGTATATTCACTAATAATTAATTCACTAATAATTAATTCAAGCACAACAAAAGCAGACCGAACTCTGGACAAAAGCAGCCAGTCTCTTCTAGATTCCTATCTTCTTTCCTGTAGACAAGTTCAGATGAAGCGCCCACTTGGAACTCAATTTAATCATGTTTCCCCCCCACAGAATCAATAAGCTATTTCCTCCCCAGGTCACATTTAGCAATGGAGAAGGCCTCTGTGCCACAACTATGTAGAGTGTGTACACAGCTGACAGAGAATGCAGCGGCACACAGAAGCTTGAAAATGAATTCATTAAGATAAACGCGGTGTCTCTCAGTGAAATGTGTAGGCATGGTAACCAGGCTTGGATCTGCTTTGAGATACACCCTAGACATAGAGCCTTCCAAACACTTGAAGGTATCAGCACACACACACACACACACCGTGCACAAAATTACACAAGTGCACAGACTAGCCTGAATCAAATCCTCTTCCCAAGAGAGGGTGGATAAGCTGTAATTTAATGGAAAGATCCTGCAGCCAGGAAGTTAAATGAGAAGATGATCATCTCCATCACCAGCAGCCCACCTGTCAGCAGAAACACTCAAAGCACCGGCAATGTCTACTCCTCAAAATTATTATGCCAACAAGTAGGATTAATTATTTCCAGAAAACAGGCTTTTTTCCGCCTATAGTCCTATGACAAGAGAAAGGGGGGCAGATAACTTAGTCACATGCCCCTTCATAATAAGCAGCAAGGATCTAATAGCCCTTTAAGGAGTGTCCTGCTGGTCTCCTCTTCATACACACACCTCGGGGTCAGCCCTTCAGGACTGCTGAGGCAGAGCGACCCGTCACGCTACACAGCTAATCCCGCAGTGGAAAATGTCGGTGGGCTCCGTCTCCCATGGACGCGCAGCGAGAGAGAGACGAGGAGGCAGGACCAATATTTGAGACGAATTAAAGATGTGTCTGTGGAGGGCTGATGGGGTTTAAAGGGCGAGGCCTCATCCGTGTGTGTTGTTGGACAGACATGCTCGTCAATAGGCCGTCTGCACAACATTTCAAGCCTCATCCTCGCGGCCATTCACAGAGGAGAATAAGGAGCACCACTTCAGTGTGTGTGTGGGCTGACAGTATTGTCTAGATGTTACTCGCCTTAGCAACAGCAGGAAATCCTTGGATATTTATTCGAGATATGTCACCCAAAAGACCACATATTTCTTAGCTTTTTCTTTCTTTTTTCAAACGTTTTAGACCACAGGAAGCCTACAGTGGTGGGAAACTAGCATGCCCATTCTTCTCAGAGCCTCTCCTGATAGCCAATTAGCCAACGTCAGGTGTAGTAGCCCACGGGCACAATTCTACAAAGTACACCAGAAACAGTATTACCATGCAAATATCCCCGCTGGCTCCATTTGATAAATTGTTCTTATCAGTGTCTAGTTATACTTTTTTATGCTTTATGTGTTCCAGGCATATCGAGCACAGCACAATAAATAAATCCACGGCCAATAAAAATATCAGGTTTGGGTCCTTGTGTTACCATTTAAGTGCACCGCTGGTAAAGTGGAATGACATCACTGTGGAGAAACCCATAGAATAGGAACTGTAACAGTACAATGTGTGTACGCAGCAATATCTACCAGACATCAAACAGCCATGACAGATATAGAGTGTGTCTCCAAATCAAGAGCTTAAAGCTCTCAGTGGTTCTAAGAGCTGCTGCCACATGAAAAGGATGCTTGAACAAATGAAACAAATGCCTGTTTCAAACTGAAACATGAGGCACACCCAGAAAGTTATCTTTTCACAACTTGAAAGGACACACGGGGCATTTAAAAAATCCAGTGAAAGGGGCTTTTGGAATTGGTGCCTTTGTCAGGCTAACATCAAAAGCTATGCCTGAAGACAGAATATCCTTTTGTGTTTTTGCGCATGTGGGTGGAGGTCTTCTGTTTGTTGTAGTAAAAGTCATACAGAGGAGACTGTGCTGTTTTTTGTTTTGTTTTTTTTTCCACACAGGCCTTTAACGTGTTGTAATATTAGGCCAATTTTTAACTCTACAGTTATAAAAATTTTAATTTTCCACTAGAATGGCAAAATAAAGATTGCTGGTTTGATTTACTCGCACATCTGTAAGTAAATCAGATGGTGCCACCTGTTTTTTTATATAATTAATAAAAAAAACTTTATTTTTGCTGAATAAAAAAAAACACTGTTTACTCACTATTACACAGAATTGTCCATGTAATTACATTTTCTTAAGTTAAACTGTATTATAAGTTTTTTACTGTATGTCATATAAAGGCAAAAACCTGTATGTATTCTAAAACACTGATACTGATTTTTTTAAACTGTTTAGCCAATAGAAAATAAGGACACATCCATTTTCTCAGTGTTTTGGTTTCGTTTATTTTTTGCTGTTTTTTTACAGAGTGATGCTGAACTTTGTGGGAGAACCATCCGCAGGTCAATCAAAACCTTCATTAAATCTTTAAAAGGTAGCTTAAATACAACTTCGGATCAACTACAAAACAAGCTCTATAAGTTTCTATAAAATTTGAGGTTTTCATAGTTTGCTGGTCTGGAGCATTCAAGTGTGTGTTAGCAAAATGCTAAGCATGAACGACACAGGCAAAGATCTTAAAGAAACAACTGTGGCTGCCTCTCAATTTGGGAAGGGTTATAAGCTGATGTCCAACCAATGTGAAGTTCCTCATTCTACAGTTAGAAAGATTATTCACAAATGTAAAAATAATGTCAACACAGTTGCCAGCCTTCCCAGGAGTGGACATCCCAGCAAATTCACGTCAAGGTCAGACCATGTAGACTCTACGGGCTTCAGTTAGCATCTTCAAGTTAAAGTTCATCACACAACAGTTAGAAAAAGACTGAAAAAGTATGGACAAGTACATGGTTAGCACTGCTGTCTCACAGCAAGAAGGTCCTGGCCAGCAACTGGCCTTTTCTGTGTGTAGTTAGTGGGGTTAGGTAAATTAGTGACTCTATATTGCCCAGATGTGTGAAAGTGATTGTCAATCACTGGCGACTGCCCAGGGTGTACCCGCCTGTCCCTCTATGGTAGCTGGGATAAGCTCCAGCCATAATGAGCAGCACCATGAAACCCACACACAGCATATTAGCACAAACACCTCAAACAAACTGTCATGCATGGTGGTGGTGGGATGATGATTTGGGCTTGTGTTGCAACTAGAGATGGACCGATCCGATATTACGTATCGGTCCGATACTGACGTAAATTACTGGATCGGATATCGGAGAGAAATAAAAAATGTAATCCGATCCATTAAATATAAAAAAAAGCACCCTCACAAAACTCGCGACACGGCGTAACACGGGTCATAACCGTAGCACGTCGGAGCAGTGTGCTCACGTGATAGAACGGCTGTGTGTATTTGTAGCCTCGCTACCAAACCAGCATTTCATCTCCGAGGAAGTTATCCCAGAGAGAAGTAAAGCAACTGTGTAAGTTCATCTCTGAATGTTTGTAAAGCGTTCCCGCGTTAAGCTTAACAACCGATATATGGAGCGACTGCCTCTTCTCTCCCCCTCCCTCTCCTGCTGCTACTTCAATCATGAAACTGATCAATGATCAGCTGATCGGCTTTTCTGTCGCCAGTCCGTCTCTTTTGTTTGTTTACCGCCCACTTCGCGCCAGAAAGAGGAAACCAGCGGCTGAACAACAGCAGCACGTTTAAGCTTGATAAGATGTTGTTAGAATGTATTTACATTCTACACCAGGATCCTTTTCTACGTAGCTGACGGCTGCTAACTGTGCAGGGGCGGATCTAGCAAAGTTTAGCCAGGGGGGCCGATAGGGCATTAACAGGGAAAAGGGGGCACAAAGACATACTTTTCTTTCTTATTCTCATTTAAAATGTCTAGCTTTTAATAACTGATTATCTGAATCTTACACCCAAAGTTTTAATCTGATGTAAAATGTATAGAAGTCCATTACTGTATATAGTAACTATTAAGTCTAATATACCCTAGTAAGCTATCCGGTCGTTAAGTGATGACGTGACGAATCCTACTTCCGGGCCTAAAGTAGTCTGCATTTAATGTGGCTTTTGTGTTGTTAACATGTTTAATGTTTTGTATTTTCTTCTATTTCATCTCAAAAAGCTCCTAAAACAGTCAGTGATCACTGTTGACCTCCCTCGGCTTTTATTACCGCTAATCATTTATTTAAGCTCAGTTTTTAAAACCTTAGGATGTAACTACAGCCCAGCCCATGCAGCAGTATATGAATGACTAACCTCGTATTGTGGATGGATTATCTCAGTTGTTCTCCTGGCTGAAGTTTGGTCCTTTTACAGCATCCTGTCATGCAATTACATTTGTTCCTGACCACCGAGAACACTCACGTTAACTTTTATCGAGTGGAAAAAAAGTTAGCTTGTTTATATTATGCTAACATAGCTGTGTCGCTAGTGGTCACGTAGCATATCATTATATACCAGCTAGCCAAACTTCAGTAACCCTACAAACGTCACTGCTGTTTAGTTTTCTGTCTTCATTTATGTTGGAAGTGATAACAGAGCTGTACGTTTTAATTTGTTTCCAAAACCCCGCAGTCAGGACATGCTATATTGTATTTAGATAGAAGCTAGCGAGCTAACTTCCTGCCAGCTTCTAACTCCGTTAAATGTCATAAATTCCGTTTTCATGGATGCCTGGATGTTAAACTCAATTGTTACACCTGGTACAGCAGAACGCTGATCATTTTATTAAAGATGAAAGACTTTAGACAGTTTTTCAACTCTCAGTAATGCCATAGTGATCGTTTGATATATGGACCTGCAGCGGAGTTTAGGCCCAGACACTTAACGACCGGATGGTACTTTTTCCTTTGGGAAGGGACGATCTGTGCAGTCTGCAATTCTGTTGAAGAAAGATGTTGAATCTATTTAATTATTCTTGAAAAATAATTGATTTCTGTCCATTTTTTTTCACACTGCATCAAATTAAAGTTGATTACGTCAATTAAGCATCATGAGGTGGAGGGTGGATGGTTCCCTATTTTTTTTTTTTTTTTTTTATTTTGCTGGGAGTTTTAGAACCCTATTAGTTAGGTTGCTTACTCTTTAAAATACCAGAATAGGGAGGATGGAGTAGGTTTAAGTTTATTAGATTGATCAGTATTGCTGAACTATGAAATATTTTGGGTGCAGTGTATTTTTTGCGCACAGGTATAACAGAATAGCTTTAGTGTTTTTTGTTGTTTTTTTAACTTGAGTATGAACTTATACAAAAAGCAGCAAGATATTAAAAAAACAGTTTTATTGATTAAAAAACACACTATATCGGATTCATATCGGTATCGGATAGGGCTGCCACAAACGATTATTTTGATAGTCGACTAGTCACCGATTATTTTTGCGATTAGTCGACTAATCAGATCATACATCCATTGAACGTAAAACATACAGCTTATTGCACCAGCATGCATCTGCTCTTATATAACTATCATTAGCTTACAGCTTTAAGTGTTTAAGGTATGTGCTAACTAAAAATAAAGACAAGATGATAGTTTATTAAATTTTAATGAAGTTTGCAGATTGTTTCGGTGAAGTTTAATAAACTCAGCCGTCTGCTCCTTGCTATCTAAAATATAACGGGACACCGGAGTATATTCTCGAGCATCTCACACTTCTGATAATCAGTTGTCTGCTTGACGTTTATTCAGCTGTGTAAAAACTATAACTTTAATCTCAGCCAAACCGATTTACTCAGGAACAAATAAAATACTGAAAAAAGCCAAACAATAACATTTTTAAGTTCTCTAAGTGACTTATATATATTTAACCTGAGTAGCGAAAGACGGCGGTGGGTTTGAAAACGATTTGCCGGGAGTCCGGTGCTCTCACCGGCTCTAGTGAGCCTGTAACCCCGGCTAGCTAACGAGCTAGTGGGTAACAGACGTCTCCGAAAACATCAGAGCGCTTTTGAAAATATGTGGTGTCTTGATAAACAGAGCAGATGTATGAAGTTTACACAGCTACATTCTCGCCTGAAAATATGTTAAACGTTTATTTTGTGACCCAGAAAGAATAATAAGAGTAACATTAAAACTAACTAGCTGCCGCCATTGTTGGAAACTGAGCAGGGCCGCGCTATGAATTCTGGGACACAGTTTCTTCTTCTTCGGGGTTTAACGGCAGCTGGCATCCTTGTACATGCAGTGCTGCCATCTTCTGTTTCAGTCTGTTATTACACTCTTAAATCCTACTACTTATCCCTGCGTCTTTTGGGATCTTACAAAGCTTCAAACGACGCGTCGACTATTAAATTGGTCGTCGACGATTTTGATAGTCGATGTAATCGTGACTAGTCGACTAATCGTGGCAGCCCTAGAATCGGACATAAAAAAGTGGTATCGTGCCATCCCTAGTTGCAACCACAGGAACTGGACAAGTGTACTCAACGAGTCAACAGTGAACTCTTCTACATACAAAAGTATTCTAGAGTCAAATGTGAGCCTGTAAAGAACATTATAAAGACAAGTGGGCTAAAAGTCCTCCAGAACAATGTCAGAGATTGATCATCTTATAGTGTTTCTTATACTGCTTTTGTAGAGGTTGCATTTTCTTTTTACTATGACTTCATGTGGAATTGTTCTTCTCTAATTAATTGCTGCTGCTGATTATTTGGGAAAAGTGCTGATATAGATTTCTAGGGAGCAAAAAAAAATTACTATCACATATATCTATTGAGAGATCTTCTAAATATTTTTTTTTATTTATACATGTATATGAAGGAAATAACAATAATTTCCTCTTATACATGTATAGGAGGAAATTATTAACCATTTACACAATTCAAAATATGCATTTAGTTTTCATTGACACGTGTGAAGGGTTTAAAGAGTGGGAGGCTGAGAGGTAAGGCAGTAAAAAAGCTCTACATTTCAAATGAGCAAACAGAGAGTTCATTGAGGTCTCAAGAGGCATCAAGTGGTTAGAGCAAAAGGAGCCTGGCTTTCTCAGACTGTTAATGTATGTCCAAATGCTGAAGGAGCAGCATCATTTAGCTGCTATGCTGTGGTCTGCACAGAGGGGGATAAAATCCAATTTGCTTAATCATAAAATCGAACCAACAACAAGGCAAGGGAAGGGAAGGAAATGAAGATAAAAATCATTAGTGCTGGCATGCCATCTGTATCCATAGACTCAGTCATAGAAACAAGAGGTGTATTATAATCACACAAGCTGCTGCAAACACTGGCGCATTATAGATTTGTTTGGTGGCTTGGAAAACATCCCAGTAACAGGTTGACCGACGGAGAGCTGGGCACTGAGCTGATCTCTCGGTAGCTCCATGTGGTGGCTGGATAATCAGGTGATTGAACACAAAGCATTGTGAGCTCCGTGACACACCATCCAAAGACAAACAACATAAGAGCGCTCTTGTTGATTGAAAGGTACCAGTGAACTCAAGCTCAGTATTTCCTTTGATGCCTTTAGTAATGTCAACAAATTAAAAGCAGCATCGATGATGGAATGGCAGCAGAGAGAGAAAAGAGAGCCAATGAAAACAGAGGTAGTTCATCTGGAAAGGATGCATCACTGACTAAATAATAGAAAGGTAAACGTGACTTTTTTGTCACGGTGTACACAGTCTCAATGCTCTCAGTAGAGTGAGCAAATATTTGACTGACCAAAGGTAATCTGATTGGCTGCCTTTAGACTGGGTGAGAGCCATTCAGGGTGCTGACTTATATTCCCAACTTGAAGCACTTCATTCTTAATTTTAGAAAATATAGACATTATATAGATACATTCTCTGCCTCATGCCAGTGAGCTCTCATTACATTACTATAATGAAGTTAAAGAAAAGCAAGGCAGTCTGGTGAAAGGTCTGATATTTAAAGATTGTGTATATTGAAAAAACAACAAATGAATGTAGTTTATTTTCTGTGTGTGACTTACTGCTGATCAAGTGATCAGGTCTGAAAAAAAACATAAGAACCAACATCGGGGCAGTACAAATTAAGAGAATCATCACATCCCTAATCAATATCTATTTAGCAGGTAAAATGATCCAAAACAATAAGGAAGCATTTTCGTTCACCATTTTTCTTTTTACTTTCATCACCAAAACACTCTGACCATAGAGGGCTAAATTAAATAAGAACAAACATTAAACAGTGAAGTGCAATCCATTTTAAAATCAGATTTTTACACAGGAAAAACCTCAAACGATGTTAATAAGGGCTTAACAAAAATCACACTACAGCAAAGTAAGAAGACCGGCTCCCCCACAAGGAGTAATTGAGTCCTGTTTGAAATTAATGGCAGGTTATTAATCTGAGCACTGCTCAGTCTACCACCTCACTAGCAGTGTACACAAGAGTATATCATGTCCGTGCTATCTAAACATCAATAGGACCACTTGGAGTGAAGTCTTACGAGATTTCACCTCAGTTCAATTATTTCAGTCTGCTGCTTATGTTGTCTGTTTGAAACAGGTGTTTTCTTCGGTTTGTAAAACGGCATACTGAAAATGGAATTAGGAGGCGAGAGAGTAGTTTGATGCACTGAGTTGTCCGATCGTTTCAACCGGTCGATACGGCATTGGACCTGCTCGACAGGTTGACAGGAATGTCGCTCGAGAAACACGGTTTGAGCAAATGACATAATATCAATTGAAAAAACCTGTAGGCTGGTGCAAGGCTCTTCAGACTTCTTTCCAGAAGCCATACTGATAAGAGGTAATTACTTTCCCAAGCAATCACTAAACCCTGCCTACCCCTCATTTATTTGCCTGCAGAAAGTTTCCCCTATTGAGAAACTTGAGCTGCCATCATTTGCACACAAAAGGACATAGTTACCATAATTCGATATAATCCAGGGAAAAAGCCAACTGTTCAATGAGAGCACCTGCACTATCAATCGAGTGCCTTTTTCCCCCTCGTTTTCTCCTTTAAAACAGCCAGCAAAGTTGTTACATAACAAAAACATAGTTGCTTTTTATAGATATATTAAATGTCATGGTCTGTGCTTCACACAGAGGTTTCAGTGACTGTGTGGACAAGAAGAGAAAGCTCAGTGTGACATAACATGCTGGTGTGCATTTTTGTTCATGAGGAAAACATGGGGTTCAAGCCTCCCGTTTCCCAGGAAACCAGCAGTCTTGTTGTCATATTTCTCGCGATTCTGCAGTGCGTCTGGCTTTTTCATGCAGTCCCCAGCCACAGCCACCATTAGGGATGGACCATGCCATGTCGTGACATGGGAACCCTTATAAACGTGTTAAGAGCTGGAGGCATTAGCATTTTGGACACCACTGAATAGAGGCATTTGTTCCTCTTCCTGTGCCTCCCTGAAAGACTCTATTAAAAGGAGGTTTAGGAATTGCTGTGTTTTGGTACTGAAGTTGGGACAGCATGGAGGGAACATTTGACAGTAGATTTCCTAGAAAACGTTTTGTTTGTTAGTATTTCTCCTTTGTAATTATTTGCGTATAACAACTGATAAAACTATAATTGCATAATAAACATTTTCACGCTTGTCTTTTAAATCTACCAAAGTTTGATGAATCACTGCTGCTCTTTTGTTTGTCCTACTACCAGTGACTGAAGGGGCTTTAGGTGAAACAGAAAAACTTAAAATGGATAAAATGTGGTTCATTTATGAACCTTGAGGATAAAACAACCCCCATGCACATCTTCAACAGATGCCAAAAAGTTAATATTTATACCTCAGCTGGCACTCCATTTTTTCCAGATGCCTATAGATGTAAGATGTCTTTAAGAGTGCTTAATGGCTTCCACCATGTTGCGTTTAAGGAAGCTGGTAATAGGCTGAGCAGAATTCGTCTCCACATTAACGAAAGGCTTTGATTGATCTCTGATTCAACCTCATGCTGTGGTCACAGCAGGATCTCTGGTCAGTGTCAGGCAGACTTTTCACTGTCTGGCATTCAAGCTTTCATCTTCAAACCTTCAACAGTTGATATGTTACATGTGGAATGACTATCTCATCCATAATGCATATTCCTCAGCTGTGTCTGATGATGAACAATGGTCGGTACACTGCAACTTAGCAACATGAGCGCACTTCTCGGTCGACAGCTTTGATTCTCTATCGCCTGTTGTCTGCTGTGCCTGAGCGCTCAGCTGCTAATCCAGAATGAGGTTATTGAAAAACATGATTGATCAAAATGCAAGTGAACTAGATACAGTAAACCTCTGAAAGAGGCAGCAGTAATACTATTGATGCATTTAGCTTTGGAGTTTCCCTGCTGCATTGGACTGAACCTGTGACATTTTATTACATTTAAGAAAAATATTTAAAACTGATATATGTCTAACAACTTGCTAGCTGTCTAGACTTGGGCTCCTTTAGTCTTTCTTACAGTAACTTAAAAATATGAGTGAAAAACTAAGGAGTACAGGATTTGTAAAATTACATATCGGACAACTGACTGCAGCCAATCAATCAGGCTCAATCGTGTGTTTTTGTTTTTCCAATTCAAAGCCCAGATATATCTGGATAAGACTAATTAGACTTCCGTTCTTGGTCAGTAATCAAAATAATATAATTTTTAAAAAAAATAGAGACAGGCTGACATTAGTGGCGGATTTTGTAACAAAGACAGATTGATATCAAAGTGTGTTAGATGGCAGATCAGCATATTACAGAAAAGAACACTAAGATTATTGTTCAGCTGTAAAACACACTCATTCTACCACTGTGACTACTCTGACAACTGATGATTCAGCTGATATAGTTTTATACTGAAAATCATTATTAAAATTGGCCTCAGTGGTTTGTGGATGGGTTCCATAGCAGCAATGGGGTCCCCAGCCTGTGCACCATATAAGGGAATTGATCTCCCACACTATGAGTATTGATTACCATCAAGTAGGGACAGAGTGTAGCCAATGAGCTAATCAGAATCAGTAATGCCCTATTTTCCAGAATCACATTGGATTTAGAGTTCAAAGCATAAATCATGAACTATTTGCAGGGGAATAGTGATCAATCCCACACCATCAATCTGCAGTTTATTTAGCTGAAGAGAAAACAAATAAGTATCTATGTCTCTAACTAAGCACACCCATTGATTCACAAAGCTTTAAGTGGTGAGGACATCAGAGAACTGCACCAATTCTATGGTTTACAGTGAATTTACCACAAGCTGTCAGGGCCTCACAAAGGTAAATTACTATGAAAGCCTATTGATTTGTAAAGTGTAGATCAGGAGGAGGGAACAATTGTGCCAAAAATCAGGAAACTGGCTCAACACAATGACCGCAGGCACTAAAGAGTCCATTCAGATGGCTGAAAATCTATACGGTCGCGATCTATATGGTCGCAGCAGAAAGAGGGGGTTAGGCTGCCTCCGCCCGCCTTTGCATGTAATTGAAAAAAGATACCCACGTGAAGCTTTTGACTGAAGAAATAAACAAAACTGATGAATGTGCCTTGTCATGACCCTGTATTGATTCTCAAATATTGCATTTAACGCTTTCTTGAGAAATAAAGGTAATAAATCTTCATTCCACTGAAACATGCATACGTCACCTTCTGCGACTAGAGCACTTTCCATTTAAAGATGCAGATTTTGTTCATTTAAATCTTAAACCTCAATCACGAGTCCAGGGACAAAAAATTCACAGCACATCAGTTTTACCAGCCCCATCCCCCAGTTTCACACTGCCAACACTGTTTGTCCCTCCTCTCCGCTCCCCCTCTTCTCAATATTGAAACAAGTAAACAGCACCATCTTTTCCAGCCTTTGGATGAATATAAATGAGGACAAACTCCCCAATTAGCCCCCTTTGATGATTCAAGGGTGGCAGAAAGAGGACGTCACCACTAATGCACTCATGGTGGCTCTTGGCTATATTAAGGTTTCTACATCTTAGACTTTAAAGTGGGAACAGGCATGGTGAATTCCTCCCTGGGAAAATAATTCATGTGTTCACACCCTCAAATCTCAGAAGAGCCCCGTGAATGTGCAGAGGCAGCAGAATGGAGACAGCCATTAGTGTCCGCAGCAGTGTAGCTCTAATGATGATGGCTGTGGACTTGCTGTGCTCTGCATTCTGGGCACCAGAGCTCCTACCTCTGATCAGAATGGAAAGGAATACCCCCAACGTGCTCTTGTGTATGTAGTAGGTGGATCAAGACAGGACATGGCTCAGGACAAAACCTTTTTGGTCCGCTGAAGTACATACACCTTTGATCAAACTATTTTTATTGTCCATCTTTCTCTTCATTCAAATGCAAAGAGCTCTTTTTATAAAGGTAAACACACATGTAGAAATGAAGAAACCCAAAGAAGGGTCTCCATGACCAACCCCAGCCCTCATCCTTAATATTGACAGTGACAAAGAAGCAATGTTAGATCATCAGTTTAATAGTCTGACGTTCTGCTTTAACACAGCAGCAGGAAACTGGAGACATGCAGTCTTATAAATCAACTACTGTGCAGGGGAAAAGCATTTTGAACCATTTTCACCACAAACAACCCCCCTCCCCTCTCGGGTTTCTTTCAAAGCCAGTGTGGGGTCAGAGCACAGTAATGGAATCCCCCCCACCTACAGCTGGACTGGACACCATTTAACAATTTACAAGAAAAAAGGAAAAACAAGAAGACAGAAAGACACGATATTACTGGCAACAGTCACACTTCCAGTAATGTATGCTCTTCCACCTACATATAATATGAATCACCACACACTAGATGCATATCCATTACTCACACCACATATTCAGAGTTTTTCCTCTCTGGGGTACTAAGCATGCAGTCACAAAATGATGCAGTCCAGGCCCGGGCAATTATTTTATCTACTTTTTTTAACTAATTCATTCAATCGCAGCTGTTCTTCCATCTGTGTTATAGTACCACATTGAGAATTTAAATTACCTCCAATGCCAGCAACATTAAGTGTGTACAATGTGCAGACAAATATTGTAATAAGTAATTAAGCACAAGTGAAGAAGAAGATACATTTGTAACATTTTTAAAGGGGACTTTTTATGTTTCCTTCAAATTCAATATTTTGTTTTTGGACAAGAGTAGCTTTGCATGATTCACACTTCAAAATAATGCTTGTTTACTTCACACCGAATCTCAGTTCATACACTGTGTGAAGCATGCAATTTTGGTAAATTACCCCACTGCCTCTGGGCCTCTTCTGACTGGCTGCCCCCCGGAAACAAAAGATATGAACAAAAGGTGGGTGGGGTTTCTGTGATCAGAGCTATGTGCCTGAGACGGCCACACAGAGCCAGAGAGAGTATAAAAGCTGTCTGAAACCAAAATCAGTCTGAAGCCCGAGCTTTAAACATCCACCACTGTACCATTTTATATCTAAGAGAAAATAAGAAAAAATAGGTTCGAATAATGGTGAATTCCTCAAAACGTGTTGATATCATCATCAGATTCACCATACTGCTACTTCACATCTCTAGGAACAAAACAGCACCACTGTGATTACTAAAAAATCCTCTTCTCTTCGCTTTTATGTTAACACGCCTCTGTGAAGTTAGAGACTCACTCTTTCTTTGTGATGTTAAGACACACTCCCACACACACAGGGTAAGACTCGTTGTTGTTTTTTTTCTCTCTTTTCTTGAATAGCTCTTTACAGTCTGGTTGTCTAGTGAATGAGGGGAGAGAGCTTGTTTACTTCATGATGGAGATAGCTGAACCAATCTCAAGGAGGAGCAGCGTCAGCCTAAACATTGTCCAAAAACAAATATCGTGCAAATGGGAAGAAAAGAGCGTCCACTGTTCGAAAATCTGCCTGAAGGTTCTTTGAAAGCCAGCAAACTATGTCCGTCCTCACCAGAAGGAGTGAAGTCTGTTCTATTATGATGAGGGGAAGAGTCTGCCAGTAGACTGCCCTTCATAGAAAGACACAATACACAGGGTTAATAGCAGTGCTTCTGGCACACTTTGGACCCCTGCTAAAACCCCATCTCACTGCAGGTGGTGGAGGAAAAGAGCGGCTCAAGTTTTAAAGAGACCTCAGTGTGTCAGTAATGACATTTGAACAGCAGAGAAAGACCTGACTGCAACCTTCAAATTCTCCACACCTCAGCCACTGGCGAACCACAGGAAGCAGCGCAGCCATCTGTAACTTTGGTTTGGCTGCAAATGGGGAACTGAGGGCTGCTCATTGCCCAGGGACATGATCCAAATGTTCCAATGGCAGGTGAGTAACACCACGCAGGAGAACCCAGGGGCCTTATATAGCATTGGTTCAACAAGAAGACATGAACACGCACCTTGGGAGAATCTGACTCGTGGATCCTCTTTCACAAGGGTGTGTTTGCACCTATGATTCACACTTTGGAAAAGGATAATCGCAAATCCGTGACACGGGGCACAAACTGTGGCTCAGCTGGGCAAAGCAGCTTTTAGAAAGGGATTACTGAGGTGTAAAATGGTTTAAGAACAGGAGCTATTAATTTGCTCTGGATAGTGGAAGGAAAGACGCACGTGGACTCATCAACTGTCAAAAAACTGACAGACCTCAAGGCTAATAGTGTCAATTATACTCGCTTTCTTGTGTCAAGCTGTCACTCTGTGAGCAACGTGGGCCTGTGAATTATCATGACCCCTGCAGAGCTGGCAATTTCTTGTTGGACTATTTTTACAAGGTGGATAAATCATAGAGGTGACAACATGCTTTGAAAGAGCTTGAGAGTCATAAAATGTATTTTTAAAGGCGGGACGTGCTAAACAGGTGTTATTCCCTTTTAGTGACAGCGGTAATAACAGGGGATAAAAAAAAAACATTTTAGCACAGACACGCATGTAAAATATTGGCACGAACATCCTGTCACTCTGCTAAGTTGAGCCAAGCAAGACCTGTATAGCTGCAAAGCTCTATCCAACAGAGTTTTACATTACTTTTAGAGATCTAACAAATTCATAGAAACGTTCCAAGTTCAATTTTCACAGCAATGTGAAGAAATGTTTTTTTCTTCACTACAATTAATTCATGAGAAAAACCGTCAAGCATGGCTGGCTAGAATTTAATCTGCAGTTTTAAAAGAATTTGTGAGATGCAAGTGGTCTGTGGCTGGTGTGTGGCTATGCTACACTACGAAACAAAGTTATGACCGCAATTCCTTTCAATAATAATCCCACCTCGGTTATCATGCTTTTGGCAGATGCGAGGGAATTAGAGGCAAAGCCGTCGACAAAACTCGGTCACTCTCTCAAGGAAATAAATCACGGCCGCATGAAGTCAATTTAAATGCAAATGTAAATGTTTAAGACAACAAAGTGCCAGCAGTAGTGTGCCTTAAGGAGTTGTGGTGGTAGTGAATCTTACAACTGAAGACCACCCAGATGTTCTCACCGGCAAAGCTGACATGCTGCCTGCGGCTACAAAGCAAAGGGGTCAGCTGAAAGCCGGAGGAAAGACATAAAAAGAAAAACCTGTGTTGCATGTCGCATGAAGACTGATGGGAGCATTTCCAGGCTGAAGCCAAGGATATCAAAGCAAGGTTTCTCAAGGATCACCTCTATTGATCTGTTTTTGTTTCTCTAAGCCAATCTTTCAAGCCTTTAAGCCATTTCAAATTGGCAAAGCACTCACAGTGAAAAGACATGCGGTTTGCTCATACACAGAATTTTGATAGAGCTGAAAAACCTGACAGAAGGCAATAAAAACTAAGCAGATTTTGCCCAGATTGCTAGTGTTGCACTGACATTTTTGTCACCTCTTTTTAATCTCTTCTAATCAAGGTTAGGATTAAAGTCTACCTATAACTATTTGGTAGGTAGAGTGATACAAGTGCAACCCTAGATAAGGGATTCTGCATTGATGAATGTAGGCAGGCAAGCAATAAGAGCTAATTACTAGACTGCAGGGCAACGTTTTTATCTGTAAAGTATTTGTTCCTCTCAACATCAGCATTAATCTGAGGCAAACATCTGCTTCCTTTTCAAATACATCTGCAGTTCATCACTGTGAATTACCATGTGGCTGTTAATCATATATTTCCTCTGTGACAGAAGGATGTAATTCGAATTTTCCTTCTTCTGTTGTGCATTTTGCTTTTAATGTAAAAGTTCCATACCGATATTTTATGTTTGCCTTTCTGTGTTTGAAAAAGTGCAGTTCGCACAACAGCCAGTGCACAAAAGTAAAATATTTTCTCCCTTATGGGATCATGGCCAATAGAAAGATCCTGCAGCTGCATTTCTATGAACCATGGATGCTATGTGAAGAAAAAGACCTGAAAGCCTTGTATGGAGCGTTTTGGATACAACTAACTGTGGAAAATGTAATATTTGTGAATATTTTCAACTATGGCGCAAATAAGAAATAAAGGTTCAAATAAACAATGTCCAACATTCCCTAAAAACTCACTCTGATCCTAAAGTTACCCAATAGTCTTATCTACCACCTCTACTGTCTACAAAGAGATCCCAACTTCAACATTAAAGTGTTTGCATACCATTTTCTAAAAAGAAAACACTTCCAATTATAGTGGCTGCTAATCTGGTTGGCATTTCATAATGAGCGCTACACTCTTGTTGCTGTGTTTAGGAAAGTCTGCATAACACTGATTAGCTAATGCAATTAAACTGTACTTACCCCTACCACTGCCCTCTTATGTCTCCAAATGAGTCAATTTGTGACTAAAATGTTTAGTAATTTAGCACCAAGCTATTTTCTTTATGTCTAAACATTCTAATAGCTACACCTAAACAGAACGAGTCCCAGTGACTGGTCTTACTTTATCAGCAAAAAACCTCCCCTTGATACTCATTAGAACTCCACTGTAAGCTACAGAAAACGTTATAAAGTGAGATCGTTTGCAATCCAATACGCGGCCATAAAAATGTGCTCTGTAAGAAGCACATTTGGTTTCTACCCTCAACAATCTGGAGCTTTAAAAATAATGAGGTCAAGGAGGTCTGCAGTTCGTAGCTTGAGGTCTGTGGGTCACACTTGTAAAAGTGGAGTTCGGAGCTCCCCCAAGCTGATGAATTAATTTGGACCCGTACCAGCTTGGCAAGATTCTTTCACTCATCATTTGCTCTATCTGTGGGGAGAGTGCATTAAGAAATAGACATGCTGAGTTTTGGCTCTCTGTGGAATACCCTGAAGGGCAACTGCAAAGACTTTTAGAAATATCACAACCTTCAAAAACGGCAGAAAACATGAATTAGTATTAAGAAGTCAACACAAAAAGAACCACCACAGCATATGCCTCATCAGATTTTTAAAACATGTGAAAATATATATGAAATATTGTATCCATGTCAGTATGAAACAGCTGGGACATTCCCCACCTTTGAACCGACCCAAATGGCAATTTGGAAAAACAGACCAAATTAAATGGTGCAACAGAAAACAGAAAAGGATTAAAGTCTTTGCTCGTGTGTTAGCCCACTTAGAAAATTGACCACGCAGCCCTGCCTCTTTATTCCACAATTCTAATCGTGCCTGATCTGCTCTCTAATCTTCCATTTGGATGATACTACTGTGCTTGACTCCAGCCCCCAATGGGCCAGTAAATAGGCTCTTAATATGCAGAGCAGACACTGAGTTGTATGTTCACACCAAATCATCATACATGGGGCTGCATCGGCTTGGGACTCCCAAAAGTCCACTTACAGTACCCAACAGAGCCCCACACAATGTAATGAGGTCCCAGGGGAAGCATCTGGAAATACAGCACTGCTGCCCTCACAGTACACCCTGTCAAACAAACACATACTTTTAGAGAGACCTCCTTTACAATTTCTACAGTACTACATGAAATATTGGATTTTTCCTGAATATGCAGACAGAATTTGGGGCACTGCAAAAGAAATTGACCCTCTATTTGTTTAAAGATACGGCTTAATTAAACAAAGCAAACTAGGCTGTGCTGAATGACTTTGATTGCCATTCATATTTTTCTCTAAAATATTTTCCAAATAGGTGAAAATTCCATAAAAATGTGTGGGCATTAGCCAAATCCTCAACCTACCCTAACCCCAGATGTATTAGCATATGGTGACCTTGAAAGGTCAAATGTACTGAAGAAAACACAGGCGAATAGAGAAAAGCTGCAACAGTAGACAAAACATTGGCTACAACTCAAAGGAAGTAGAAAAAATCGAAATCTCACTAAATAGAACATAAGTGTTATGGAAGGATTACATGGGGAGGATGCTTCAGTATTGTGATGGAGAAAAATATGAAAGTAATATTCGTCTTAATTGCATGATTCATATAATACTGTAGGGTTTTTGTTTTCATAATCCTTCATTATAGTTTTATTATGGATTTTTACTGTCAGCGTATCAAAACGTGAGGATCTGTTGCTTTGTTTTATATGACTATAAACCGAATAAGCGAAGTTCTGGTGACTTTTCTTTAGACAACACAAGCAATTTTGAGAGATAACCCCAACAAATTTACTGACACGAGTCACAGAATCATAGTCTGAGGTGTGTTTCATATCGAGCCCAGTATGCCCTCTGTGTCCCCTGCTTGTCAAACGTGTCCTTCCTCATCGTTGGTGCCCTTCACTTTCATGTCCCAAGGGTCCCCTTGTAACCTTATCCACACAATACCCTTCATGGGACACAAAGCCAATGATACCAGGCTCTTCTGTTCCATTCTCTTCATTTGTCACTTTTATTCCTAAGCTCTTTGTTCGTCTTACCTCTGTATGCATGACTTATCCCAAATTGAGACTGCAATTGAAATGGAAATCATCCCTGACTCTCACTGACTTAAGGGCAATAACTTCTTGCTATTTGAGGCATATCTGTCATGTTCGTTGTCCCTTGGAGAATCTTATGGTTGTGTTGCCCTTTTCGCCAAGGTTTTTAACATAAACATTGAATTTGGATGGATATGTACCCCGTGATCCAGAGGCGACACTAAAATTCTGAGCAGGCATGCAAAAAAAACAGGACAATGAGATTGGAAAAATTAGTTTAGAGCTGACGGCAATGCACATTAGGATTAGAATTCCTCTCGTAAAACATCCCCTTTACTGGTTCTCATTACTGGCCATGGTTTTCATGTGAGCCTAATCTAAGTTGATTAATTCAACATAAAAATTACAATTGTGAAGCCAGACGACACAGAAGAAAACTACAGCAGAGAAGGAAAAGAAATTCCCATGAAAAGCACACTGACAAACAGCCTGGAGGTGAGGATAATAACAATACAAACGAAAAATGCGTGTAAACGCTTGTACATAACAATGATGGGACATTTTTTCTGAATTATGGCATGTAAACAGAAAACACTATGAAAGATATGAAAGCACTGCAAGCTCTGGAGCTGGCAGCAAATAACAATGTCTGGGTAAAATGTTCCATTTGTGAGAAAACAGCCTCGGCAGCACAGAAAAAAGGAGCAATGACGGGCCAAACTGAACCTCCAGACAGGGATGAGCCTGAAGCACATCGCCTGCTCCCGCCCTCTTATTCGCTTCTTTTGCACAAAAAAAAGAAAAAAGTAGAACTGAACATTCAAGATAACATTGACCTCTCTACGGGTTTGTCCTTCAGTGTTTCCTGATTAATTGTCCGTGCAGTGCGAGAAGCCATTGATCATGTTCGCCCACTGGTCCTGATGATGCAGTGGCCTGTTAAATAAGAAATAAACCTTGATTCTGATGATCAGCACCTCTTATCTTTACACCTTCATCCCCCATCGGAGGCTGCATGGAGGGGGAAAAATAATAAGAATTCAAACCCTCCTCCCCCCTACATCTCCTCTCTGAGCCAATCATTGGAATCATAAAAAAAGAAAATCTGGTAAATAAATACGCACATTGCTGGAGAGCAGGAAAAGGAAATGAATATTTCATGTAACCAGACACATTTCCAGAACTTACTGGCTGGAACGTGCCTTTCTGGCTGTCATTGGTGACAAACATGAAAGAGCAGGGCTCAGGTACGGCTATGCCGCAGCACTCTCAACTCTGCCTGAAGCACAGGGAGCACAAGTCGTCAGTGTAATTGCTTGTAGTGGTGGAGCCTGAGCTGAACCTCAATTAGGGCCTGGGTACTTGCTAGGCTCCACACCTTCTCTACACGTCTGCCAGCCTCTTCCGGGAAAACATATTTGAACATCTTAACGCCGCCAGGTATATCACTGTTGGATATGTTGTTTGTTGCTTGTTGTTATCAGACTTTGGGTTTTCCCTTTGCATCGTACTTGTTCCAACAGGCACTTTTTTTTTTTGGCATCTCGACTAGCAACACATTCTAGATAGGGTGATAAAAGGGCAGCTAAAATGGACAATTAGTCTGATATAGCTATTCACTCCTGCTCGCTGCTGTCAGGCTGCTTTCGTTAATCTCTTACAGCCATCTGATACTCCAGATTCCATCCGACAGGACTGAATTACAGCCCAAAATTACAGCTCTGATGCTGGTGAAATGCATCTACTGCAGACTGCATGGATGAGACACAGGTAAACACTTCAGAGTGCTTAAAAAGCAAAGATTATGTGAAAGAATGTATCAGAGTCAAAACTCTTTTTGGATCAAATATTTGAAATAAAGGCTGATTCGCCTCAGTCACACACAGCATCTCGGCTTGTTTCAGACTGCTCTATAAAGGCCAGGTGAATACGGCCTGGGTACAAAAGAAAGGGCTCTCTGTTTCTTTCCCCTTTTAACTCTCAGCCCCCTCATTTCCCTCCCGCTGTACACAGGACGATACAACATGCATACACACAGACACACACATGCCATCAGTGCAAACATTTCAGCTCCAAGGCAAACACACACCTGTATGAACAGGTAAAGACAAAAATCATAGCTTGTCTCTTGTCTTTCATGTTTTCAATGCACTTCCTGCCTTTAATGGCACTGCCAGTTTGAGCAAAATCCGATGACAAACACAACAAAGTTGGAAGCTCAGGTGTTCCTGTGCAATACCAAGCACTGATGTGCAGGTGGAAGTTTTATTTAAACAGTTTTGCAGAAACTGCATTGTAAACACTCAGTCAGCTGAGCTTGCAAGGCCGTTTTAAGAATGAGCCCGTCTGCGGACACAAAGGATGTTCTGTTTGCTGCATTTAGCAATCAAAATGATTAAAAGGATGAAAAAGCTCCATGAAATGTGCCAGGTTGGAGCTGAATATTAAGTGGTGCGGAGACAGGATGGCGGGGGCTGGTGGGGGGCGCTGGCTGACATGGACCGGCTGGGAGATGGTCGACACTTTGCTTGTCCAATTACTGGCGATCGTTCAAATTGTTTGGTGAGAAGCATTCGACCTACTTCTGGACACAAAGCACCACTGCCCTGAATACAGAGAAGCTGAGGGGGGAAACCACGTGTGATGACAAGTGCCATTAGAGCCTCTTGTCTTTGGCCTAGAAATGAAATTTAGACAACTTACCTGATGTGTGAGAACACTGGAGAAGCTATGTGCTGGGATGAAGGGGGGTGGGCAGCATGAATAGGATCTGCAGCTGGATTTGATTAAACTCACTAATGGCAGTTTGACCTTCACAAGGTCTTTGCGTTGAACACTAAGCAACGGGACCAGGATAAGAAGTAGCAGCACCCCAAAAACAAACAAAAGTGGCAGTGTTTAGTGTGTGCATGGTTTTTTTTTTTCCTTTTCTCATTAAAACTGTGCAGACAATATGTGTCGCATCGACTGTTCTGCGAACAATAATACAAGACAACGATCAAAAGGAATTAAAAATATCAAATTATGGGCAAGCTACGGAAGAGTTCTGTTTCTTGGGATTCCCTCAAAGGCATCATCTACAAGGGTGGGGGGGGACCCAGAAAACAACACTACATTTGAAATCGCTGCACTTCCACACAGGAGTTTAGTACATTTGCATACCTCGTAAATATTCACACTGAGGGAATCCTCATACCCGCCACGTGAGACACAGTCAGTTCATACGTGCAGCAAACACAATGAGGCACACAAGCAACAACTGCCCTTGGTTTAAAATGTGACTGTAATGTGATTTTAGTCGCACAGATTAAAGTCTAATCAGTTATGCCAATCACGCATCACATATCTAACGCACGTAATGAGGAGCCACTTCCCTTAAGAGCGAAACGAGATTAGAGAAACCTAGGGTGTTTTATTTTATTTTGTTTTCTACAGCCTTTTACAGAGTTTGAATGTCCAATGTGACACCAGTTAACCTTCTGTACAGGTCCTCTGCATTCAAGTCTACACTTCAGAACACATGCACCTTTATTCCTACTCCACATACCTGGCAAATGACTCTCATATCACATGCAAAAGCGCTTTTTTGCCCTCTAAGAATGAGATTCACCATGCTGGGTGACAAGGTGTGATTCCCTTCTGCAGTTCAGCACTCAGCATGCAAGCCAGTGATATGCAGGCTCAGATCAGCCCTGTGTTATGGCCAGTGTAGTGGTAAATAAGAAGGATGGTGTGTGTGTGTGTGTGTGTGTGTGTGTGTGTGTGTGATCTCCAGTGAGTATTTTTTTTTTTTTACCTCAGGCTGTCATACAAATAAGAAAGGCATTAATTCACAAGCAGTAACTCTCTCTCTCTCTCTCTCTCTCTTCGCATACAACGAACATGATTTAAAAAGGGGCTGAAGCAAAGGTAGCTAGCAACATCATTTCTATTATTCTAAACTGCACCTGTAGTTATTATTCCACTCATGAAACATTCTCCCAAAGCAGTCGTGACAACACTTCCCAATTCCATCTTTTCCTACATTTGCCTTCTTTCTTTATTTCCTTCCTCTACTTCTTCTTCTTCTTTAAACTGGCATTTCCAACCACCTGCCATATAGAGCCCGTGCAGGTATCTGCTGTATATCACTATAACAACCGGGGAGCTCCGCGTGCGCAAGCTAGCAAACATTTCTAACAAGTGTCACAACTAAAAAGTCAAAGGAGGGGAAAAACGCGACTTGCTTTTCGAAGCAAAGTGAAAAAAGAAGAAAATAAAATTTTAAACAGAACTCACCTTCAGGTGCTACTCATGTCCAGACAGCCGTTCACAAAGTTGAATTGTGTCCACCGCTGGAGGAAGAAGGCAGAGGGAGTGTTAACTGTCAACGTAACGCTGCCGCCGTGCCTCGCAGTTGGTGTGTAGCGGAGTACCACCCCTCCTCCTCCTCTTCTCCTCTTCCTCGTCCTCCTCCCTTGGATGCTACTATTGCTCCCCTCTCCTCTTCTTCCTCCTCCTCCTCCTCTCTTCGCCTCTGTAAAAAGGGGGAAAAAGTAATAGCGGTTTCCTCCTCCTTCTCCTCCACCTCCACAATGACAGACTCAAAGAAAAGAAGGGACCCTATCGTAGTCAATAGGTTTCACAAAAAACCCTTGGCAACGCAGAAGAACCCGTGCGCAACTTCCCCACGTTGTGACCGGGTTAAAGCTCTCCCCAGCCCCCCAAACGGTGACAGACATTATTCCCAAGACTAGGAGTGAGCAGGTTTTATAATGGGAGAAGGAGGAGGAGGAGAGAGGGACACTGAACTCTTCTGGTGGGGATGCTGTTCAAATATGAATGAGAAGGAAACATTTAAATTGTCCTTCATTGGATGTAAATCCCTGTTTGTGCCTGTCCTGTTTATGGAGTTCCTTGCAGGTGTTATTTATTTGAAAATGTATTTTTGTAATTTCACAGGAATTCTGTTTGTCTTGCTGAGCCTGAATGGTCTAAACACACGAGATTTACAAAATTGCAATAATTTAAATTGTTTTTATTTTAATTTATTTGAAAAAAGTACATTGCATTTAATAACATTATCATTTTTATGATATCAAATACTGAAAATAATAATAATTACAATTAAAATATAAATTTTTTTCACTGGAAAAAATACCATCAAACTGAGTTCTGACTATATGATACATCACCTATGCTAAGAGGAAGTCTGAAATTTTAATACCTATAACGTAATATGTGAGACTCAGCTGTGCTCTGTTATACTGTGCCTGTGTGAAATTGAAAAATAACTCTGGGTAAAAAGGGAAAAGGTCTGAAAATCATCTTCCACTGACTTCGCCCAGCGATAAGTCATCTTTGTTGTAGCTTGGTTTCATTTTCCTCGTAGTCGCATCTGTGCAGTTCTGCTAAAATCTGCATGCTTTATGATTTTGTGGTGTCTTGCAATATTTGGGACAGCACAAAGTGGTGATCAGTTAACCTGCATAGCCACAGGTAAAAAAAAAAATAAAAAAAAATTGATTACATTGCCTCAGTATGTGGAAGAAGAAATGAGGAATTGAAATGCTCTGTAGTCCCATATATAGTGGGACACCTGGTCATCCTAATACTACTGAGACTAGAGCCCATCCCCACCACTATCTATCAAAAACCAGGGTACACCCTGTCTTCCAGACCCAGCACAGGAGAGACAGATATACTGATATACATATACTGATAAGGACAGGCTAATGTGTTAGGAACAAAAGGATACCATGCTGTTTGATGAAAATAAAAACTATCAGGGTGGAATTTAAAGAAAAAGTGGAACAATGATGCGATTTATTTTGTCAAAATTTTATTGCAGCAACAGAGTAGTTTGTATGGCCTCCATATGCTTGTATGTACATCCTATTGGACTTATGTGAGGCGCGCATGGGGTTCAGTCAATGGTATCAATTCCTTCATCCTCCAGGAACTGCCAGCATACTCTCATCACATGAGGCTAGGCATTACCATGCACCAGGAAGAACCCAGGACCCACTGCGCCAGAGAAGGGTCTGACAATGGGTCCAAGGATTTCCTCCTAATAAATAATGGCAGTCATGGTGCCATTGCCTATACATGGAGGTCTGTGTGTCCCTCCAAGGATCTCCATGGCTTCTCCAGACCTTTTCACATCTGTTACATGTGCTCAGGGTGAACCTGCTCTCATTTGTAAAAAGCAAAGGGTGCCAGTGATGGACCTCAGTCTCCACAGTGCTAGGCAGTGAGCACAGTGCCCACTAATGGACGATGGGCCCATTCTCATGAAGCCTGTGTCTAATTGTTTGGTCAGAGGCATTCACACCAGTCTCCTGCTGGAGGTCTTTTTGTAGCTCTGGCAGTGCTCATCCTGTTCCTCCTTGCACAAAGGAGCAGATACTGGTCCTGTTGATGAGTTAAGGACCTTCTACGGCCAGCTCTCCTAGAGTAACTGTCTGCCTTCTGAAATCTCCCCCACGCCCTTGAAACTGTGTCGAAAGACACAGCAAACCTTCTGGCTATGACATGTATTGATGTGCCATCCGGGAGGAGTTGGAGTACCTCCACAACCACTGTGGGGTCCAGAAATCACCTCGTGTTAGTACTGACACTGATCCTAGCCAAATTCAAATCCAGTGAAAACACAATCAGAAAAGATGTCAATCAGGGAAAATGTCAGAGGTTTGGGGGGTTGTCTCATTGCTGCCAGTGCACCTGTTAATAATAATAATAATAACAATAATAATAATAATAATAATAATAATAGTCAAAGGAGCTTGCAAAGAAAAGCGTCTGGACTTCTTTAAGTTTACTTGAAGACGTTTCACCTCTCATCCGAGAAGCTTCTTCAGTTCTAAGGTCAAATGGTGGAGAGTCCCAGATATAAACCTAGTGGGAGTATCCCCCCACAGAGGGACAAAAGGACCCCCTGATGATCTTCTAATCGCCTGAGCCAAGGTGTGAAAAGAAGACCAGACACCAACGAGGGAGGATAAGAAGGACAGACGCAACAACATTGTCATCCCCTATGTAGCCGGTGTATCAGAAAAACTTAGGAGAGTTTTCTCCAAGCATGACATCCCGGTGCATTTCAGACCCAGCAACACGCTCAGACAAAAACTGGTTCACCCGAAAGACAAAACGCCAAAACACAGACTTAACAATGTGGTGTATGCTGTACAGTGCAGCGAGGAATGCCCAGACCTCTACATTGGAGAGACCAAACAGCCACTTCACAAGCGCATGGCACAACACAGAAGAGCCACCTCCACAGGACAAGACTCAGCAGTCCATCTGCATCTTAAGGATAAAGGACACTCTTTCGAGGATGCCAATGTTCACATTTTGGACAGAGAGGACAGATGGTTTGAAAGAGGAGTGAAAGAAGCCATCTATGTCCACTGTGAGCGACCATCTTTGAACAGAGGCGGGGGTTTACGACACCAACTCTCTGCCATCTATAATCCAGTTTTGAGATCCCTTCCCAGACGCCTTAACGCCCACTCACATCCTGGGCCATCTGACCTCAGGAATTCGCATGATAAGGTGGGGCCAGGTTTCACAATGAACACACCCGAAACTCTGGCTGATTGGGACCCACACCCAGTTTCACACCTTGGCTCAGGCGATTAGAAGATCATCAGGGGGTCCTTTTGTCCCTCTGTGGGGGGATACTCCCACTAGGTTTATATCTGGGACTCTCCACCATTTGACCTTAGAACTGAAGAAGCTTCTCGGATGAGAGGTGAAACGTCTTCAAGTAAACTTAAAGAAGTCCAGACGCTTTTCTTTGCAAGCTCCTTTGACTACGATGACCTGGATGACTGAGAACCTTCACAGACAATAATAATAATACATTTTCTTTGAGGGTGCCTTTTCAAAAACCCAAGGTCACCTTACAAAAGAACAAAAGAACAAAATTAATTAAAGGTTGTTGTTCATTTTATTAACACCAAAGCAGCTGAAACTGATTAACAACCCCCCTTTGCTACTTAACTGACCAAATCAATACCTGAGCTGTTTCACTGACTTGATGCAATACTCTGATTAACAAATGTTCCTTTCATTTTCTTGAGCAGTGTACATGATTCACATTGTCTTGCATGACTCCAAGGGGGCATGTCAAAGAAGTTCTGGGTTTGCAGCACCAAAGTTTATATTTGTTGGAACAGCTCACAGTGACGTGCAGAAGATCTGAGTTATATTTGTTCTACTATGTTTACAGTTTTCTCATATTGTGTTTTATGTAGCTTCATGTCAGATTAGTGAAACAGCATAGCTGGTCATTTCCATGTTAGCACAGATAAGTAAAAGAGGAGTGTTTTTTTTGCTCAGCTTTAAAAATAAAGCACATGTGGAGAATGTCAAGCCATCTTATTTAAATTAAGGCGTAATGCATTTTTTCCACTATATTTATTGATAACTTTCATTTCTTTACTCATGAACATACCTTAAATGAATAAGGCCTATAAAATGTAAACATGCAGGTAAAATTATAACAGCAGACGATACTACTAGCTATGATGCAGTTACTCCATTTAACTAGCAGCCTGAATAATTAGCATAACATAACCCTGCATCAGCAGAACAGTACACACTTACAATACTATAACAGTAACACGCAGAGAGAAATTACAGTGAATGTGTATCCATTCTAATTACCCACACTGTGAGAAACACAATGTCGGCCCTTCTCTCTCTCTGTTTGAGTGAGAGGAACATTCAGTGTCATGGTTATTCCAGTTTCATTACCTGCTGTTTTTTACGCTTCACTAATTAGAAAAAGAAATGCACGAGTATGGCCGCTGGCTTCTTGAAGCAGCCCTTTAGCCATTCAACCATTTTCTGTTTCCAGTTAGATGTTCACCGCCTCACTCAAGGGCACCTAAATAATACAGCAATAACAGGGGGTATAGTTCTCATTTCTCATTCATTCTTATTTCCCACGAATTCTCCCCAGCCAGTTTCAGTCTTGGCTAGAGCCCTGTTGTGTATTATTCGTGACTTCATTGAGCCATCCAGGCAGGGGTCTGGGTCTATGCATCGATTCAATTATAGTCTGAAGAATACTTGAGTACCGAGGCTGTCAACAGTATCCAAATAGTTAAAGAATCTCTGAGATGTAAATTTTGTCAGTTTGTTTATTTCAGTTTAATTTTTTTGTGTTTTTGCACTTAAAGTATATTTTTTATCCTATCCTAATGGTGTTAATATCAATAAAAACAAAACAAATGCAACAGAAGAATCAAATCAAGTGTGACAAAAACAGAAAAAATTATTTTAATAATGACAATTCTACCCATATTATGGAGTTTAACTTATTTTAACATGTAGATTTTCCCAAAATGTAATTTTATTACATAAATATAATGTAAAATATTTTAACTCCATCTAAGGGAATCTGGTCAAATGAAATGTACTTAATTGAAATGGTAAATGGCCTGTATTTGTATAGCGCTTTTTACTAGTCCCCCCTTGGGACCCCAAAGCGCTTTACACACCCAGTCATCCACCCATACACACACACTGGTGGAGGCAAGCTACAGTTGTAGCCACAGCTGCCCTGGGGCAGACTGACAGAGGCGAGGCTGCCATATCGCGCCATCAGCCCTTCTGGCCAACACCAGTAGGCGGTAGGTGAAGTGTCTTGCCCAAGGACACAACGACCAAGACTGTCTGAGCCGGGGCTCGAACCGGCAACCTTCCGATTACAAGGCAAACTCCCAACTCTTGAGCCATGATCGCCCCACTGAAGGTTTATTTATTGAAAAATAAACCTTCAGTGTTATATATTCAGGTGGATTTTACTCAACGTTGTGGCTTCATGTTTATTGAGGGTGAAGAATCTTTTTTTGTTGTTTTTAGTGTAAAAATATCTGATATTTCAGGGTGCTGCTATTTCAACGTAGGCTCACGAAACACTGCGGGTGCAAACCCCCAAACAAGAAAGCTTACTTACATTTTCTATTTTAGTGATTTTGGTATCTTTGTTCTTTTTAAACATACTTTCAGAAGTTTGCAGGGCAGTAAAAACAAGTGCAGGCTTTTGTTATTTACCTTATTAAAGCCCATTTTTATATACTTGAGTATAATTGAGTATCATTTATTTATTTTTTATGTATATGTAGTACATGTGTAACATTCATTCAATTATTTAGAAAAACAGTTTAAATGTTTAGTAAGTTCAAAAAGTTTTTGATCACAAGTTTATCTTGTTTTCCAAAAGAAAAACCATATTCAGTAACATTGTGCATGTATAGAATTTGTTATTTATTTAAATAGTTATAGTCTGTTACTGTAATGTGCATGAAAAAGTCACAATAAAAGAAATCAACTATACTCAAAATGTGTCCAGCATGTACATGGCAACATGTACTCGTCAGTCTGAAAACCTTCTGTTATTTCAAATAGCTCTATGTAGCATTAATATCAGATCAATTTATTAACCTTAAAGAAGAGGTTAGAGGTCAAATGCTACATGATATTTTAAATCCTATGGTATTTTCTATATGTTGACGATACATACCACACTTGTAAGGATCATAGTTTTTATGTTATAAGGCTTTTTGTCAATTTTCAATCAATAAATCATTAAGTCGACCTTGAAGACCTTTGTGGATGTAAGGCAAATGTTTATGGATCATTAACATGACCCCACTCTACACCCCTGCAAATGTTTATCAGAATTCAAAACTTCACACAAACTTCACACAAACACACACACACACACACACACACGCACGCGCGCACACACACACACACACACACACACACACACACACACACACACACACACAAAAGCAATTCCAAAAATTACAGTCCAAAAAAATCTAAATAATTACAAAAATATCAAAAGCTAGCACAAGGTTGAATCAGCACTCCTGTGAAGTCTCATTTCATGCTTCACAAATGGAGTATTCAGAGCATGGCTTTTGTATCGGATTGCATTGCAGTAACAGGTGTTCATATTGTTGTGTCAACCTGGTGCATATCAACTGCCTTCACTGCTTTCATCATAATGTCAGCCCGTGTACTGGAGACTAATGGTGTCTGCAGGGATCTGGGATTTCAGCACCTTTGACAGCACAAGATCATTAAGAACTCTTTGCATCAGCGGAGCAGCTAGCAAAGGTCAGCTAGAAATCAATTTATCCAATAACCTCAGACCCACAGACAGAAATGGAGCAGATTCCTAACCTGTAAATGACAAAGTGGGAGGAGCCTCATCCCATTGCTGGTAATGTGTCGGAGCTCACTTTTGGTTGCATCTGACCATCTGGGTTGGTTAGTAATGTAGACCAGTTCGTTTCCAGATGGTATGAGTTGTTTAAAAAAAAAGAAAAAAAGGATTTTTTTTCCCCCTTTTAATGACAGAAACAAGGAAGTGGGACTCAAATAGAACCAGCCTATATTGTTTCATTGACCTCTAGGGAGTGTCTCCTTTCTCCTTCTTCACATCCATCTTCTGCACTCCTATGAATGTCAGCCTGTCACGTGCTCTGTGATGAATTGTTGTATATAGCAAACATACAAACCCTGTCCAGATTTTTCCTGCTGTTCAGAGTCTCCAGAGTACGCTGTGGTTTGTGGGACTTGGCTCATAGCAAGCACCCGCATGTTGGTGTTTGCACAAGCTGGTATAAAAACCTATAATTGCAATTTAAAGTTAAGCAACACCTGGTGGCTGTGTGAATACGTGCATGTCAAATTTGAGCTGGTTTCATCACCATCGTTTGGAGTGAAACTCTTAAAAAATGGAGCCCTTAAACCATAAACTGTAACCTTTTCCTACCATAAGCATCAAGCTGTTTTCTTCCTTAAATGCTTAACTGCCAGTGAAAACGAAAAACAGTAAGTGAAAACAGAACTTAGAAGTGGCCCAATGTGAAAGCTGAACTCCAGTCTCTAAAAACTGTATGTGCTTGTGGCACCTTCAACCTCCTGGGAATAAACAGTCACTACATGTCATTTTGTGTGAAAATACTTGTTTCACATGGTAGAAGCAAACAACAGATGTAGGTTACGGGCCATATGGTTGGCAGGTTTATTTGGCTATTATGGTCTGTTTTACTCTTTTCTGTCACTGGGACTTTTGGCAGGTCCACATCGATACTCAAGCTCTATTTCAGTAAAGTTGTCACAATTATTCTGATCACATTAAAATCCAAAAAAGCATTTTCAGGATACTTTAAAGCAGGAAAGTTATTTTACATCATAGCTGCATATATTCCACATTTACCTTAAAAACTTGACATTTTTATAGGAGTGAAATAGTAAAAAAACAGGAACAGTGCTGTCATTTAATTGTTTATCTATTACTTCACTACTGTAGTATGAATGGGTGTGTGGAAGATCTTTATAAACAGGACAAACTGTAAAATGTGTAAAAAATACAGTTAATAGCCCAACATTTATGCTCTCTTTTGTATTTTCCAAAGATGTCCATTGGGCCAGTTTTGAGTCTTTCCCAGGATGGTTTTGAACCCCAGCCCTTATGTTTGACACCCCTGCACTAAAGGAAGACTTCTGCAGTGACACTGGACTCTCGGGTTATGTAGCGGGGCGTGGTCTGCGGTGCCGCTGCAGGGGAGGTGGACGCACCTGCACGGCATCGGCAATCACGCCTCACCAGCATGTGTTTATTGTTACGTGTCACAAGAGAAAAGGCATTTCTTTGTGCAATGAAATTCTTTCTTTGCTGTACACCCATAGATGCCGATTAATATATACAATAGAAATAGAACATATAAATACAAATAGTACAAATGAATAGCTGAAGACAGAAAAGGAGACAAGGAGACAAAATAGAGAGATTTGTCTGTGTTGTTGTTGTTGGTGGTATGTGTCCAGCAGTGAGCTGCAGAGCTTTAGCCGTGTTGAGTGTGTAACAGCAACCATAGTGAATAAAAGTATGCTGAAAAGCATTAAAATGTGGACCGGTTTTCCATGGAGTTATTACAGGGTATAAGTGAAAGTGAACACTGGAACAGGGACTTTTCTGTGGAAAACTACTTCACATATGGCAACACTTGAACAGGGAATGGTCACAATAGGGCTACAGGTGATTGCAGTCATCCAGGCCAGGTCATCTCAATATCCTTTTTCACAATGCATTCATCTTCATCCAACTGGCACCAAAGAAGCAGGACTGAGACCTCTCTGTTACACAAAGGAGGGAAATGAACAGATTGACTTGAATCCAAATAACCTGATTTAGGGTATCACAATCGCAGTGAATGGATTACACAATGGCTTGACTGAGCAATAAATGTAACAAGATACCTTTGTGAGGTGCTCCGTGTTACACTGAGTGCTCTTATTAAATCAAATTAGATTTGGTGGGAACATCTGCTTCCT
Source organism: Perissodus microlepis (assembly GCF_051167445.1). Lineage (NCBI taxonomy): Eukaryota > Metazoa > Chordata > Actinopteri > Cichliformes > Cichlidae > Perissodus > Perissodus microlepis. The sequence goes on from NC_140465.1 coordinate 6,764,960, forward strand.
ATTTTTCAGCAAGAGTTGCCGAGACATCTATAAGTGGTAAATCTCTTACAGTAGTAGAGGCCTAGTTCTCACCTGACCTATAGGAGGTCCAGTTTAAAAGCTGGAATTGTGCTGTATTATGCTATGAATGTGCTTCTATGTTTTCAGATCCTACTTTTTTCTCCCTAAAACATCTATTTTCACCTTCTCATTATGAACCATGTGGTTTTAGTTCTGTCACATGAGTGATTTCTGTCTGTAACTGGACTCCAAACACTGACTTCACGAGCTCCTATAAACAGATGCTCACCTAAATTTACATTTGTTTGTGTTGTTTGATCAAATACAGTGAAAAACTGTGACGTTATACGTGGACCTATTGTGCTTTTTTCATCACTATACTTCTATTAATGTCTATTTATCCTCTGTTTAAGTTTTTCTGTCCCTTGTTGCCTACCTTTCAGTTTTCTGCCTGAAACAAGTTTTAGCCTCCTTCCCCTCCCTTTTTTCCTGATTGGTTGCCTCAAAGGTTGAGCAATGTCGCTTCGATGACCATATTAAGGAAGATATCCACACTTACTGATGTTTACAGCAGTCTGAAGCCTGAGTTTTTGGCTCACAGCGATTATTTGTACACAGCCTGACCTCATTATTTGAAACTTTGGCCATGTTTAGAATGAACATGCATCACTGTAACAGCATGAAGATATATGACAGAAAACAGAAAAAGCACTATTTATGTTTGACATTTTCACCAATAACATTAAAATATATTTACATCCTGCAATTACCTCTGTATATAATAAGGACCAGTATAAACTGTGCAGTCTGCCATTCCTGCAGTGGTTTTAAATTGCTTCCATCACATGTAAGATTAACAGGAAGCCAGGAATGCAGGCAGTCTGGTGTTATTTGGTCTCACTGTTTAGCATTAAGTCTCTACACCCAGTCTAGAAGTGTAATATAGCTAAAACAACCTATGGTCAACTGTTTCATATTAAAACCATTCATCTGGAAACAAAGAGTGGATTTTTTTCTGAAGCAGTCACAGGAAACACAAGGTATTTCTCACAGCGGGTAGCAGTGACTGTAGGTATTTATCTTAAATGCATTTTACCAGTTTTTTTGTTAGGGGATTGTTTGTCTCACGCTAGAGTAAAAATGAACATGTCTATGTGGAAAAGGACATGTTAAAAGTTAGAGTTAAGAGACTGAAATTCTTAAAGAGTTCTTAAGAAGCTGGCCACAATGACTTTATCTTGCACTGTAACAAGATGCACCGGTCATTCTTAAAGAAGAGTATATAGACAAATATATTGGTCAACATCTCTTAGGCTATGTTCACACTGCAGGCGAAAGCGCATCAAATCTGACCTTTTTGACCCTCTGCGACCCATATCCGATCATGCTATGACAGTGTGAACAGCACAAATCCGATATTTTCAAATCCGATCTGGGTCACTTTCGTATGTGGCACTGAATCCGATACATATCTGATGTTTTAGAAAGGGACTACTGTTTGAATGGTCATTAAATGAAATCTTTTATGTCACTGACACAAGACAGATGCCAATTATCAGCGCCGGAGAAGACAAACGTGAAAGGAATATGGAGACGGAGCGAATCAGTGGACAGAAACGGAGGTTTTGGACTTGATTAGCATATGGGGAGAAATTGATAGACTGCTGCAACAACACCTACTAGCTCTGTAGCCGGCATTTTTACTTCCGTAAACAGAGCGCGTTTTGTGTGACGTCTTCTTTTGTGCATGCGGGCCGCTTTGAGGGCTGTGAACTGTTCACACTAGAGCGTGTTTGCTGTCACATTTTATTTTTAGTGTGAACAACTAGACAAAAAAAATCGGATTTGATCAAAAAATCGGAATTGAGTATTAAGACCTACAGTGTGAACGTAGCCTTAGTCTTTAAATTCAGGTGTTTTCAGTCCCATTGCCACAAGTGAATAAAATATAGCACCATAGAAACATCTGTGAAAGAATGGGTTGTTTGAAAGAGCTCACTGAAATCATGTGTGGTGCTGTAATAGGACGCCACCATTGTGAGAACTTAGACTTTCCATGATGTAAGTGGTATTCTTGCAAAGTGGAAACATTCACTTGTGTATGTGTATGGTGCATATGTCACCAATGCTCTGCTGACTCAGTAACTGCAGAGTCAAAAACCTGTTCTGATATTAACATCAGCATAAAAACTGTGTGCAGGGAGCTTCACACTGTGGTCGAGCATATTCTGTAGGTGTGTGGCTCAGTACTTTTGGTCATATAATGTAGCTGTTAAAAGCGTTTACTGTAATATTAATTTCATACTACTACATTCAACTACATTTCATGGTGTTAGTTCCTTGAGGCAGCTACCTAGTAGCTAGCTATAATCCTAGCAGATCAGGCAATCTTCATGCTAACCAACATTAGTGGGTGGGTCAGCTGATGCCTTGCACATATCACATCTAGGGCACACTATTTAGGCTGTTTCAGCCTGCCACATGTTTTGCATACATCCAAGCCCCTTTGGAACCCACCTCCCAGCTCCTTCTCGATGTTGTATTATCAGTATCAATCAACCTCTGTTGTCATTGCGCTCTTTAAGAGGGGCTTGCTCTTGTTCATGTATGCATATGGAAGAACGGGGAGGTCTCTCACATAGAGCCATGCAGACATGTAAATTACTGCAGATGGAAATAACAATCTTTTGACAAAAGTACCCACTCTAACTACAAATTAGTCAGGATTTAAACATTAAGGACAATTAAAAATGTGAAAAGAAATTCTCAGAAAAGCAAAATAATTTAATCAAAACACCAATTATTTTTTCAACCCAGACAAAGATCTGATCATTGTAACCACGGTAATGATTATCACTCAGAATATGCTCCTACACCAGAAATAATGTGTTGAGACTGCACCATTTCTCAAGTGGCATTTGGCTGGCATTATTAACCATAATTACTAAAGGGAAGCAAACCCAAGATATAAAATTATAGCTCCTCCCCAGCTAGACAGGGCTGGGCCTCATTATGTGACAGCGAATGTGAAATTTCCAATGGAGACTGAGCGAGGCCAAAAGAATGAGCTGGTGCCGTCAACGTAGGCTCTGAAAACAGAGGGTACCTCTGTCAAAGGTGTCAAAGTTCAGAGCAGGAATGAATGCACCCCCCCATCGCCTTGCTTCCGCCTTGTTTTTCCTGATGTGTCCCCCCATCTCTCTCTCTCTCTCTCTCTCTGCTTCTGTATCACAGAGCATCACTGTGGGGCAGAAATCCCCTCATTGACGTCTGCAGGACTGCATAATGAGAATAAATGAGCTGGAAGTAAATATGCAGGCTGTGTGCTGCTTTGCTGCTCTATACCAGACAGCCCATAGGCTTTCATCAAAAATGAAGATGGATTGTGTTGCCAAAAACCCATAACAATGCTGTGCAGTGTTTTATTTATCTAACGTGGAATTCAAAGGCCATTTTACAGGATTTAACACGGTCCTTCAATCCAATTTGGGATATTTTGTTTGCATGCTTTATCCTTTTTGAGGACATTTATTTTAAGTGAATAGGATGGCGGTGTTTCAAAATGCTCAATTTCATTTCACACTTACATAAATAAATAGTTAACATGTGTGTTTTACCACAGTGGGGGAAGAAGGGCACTGAACATTGTGTAGCAATGGTGGTCCCCCAACCCCTTTAGCTGCTCCTCCCTCTCCCTCACTCCCTCCCTCATGTTTCAAGTCAGTTAGATCTACAGTTTCTTCTTATATTGTAGGGCATGCTGGGTAAATATGCAGTAAATGTAACTCAAGAGTCCAGACTTGGAATACTCATGAATATCATCAAGAGTTAAGACGCTCTGTGAGTTCATCTCACTAAAACATGCAATAAATTCTTTGCTTCTTCCATAAAAATGAAAAACGGAACAATATGGTCCAGGGTAAAACTCACACACTGAATATGTTGACAAACAGTTTGTTGTCGGGATGGATTAAAGTGTCAGCTGCGAAGCGACCAGAGAGAAAATCTCCTTTTGAATAAGCGTGTTATCAAATGCATGTTCTGGGAGCTGCAAGTTGTTCAGCCTCAGCCGCTGCTTCCACAAATACTAACCTATCACTGCAGCAAATTCAACTCTTCAATCCACAAGCAAACCACACAAAGATTAAGGTTTTCAAAAAGGTTAATTAGAAGATGTGATTTTGCTCAGCCTCTGTCAGGTTTACAGAGATTCATTCAGGTTGTTTTTTTGCTTTCTTTTACTTCATTGGATGGAAATTTGTTATTTTTAGGAAGGAAAAGGTGCCTCATGCCTAGGCTTTTGTGTTTCAAATACAAAACCTGAATAATCCATGCTGAATACCATTTAGCTGCTTCTGTTTCAGGATCCTCATGCATGCTGACTCACTGTCACACTGTCACACTGTCAAGGACTTGAATATAATAGAGCTATTGTTAATGTTATTAGCAGTAGTCATTTCTCAGTCAAAATGTCTGCTGTGACTCTTTTGTATGGACGAGAATATTAATTTTACTCTTACGAACTAAAGTCAGAACTATCCTCAATGTGTTTAAATGTAAAAATAATAAATTATATAATATCTGTAAGTCTAAATATGCTACAAATTGGATGCTGTAAGGCATCACTTCAGCAGTGAGTGATTTTATCTCGTATAGTGTGTTATAGTGGACGACAGCTGACACTTTCCCTTATAATAAGACATCTTACCATGTCTAAACACCGAGTTTATGCTTCCCATTGTCACACTAGCGAAAATGGTAACACACCCATAGACTGTATATAAAAGATGGACATGGATAGCATCCATGTAGCAATTGGCGGAGTTATTATAGATTTATTTATTTATTTATTTATTTTTTTTTGGGGGGGGGGGGGGGGGGGGGGTAATTATTTGTTACATTTATTTGATTTTGTCTCACAATTTTTCTAGACATTCAGAGTCTCAATAAACACACATATCAAAGTATTAATTGTGATGACATTACCTGTTAAATAGAAAACTATTAAAACCAGATATTTACTCTATAATTTTATTTTATTTTCAATATTTCTCTTTAGTTTTAATGAACTATAATAACCTTAGTTTGGTTGGTTCTGAACTCAGCATTTTGAAGCCTCAACATCAATGTTTTGGCCACCAGTGTGCTGGATTTTTGGAGTCAGTGTCAAACCACATCTGGATGAGTAGGTGGAGCGCTACAGTAAGATATCAGTTAATGCTCACTAGCTTGATCAGCAAACTGCTTCTGCAAACTGTGAACTTTTAAATACAAAGACACACATACCTCCTTATTAGTGGTAAGGAATAGAATAGAACAGATTCAAATAGAATAGAATAGAATAGTCCTTTACTGTAATTGTACATTGTAACGTTGGGTTGTGTTGCGTGGTTGAGAGGAGGCGGCAAAACACCTAGCAGGCTAGTCGGAAGAACACACGCCCACGCTGGTATCGGTAATCCACGGTGGTTCTTTAATACGCCTTCTTCAACAACCATATAAAAGCCCGGCTGAACGGCTGCGGCTCAACAACATAACGCCCAGCGTTCATACAACCCAAGCGTTGCAAACAAAACAAAAAAAAGGTCTGGAGAAGAAAACTTTTGTATCACATTTCCCCAAAGGGACAACAGCACAAACATGGCAGAGCGGTCCAGTTTAGTCTCAAACTTACAGGGATGAGATGGAGCAGACAGCTTTTGGCTACAGCAGTTAAAGATAAACATGTTTCGTGGGTGTTTAACCTGGAAGTTATTGGCACTGGCTTACATTTGGAACCTTAAGCTTCAAGTGGCCATCCTGTCAACTGCAGTTTTTCATGTTACGTGTTACATAACATGTTACATTCTTGTTTACAGTCATTTACACAAAACCAAAGCCTGTTAGAAGGCTATCTGTATTGCCACAGACCTGCTATTTATTAGTGGAATATCTCTGAAGAACCATTTCTCTATGGTAGATTAAAAAAAAAAAAAAAGTTGCATGAAACAAAAAAAAAAAATGGCTTCATGACAGTCATGCCTGGAAATGTGTTTATATCCCACACTGCTGTGTGCAGTGGCTTCACAGTCACAGTGAGGTTAGCAGGTTCTGCATCATATCCATGACTGCCTCTGGCAAAACCATGCTGGAATAATCTGGACCAGACCACAAGCTGACGTTTCATGTGTCATTTCGTTAATTGCTCACCTTTAAAAAAGGTTGCTGAGCTGTTAAAGATGGTAAAGTCTTTCTCTCTTTATGCTAAGATAGGCTAAGTGCGAATGCCGTAAAACTTATGTCGACATTTTCCAAGATGTTCATTTCTGTCTTCGTGTGCCTCAGAGCCCAGGAGCTGTTTCAGAATACAGACTGCGGAGACTTGGCGAATAATCTTGCAAACATAGTGTTTTATTTATGAATGTATGAGTGTATCATTTCCAACCTTGTATAAATTTGACTGTTGAATAAAATAGTGCTGTTGCAAATATAAAGAGCTTCCTACAAGAACTGGACAGGCAATCGACAAGGTTTCTAGTAAAAAAAAAAGAGGAAAAAATTATTATTTACTATATGCTACAGGCAATATTGGAGGGATACATCAAGGGAGTCAGCACACAAGCATCTCTGGCTGAGCACATGCTGTATTACCATCAAGGGCAGCTGCTATTGTGTGAGAATTTTCTGCTCCTGCTCAGACACCCGGCTCTTACCAAAGCACCTGCAGCAAAGAGATGTGAATAAAGCAGGAGCCTCTCCCAGTTTTTACTATAAGAATGCGTGAATAACATCTGTAGTTTCCCCCCACGGCTCCTCGTAGCCCCTCCCATTTCTGCACAGGAAGCGCTGGAGGCACAGTCGTAGCTTGCGGTTCGTAATTAATATCAGCAGCATGTTGGGAGAGGGTGTTTTCCTGTGGCAGATTGCTTTGCACATAGGCGCTTTCCCCAGAGACTACGCGTTGTTCTGCTAGTAGACCTGCTTCATCTGCCTTCGTGGAATCATTTGCTCTTTATGAGAGCGACAAGGAGCATCCTCTCACCCCAATAAAGGCTGGGAGATACCGTGGTGTCTGGATGAAAACGGGAGGGGAGGGTGAGGTGTTGTGCTCGCAGTATAAAAGCTGTTACCATAGCAATCCAAATATTGCTCCTATGAAATCTGAACTAAAATGGGAGGCTGGTGCCAAACAGCCGTCAATCATTTAACAAAGGAGGAAATGGGGAATGAGTTTCCCCCTCTCTCCCTACAGTAATATAACTGATGGGTCCCCAGATAAAGATGGAGTGTTATCATTAGATGTGAGCACGTGTGGGTTTTTTTAAGAGCATGCATGACTGTGGCTGTGTGTTGCAGCTCAGCATTTTAGTGGCCACTTAGGTGATGCAATTGATTCCACTATAGTCAAGGATCCAGACGCCTGGATTTTTTTTTTTTAATCAAATGGATTATCTTTAAAAAAAATCAATCAAAAGGCAAGTCAGCACACTTAGCACATATTAACTTAAAAGGTGATTTTTCAGCCCAAGTTGCGTGTGTGGAATTGATTATCTTCATTCACGAGACTATGCTGTGCAGTGAAGAAAGGTGAATCTCTACAGCCAGCAAAGACGGGCCCAATCGCTACTCTTCTCCTGTGAAAGTGTTTATCATTAGATAATTAAATTTCACTGTGGTTGGATGCAACACAATGCCTGTGTGACCATGCAAATAATTACCTTTCCTCTTGTACTCAGGCAGACGGATCAACAGGCACGGCCATATCTGATCTCCAGGAAAGCGGGAGCTCACATTTTCACATTTGATGTTTGTATATTAATTCATTATTGCATGAATGGATGCTGTGGATAAACATCGTCTGCACTCTGATAAGGAAGATGTCATACAGCAGCTTTATTTGGTAAACATCTCGGGCTCCTGACCAGCTCTGCAGGCAGCGTGATCGTTCTGGGATGAGATTTGAAGGTGTGGATGATGTGCCGGTGGTACATTCGCTTTGTGGCCGCACAACTCCCTCAGGGGAGGTGCCTAAGAAGCTAATAGAATTGGGCCACTGGGATAACAGGGGTGTTATTTTGTCTGTTTCAATTAAATGTCTCGGGGAGCCATCCAAGGGGGCAACTACATGTTTGGTAGCAGGGCAAAGCCTATACACATGGGAGCAGGAGGGATTGGTAATAACCAGCAGAGGCTTTAAAGGAATCTAGCAAAAAAAAGAGAAAGAAAGAAAAGAAAAAAAAAAAATCAATAACTTTAGATCCAGAACCCCTCTAATCAAGTCTTAAGCCCTGGGGCTAATTAAGAAGAAACAATGGAAATCGATCTTCACACTTTTCCCTTAATATCCAAAGCACATCACCAGATAAACAATCATGTGCTCTCCTATTATCTGTTAATGTAATAACAAAAAAGTTAGAAAAAGTATATAATGATACACTTAATGTCTGCTAAAGTATTTTTAATTTTAGTCAGAAGCAGCTGCATGTATGAGACATTCACAACATAGCGTTCCCTGTGTTGCAATTACATTTTAACGTGACATTTTCAGTAGCTGAATTTAGCAGTTAGATGACACGCTATTAGGCTTTCTCAGGTTTGTAAAAAACAAAACAGCAAAAAAACAAAGAGCACAGCGTGCCAGTACTTTCTTTTTTATTTAAATGGTGATGGTGAACCTACTTAATGATCGCCTGCGCTCTCAGGAGACGCCCCCGGCTGTTCATTTTGTCACTTTATTATGTTTTTGTTTTGCTCTTTCATCATTTTAGTCACATAACTATTAGTTTTAGAGACATTTCAGTTTAGTTTCGAACTGCTACATTTGAGTCTAATATATGCACGTATCACTTTCACGACAAGCCTCAGTGCTTTGAGTATGTGTACAGCTAGTGTGGTTGCAAGTGCTGTTCTTTATCATTTGTGCATTACAGTTCCATGTCAGCTGAGTATTATGAAATAGTCATTTTCGTTTTTGCTTACATATATCGTAGTGACACCTTAGACTTTTACCCTTACCATAATCTATTAATGCAGCTGTCAGCCATATTTGTTTTCTTCTCATTTCCACTATCACTGTAATCATATTAGCAGATAGCCATCTAAGTAAGCTCTTCATTCATAGTTCTCATTAGGATGGTTCTTTATTGGCAGAATCACACATGCCTATATTCCAGCTTTTGTATCGCTGTTGTCACTGTTATCTAACGTTAAGTAATATAATTCTGAGTCATGTTCTTTTCCAACATGGGCATATAATGTGGCATTCTCTAACAGTAGAGACTGCTAAATACAACTTTTAATAATAATATTTTTCTATCGTGATCTTTTAATATTTTCTAATTATTTGTTGTTGACACTTAATTGTATTAATTTGCCAACTGTGCAGCACATAAAAAAGCAGCTAAAGGCAACAGACCGGGAATTCAAGCTGTGTCAACAAATGATGAAATCAGCAATCTGAATTTCCAAGTTTCTAATGTTTGCTATCTTAACATCACTGTCTGCAATATCTCTCAAACCTATGTAAAATAAATAGAGTTTACTGGTGCTGGTGCTGCAAATAATGCTCCATTTTGCCCCAAATTCTAGTCTGGCAAACCTCTCCGCTGTGAAGGGAAAATGCAGCAGTTAGCTGTTTCTTATAAACCTGGTGAGGTTTTTAACCAAATGTACAAACATACTGTAGTTTGACATCTTCAAGTTAAAAATTCACAGGAAATGGAAAAAGAAGACTGAATTTAAATATATTTCAATTCAATTTTACTTATATAGCACCAAATTACAACAGCACTTGGCGACAGTGGGAAGGAAAAACTCCCTTAACAGGGAGAAACCTCCAGCAGAACCAGGCTCAGAGAGGAGCAGCATCTGCTGTGACCAGTTGGAGTTAAGACAGGACTTGACTCCTTCTTTAATGTCATATGTTCTTTATTTTATCTGTCACAACAACATCAGAGTAAAGCAGTAAACTGCCAGTGGATCTGGTTAATATAAAAACGATTAACATATGGATCTCCAACAAGTCCAGCTGCTTCCTCGTCCACTCTGAGTGAGGTAGGGCTTAGGAACCGAAACTCTGTATGAAATATAATTATGTTGATGTCGACAACACAGACGTGAGCAGAGGAAACAAGGTGCACATCTACACTACCGAGCTTAGAGAGATCCAAACAAAATCAAGAGTTTGTTTGGAGGAGCTGGTGTCCGTTGCACGTTCTTGCACAATTTGCTGCATGTTTCTGTGTGGCTCACTTCCTGTGTCCCTGTAGCAGGATGAGACATTCTGGATCTCGTTACCCGTCTGATTTTGGACACACAATCTGATCTATGTGCGGGAGGGGTCAGTGTGTCAGGAAGGGAAACGGATTCACAGAGGAGGCCGGTGGTAGTGATTCAGGACTGGTTTATGTCACTTTGACAGAGAACAGTGAGGGCCATGTTGGTGTCAGTGGGGAGTCAGACACTCCGACAAGCCCAGCCCCTCCTCCTTCTCCCCCCACTACAGTGTCTCTTTTAATGGCCTCTCCTCACACTGCCTTTCCCCCAATCCTGCCTAGTACATCTGACTCATTAATATTTATGCTCCTCCTAACAGATATAATCTGTGTAATCATGTGTTGCCCTTGATTAGACCTCATTATTCCTTTAATAACATTAGCGGTTAACAGTTTGAGAGCAGAGTTGAAATGTAATCACCGATGTATTATTCATAAAAGACAACAGAACAGAAGTGAATGGAGGCTTTAAAAAACTTTGTTCTTTTTACTACCAACGTGGAAGGAGGTGACTGGTTTAGTTGCCATGGAAAAAGGGGCTACGTGGAATTCAGGAAGTCAATTAGCAATCTGGCTGCATCTCATTAAATGGGATCTGGCAGCAGCGAGTGGTTGAGGATTTATGTTTTATCTGGGACGTTTAGTCTTATAAACATTCATGGGTGTCTTATCCCCCCTCCTGCCTCGACAGCCAGTGGTCAGTAACAATCCGTGCATATGTGGCCTGTCACCGCTGTGACGGTTGAAGAGTCAGGGCTCCATTTAAATGCTCTAATGCGGTCCATTGTAGGTCTTCAATGAGGTATAATCTGGAAAGACAACATGTGTTTGTCTAAGCTCCCTGTGCTGGAGGCAAAGGTGTAAGAGGCTGGGGACGGTCACAAAAGAGGCCCTGCTGATAAATCCGCCTGTGCAAGTCCTAAAAGACGCACACGCACACACATAATAGCATAGTTAGCCTGCAATGATTTGCATGAGCCTCTAAAAATACTCTGAAGAAATATCTTGCTTTTCTGTGTTTTGCAGCTCAATTGTGCCTCTGAGGATCAAAGGCGGAGCGCGAGCGGCAAACAGCACCACCTTCCCATGGATGTACCGAGCAGCTCCCGGTTTTGCAGTGAATCCCAAGAATCATCACGCAGCACGAATGAAAAGCAGAATTCATTAAAGACAGCTCATCATCAGCAGGATCATATGTAGCATATATCAGATCACTAGCATCCGGGAAAAAATGCTAATGCAGTCTCTGTCCATTATCACTGGCTTGACCAGCTTCATTCCAGGACCTGATGAATCTGCTAGTAGACTCCATTCATTCACTCATTCACTCACTCACTCATTTACGTGCACCGGCAACAGCAGGCTTCCTGTCATCGTGTCTGACAGGCAGATGACATCAGCGTGCCCTCAGGCAGCTCTGGGGATGTGGCATCTCTTCCTCATCAAGCAAAATAAAGGAGGACTTTGATGGTATCGTGTCTGAGTCGTAACCCCGCCCCGCAACACCCACCACCCCCACTGTACTGTCACAGTCACACGACAGCAGACTTCCATTTCCTAGTAATCGAGTTTCTGTCTCGCCTCTTTGTGTTCAGATGAAGCTTTGATGAAGTCACCCCTCCGCAAAACCCCGTCCCCTTCCCCTTATAGAATACCGCCTCCCCTAACCATGTTTGAGTCTACTTATTTCCCTCTTCACTAGGCATAATGAATATTTATCCCCAAACTTAGCAGTCAGCGGAACGGTTTTCACTCTAACAGCATGATTGTTTTTTATTTTTTTAATTAATTAATTGAGAATATACTTATTTCATTCACTGTTGGTTTCAGTGCATGGCCTCTTTATATCAGCACATCATCTCCTCCCTCATGAGCATTCAGATCCCACAGCTGGTAAAGCCAGTCAGCCCCAGCATGTTCAACAAACTCCGAGTTCAGAAATAAACTCTTTGCTGAAGTCTGAGATCGGCCACTCTGAGCTTTCCAGAACAGCTGATCCAAGTTTGCTCAAAAAACTCTAAATATGTTCACCTGGAGAAAGAAAGCCATCATTAATGGAGCTCTGATACCAGGATTCACCATGGAAACATGTAAATAAAGAGCAGAACCTTCCTTTTAATCCAGTGAATCTAGGACCATGATGTTTATCGTCAAAAGCAGGTACCCAGTTAAGCCCCAGTGCCACCATGTCCTTAAATCATTTCTGCTGTTTAATACCTAAAAAATTCAACTTACATATGGCGTTCAATGTGTGCCAAAACTGGACAGAGCTAGAAACGCCTGAATATTTATTTATTAAAAGTGCTGTATTTTCTCACTGTTTTACTTTAGAAGCATAAATCTCAGCATAGATGATGTTTATATGTTGATTACTGAATTTCTGGATTAAAAGGTGAACTAAAGCATATTTTTAAAAGGGTTATATGCTAAAAAATAAAAATAAATAAATTAGGCGAGGAAGAAATCTACTTACTTTTTCTGTGTCCCAGCCTCAGTAACTTAGACACAGTAACATCTGCTGCAATATTTACACCTCTGATGAAATCTCACAGGTGTTTGCTTTATTTTGATACCAAGATTGTTTACACAGAGTTTGTAATTGCAGAGAAATACTCCATTTATTTTGGGCATGTCATTTTCGAGCAGGAAGCTCAGAAAGCCCTTTGGGACCTAGCTGGTTAAGAGAAAAGGGTTGTTTTAATTAATGGGCGTTATCATGTACCCAACCTGAACTTTCATTAGATGAAGCTGGAACCCTAATTTTACATTTGATTTGATACATCTAATCATTCAGCTGTAACCTGACAGCACCAACATGTAAGTGACAGAATCTAGAGATAAAAATATGCAGAAGCAGACAAGACGCAGTTCACTGATGGAGCTGTCATATTGATTGTTTACCAAGATATCAAGAGAGAGCTCTGTCCTCAAATAAAAAAAAACCAAAACAACTTTTTTTGCCACAGTTTATGACCATTTAATCTTTTCAATATTTGATCGGTGAACATTTAATGTACTGATGGGCTGTCACAAATTTATTTTGAGATTTACAGAAAATAAATATATTCTTTAATGTCCCCCAGTGTAACAATTTATAATTCGATCTAACATCAGCCTTCAAGGATGGCTCTGTTACAGCTGTGGCAGAGACGTTCTAGTGAGAGTTTGATCATAGGATTCAAAAAGCTTTCCAAGTCTTTACTGAATATAATTTTTTCTATCAGTAAAGACAAACACATTATAAATTATAAGCTATTATAGAGCTGTCCACATCTTGGTCAGCTAAATTTAAAATTTGAGATATTTCTACATAGTTTTATTATGCTAACCCTGAGCTCGATGTCTGTGGTGCACACTGGGATATTTAGCTTAGCAGTGTGCTAAAGGAAGAGACAGTCCTTCCTCAGAAAATGTCCAGGTAAGTTTTTCTGTAACCTGTAAGTAAATTGTAAGTAAAGTGTGTGCAGTAAACCTAGACTGATACATGGAAGTGTTTCTGTAATGTCGTAAAACCCCTAATCATGCTGTTTCCTAGCATTAGCTAAGCAGTTGCATAACCTAGCCAGAGTTTGAGTCTAAACCAAAGTATTAAGCAATTACATAGTTACCCACTTCAAAGTTGTGTGTTTGTGCTGCCTCCACCTTACACCCCGTCAGCCCCTGAGTGTCAGTTTTGTTCATCCTTTTAAATGGAAACAGTCCAAAATGTCAGGTGAGCGAGTGTAATATTAGCAGCTACCATAAGCGCTGTCAGATAGAAGACTGAGCCCCACACTGAAACTCAAAGCACTTGTAAACACAGAGCTTGTCAAACATTCAGTCATTAAACAGCCATTCATGTGCAGTATCAGTGCAAGCCGCCTGACCTTAAATCTGATGTTTATATATTGATTTCATAACTGCCCACAGCTTTCATAAAATCCACCGTGTGTTTGTTGATGCTAACAGCCAATTATTAACAGACACGTATTCTTCTCGGCATAGCAGACATTTACACTCAGCGCTTTCTTTCTTTTTCCCTTTTTTTCTTTTTTTCCTTAAAGTTGGGACTTCAGGATACAAAAAATATTTTCATACTGATAAAGAAAAACAAAACCAAACTTTAAGGGTTGGTGAGGTGATCTGTAGTCATTGTCACCTCTTGAAAGCCTACTAGGTAACCCAAATAACTTTCCCTCATATTTCAGGCCTGCTTATAGAACAAAATGACTGGATGTGCATCAGGACTTTCTGGGGGTGGTCTCTGCATCGACTCTTGGAAAAACCAAGAAACTAACGGCTATCAAACCACATCTTCATTGACATAATACTAGGTGTCAAAACTCATCATTAATGAGTAGAGGGGAGGTCGTCATATGTCTTAATGGGGGAAGCTTTAGAATTACTGTTATGAAGCGTTACATTATAAAACTCTGGACATGCTCAACAGACGGTGGGTGAGGTGGGGAAGTAATTAAAAAAATTAAGCACTAACAGTAAATCAAACAAAAGGGCAGGTGCAGAATTCTTGTGACTACTTATTATTTCATATATTTTAGACAGCTCATTGACACACACACTTATTTTCTTCAAAATAAACTTCCGGCTTCCTTTGCAGGTGTCACTGAAAAGACACTTTGATCATTTTACAGCCTTTACTTTGTAGGTTGAAGGACTGCTTAGCTGTCCTAGTAAGTGCATTCACATTTGCCAGAAGTTAATATTTGTGTCACACCTTATGACATTGATAAGTAGTATAGGAATATTGTTAGGCGGCAGCATCTTAATCCTTAAAAGATACTGATGGTTTGAGGGATGTCTTCTTATATCGTTAATGACCAAATTAATACTCAGAATGCATTCTCATTTCTCCCCCAAGTCCATAAGCCTGCTTTTAAAAACAGTCCTCTGGCTCCCTCTGTTGGCAGAAGAAAAGTACTAGTTTTGCATAAAAGCTTGTTGTCTCTGTCGCCCTCTTCTGGCTGTGTTTGCTCCTGCACACTTCACTTCTGCCCCCCCTCTATATTCAGCGACCTTTAAGTGTGTTTTGGCTCATTTTATTTCACATGTGCTCACAGTGTTACAGTGTTGAACAGACTTTTATTTGTTACAGTACTCCTTTAACACACAGACCTGGAGCGACATGGTGCTTCCTTGTGTCGGCGTGGTCAAACGGCTGAAAATGATCAAGCATCATGATTTATTAACACCTGCCACAGAGGGAAATCAGGGGACCCATCAAAGAGACGTGATTTTTTTTTATTTTCTATAATTCAATATTCTTTTCAAGCTCCTCTTGACTTTGAGCTCCCCTTGCCACTGGGGTATCCCATTATTTCGCCCACCATTTTCTCTTGAATATATAATTAAAGCCCTTTTTTCTACTGTGTCAGCAGCGGGTATTACACAGGGTCAATAGCCTGGTGATTTAACACCACGGCGATGAATCCAAAGAGCCACTTGTATTTATGCCCTTGAGCAAGGTTCTTGTCCTTAATTACAAAAATACACTTGTTCCAATGTGCTCCAGTATGTGTAAAATGCATCATATTTTTAAAGAGTTATGGGCTTGAATTGTTATTAATGAAC
The DNA here is from genome assembly GCF_051167445.1 of Perissodus microlepis. Classification (NCBI taxonomy): domain Eukaryota; kingdom Metazoa; phylum Chordata; class Actinopteri; order Cichliformes; family Cichlidae; genus Perissodus; species Perissodus microlepis. Next base: position 6,780,781 of record NC_140465.1, read on the forward strand.
TCCAGCAGCATTAACATCCCACTTTATGGTAGCAATAACATAAAGAAGTCTATTTTTCCCAGCACAGCCATATGCAAAGTAGGGCTGGTCAGTGATTACTTAGTAATTCATCCTGTTATATATAAACTTCTGGCACATAGTCCAGAGGGAAAAACACGGAGCATAAAAAGCACACACAGCTCTCTGCTGACTGTTTGGATTATTTTAAGAGGGAAAAAAAATGTTGCATTTAAGATTCTTCCCCCGAGGTGCTGGAGGAACTCTCCGTCTGAAGCCGAGCTGGAGATGCACACACGTATGTAAATCTACTCCTCCTCAACACCAGAGCCAATTCCCACGGAGAAGATCTCCGACTTCCACTCTCACCCACAGCAGCTTCACACCAGCGCAACCTCCTGCCATGTGTCAATGCCTAGTCTAATCTCACACCCCACACCATCTGCCGCCAGCCCCCCAATTTGGCATCCGCTGCTCAGCGGGGAGAGGGCGAACATGCAATTCATGCCTCTGCACATATTGACCACTTTTACAGATGCTGGCTGGAGCACGGAGCTTTTCAACCAAAACACAGACAGCTCTGCTTCCAGCCGAACTCAAAACTGGCGCTCCACTGATAAACATTTCATAAAACCCGTGTGTGTCCATTTTGACTGTGTAGGATGGCGGTTGTAATGCTCGTAGTGCTTGCCTTTTTAAGCAGCTTTTTGCAGATTTCTTTGCTCCTTTTTTTTCTCTCCCCCCTCTTTGTGCTTCCTCAAAATGAAGAGTCACACTGGCTTCACTATCAGCTCCACAGACTGTGTCACTCTTTACACCCCTTGTTGCAAAAGTGCTTTGAACAGTCTACCAGACCATGCTGTCCTCGCTCTCGCACTGTGTTTGTGAACTATCTAACACTTGCTTGAATAGTCATTGGTACTGCGCTTTTAGTGTGAATGTTATACTTTGCCTCGCTGGTATTTTCTAGTTTTTTAAACCCAGTCCAACTGTCAGCCTGATATATTTTTGAAAGTATGGCCTCCAAATAAAAAAGAAGCCATACAATGCCCTATGAGCTGCTGCTTTAATGATCTGAGTTCTTAGAGCCCCCGGGCCTGAAAAGTCAAGCCAACATGGAAGTGCATCTGCATTCTATTCAGAGACCACCAGGGGGCGACTCTTTGGGTTGCAATGTGAGGAAGGGCATCGTAAAACTTTTGCGGATCATGAAGAAGATTTCCATATTAGATTGACTGCCACTGGCACTGTTGAGTAGCAGGGCTCTTGTGGAAACTGTGCTAATGTTGGCTTAAGACGGAACAGGAGGAGAAGGAAAGGCATGTTTGGAGACAGAAAAAAGAGAGAAAGGAAGACCTCTGAGATTTTTTTTATGAAGAACATGCCGAGCGCTGGTGTGATAGATGTGGTTACTAAGGATGGGCTGATCTTCTATGGACACTTTTTAAAAGAGCAGCCAAAAGATGAAGAAGAAGACGAGAATAAATCAGGGTGTGATTTAGGGAGTGATTAATTTGTAACTGACAATTTCACATCGCATGAGTTGTATAGTCCTTGTCGGTCAGATGCACCCCTTCTTTGTCACATCTCAATGCTCAACATGCTCAATTCCAAAAGGCTCCAAATCTAGAGTCCACAGAACGATTCATGTAGTCGTAGTGGCTAGGTTTGTCTTATATATGCAACGAGTGAGCACGAGGAAAGTTTTATTTGACCAGATTCAATTAAATTGAATATTTTAAACTGTGCTCATGTAACAAAATGACCTGAAAAATGAACATGTAATCAAATGACTCAAAGTCAGCATTTTGGGTGTAAATATCTCTGGAGTGCAGATGACTGTGATGTCTAGTTTGCTTGGCCGTGCTGCCTTTCTTTGGATCAGTGCAGCCAGAAGCCTGATCCTACAACTTTGTTTTTGTTTGTTTGTTTTGAATAATAAATATGATGGCTTTTAACTCATTAACTTTTTATTGCCACTGCACAGTCCTAATTTGTACAAAAGCACAATGTAATTGGAGTAGCGCTCCACATCCACGCTAAAAGATAGGCCAGCAGTAATCACCATATACACAGTATAACATAAAAAATGTACAATATGTGCAGAAATTAAATTTGAAGCTTTCTTTAATTCTTGGGGCTCAGACATCATGCAGGATGTTTTATTAATATACAAAAACAGCAAACGAAACAACATGCTAGACAGATAATGGCTACGGCTATTGGCTGTCAGAGGAATGCTCAGTAAAACATATACCACTGTCAAAATATAATGTTTAAAAAAATGATCCTGTTTTCAAAGTATTATAAAAGCTGAATTGGCTAGAAATGAAATGGAACAGGCTCCAAATGATAATGATAATGATAATATAGTGGTTTTTCTAGTCTTTTGTAGTCTGTTTTTCCAGTAAACTAGTTCACAGTTTCTGGGATTGAATGACTAGTGAATACTTGAAGATATATCTACAAACAAGGACATTTATTTTAATCCTTTCTGAAGGAAAGAGATTAGGTTGTGGATTACGTAGAAAGAGCTCCAGAGTTGACATATTATCATCGTCTTTAAAAAACCCATCCTGCAGGTACAGAGCAATTATCGCTCATTTGATAATAAAGGATGGAAATGCAGTTTGTGCTGTAATGTCTTCCTTTTTTAATTTGTGTTTTTTCCACGGTGCCAGTTACAAATAAACTGCAAAGAAAACCACAAACACTCCAGGTGTTAGAAAAGGCACATGGAGAACTTTTTTAATGAACTAGACTGAAGCATAATTGTGTGAAATCAGTCATTATTTGTGGACCAAAGAAAAAAAAGAAAAAATTGCAAGCCTGTGATATTTAATCTTTACAAGAGTGACTTAACTTGCTGCCCAGGCGGTGTGTGAAATAGAGCATCTGCTCGTTTGGACTAATTGAAAACAGGTTGTTTGGCTGGAAGGTTACTTGTAAAATCTGTGGTGATTGGCAGCTAAAACGCTGCTTCTGCTGTAACCGCATTCTCGAAATTATTTGAAAAACTGAACAGTTTGTTACTCGCTTAGTGCTTTAGGCACACATGGAAGCGATTTAATGCATCCTCCCAGAGAAGTCGACTAAATACGAACTTATTTTAGTCTTTAGGGATCATTTTAAGTCAAAGGACTGCTTTGTAGGAATCTATTCAAATCTATTTACTCAGCATGCCTAAAGTAGAAGTTGTTTTGGGGTGCTCTCTTCATATTGGAGCAAACATTAAAATCCAATAAAAAAAAACTTAAAAAAGGCAGCATGGAGCACACACACTCATAGATGCTGCAGATAGTTCAATAAATCATTAAAAAGCGTGCACGAGCACTGCTGCTGCTGCAAATATTTAATTACAGCGCGGAAACACAATCACCATCCTAGTTTAGCCTTGCTAATAAAGTCGGCAGAGTTCCCAATTATTACTGTGTCAAGCGCACTTCTCAAGGGCCGCAATCTTTAAAAAAAATGCTAAAGTGAGCAGCAGAAGGTCTTATTAGATTAATCGGTGCAGCCAGTGTAAAGTGTGTGGCAGACCCACAGGGAGCAGGGCCGTGGGTTGGGAGCAAGCACCCCGGCAGGCTGAAGAAGCACCGAGGAAGGCTGTTGACAGTCCCCAACCTCATTAGAGGACTAGTCAGAGGCGGCGTGTTGCAGTGCAGTCTGCTGGAATGTGCTTCCACCAAAACACTGGAAGGGCTCTGAAGCCTGCTGGTGCGTTGTAGCCATGTCAGGCCGAGAGCAGAGCCAAAGTATGTTTGTACCACTGCACTGTTTTGACATTAATTATCCTCCCACAGCCTGCAGGCTGGAGCTCATGGTCCGGCCATCGAGAACTCGCTCTGTAGTGGTGTCTAATTTCTGATGTTAGTCTTAAAACGCTCTTTGGCACAGATTCACATGCATTAGCATTTGTGTCCACATAAAATTTTCTCATCCTAACCTCTTTTTTTATTGCTCAAACACCCCTCTGTCTTTGGCTTGAAGAACGCTTTTTTTATATTCGTCAAAGCGTGTCTTTTCCACTGCATAGTGCAGATCCCGCAAGTATTTATTCGTTCTGCAATGCAGACTGAAACAAACGAAAAGAAAAAAAGAAAGAAGTGAATGTGTCTGAACAAAGGAGCAGTTAGCATCTGTTCTGTAACACTCTGGCCTGGTTCCAGTGTCCCCGAACTGGGTTGAGAATCTGCACCACTGGTGACATCCTGCAACTCAGGTAATGTCAAATAAAACTGACAGAGCAATAACATTTCGGCTGTCCCCGAACGGCTGCGATGGGAGTAGGGCATATCCAGAGGAGCAGACGGGGTGGTGAAAGCAGCACCTGGGTACTTATTTATCGCAATAAAATGGGTTGGAATCAGCCATGCCTTCCTAATATCCTCAGTTTAACTGCAGGAAAACAAATGAATGCAGCTCTACCTGAGAGAAGACACATCGCCAGTGAATAACCTGTTGCAGGATAAAAGCACTGTGAAGCAACAAAAACCAGGAATTTCTTTTTCCTTTTTTTTTAATACTACATGTGACAAATAGTGTTGTGATGCTCCCAGATTGTAAGAGTGAATACTACAATGCTTCAGCAGTCCCTGGAGAAAGAAACATTGCACTATTTACAGCCCTGCTCGGTCCCGAGAAGCAGCCTGAAAAACAGCTCGTGTCACTTGCCGATGGGAACTGGGGCCAAAGTAAATGCAATGCAAAGTGCAATTATCAGCACAGGGCAACAGGCGCAGGCAGCGTGGCAGTTACTGCAAACTGCTTTCCACGGCCTCCTCGCAGCTCCACAGGCAGTGATGTAGTGGTGTTCACAAAACTCCAGATGAAGTATAGCACGGCATAAACATGACTATAAACCTCGCAGAGGCTCCGCGGCTTACTTGATGAATGCTGTCGTTGTGTTGTCCATAACGCCATGTAAACCAGGCTTATGAAATAAAAAAGATATTCAAGAAACAGTAAAAAGGCATATTTATATGGATCAAGTTCCCCATGAATGAAGATGGAAATAGGAAGGGGGCGATGTGTGGTGTGTTTTCAGCTAAGTGGTTCATGTAATAGACTTTGAGTTATGGGTCTTTGTGCTAATGTATTAGAGGTGCGGACAGCTAAATTTGTCAGAACATATAAATATCTGTAAAGCTGTGCTAATCAATATTTCTTTTCATTTAAAATGGATGAAATGGCTATGTAATGTGAAAGCAGTCGCTTCTACTAAAAAATAAAAGCCAACAGAAATTTATCGTCTAAATTTGCAGCAACTTTTGCTTTTATTGAAATCAAATTGATAGTAAATGTTGCTACATATGAACTGTCTGTCTTTGAAGACTTATTAGTCCCACGCTGCAATTTACTCCTGAAAGTGGCCTCTTTGACAGCATAAAGCAATGGATTAAATATATCTGAAGTGATATTGTCATTTCACTGTCATTTAAATCAAAGTATGAGCTTTCTGCAGGCTTTAAGACGTGGAATATAAGTAAATGCACTACGGTAAAGTTTTATGAATGTCTATACTGTTTAGCCTTTCGGTTCCACTTCCACGTCTTTAAGTATTGACTGTGACTTTCGGTAATTTACTCTTCAGTTGGCACTGAGACAAAATTTCAAACACTTCATTAAAACTTATGTCAGTAATGTGAGGTAATCTATGAGAACTACTTTTGATTCCACAACATGTGATTCATCAGCATTGCCATACAAATGCATATTAGTCCAGACTTCATTTCTGATATCCAGAGAAAACAGAGCCACGTTTCCCTGGGTGCGACTGGACACACTCTGGGGAATCACCGATTCCAAAAAACAAAAACAAAAGTAAAGCAGACTATATCAAAAGAAACCTGAATACATGCACTCAAAATAAATCTGCTCACAATGTAAACTTCAGTGTACCTTTGTTACATAGAACAATTTGAAATGTTACATTTAATGAAACCTGTTCAAATTAATTTTACTTGATTACTATACATTAAATTTATACTAGTCAAATTACCTTTATGATTACTTATTTAAATAAAATGTTTGAAGTAGTGCTGTCAGCGTTAATCTCGTTAAAATTAGGTTAGCGCCATAACCACATTAACGCAGCAAATCTCCAATAGCAAGTTAACGCGGATTGCCCTGTGTGTGGGGCTGGACGGCGTTTACACGTTAACGAGCTAACCTTGCTAACGGAGATTTGCTGCGTTAATGCGGTTATGGCGTTAACGTCATTTTAACGAGATTAACGCTGACAGCACTAGTTTGAAGTTGTACATTTCAACTGCATTTTACTCAGAATTATTGCATCAAGTTTATTGACTATCGCTACTATTAGCATTTATTTTGTCCCATCCTTTATTGCAGCGGTCCCCAACCTTTTTTGCGCCACAGACCGGTTTATGCCCAACAATATTTTCATGGACCGGCCTTTAAGGTGTCGCGGATAAATATAACAAAATAAAACTAGTACCGGTACCGAAAAAAAGAAGATTTATTCATAACACACGTGAAAAGACCAAGGAAAACCAAGTTAACGATAAAAACGATAACAAAATAACACTGAAAACCGATAAAAACCCTGAAAACCATACATTTCACACCTGAGCCTCAACTCTCGCGGCCCGGTACCAAACGACTCACGGACCTGTACCCGGGGGTTGGGGACCGCTGCTTTATTGGATCATTGAGGGAATATGCTTGAAACTACTTATGTGGCAGTTCTTTGCACATTATGCTCACTACATTAATTCTTATATCCCTACTATCCCCCTATTCTAATGACTGTTTTCCAGTCTGCGTTGTTATTTAAGTCTTCCATGTCCTTGACCTGAATATATCTCATTCAGCTGCTTTCCTGTTTTGTTCATAATAATAATAATAAAAACAAAACAAACAACCCCAGCCGAGTGGTGACTACCTTGGTGGCCATGTGGAAGTCTGTAATATATATAAATATTTATTTATTGTGAAGCATGTTTAAGGGATAGAAAATTAGATTTAGCGTGTGGAGGTGCCCCACTTACCTGTGAAGCATGTTTTGGCTAATACTGTACACTGAAAGTCAGAGGTACAGGAAATTGTGGCATGGGCTGTATCAAAGCTAGATTACCATCTTCTATTAGATTTACCACATTTCTTTGTGCTAATTTAATAGAAAACATGTTAGGATATATGATATGACTGATATGATAAGGGCATCTAGCTTTCAGGTTCAAGTTCCTAGACAAATCAAATTAACACGCCAGTTGTATTTTAACATACGAAAACCATACACACTGAGCATGACTACGGGATTTAAAGTCATGTGAGAGAGAGGACTTCCCATCCAGTGTTGGAAAAAACATTTACTGTACATCAGGAAACTGACCCTCGTTGAAACCTTAGGTACTCGCTGCAGTCCTTCTCGTTGCCATGTTAGCTGATATTCTGGCACATCTCACGTATTCTTGAAAGCCACAACACTTGAACCTCTGGTGTATTCCTACTTTATGCTGGTACAGCAGTTAAAGAATATATATGCACTTATAATAGGAATAACCATAAATTAATGAGAAATAAAGAAGTTAAAAAAAGAAGAAGAAGAAAGATTTGTGTCTGCAGAATCACAATGGATCCTGACACATTTGGTGAAAGAGGATTTCTTTTAGAAGTCTAGTGGAAGTGTGCTCTTGGTTTCACAGTCTGTCCTTGTCCGGCAGCCCCTTCCTGTGTTTCACCGGTCCAGGAAACACAAAGAGAATAGGCAAAGATAGGAGGGTTCCTGGAGACTTGATGCTGCCCATTGATGTTTGAACCAAGTTTTTCAGCCATTTCTGTAGAAGGCAAGTTTTGAGTGTGAAAGTGCACCTACATCATGGCACTGCACTGGCATGAACAAAGAGACTGAGGTATGAGACTTACTGCAGAGATGTTGCTCTGGAGCAATATAAGTATCTCACCGTGCCCTTGGCGTGGGTCTCCTAATTTCCTTTTGATGTGAACAGAATTATTAGCCTCCTATGTTACAAACCCACAGGGTAAAAGGAGAGCTATAATGAACAATGCACATATAGCAAAGTCACACTGAAATGGAAAACACATGCACCTCAGGATCATTAGAAGTGTATTATCCCAACAGAATATCATCAGCCAGCGATTCCCTTTAACAGCAGCACTCAACGTTCCCCAGACTTTGCTCACACAGCAACTTATCATGGTTGTGTGCACATATCAATGTGTCAAGCCCTTTGTCCTTGAGTTGCAACATGGAAGTAATTTGCAGCTGGTGAGGAGTGTGCGGCGGGAGCTGCAAACGCACCAATTATACTGACATTCGCTTTTCTGCTCACTTGTCTTTCACAACACACAAGGGCTAGTGCTCCAATGTGCAATGAAAGGAAGTGCACAAGTGAAATCCCTCGATCCCTGAGAGAGAGCAGAGGCAATAATTACGGGCCAGCACATTTGATTTATGGTAGAGCTACATTCCTTTAGCATGGTTATAAAATACTCCCAAGACCTGCCTGAGTGTGATACAGAGAGCATCAACATGTCACATGTTTACTTTGTGGTGCAATGAATTTCTGGCTTGATATGAGAAAGTCCAGCAGTGAAAAAAAATACTTGTGTTATCCTTTTTTTAGTCGATTCAGTGAATTATTGCAACCTTCTGCCATTGTTCAAACTGAAAACAAGTAGAAGGGGACATTTTGACACAGACAGTCTGATGACATTATAGACGAGAAGGAAAAAGACTGGAGACAAACCTGATATTCCCTTGAAATCTGTGATTGAGTCCTTTCTTGGGATATGCCGATGGCTCAGCTACTCACAAGTTTTAAATATCAGCCAGTCAATATAGTGTTGAAATAATGAAATAAACCAGCAACAGAATATGTATTAACATGAAGCACAGCAATGTCATTTTGAAAATATGATCCTGACAGCGCTGATGCCTGACTCAGTCAAATTTGAGATCACCATAAAAATCCTTTTACCGCAGATCAATGCCGAGCCATAAGGTCACATCATTTCTCTTTTAGAGCTTTGTGCTTGGTAGCTTAGTGCCTCCCTAACTAAGCTTGAATACATACAGTGTTTCAGCGTACAGCCTACACACTATCAGTAAATGGCATTTATAAAACCAGCGTTTGTAGAAACTGTGGTTTATGAGGGTTAACAGGCTGTTATGGGTAATGCATACTGTAATCATGTAAAGGTTGCAAAAGACATTATCTATCATGTATCCTTGGTGTTCTGGTGCCGCAGCAGCCACAGCTGCTTCAAGATTTGGGCTAAGAGCTTACAGATTTAATGTGATTCACGCTAAATATTACAACTTTAATGCACAGAATAAAAGCTCAGACCTTGTTTTCTATCATTAAGAATGTGTACTAGGCTCCATTATGAGTAAGTAGTGCACTTTTTAAATAAAAAGGAACATGTCTGATTGCTATATGTCCCTCATGTCTGAGCACATGCTTGCATTTTAAAGCGTGAAAGCTCCAGAGAACATGTGTTACATACTAGGTATGTGATATAAAAAGGTTTCTCCTGTTTGAGCCCTGTGATCACATTGTAGACTACAGCAGTGGAATATCCATTTATTATGACAAAAATCATCTTTTTTTAAATCAAAAAACATTAAAAACAATAACAATATACAAACTTTATTTGTCATTAGGCCATTACTTTAGTTCTTTTTAACTATTCTTTTTATTTTCATCTATCTATCTATCTATCTATCTATCTATCTATCTATCTATCTATCTATCTATCTATCTATCTATCTATCTATCTATCTATCTATCTATCTATCTATCTATCTATCTATCTGACATGCAGGTTGGTGGTTTATAGAGCAAAAGTACTCAAAAAAGTATTAAATATCATTTTTACACATATCAGAAATGGTTGAAAAATTGATATTTAAACATTTCTACAACCTACACCAAAGTTTAAACCCAGATTTTATATTTCAAATGACAACTTTACTGTCACCTTTATGCATAAAACATATATTTAACTTTCTTGCTTTGACAACAACATGCTGTTATCAAGAGAAAGCCATCAAAAGTTGTGATTTTTAAACACGACATATTTCTTTGATGATGAAATACTTTTGTCTTAGTAATGAGAATACAATAACATGAAAGTACTGTACTCTCTTTTTCATGATTAGGGGAAAGATCCTGATCTGAAAAGATTTCCTTCTTCTTCTTCTTTTTTTTGAGGTTTTATGACAATATCTTCTAGAAGAAAATGACAGGGATTAAAAGGGAGTGTCACTGCTGTGTCTTCTGTTATCACAAAAGGCATATTCTGTGTTTACATCTACAGAGTTTTAAACATTACAAAGTGTCCTAGAAGATTAATAAATCTGTGGTCACCGTAGGGGCTTGAGCCATTCCTAAGGAACAACAAAGAGGCATCCACAGTCATAGTGCACTGATATGAATCCTGTTGGCTCCACAACTAAAGCTACTGTAATTAGGCTCTCATGCTGACTTACTATGATGTAATGAAATACGTAAGTTTCTGGCAAAGCTCATGAGAGGTTGTTAAGTTTCTCTTTTGTTTGTTTTACTGCCAGAACAAACAGTTCTGTCACTTTCTCCCTATTTATTCTCAAATCAAGGCTTCATATTATAGATGATAAATTCTCTGCTACCTATTAACTTTTGTAATGTGTCACGTTTAGAATAATAACAGCTGCCATCCTTTTCAGCAGAACTATATCAGCTCCGCATCTTGAGACAGTGTCTGTCCTAGATTGAGGCTCCAAGGATACTGAGATGCATTAAATGTCCTATGTAAGGCTACCATGTATGCTGTGAAGTCAGGCAAATGTTCCATAAATGAATGTTATGTCATAATCTAGCCCTGATTATTGTCTCATTTTTATTACCATCATCAAATGGAAGGTCCTTAGAACAGGCTTCCCTAGACCTATTCTTTTCACAAGATGAATCTATTGTGCAATTTTTTACTCAGCTCGCCCACTGATGGCCTCCCCACCAACGAACTCAATCTTTTCTATGTGCCTGTCTTCAGTGCTCTCTATCCTGATAAAGTCTGGATGACATCTTAATAAAGGCTGGATGACCTTTCCCTGGCAGTGCAGAATGTATCATCTGGGCTCCACACACCTGACCACACAGTGCTTTGGTCCAGTGCCTATGTCATAATGTGCAAGATGTTTCTGTCTCTAATTAGGCAGGAAAACAATTGGACTGTTTTGACATAGGCATACAGAATGAATAGATATATAAAATTACAATTCCTTCTATGATTAGTATCTGCCACGCCCAAGATCAAAGGGAGTTTTCTGTAATCTGGTTAGGTGCATATGTCTGTCTGTGTTTAAATGTGAAGCTTCTGTTAAAATATGGATGTGGTTTATTTATACACTTTGTATTTGTAGATCTCAAGAGTGAAGCCCCATTGTGAAAACGGGTATACCCCAACCAGTTGTGAGTGGATCCAGTGGAGGTGAAATCCAGTCCTAATACCCAGTCTTGAAGGCCTTGAGAGCAGTCAGCGACTCCATGGTAACCACTGGTTGCTAGACAAAAATGTGTTGGTGAGTGGTTGCGGGAGGTTGCTGAGTGTCACTAGGTAAAATCGGTCACAAAGAGATTGCTGCACCAAAAACCTTGTTTTAAATGTTTGCTTCCTAGCAGATTGTGATGGTTGCCCATAATCTTCTATGGAAACTAGAGACTTGTCTGCAAACACTTGGCAACTTCTCACTGAGTGATCATGAAAGAGTTTGATGCAAACCAGAAACAAACACTATTCACCATCAACACAACTTATTTAGAAGGCAAACTTTCACTAATTCCAATATTACTCAACAACAATCAACAACTTCCTGCAACCAGTCTAATGCCTATTGGTGGACAACTTTCTCGTTGTAGAGAGACACCGGAGTGCATAGAAGTCCATGATGAAACAACCCTTTAGCTTACCTGATCTAGGACCACAGAAAAAATTCCCTGACATTTTTTTAGTCTTATTATTGGTTTCAAGGCTTAACTAATCTAACCTTTTATGATCATTTAAAAAAATAAGGGTCCCGATTAGAGGCAAAAAGGATGAGCAGGGTTTTGTTGTTATGTCTATTTCAAAAAGCGAAATGCTGCTGCTGAAATGTGCAAACTGTTAATTTAAAGACTTGGAACATTTAGTTCAGTCTAAAATATTTGTTTTTGTTAGTAATTTCATAACAGTTAGTAATGTGATAGTGAGACTTTAAATATAGATTTCACAAGCTATATAGCTAACAGACTAACTCTAATCATATTGCATTATTTTCAACCATATCTAAACTGTTACTGTGAAACTATAAATGTTCAGAATTCATTTTCTTCTGTGTGCTTTTATCACTGGAGTAAAGTTGAAAGCACATTCTTAACCTTGGAAAGAAAAAAAAGCTACAAGCTTTTACACTTAATTTTGAACTCTTCTGGCCATACACTTAATGGACCTTGGAGCAAATTTACATTTTAAATGTCTCTTTATGAGTCAACAAAAGGCTTGACATTTGCTTTACATTTTTGATGTCTAATTTTTAAAGCAAATGTTCTTTGCTGTGACATTGTCAATTTTTTTTTCTCAAATAAACGTTACAATCAGTACTTACTGAGGTCAACACAGCAGCTAGAAGTCAATGCAAAACAACCAGACATGATCATTCAGAGAATGTACCACATCTTTATACAAATCGTGAAAAGCAAAAGCTATTTAACACTCAGTGCATACTGTTTTGAATCTGTTCTGCTGCTTTTTCTTATTTTCTTTCTTTTTTTACATCATGACTAATAGACTTAATAAAGTAACATGGTAAATATTCACCTTTTGAATCACTAAAAACCCAAGTTTTGAATGCAATGAAAAGCCATATGATCTAGAAGATCTAATTGTAATATATATGGATAACTACCATTTAGTTACATTCACACATGATTAAACATTTGTAAAATCAAGTTCAGATTCAGACTGGCGTGAGGTTAATGTTAAAGTTTCAGTGATGGAATTGTTGAATTTGTACCACTGCCTCATTTGTTGTTTGTATATTATCCACCGTAATTAAAAGGACAAAAACTATTCTTGTTTTTATTATTGGAGCTGTTACTTTATTTCTTTTGTCATGAAAATTGCCCGCACTCAAATTCATGTTGAAAGGTCCAGCGCAATCAGGCAATATACAGCCCGATATTATTGTTGTCTGACAAAGTGCAGTAATAAAACAACCCTGCTTATCATTTCTAAAGCGATTTATTAATTTCCCGTTTTAATGTACAAGTGAAGTGAACAACAGCATCACTGTCTCACCTTTTTCAGATGAACAAAGGCCAGGCAATTAACCAAACTGGTCAGGGTTAAAATGATTTGCTCCCCTACCAGTATAGCATCTGCAGGATCAACACCCGTCACGCCAAACATGCATAAATGGCAATAATTATTATATTTGAAAGTGTTTGTGGAGATTGTAGTTGATTATTTTTTCCAGACTAACTAAGCATTTCTCCAAAGTTTCAATTCCAGAAATCTTTGCTTGAAAAAAGATAGGTCGGTTAAAAGTTTACATACAGTCAGAGTCTTTTTTCATGGACTGAATGCACAATATTTATTTTATTAAATAACTAAAAAGTGGTTCTATGGTGAAGTGGCTCTTGCAAATAAGTTAGTAGCTGAAAGAAATTCCTAAAAGTAGCACAACTGCTGCTAATCATCAATGTGGGGAGCATTTTAAAGCAATTTCTAAACATTCTGAAGTCCTTCATTCTGCAGTGAGAATGACTGTAAGTGGAAAACATTGAAGACAGCAGCCAGAAGTGGAAACAAATTCACCTCAAAGTCAGACCGTGCAATGCTCAGAGAAAGTGTAAAACATGACTCTAAAGGCCTTTGTTAGCATCTTAAATATTAAAGTTCATGTTATTAGAAAAGAAAAACTGAATAATAAATAGCTTGTTTGGAATGATTCCCAGGAAGAAAGTATCTTCTCTTGAAGAAGAACACGGTAGCCTGACTTCAGTTTGCAAAGTTGGAGCTGAACAACATACGAGACTTCTGTAATAATATCCTTTGGATAGATGAGACCAAAGTAGACATATCTTTGATGATATGGTGTCTTTGGTTTTTGTCGAAGGTGGAGCCAAACACCTCATAAAAATCACCAAGCACTGTGTGGAACTTGTCTCTCAGCCATAGGATTTAGGCATCTTGCTGTTGTTGACTTGACCATGAAATCCTTTGTATTCTAGAGTAAATTGTGAGGCCATCTGTCAGACAGCTAAAGCTCTACCATCATGCAACAAGCTACTGATCCAAAGTACAGCAGCAAATCTGAAATAGTTCAATCAAAGTCCGGACCTCAACCTGATTGAAATGCTGTGGCAGGACCTTAAAGAGGTCTGTGAATAAATGTATGGCTGCAAACCTCAATGAATTGAAGCAATGTTGTAAAGAAGAGTAGACCAAATTTTTCCTGAGTCATACAAAAAGCAATTACTTTAAGTTATTGCTGCTAAACGTGGTTTTACAAACCTTTGAAACATCTTCTTTTGCACACTCATTTGTGATTCTATTTAAGTAATTTTAAAGCTGGTGAATTTTTATGATGTCCTCATATGTAAAACTTTAAAACTCAAACAGGGTGTACTGTGTTTTTACCCCTGACTATATAAATTAATATTAATGTAGACTAATAGATTCATAATCTGGTGGAGCTGATAGTTTGAATTTGACATTTAAGGTACTGTAGGACCTCTTCACTTTCATTTAGTGATCATGAATGACTACAGCTGATAGCTTCTCTGAGCCAACATGACCAGCACACAGTAAAATGAAAAGTGTCCAGAGGGCTCAGGAGAGATTTGAGAATGAGATCACAGATTTACACAAGACTCAATCTCGGAGTATTTCTAGAGAAATGCATATTTCAATATAATCAGCTCAAACAACTGTGTAAGTTATTGCAGAGTGAAGTCGCCTTTTCAAAAATACCCAAGCTGTCACCAGCAGATGAAAGACAGATGATGTTCAGATGGCCAAAAACAACAAAGAAACCACCCAGACACAGACCTGCTATGAACTGGAAGCTGCTGTAACATTGGTGTCACTGACTACTCTCAAAAGGTGGCCAACATGAGAAAGATAAGTTTGCTAAGAAGTCTTTGAGCTTGACTAAAATTGGCAGTTGACCTCTTCAAAAAATGCGCATGTCAGACGAGACAAACATTTTGTTTTTTGGTTACACTAAACACAGTTATGTTGGAGGAGCAAAGGTGAGGCAAAGGTGAGCTATCCATAACTCAAATTTTCAGTTATGTATATAAAAATGTTTGCTACAGGGTAACAAGGAAATAACATCTTTCACAGAGCTTCCTGATTAGCAGAGCTAACTGTCTTCTCTGAAAAAAACTTTCTTGGAGTTCTCAGTTGACCACACTGGCTCCAGGGGCCTTTTGATCCATTTTGCTTCAGCACCCCCAAAATGATTCAAAGCGCCCCCAAAGATTTCTAACTTTTCTGACAATATTTGCTGTTTGTGTGACACACTACTAAAAATATAAAAAGCACACTGTACTTGGTTGAGACGTAACATTTTAACAACAAAAGTATAGATATCCCCCCCCCCTCCCAAAATGGTTTGTTCCAACTCTCCCCTACTCTGGCTCTAGCGCTCTTGCTGCCAGAGCGATAGTGGCTCAGCCGAGCGGAGGTGTAAGTGCCTGGCTTAAAACAGGACATATTAGCTGCATTTAACCTTCAGTTACTCTTTATATAGTTAGGTAGGAGTTAGACCATGTTTCTATTTAACTGAAAAGCATTACACCAGGTAACCTGCAGTGTTAAACATGTGTTTTCCGACGATATTTGCTACCCTACAATCCGTCCTGCTCTGTAGTAAAATCAGCGACATCTGACCGCCCTGTTCCTCCCATTGAAATTTATACAGCCTATCTAAAATCTAAAACTTAAAATTGTTTTAGCCTACTGTTGTTGCCACTGTCCTGTTTGAAATGGAATGAGAGAAGCTGCTTATTTTGTCATATGTGCCGATATTAAACCCAGGAGCCACATTCAGGTAAAAGTGTAAGAACAAATGATCCGTCAATCAAGAATAATGTTGGATCAGTGTTTCAGTATTTATATATTTTATTAGATGTACATGTGGTTTGGTTATTTGCCTTTTGGTTGAAAGTACACTGAGAGAGGACTTTTTGTTAGTGATCTTAATAATATATTTTTTTCATATTAATGTAATTTTTTTTTATCTAATTGAATACAATCTATTTGTGTATGACTGTCAGTCCAAAGAGGGAGAGAGAGGAAAGAGGGGAACGTGAGGAGAAAGCACAAGGTCAGGAAGAACCAGGTAAGGAAACAGACAGGGAATAGTGACAGGCACAACAGAAACGGTTAAACTGCTTGAGAGAGTTGACCACCAAAAGTGATAGACAGATTTGCCAACCTCAAGGTGAGGCCACATAAGTTAAAATAAAAGAAAAAAATCTGCAGAGCCATAGTAGCATCTGCAGTAAAGATCTTTTCATACATTGTATACATTGTACCATAGGCAAAGTTGCCTCCATTTTTATAATTTTTTTATCAATATTTTGTACATTTGTACATTTCAAGGACTCTATTTTTGGAGTGTATTTTTATATATCTGTATTGTATTATACATACACATTAAAAGTGAACCTCTGTCCAAAAAACGCATTCAGTTTACTTCTCATTTACTACGAGCATCATTTTCCCCCAGTAATTAAGGATAGGATATGTTTTTTTTTATTCCAATCCATTCTTCATTTGCAGCATTTAAATAACCTTTATCTGATTTGATGGTTTTGTTAAAGACTTAAAAAAAATGTTTTGCTTTTCTTTTACAAATGTGGGGATTCAATTGTGTTAAAATGTAGAAAACAGTGATGTCATGTTTCGTGACGAGGACCCAGGCACAGAGAGACTTGATGAATTTAAGAATCTTATGATTTAATAAAGAAATTTACAGACTTGCACAGAGATGGTAAAATTATGATGACTGATAACGGAAACGAAGACAACAGAGGACGAGGACAGAGAGGAACAGGGGTTTAAATGCACCAAGGAGACAGTCAGAGAGAACTCAGGACAACTGGAGACATTTAAGGATGCCTGGACTGACAGAGACAGGGAAGAAGTCTCATCGTGACGAGTAAAGTTTATCTTGCCTGGCTGGGCAGCTCTCTGGGTGCTCAGCACCCCCAAAGCTCTGATCCTAGAATCGCCCCTGACTGGCTCCATATTTCAATTTAGTCTGTGGATATGTTGGACAATCAACACTGCATGGCCTTGTTTAAAAAGCCAAATTAAAATGGGAGATGCTGTTGGTGACTCATTTGCCTTTTTAATAGAAGCAAAGCCTTAACCCTTGGATGCACAACCTACCAATACCTACACTCTTCCACGAGTGGGGTCAAAAATGACCCCAAATAAAATCAATGCATTTTGCTATAAACTCGGTGTTATTCTTCAAAATCTTTAAAACGAAGAGTTGTAATATTTTCATATTTGAGGTATTCCTCATAAAACATGTTTGTGGCATGAGGCCCTTTGCATTTTTATTTATTTTTTCATTAATTTTAAGAAATTGGAGATTTTGTATCACTTCTATCACTTTTGTATGCTTGCTCGGCATATACTGCAGAAGCTGGGTCTTCCCTCTGAAAGGCACAAGTTGTTCATTGTAACACAATCACTGAGCATGAATTTCTGCCTGTAGTTGACCAGGAACAGGCCCCATATGTAGCGGAAAGCTGCCACGTGGTTTGTTTTCAGTCGGTAGGCTCTGGTCCTCTTGTCATCAAAGTGCAAGACGGGCAAATATCTTCAAATCTTTGAATTGACATAGTGGCCTTGAACAATGGGTTATGCAGAGGACTCCCAAAAAGCACACCGACTGGTACATCCCAGTTCTTCTCACTTCCTGCAAGAATGGTCAATCAAATGAAGGCTAGCTTATGTTTGATTACATTTTTCCACTCTTTTCCCCTGTCTGTGGCTACTCTTTGTGCCTCCATGTTTGTGCATGTCAGCACCTCTTCTATTATATTATCAGACATGAACATCTTCCATGCATCTATTGGGGAGACAGTACTAAACCCGGGTGCAAGCCATGGCTGACTAATTCAGAATATTGTGGCTAGAGCAGTAAGAGGGGCTCATTCTGTTGGACTCAATATCCATTTCCTTTTTAGAGGACCCATCAGAGGACTCCTCTGTGTCTGACTGGCCTTGTTAAGTGGGGGGGACAATAGTCTGGGTCCTCTATATCTGAGATGTCCGATGTCCGAGTCAATGCCTCCGATGGGCTCTTCATCCCATCCATCCTGGATCATTTGTAGGGCAGGGTCCACAGGGATCCTAGCTGGCCTCATAGCAGCCATGTTACTTTAGATATTTTAAAAAAAACATCAATGTTTGAAATGCACAGAAAACTATAAACAGGGCTGCACATAAATGGTTCGCAGGTGCGCATTCGCTGTCAAAATAAAAGACACGCACAAGATAAGAAGTTGGAACGCTCGTTTGCGTACATAAGATGTTCTGGAGGAGGACAGACATTTGTTCAGAACTCTTAAAGATGTTGAAGAAGCAAGCTCTGTAAGCAATTACTTTGGTGTTCCTCCACCGCAAAAGAAGCGCGTATTCTCAGAATTTCTGGGAATACTTTTTTTTTGACAGCCAATGCGCACCTGCAGACCACTTATGTGCAGCCCTGGCTATAAATCATATATGTTACTGTGTAAAAATAAATTCCTGATCCTTTAGAAGTGTAAGTGGGACGGTCGGAGTTGCTAAGAATTAACGTTTCATAGAAGATTCCATAGGAACTGCTTGGGGTCATTTCTGACCCCACTTGTGGAAGAGTGGGGTAGTGATACAAAAACAGCATTTTCTTTAAATTAATGAAAAAATAAATAAAAATGCAAATGGCATCATGTTACAAACATATTTTATGAGGAATACCTGGAATATGAATATATTACAACTTTTCATTTTAAAGATTTTGAAGAAAAACAACCCGTGGGGTCATTTTTGACCCCACGTGTGCATCTAAGGGTTAAACTAGCTGACTAAACTAAAAGACGGAAACCCCTCAGAAATCATTTAAAACTGAGCACACTTTAAATGGGTGAAGCTAAGCATTGTAGCCAAACAAATATTTAATGTATTATTAATTAGCGATGTGAAACTTTTTTGTCACATTCCTCGCTGGTTAAATCATGTTTTAAATGTCAGTGAAATTTAGACTGCATAAAACATTGCAAACACAAACAATGTGGGATTAGTTTAGTTTAGCAGAATTTGGCTAACCTTAGCAGTGACAGCAGCAGTAGCATTGTTTCCATGCTAGCATCCACACGCTAGTGCGGAACACTACAGCTAGCTTTGGTTGCTCCATTATAATCCAGCCTTTTCTGACAAAGTCAAGATTCAGCTGCTCTCATTCTCTATCTGTCTTGTTTAAATATAGAAGTGCTGCACAACAGTGCTAGTTTGCTCGGCTGTCAGCTGTTTACTTTCCTCCCCACTCGTTTACAATTTCCATTCACAGAGGACGAGAGGATGAGGGCACAGCTCTCTGTTAATGGTGCAACCAAAGTTAGTGGCCAGTGGTATTGTAACATCTTTGAATCAGTAACTCATAGTGCACATTAATAAAATGCAAATAATAGTTTTAACCGATTAGCAAGTGCAGGCAACATTAATGTGTAGTGAAATAGGGTCATTTAATTAATTAAAATATGTAGGATGTATTAACACATCAAACAACATTCAGTCATAACCAAAAGCTTTAGGCCATTCTATGCATCATTAATGCACTCTGGGCCAGATTTCCTTAGACACATGCATATAAAATACTCTCCAATACCTAAGACCCGATGTATATATAAAACAGGAACAAGCATAATTTCTTTGAGAGTTACTGCACTCCTTATTCTACATTTAATGGCAACAGCACATATAAAAAAATGATGACCATAACACTTGTGCATGCATTGCACTGATTTGCTAATATTATGTAATTAGCAGTAGTTATGTGTACGAGCAGGCAAAACACGGGGCAAATGGGATTTATGAGAACTGCAAGGTAGATTGTAGCAATGTGGCTTGTTAAGTTAAAACAAATCAAAAAAATATACATTCTAACTAATTCTTATAAGAAAACAAGAACAATAATTGTGAGCGTACCTATGTGATTATTTTATTTTGCAAACAGAAGGTGGAGAATTATGCTTTGTTCTCATTAAATGAATGAATTTTCTTTGTGACTGCAACTACTATTCTTATCTTTTACTGCGTTTAACTCAGTGTCTTAGTACAATGTCAGCTGTATAATGAAGCAGAGATGCTGGCTACCAGAATTTGTATTGTTTTAAATAATCATTTTGCCTGCATGCACAAGTAAAATGAAAGGATGGGCACACACTGATTTTTATCATATGATTCACGTAATGCAGGATTTCTTTTTATTCCCACACCTTAATTTTCCATCATGATCATCTTTTAAGTAAGAATTTATGAGCATGTTGCCTTTAATCACAATCTAAATTGATCTAATTAAGCATAAGGGTCTAATTTAAAATAAAGATTTTAAAACTCATGTAACATCAAACTGCAGTACATATAATGAAGACACTCTGTGCATCAGTCTCAGGCTTTTTACTGAATTTGGGAACATTTTTCTGTGTATCATTTGCTAGGATTGTCACTTATGAATATTATGAATAGTGCAGTTTTAAAGCCGCCTCAACACAAGTGCACGAACACAGGAATACAGCACCGGACTGAGAGAGCAAGGAGCTGTTCTCTATCATCTGCTTCCCCTTTGCAGATACAGGTTACCTCAGTAGAACAGCTGCTGTTTCAAGAGAGACAGCTCATCAAGATGAGTGAAGTGTCGGGGCAGGATCCTGTCTGTTCACAGGACTGAGGGAGGATAACAGCACAACACCTGTCTCAAATAAAAGGTACTGTAGCAGTGCTAGTATCAGGAAATGCAATGTATAGACTAAAAATGTACTTATTGCAGAATTCTTGGTGAGTGCTTATGTCTTTAAAAAAAGGGTTGATAGCTGAAACTTTTTTCAATGTCTTTATTAAGTTTTTGTTATTTAATACCCCTTGATCCCTCTGACGATCGATCTATCAACACAACCATCGATTGATCCATTTGTTGATCCGTTTCCTTAATCACTATTCAGGGATGTGTGTAGCTGTAGCCTATCACAGCTGTCCTACGGTGAAAAACAGGGTAGACCCAGGACAGGTTGCAGGACTTCCTCTATTCCACTGAAACAAATAAATAAATAAAAATAACAGACCTTCATTAAAAATAACTGACTTGTTTTGAAGTCTTTCAGCTTTTCATCAGACTATCTTTGCATATTTATAGCCAGCACAGAATTAATGTGACACAACAAATATCAGTCAACATAAACTATATTACCAAAAATATTCACACGGATATGAACTTGATTGGCATCCCATTCTTAATCCCTAGGGTTTACTATGTTGGCCCACCCTTTGCAGCTATAACAGCTGGGAAGACTTTCCACAAGGTTTAGGAGAGTGTTTTTACGGGAATTTTGATCATTCTTCCAAAAGTGCATTTGTGCGGCTAGACACTGAAGTTGGATGAAAAAGCCTGGTTCTCATCCCTGCTCTAATTCATCCCAAAGATGCTCTCTCAGGTGGAATTCAGGACTCTGTGCAGGCCAGTCAGCTTCTTCCACACCAAACTCGCTCATACACATCTTTACACATCTTGCGTTGTGCACTGGTAAAGTCATGCAGAAACGGGAAGAGACCATCCGCAAACTGTTCTCACAAAGTTAACAGAATAAAATTGTCCAAACTCTCTTGGTATGCAGTAGCATTAAGAGCTACTTTCACTGGAACTAAAGCCCCTTTTCCATTAGTACCTGCTTGGATCGAGTCGCCATGGTTTGCCACGGTTCACCATGGTTTTCAGAGTTTTCCATTAGGTCATAGTACCTGATGCCATAGTACCTGCTTGGCTGGGGTTCCAAGAAACCCGAGCAAGTACTAAAATGTGACGTTATCAGACTGCACACAACCGTTTGGCTGGTCAATGGCATTACTCGATGAGTCGTAAGAGGGTCTCGTCAACGAAAATCAAACCCGCTATTTTTGAAAAATATATGTGTGTGTGTGTGTGTGTGTGTGTGTGTGTACATACGAACTTTATGAAGGCTATGAATCTTTGCTGTTTTTTGCAAGTAGTAATTTTTCAGTAACCATCAAATTCCAGCAAACTGTCCATGCTTGCTTTGTGCTCGACCTTTATTAAAACTGAATGCACTTGACAGAACTGTGATAATGACTAACTTGGGTTTTGTGGAATCTCTGGAAAATGTTTAACTGCAACAGTTTCTTAAATACATAATTGAATATGTGTTTATACAACTAAGCACATATTAATGAAACGTAACCATTACAAATTGTGCTACATTCAGCTGCAACATCAGGGGTCATTTGTTTCTGATATTTCTCTGTTTTCTATTTGCCATTTAAACAAAATAGCAGTCATGCTTCACTCAAAAAGGCTTCAACGATCTAATGGGTATAGACACACTGGAAACTCCAAAATGTATTAAGGAGACTGTTACGTGTCTGCAGGCTGCCTGGAGTTGTTGTGTTACCCTGTCCTGCCCGCGAGAAGGTGTAACAGAGACTGTCAGTACTGAAAGTTATGTATATAATCCTTATGTATCAAATATTACACTGCGCCAGAAAGAACATGTTGCTGCCCGAGGCTTCCCTCAGCATTATTCTAATGTAAATGTGGATGTAATGATGACAATCATTAATTAATCAGGTTAGGTATGACTTTCACTGGTAATCAGCACCAGTGAAATATCATATCAGAATCAAAAATACTGATGGATGCCAGTGCTACCCCTGAGCGTCCTAGAAGATGCACCTATGGTATAAATTTGAAAACTCCTACGTCGCCTCATTGTCGAGTTATCATATTCCCAGTCCTGGGTGTCTACACCAGCTATACCATTAATTCAATTCAATTCAATTCAATTTTATTTATATAGCGCCAAATCACAACAAAAGTCGCCTCAAGGCGCTTCATAGATACAGAGAAAAACCCAACAATCATATGACCCCCTATGAGCAAGCACTTTGGCGACAGTGGGAAGGAAAAACTCCCTTTTAACAGGAAGAAACCTCCGGCAGAACCAGGCTCAGGGAGGGGCGGCCATCTGCTGCGACCGGTTGGGGTGAGAGAAGGAAGACAGGATAAAAGACTTAGATAAAAGATAAAAGTTACTAGATTTGACATGTTTATCTTTACAAAATTATCTCTTAAATGACTCAATTGCTTTAGTTATTTCCAGGGGAAAAGGATTAACAAGCACTTTGCTAGCAATAAGATTACTGGACAAGATGTGTCAGTGTTGTGGCCGTATTGGGAAAGGATTGGGAAATGGGTGAAAAAGCAGAGGTCAACCCCCCCCCCCCCCCGCCCCCCCGTTCCAATCTGTTCTGAGTAGAGTGACTGAGCGCTAAAAGATTACATCCATGAGTTTGTCTCTCATTAAATCGCTTTAATCAGAACTTTATTTCTTGAAAATGGGTTTGAAATCATTGACCTGTTTCTCCAGAGCTTCCTTAGAACTACTTTTTTTTATTCGCAACAGCTGTCTGTATGACAAACATCGTTTTAGGCTATGTGAATCATCAACTTGAATGACAAAAAAAAGTTATTTCTGTCTTTTTTCTGTATTACTGTTGTTTGTCACAACTCCTGACTTATTTATTCTCAG
This sequence comes from Perissodus microlepis, assembly GCF_051167445.1. Classification (NCBI taxonomy): domain Eukaryota; kingdom Metazoa; phylum Chordata; class Actinopteri; order Cichliformes; family Cichlidae; genus Perissodus; species Perissodus microlepis. The sequence continues at coordinate 6,804,609 of NC_140465.1, forward strand.
GGTGGAAAAAAGAAACAGAACAACAGGCACCGTCTCTGTGAGCCTGATTACCTCTGTGCTACAATGGGAGCTTTGTGAAGTGAGGTCTCGGAAGGGCCCTAATCAGAGTACCAAAAAATCCTGATGAGTTACTGATGATGCAGGCAGTCTGTGACTAAGTGGAGCAGAAGGAGCAACAGCTGCAGACTGGGGTCAAGCTGCAGTCTGAGAGGTCTGAAAAGTTGGGCTGTTTTGTTTCTGGCTGAGCAATTCTTAGAGCCAGACCTTGAACTTAAGCTCTGACCCCGCTCAGGTACAACCCATCACCGAGGCTGCAGTGATTTATCTGTTAATTACAACCACCAGCATCTACTGATGCTGCTGCTTTTAAGCGTGGCCTCGAATAACGGCATTACTGAAACTGTCAGTGGTCTCTTTGGGTCACTCTGAAACAGATTTCAAAATTAAGAGAAGTGCCTATGCAGCAAAAGCACTGCTGGCAAGCAACTGTGATGAATTGGTGGGCTATTTTCAGCTCTGATCCCAGAAGCAGGGCTGGCGTCATGCCACGGAGAGGTCGGCCTTACAACTTCAGATGAGGCCCTGGGGCGCGAGGGACGGACCGGGCAGGGCACTGGGCCTAAGCCAGCTCTCTGAAGTGGTCCCTCCAGGACAGCAGATGGAGGGCTATGCAGGCGGCAGCCGTGTTCCCCCGACTCAGTCAGTCGCTCCAGTGGAATCAACCAACTGGGCTTTGATTCATCCCAAATCATCTGGCTTCTGTCGCTGCCGGTCCCACCAGTGAAATCAAAACTTGCTCTTCCAGATGGAGCGACAGACAATGTACAATATGTCCCATTGCACTCCACGTGACAGACTGGAGCCTGCCATAAAATGAGGCAGGAGGAGTGTGGTGTGGTGTGGTGTGGTGTGGTGAGCGTTGTCCCTTAACTTTCTTGGTATCTAATGCACTGTAATTACTTTACTGTAATGTGTCAGCTGAACAGCATAATTTATTTGACAATGTTTCCTCACTGCAGCCTCGCCGGGACCAAACTGGCCTCTTAAAGTGCGCAGTTAGAGAACAGCAATAATTAATGTCCCTAAATGAAACTTCATCTTGACGTTTTAATAGTGAGAGAGTAGAGTGACAGTCCTGATGTTAGGAATTCCATCGAGTCCTCTCCCTGCTGCTCTCTCAGTACCTGTCACCAACCAGTCAAGGGCAGCACACACTTCACACTGTGTCCAACATGCTCGGTGTGTGTGTGTTGGCAACAGAGGGCCCAGATTTAATGAGGCACACCTGGCCCTCATTCATAATGGAGGGAAGATTTCATATTAATTTGGTGACAGTGTCAGTGTCCAGGGTGAAGTCAAACAGCTGTAGGGATCCAGTTACTACTGCATAATGTATGATCTATATCACATGTATTTTAAACCAACATCTTCATTGTTCAAGCAGTAAATAACACAGGGGTGTGTGTTAATTAAAGTCCTACTGTATCAACAAAAAACACCTCTACAGGAGTCATGAAACCTTCTTGAGAATGACTTGTCACGGTGAAGCATCAAGTGGGTGGCGTTGATTAGTGTCAGGCTGCGTGTAGATGCAGACTGCGAGCATGCTGTGTGGCTTGTGCGAGCAAGTGCATCAATAATGTTTGTTCCAGAAGGAAGTCGCAGCTCCTAGCAAAGAAACAGTGAAAATACTGCAAAGATTAAAGCAGACACATATATTGTTTTCACCTTGTGAGTGTGTGCACATGTCTTAATGACAAAATGGGGTCCTGGAGGGACTCACCTACCATAGCAGGAACAACTGTCTGGCTGTCAGCCCGGATGTCTGTAGGGAGATTTTATCAACACTATAATGTTGTTACAGGTGTGTAGCATAGTCTGTATATTCAAAATATAAGTAGCAAATGTGTTGTTTGTAAAGTCCCATTCTGAGGCCTTTATTTTAGCTTAATGGCCTCAGAATTGGTGCTATCTGCAGCCAGGAATCATAGTAATCAGCCAAGACAGGTAAGTGCTAAATACTCAGCTAACGGTAGCAAACTTGGTTAACACCACTCAGCCACAGATACGTCCTAATTAATACAAAATAATATACTAATGAAATATTACTGATTTCCAGATAACAACATTAAAATGTTTTGAAAGGCACAAACATGGCTACAAACAGTAGCCAGTGACTACAGCCACAAGTCTCTAATCTACCTGTCACTCATAGACGTAATGGATAACTTCATGACCTTAATACATAAAACTGAAGTTCTTGTTTTTGGTCCTGAACATATTTCTAATAATGTTATTCTCCATTATGGACAACTGATAATCAACCCAAAGTCATTTGCTTTGGGTTGATTATCAAACACTAGATCCAAGAGTTTCTTCCTGATACCCAACAACAATCAAGGTGCCGTTGCCTTTAGAGGTCTGGGCATCCCTCTATGGATTTACTTACATAGACCATTACTGGCTCACAACCAAACCAATCATGCTGAATGATACAGGTAGCATCATGTTCTCCACGGCTTCTCTAGACTCTCTCATATCTGTTGTTTTTGCTCAGGGTGAACCTGCTTTAATCTGTGAAAAGCACAGGGAGCCAGTTCTAGTATTATATGCCAAATGCCAATCAGGCCCTCATGAAGTCTGTTTCTGATTGCTTGGTCAGAGACATTCAGACTAGTTGCATGCTGGAGGTCATTTTGTAACTCTGGCAGTGCTCATCCTGTTCCTCCTTACACAAAGGAGCAGATACCGGTCCTGCTGATGGGTTAAGGATATTCTACATCCTGGTCCAGCTGTCATAGTACAGCTGTTTGTCTCCTCTCTTACATGCTCTCAAGACTTTGCTGGCAGACAGAAAAAGAATACTTGTGAAACCTCTGTAGGGTCCCGGTATCACCTCAGGGTACCAGTAGTGACACTGACTCCAGCCAAATAAGTCAGAAAAGATGAGAAGGAAAAAAAATGTCTACCTGTTCCCATTTTGGGGGTTGTCTCATTGTTGCTATGGTTGCTAGTAGACCTATTGTTAATGTCATTAACACCAAAGCAGCTAAAACTGATTAAAAACCCCTTCAGCTAGTTAACTGACCAAATATTTTAGAAGTTTAATTTGACTTTGATTTATTCTCTGATTAAAAAGTGTTTCTGATTTTCTCTGAGCAGTGTATTTTACTAGGCAAACTGGTCAGTTATAACAAGATTAGTTAATAAGGTAATTAGTTAGCTAACATAAGGGTTGTTTCTGCAGTAAAATTTGAAAAACTGGTAAACTTACTGTGCAAAGCTGGCCTTACTGTCTAAAACATGGCTGCAGTTGTTAAGCCCCCCAACCCAAGTTTGCAGTTTTGATTGAAATATATGAAACTTCCTTTCTCAATAAAATGTATTTTTGTTTGCACGGCATTTTGATCTTGTGTTTTTGAAACCACCCCCACATTCTCTGACAAATGTGTATGTGCAAATATGATTCATAAATAACCTTCTGCTCAATAAACTGTGCAGAAGGTGAAGTGTAATATTTGCCTCAATCCTTCATCAGAGAACACCATTAAGTCATGATTAAGTTTTTTTTTGTTGTTGTTAGTAACAATCCTTTAACTTTGATGCAATTGAAATCTGAGGCAAACCATCTGGGCAACTGGGTGTGAATAAATAAATGAGTATGCATGAACTTCACAACTTTTATAAGGTGAGACTGTGCGAGTTTTTGTGTGTTAATAACCACACGCTCCCAGCTCTTACAGCAACGTGTATTATGTTACGTGGAACTGCACCTGTGCCAGGAGGCTAAATCAAGATTAGTGACAGCTTGATTCAGGGTGTGATGTGAAAATGAGCAGCAGGTCATCTCAATGCACAGATTGCAACACACGGAGTTCTCCTTAATTAACCCCCACCCTCCCAACCTGCACACACATACACACACAATTACAGACTGTGATAAATGATACCATTTATACATAGACTCTGGGCCTCAGGACTTGTGAAATATGTGTGATAGAAGCAGCAAAGACACAAAACAAAAATCTACATTTGCATTTTAAAGGCAGTTCTGTTGGAGTTTCAACTCGCCCTTTATCAGTAAGGTTAACATCAGTCCCAGTTTTAATTTAAAACCTTCATAACCTTCATAACACAGGTTTATTTCAGGTTATATAATTCATTTATTTTTTTAACATATGCAAGAATCAAGGTAAGAAATTGATTAAACAGTGTATTTATCAACTCTAATGTATGCTCAAAATGCTACACTCCCCAATTAACGCCAAGCCTACAATAGTGACAGACTGATTTGCTAAAGGGAGCATTATTAACTAACAGTGTACATACAGCTTTTTTAAAATAACACTGCTAGCTAGTAGTATACTGCTGCTGTGGTGTGTGGTGATGTTCACAGTAAGACAAGCAGATGATGACACTCCCCAGTCCCACACCCCCACTTTGTCCACTGTTTACCAAGATAAACTGGATCAGATCAAAAACATACTATTTTACGCTGCCTGTCTTTCATTCCTTTTATATATGCTGACAGCCCCCTGAAGCTTGCAGCAGTCTTTCTGGATGCCTTCACCATTCTGCACTCCTTCTTTCCTGAAGAATTGTAACATATTATTACTTCAGTAGTTAAATAAATCTTTACTATAATGCCATCCTTCCATTTTCTTCCTGAAATTGAGGGGTGGTGGAGTCATTTTCAAAACATTTTCAAACAATAAAAACTATGAAAACACCTCACTGCATATACAATTGGAAAATTGCATGCAAAGTAACAAAAGTAAAAGTACTTATTCTGCTGAAAAAATATAAATATCATTACTGTATAATGGTTAAGCTTGATCTCATTTACTTTATATTCTGCTCAGTCCTCGGTAATGCATCATATTCTGTCAAATCATGTGTTTGTACTGTGGCTGTCCTGTCAGGACCAACTAATTGATTATTTAATAATTACATTTTTAATGATAATAATAATAACAATAATAAATAAATCACACCTGAAATTAAAGCTTTGAACTGTATTGATCTACAGGGGGATTAAAAAATATGAATAAAAAATGACATATTAGCAAAGCAGCAGGTTAAACTTTGGGCAGCCTGGTTCCTGTGGCTAACTGTGACAACAAGATGGCAATAATGTAAAGTATGGATGCAGATGGTTTACAAGTTTTGTGACAAATTCTGTTTGCGTTTAACTGATATCTACTTTTAGATTTCACTGGTCAACCACTGCTTGCCTTGCTTGTCTGGAGAGAATGTGACAGCTGCTTTCTTTCAGTAGCTGGGTGGGAAATATCGCAGAAGTAGTCATCAGCCTTTCACCCTGTGGTAGCTGGGAAAGGCTCAAGCCCCCTGCAACCCTGACCTGGATAAGTACGAAGTGTGGATGGATGGAAGCAGCAATCGAGTGCACAATAATTTATTTTGCAGACTTCTAATTTTAAAATGTTCTCAGAATTAAAACCTAGTCATTTCATTAAGCTGGAACTAGCTAAGAAACTTAAATAGCTAATACTAGTTATTTTTTTTAACAGTCTACTAAATTCTAGGCAGATGATATTTTTTAAAAGTACAGTGCGAAAAGGTACAATACAGGAAAATGCAGCACAGTAGAATACAAAAAAGTACAATTTTAAAGTGTTAGATTTGTCTGTGTTTTAAATCTGTGAACAGTGTTATGTAATAACAAAAGGTCATTCTGAATGTAACATTTCAAAGATCTCAACGAGCAGGTTTTGTACAGTTTTTGACACAAAGTTACATCAGCTTACTTTTTGCAGGTTCAAAAAAGATTGTGATAAAATTCAGATTTAAGAAAGGGAGAACAGAAGAGGAAGATTGCGGATTATTTTAAAAGGTAAGTGAGTTTTGATCAACTGGAATTTTTTCCTTTTATTTGTTCGTTGACAAGGGTGGAGGGAGGGGTAGATAAATACTGCATCTGTGCAAACTAACCACATTTAGTATTCACAGATGTCACAGTGGAGCTATAAACGGTCCATGTCAGTGGCATGGACACTACTTTCTTCTAGCAATCCCACATAGCAATGAGACGGGAGGAATCTGAAATGTACATTAATTGTAAGGGCCATCAGGCTGCAATTCATCTAACTGCACAAAAGTGCTGAAGTATCCAAGTCTTCGAAAACAGCACCATCTTTTTTGATCCACTTGTCCACTTAGCACTTGTTTGATGACTTTATGGTCTTAATCGTATCTTCCAAGTCCTTTTGAGTATAACATCCATTAGAATAAAAAAGTGAGTAAAACAAGGTCCAAGCTTGTGATTGACAGCAAGCCGAGTCTCTCGGTTCCTTCGTAGTGCCCCCACTCACTTGTGACATCCAATTTCAAAACACCAAGATATGGAGAGTCTTCACTAACCAACAGGCTATGCCCATCTTTTATGTACAATCTGTGTGGAGCATTCATAGACTAGAAATCAGTGAACAAGGGACCTGACTTCAGATGCACTGTGTCGTTCATTCTGGCTACTCTGGCTTACTGGGACACTTAAAGGAGGTGGGTAATATTTTATAACATTACCTGTGCTTTTCCTTTGACAAGTCAAAATGTCTGCTGTGAGAAAAGCCTATTATGCTCATCAATTAGGTTTGCACATGCAGAGAGCTTAATGTTCCAGACATCCCACGTTTGTGCTTGGAGATTTGGCTAGTGCCCCAACTCATGTGGCCACTGACTGTGATGCCAGATGAACATTACCCAGCACTCCCAGCCCCCTCTTGCTTCCTCCACCCCATCGCTTGTTAAGAATTCTCTCCTGACTTATTATCCTTTGGGTGCATAGGAGAATTTGTTGCATTGCATACTGTCATATAACAGGTAAAATATTTATTTTGCTGGTTTTGCACTCGGTTTCTGCTGTCAGGCAAGGCTAATGTATTATACAAAAAGTTCCACAGAAGCATTGCGTGACAGTGTACAACAAAACACTTTATGTCTCAAAGTGAAATATGATATTGATTGATACTGTGGTTGTGTTCACCTGACATTATGCCATAGGGCTGAATAGTTGAGGGCTTCTTCTGTCAAAAGAACAGCAACCCATCGAGACAACAAATTCGACAAACGCAAACCTGCAACAACTCTAAAATAAACTGCTTTGCAAAACTGAACCCAAACATCCATTTACATCTCTGAAAAGGTGGTGTATATAAATGCATCAGATGGAGCTATTGAGCTGCGGCACTGTATCATATTTTCTCGTCAATGACCTCCTCAGTTGGTCGATTCACATATTTGGAGACAAATTTGCTATTAGCAATGCAAGTGTAACATCCAGTATACTCTCCAGTCCATTTTCCACTACAGTGTTGCGTGATGCATGGGTCTCTCCCAGCATGCAGCCAGTGAAAGCTTGGAGTTGAGCCCAGAAGATTCGATTCTGGGAGTCCAGTTAAATCCAGCAAGCCATGCTGTGTCACCTTTTAACATTTCGTTTGTTTTTGGCAATATGTGGCATATTTATAGTTAAACACCATAAAATGCCAAAGACAATATAGCAGCTGTTGTATTCTCGAAGCATTCATTTGATCTTTTCGCCACGAGGCTGGAATAATGCATTTAGACTGCTCCATCGCCTGCACTGTTCCTTTCAGTGTTGACTCTGCAGGATTGCGGATCAATCCCAGTGACTAAATAATTAATCTGTCAAGTGCTGAGACATCTGGATTCAAAAATTAAGATGATTTAACACAAGCCACAGAAGGTGTCATTCAAATTCATTTATAACAGTGTGTGGGCACTTTCACAGAAAAGCAAGCAGAGACTCAAAAAAGAAGGAAAAAGTAACAAGATTAACTGAACCTTATTAAATCATACCGTTTTGTGATTTTGTGCTTTTATTCTCTTATATATGCGTCACTCTGCATGGACGTCTTGACCTTTCTGCGCTCCTTTGTTGCTGATTGCCAGTTTTTCGAACAACACACTATGAAAACACTGCACTACTAACCCGGCTGTAGCTCAGGTGCTAGAGTGTGTGGTAGAATTTGTTCTCCTGTCCACGTGTCAAAGTAAAAAGGTTTTGAAGTTACAAACAAAGGCCTACAACTTAATTTTAAAAAGTATATTATAATATATTAATATAATAGCAAAAAAATACAATTTAATTAACAGAAATAATTAACAAAAATCTGGTGTTGTGTTACAAAAGCAGCTGGCTAAATTTGGCATAAAGTTGGCAGTAATGTAAGAGTTGGATTCAAACAGGTAATGGGAAAGAAAATAAAGGAAACATTAATAACTAGTAAGTAATGTTGAAAGGGCATTTAAGTGACTGTGGCTATTATGTAAAGAAACATCGTATTGAATAATCACATAAATCTGTCAAAAGAAGAGTTAATATTGCACTTAGATTTGGCAAAAAGAAGATTAAATAAATGTAAGGGTGCAAATGTCTCCTTCCATTAAAGCTATTAAAAACTGTCTAGTATGAGATTAACTCCTTCTGACCATGGAAAATGTTTATTGGATTAGATTTCTGTTGCATATTAGAATTCAAGCTTTCAGTATTTAGACACATGTACACACACACACACGTACTGTACATAGAATATATAGCATACTTACACTGTAAACGCAGACACAGATTAGAAAGCCAGTGCATGGAAGCCGGATTCTACATCTATAAATATATATTTAAATTCCAGGAGGAGGCTAAATTCTATAGCGCCGCTGTGTTCAGGGCCTCAGAGCTGGAGACAGGAAATGCGGTCTCACAGTGCTTATCGATGGTGCTTATTCAGCACCCGGAGACCAGTAAATCAATGATCCTTTAACTGTTAATCAATCACATCTCACTGTTATTCTCATAAGACTACTGTAGCTTCATTACTGTTCAACAATTAACACTGCCAGGAGAGTGATTGGTACACTGAGTGCAATGATTAATGGGACTATACAATGGGAGGGGGTCCAATGAATTCAAATTTAGATGTTAATTAATTATAGGATAGTCATTCATTGATGATAAGATAAGGTTATAGTGGTTTATAGCATGAGGTTTGCTCGGTTGCTCTCAACCCATCTTAACATGACTTATACTGACAGCAGCAGGACAACATAAATATGTTCATTTCAGATGTAATTAAACTTTGTGCTGACAGGGGAGGGGATTATTTCAGTGTTGCTTCACCTCGGAGTTGTAATATTGCCTGATCTCTCCTTTTCAGTTCTGAAAATGTTCAAAGTCTGCTACAAATCATTGGGCCTGATAATTGCCATTTGTTCCCTCTCATGCCTTTTGTCAGAGGGGTTTTAAGTTACATCCTTGACTGTTGCATTTATTTTATAATAATTAATTGTTCCTTCTCCAACCAGCATATGAATATAAGAGACTGCAGAAATAATTGGAGAATAGCAGGTAGTGGGCAAATGTTGAATTGTGTCCCAAAAATGTGGTGACTCAAGACAAGATCACAGCACCTCCTACACACTGTTGTCCAACATGGAGCACTTACATGCACACTTACATAGGCAATTTCAAGTACAATGAAAGACCAGATATAATCCTACCTTTTGTGAAACAGCCTGCGCTATTCTATCTTTTCTCTGTTGTTTTTTAGGCATTTTTGCAGCATGTTGTCGTCCATCACTGAGATTAGTAATACACTGAGTGGGAGAATGATCGGATAACAAAACGCCAGTAAATTATCGTAAGTATCTCATCATCTGTCATGTGTTACAGCAATGAGTGAGACTTTATCTGTTTTTTGGACAGAGGGCTGTGGACTACAACACTGTGAAGTCAATACGTCTGGCTCTGTCTTCATATCCTTTTGCATCCAGCCTCAGTCTATTGGCACACTGAGAACTCAATTTTTGCACATTTGCATCAGTTCCCTGCCAAAGTGCCTATCGCATGGGAACCTGTGGCCACACTTCCAACAAAAAAGTGAATGTTGATTACATTTTAATAGAATAACCTCCAGTAACACTGGAAAATCATGCAAAGAGAAACATAGGAATGAACCAGTGAACCATAAATCAGCTTTATTAGAATGCAGTAACCTATTGTATTCTGACATTTTTACAGTTGTTTAGTCCATACACTAATGAACCATCAATGTGAAGCAGGAAAAAATGAGCGCACGAGCAGACTTTAAACGAATGTTTAAAGTCTGCAGCTGGGTTTCTACTCGCCAGGATCTTGTCAGTTGCTGAATCGAGAAATACAATAATGTGTAGTGGCTCGAGCTGTGGGTGAAGCTCAGGCAGGGAGCAGGTGCAACAGATGAATATAATAACGCTGTTACTTTAAGCAGAAAACCCTCCAAAAATGCCCTCAATATAGATCTCAAATCCACTGAAAACTTGGTTTTAAAGTTTGGCTTTTCTCAGTAACATTAAATATTTAAGCCTAAGTAAGCAACAGTAAGTTAAAGGTAAAGGGGGGATATGTCGGGTTATATTTACTGTGTCAAGAGTTGAACACTTAAAAACACCGTAAACTACTTTATTAGAACTGTGTGGGGGTAATTCCAAAGGCACATGCTAACAGTGAAAGGCTTGGAGCTGCTTTATGCATCTGTTCTTGATTCTCAGTCTCCAGCTGAACTGGCAGAGAAGTTTCAGATCTTTCAGTTCTCCACAAGCCATCACAACATGCAAGAGAGGATCCTAACATATCGTACCTACAATATTGTACCAAAGGTAATGTTAGGGTGACACAATAAAAACCGTACAAAGATCAGTGTCATCTGATAACTTTAATGAACATATTACTATTGTTCAGTGTTCGGCGGATCTAATCTAAAGGCTTTTGTTTGCAGGAAGTTAATAGTGTTAACCATTCCTCGCCGTCAGTCCCCTGACCGTGGTCGGGAGACGCGAGGGGAGACGCTTCCTCCAGGGCCGAAGTTTGCCCTCCTTCGGGGTTAACTCCCTTCACTTTTGTGGAGTAGTGAGGCAGACAGAAATCAGCCGAGGCACCGGAGAGTACTGAAGAGATGAGGCTTTAATAACAGTACTGCACACTTCGAAAACGCATTGCATAGGCTGTAGCCCGTTAGAACGCTGCTCCCGGTCGCCTTCTCTACCCATGACACACTCTCTCTCTCTTTTTCCTCTTTCGCTCCCCGCGTTTCCTTCACGCGCATGCTCACACACACATCACATACACTCCTTACTGCATCCAGTCACACACAAGACGGCAATTCCCGCAACAATAGCTTTAAGGATTTAGTCATGTTTTTGACCTGCGATGTGAATGTTTAATAGAAATTCTTTATCTAGTGAACACATGGATGATAATATTGTTGGCATGTTATTTCTAAACATATTTAATGAATGTGGAAAACCATCATTCATAAAAAGCTTTTGTAGAGCAAAACAAGACAAAGCACACTGACTCGCTGGCAAAAAAGCATAAAAACATTATTCTTCTTGTTCATTTTTATTTCTGTTTCATAAACAAACTTTGTCTATGCAAGGAACTTCATTACATCATTGCTGAATAGCATTACACTATAGAAATTCCCAAAGACCTTTGAAAGAATTTTGTCACTAATCTTCAGCTGTTCAACCACTGTTTTGTATTTTGATGGAGAAACAATCTCCAAACAATGGAAAAAAAGGAAAATAATTTTTTACGAATATCCTGGAGAAAGGACTAACCTTGTCAAAATCAAACAACTGTTTAAAATCTGATCATTTTCACAGTGTTTATCTCAAATATTCTGCAACAATGAGGCTGGTTTGTACATTGCTTCGGTGGCAGAGAGCCTGCTCCCAGTATTGCTTTACCACAGGCCCCTGTGGAGTCTGAACACCCTTTTATCCCTTTGCCTCAAGTCGCAATCAGATAATTGTTTCTCAGAGCAACCATTTGAGACTGCAAAACCATGTAATCCCCAGTGCTGCTCTAATGGTGCTACAATAGCAGGAGACTGCTAGAAACTCTCTGGGTCTCATTGTGAGCTTGTTGCTGAAAAGAAATGCCTTTCAGAATTGTTTAGGTGTGGATAGGAACCGCAGATACTTAAGTCACAGTGAACTTTCACAAAAATGAGGTGCATTTTGAAAAGTTGCACTTCCTTTCAGTCCCAAAGGATGCATTTGTTGAAGAAGGGACATTTAACTGGCAGCTTTTGCTGTTGCTATACTACCTTGAAAATGTATTAAAAAAAACTAGTGATTTTGTTTTTTTCTTTTTGCATCATGCGACTCAGGTAGCATGAGACCCCCCCGGCAATTATCATGACAGTATTACCTGTCAGCTCCCTGGCGCTGTCACTATACTGTACCCTTGTTGTATGCATTTTCTACTCAGCCAAAACAATTTTGTTGATGTGTGGGCTGTTTTCAAAGATGCAGCAGCAGCACTGTTGCAGATAAAGCGCTAGAATCCACTGGAAATATTGCAGCGTTTCTCGAGGAGAGGTGGTTGAAATAGTGAAAATCTGTGAAAAGAAAGAACTGAAGAAAAGAAAAAGAACAGAAAAACCTTTAGATTGACCTTTGGAGACAGACACTGTGAAATCACAGCCTTGGCATTTCAACTAAGCCAAATTATATTTAGAACTGAAATGACTAATTGCAAAAGAGAGCTCCAATTCCCACCTCTCATTATTTATTTCAGCTATATCATTACTCAAGAGCTTAAAAAAAGAGAAAAGAATGAAATGTATCGTCAATTTTTTGCCCTTCTTCTGTAAGACGTAACTTCCGCAATATATCCTGTGTAATGGCAGGTTATCGCTCCCTGAACGGCACTATTCGATGATATAGTAAAAAAGGGAACAGTGGGAGTTTGCATTCAGGTGTAATCTTCCATCTGTGCTCTGGTAAGGTGAATGGTCTATTTATAAGCCAGATTGAACAAATTGGCTGTTTTTCACCTTTTATTTATTTATTTATTTATTTTACTGTTTAAAGCGTTGTTATTCTCTTTTTTTTTTTTTTTTTTTTTTTTTTTTTGTGTCCCGTTTGGATCTTTAGCCATCAGAATTGTTGTCTTAAGGCCAAGAAAGATGCCAAGCGGATTTACTTTACCAAGTGGATCATCATGGCCTTGCCATATTGGTCCATTTGATTGACCTTTATTATAATTATGTATTTATTTTATTTTCGGTTGCTACAAACGGGACAGACGTGACTGGGGGATAGGACAGGGAGAAAGAATGAAAGAAAGAGAGGGAGAGAAAGAAAACCAGAGGGGAGAAGAGACGGTGAGAAAGGGGGGAAGAAAGAAAGAAAAACAAACAAAACACCTGGATCACCTGTATGGAGAAAAAAACAGAAGAGAAAGCAAACAAAAAAAAAAAGAGCAACATAATAAAAACAGCACCATCACAATAAACTAGCTAGCAGTAGATAACAGTAGATACTAAATATTAAACGCTATTGTGCAGCACGCAAGATAGACAGCGCACAATGTGCTTTGAGGCAGCAGCCAAGAAAGGTGTAGTCCGCGTCTGTGAACACCCGTGTGTACACCTGTGTGGATCAGCATGCTTGTATTCTTGTATTATGCTTTTTAACTTTCACATGCCAATAGATGCATCAGAGACCAAGTTGGGGTTCAGTAACTTGCCCAAGGACACCTTGGTAAGAACTCCAGACTAGAGCACAGAGATTGAACCAACAACCATCCAATTAGCAGATGACCTGCTCTACAGCCGACTCAATGACAAAAAAGGAGGGACAATGAGAGAGGAAGAAAAATGGATCGAATGCAGCTGTAGGCATATGTGGGTATGTTGATTCTTACTGCCGTGCATCCAGTAGAGTTGCTACGGCCAGTTTATGACATCCTGAGTCTGGTAGAGAAGTTTTCATGCTGACACAAGATTAATCATAGAATCACAAAAAGGATATAATTTCTTAATAAAGACACAATAGAAGATCGTCGTTCATGACACAAACGTGCTCCCATTTGAGGTGTATGGAACAAGTGGGTGTTTCTCCTGCTGTTGATGTAAGATCCCGGTACTGATGTGACTGTATGAGCACCAAGTCCCCTTCAGAGGACTCTGTCCATTCCAACAGAACATCCCAAGTAAACCGGGGAACTATGAGATAAAAACATGGGCAGTATGTGATGCCAGGTACAGCTGTACATGGAACATGCTAGTGTACAATGGCAAACTGTCTGTCCTGCAGTCAGGACACGCGAGTTGTCCCTAACATTGCAGGTTTCCAAAAGAAAACAATCACCTGTAACAACTTGTTTACTGTATATGACCCTTGGCCTGCAACTGCAGAAAAGAAAGCTGTCCATGATGGGACCAGTGCAGAGGAATAAACATGAGCTTCCGCCTGCACTTGTGTCAAATATGGACACGCCTTTGTCCTCATGAAAGTTTGCCTTCACTCAGACTCATGCCCTGGTGTTCCTACCATGCCAAAACATAGAAAAATGTCAGGTAATGAGTTGGAATAAAGATGAATAAAACCTTGAAACACAGAGATGGATGATATTTTATACTTATTGCTTTATAAACAGTCAAAGCAAACGGGGTAATTTTTGAGCCCAGAGGACAACAGATGTGATTATTTGCTGCCAGTAAAAAACTGACAAACATTGACATAAACCCGTCTGTGATCATCTGTTAAAGCAACTGACTCTGGTTGTGAAACGATAATCACAATAACTGATGATTTAATTTATTTTTTACCCGAAAACAAAGAAAAAATTAGTTTTTATGAGGTTATCATCAGACTTACATTTGAAATGGAATAAAAAAAAAAATGTGTCAAAATGTTTGAATTAAGTTTTAATTAAAAGTGGGGAAAAAATCCACTTCATATTAATTAAGTATCAATCAAACCAGATGGGGACATTTTTGTCCCCTGAGGACCACAGGTGTGGTTATGTGCTGCCATTTAAAATTTATAAATGCTTCACAAAAAACCTTTCTCACTAAAGTTCAACATACAGCACTGTGTAGTTAGTTAGATAATCAAAATAATCTGAACATTTAAATATTTTATTTTCTCATTTTGTTTTTGCTCAAAAACAAAGTATACTTTATGTAAACAAGGTCTGGTGGCCCTAAAATGTAAAATGTAGGGTAATTTTTGTGTTGATGTGTTGGTCTTAAGTAAAATTAAGGTGTAACACTGAATTGATTGACAATTAATACTTTATACTTTAAAAAACACTCAAATGAAGTGGGGACATTTTTGACCCCTGTGAACCACAGGTGTGATTATGTGCTGCCATTTAAAATTTATAAATGGTTCAAAAAAACCTGATGGCATGCCACATCTGGCCCGATTGTGGTTTGGTTTATGTGGCCCAGGCTCATAGAAAACAGGTCTGGCCCATCAGGCTGGCACTTCTGACTGACTGGTGTCATGGCAGGGTGTATGTCAACCAGATGTGGGCCAGGTCTGGCAATGATGGCACTATTTATGTTCTTATTTTCCTATTTTAGTTAGAAGACCCAAATGCCGTGTTGCAATACTATACTGCTATGGAAGCCAACGTGTTAAATGCAGGTTTGACAGGTTTGTGAGTGAACGCTTTATAAAAACCTATGATGGTTTACTCCACATTGCCAGTGGGTGGCTGTAGTTCAGGAGGTAGAGCAGGTCACCTACTGATCTGCAGTGTTGGGCAAGTTACTTTGAAAAAGTAATTAATTATAGTTACTAGTTACTTCTTCAAAAAAGTAACTGAGTTAGTAACTGAGTTACAATATTCTAAAAGTAATTAATTACTTGAAAAGTAACTATTGCATTACTTTAAAAAAAATGTTTAACCCTCTGGGGTCCAGGGTGTAATTGGCCATTTTTGACTACTTTTGATTTTCCCTCCACATTTTACCTTTAAAAACGATTTACTTTGCCTTGTTTGGTATCGTCCTTTTCAGCACAGCCTCACATGTCGGAATTTACAGTCATGTTTTCATTTCGATGTACTGTATTAACACAACTGATCTAAAATCAGACAAAAAACATAAAATCCGAGTAAAAAAACGTATATTTTTTACTGTAGCAGACATGTGTAATGAATCATATTTAATTTCATATTTCTTTAAATGCAAATATAAATTGTCAATTTTAAAATCATATGCACAAGTTTTGCAAACAACAAAGTTATTTGCAGCCATTTACCTTTTACCTCTTTTTTAAATAACCATTTCAAACTATTTACAGAACAATCAGCTGTTCTGCATTCAATAAGATGCCACACAAATTATTTGTGCCACTCCAAAAAAATAATTTCTGTCCACTATAAAGGAGAACATCACAGCCTGATACCCGCAGGTCTGACAGCAGCAGGTGTATCACTCCTGATTCTACCTGGAGACAGCAGTCACCTCATTGTTCTGAAACAAAACACAAAACTATCCACAACACTACACACTAACTACACAAGACAACACATTGACTACGCACTCCAAACACGCTAAATGTCACAAATCTCTCACATCTCAAAACTCGCTCTCTCTCTTTTTTTGCTGTCTCTCTCTCTCTCTCTCTCTCTCTCTTTGGACAAAGTTTGTGTTTTTTCCATTGTTTAAGCACTGCTTCCAGCCAAGAGTGATACCATATATGCCCTATAGCTGCAGAAGAGGCTAACATTGTTTATTTTTACAAAAAAACAGCTAAACATGAGATGTGTTCTCCATTGTCCACCTGTTCGAGCACTGTTTTAGCACCGGCACCGTTTCAGAAGTACCGGTTTGGCACCGGTATCTGATAAAACCTAAACGATACCCATCCCTACCACGACTACTTTATTCTTCCTCAGTCAAACAGCAGCACTCATGCGATTGTTTTCCCCCTAGCTCCAGGTGTTGTGCCAAAAAGTGACCGTGATTACCATCAGCAGGAGCGCGCGGCTGCTTAAAGCTGTAGCGTCCAGATTACTTACATAGTCAGCTACTTGCATGCAACTGATATAAGATGCAGTAAGCTGAAGACGGCTTCAGCCGTCTGTTTGCTGAATAATAGTAACGCGACCGCACCGCAGTTTCTTGTAACTGTAACGGTGTTGTAACGATAGGAACAGTAATTAGTTAGATTACTCGTTACTGAAAAAAGTAACGCCGTTAGTAACGCTGTTCCTTGTAACGCTGTTATTCCCATCGCTGCTGATTGGAAGGTTAGTGGTTCGATCCCTGCCTCCTCCAGTCTGCATGTCAAGAGTGTGAATGTGTATGAATGTTGTTAGGAAGAATCAGTTTAATTGTAATTGGGTGAATGTGGCATGTTGTACTAGATACATGTTGTAATGTGTTTTGACAAGCAACCATTTGACTAACAAGTCTGTCTCACCTGCTCTTGTTCCCTCTCTGTTCCTCTCTCTCCCTCTTTGTGCTGAGTTTTTTCTTTGAAAGAAGCCCCTTATGTCCATTGTTTTGTACATCAGTACATAACTTAAAGTGATTTCGAGTGCTTTGATTAGGCGTTGAGGGTAACAACTGAAAATATGAAATGAAGATGTTTAACATGCTAACTGAGATTTGAAGCGATATTATTTACATTGTGCTTCTTCTATTTTGGGGGGAATCAAAGTTAACTCACCCAAACAATTTATCCAGGAAATTTGATTAAGACACTAACTGATTAGAAAAAAATTCAAACAAAAATAATATTTTTTTTTATTTATTTATTTTTTTGTGTCCCGTTTGGATCTTTAGCCATCAGAATTGTTGTCTTAAGGCCAAGAAAGATGCCAAGCGGATTTATTTTACCAAGTGGATCATCATGGCCTTGCCATATTGGTACGGGACAGACGTGACTGGGGGATAGGACAGGGAGAAAGAATGAAAGAAAGAGAGGGAGAGAAAGAAAACCAAAGGGGAGAAGAGACGGTGAGAAGGGGGGGAATATATCCTGTGTAATGGCAGGTTATCGTTCCCTGAACGGCACTATTCGATGATATAGTAAAAAAGGGAACAGTGGGAGTTTGCATTCAGGTGTAATCTTCCATCTGTGCTCTGGTAAGGTGAATGGTCTATTTATAAGCCAGATTGAACAAATTGGCTGTTTTTCACCTTTTATTTATTTATTTATTTATTTTACTGTTTAAAGCGCTGTTATTCTCAGCAGGTAATCAATTTTTCATAGAAGGTTTTAGTTGGAGGCTGTTGATGATTGTTTATAAAAGCAAAAAAGGACAAAAAGCTTTCCTGCTGGTTGCTTTTGTTTTTCTAATCCAAAAGAAGAACATTTGCTGACTACTTGCAGAACAATTATATGAAGATAAGTGTTAGCTGTGAATGTTAAGCTCTTTCCTGCCTCACAAATCAATATGTATTTCATTGGAACTTACAGCTACGGTTCCACTGTCCCCCAACATGCAGTGAGGTAAGTTTGCCCTCCGTGTCCATCTTTTGAAGATTCTAAGTTTTTGTTTTCAATTCTTTTGCTCATGCAACAGACAGAACAAAGCCTTAGTGTCATGCTGAAACAGAGTGCCTCCAAAGTCATCATTGTGTAGAAATCGGCCAAGGTCGCCACCTGCAGCCTGAAGGTGTTGGTCTGTCTAACAGCAATGACAACCCATGCAGCGCTTTGTGCTTGTCTCCAAGGCATCAGTCATGTTAGCAAAAAAACTCTTGGTTTTCATTGAGTCCTACTCCCAGCGCTGAAAGCCTTGTGGCCTTTGCCTGTGAGGTTAGGAGACAGATGCTTTGTACGTGAAGCCAGCTCTGACTCAAAAGTACAAAATCAAATAATCTTCAAGTTTAGAAAACTAAGCTGTGAAAGCGTGTGCAATACACCGTGTAATGTTTTATATTGATCTGACCTGATACACACATTGGCTCCTTTTGACGGAAAAGACATGCCACGATTGCTTATTGCTTTCAGTCATTTTAGGTTCATTAATGTGTTGTGAAATTAGTAGAAGTGTCTGTCTAAGCCTCCAAGGATCCAGGGAGAGCAAGAATGATGAGAAACAAGAGCCATCAGAGAGAACTTGATTTAAGGTGTGGGAAGAAGCAGTGGAACATTGAAGTGGTACTTGGTAGAGACCAGCTTTAGTAAATATTTCTCTGTGAGGAGAGCAGTGTTGGTTGTAATGGGTTGCAAAGTAAATCTAGATGCTAAATAACCTTACTCAGGTTACCTGATGTAACGAGTAGCATAACATGTTTATTTCAAATAAACAATCTGTGTTGTTAAAATATCACCATGTTTCAGTGTGTAAGAGTAATATATATGTGTGTGTGTGTGTGTGTGTGTGTGTGTGTGTAGGACAGTTAAACCAGGGGTCGGCAAACTCTCTGAGTGCCATCTAAACGTCTTGATGCATTCTCAATCATCCAGGAAAATAAATCTCCAAAAGCAGGTTAACCTGCAGTCAGCTGAGACTGAAGAAGTCACTTGGATGAGTGACGAAATGTTTCTCCCACAAAATGCTACGTCCAGATGAACAGAATCAACTTTAGGAGAGTGCCATCTAAAATTTCCTCAAAAGTCAATGTGCCATATCAACCATTGCATTAGCAATAAATTTAATAACACTCTATATCAACAGTTACACACTATATAGAACAACTTTATAGAACTATATTTGTTTGCAGATGTTGGCAAAGTACAGATCAGTTATTTTGAAAAAAACAAAAACAAACAAAAACCACTATACAACAGACATGCCATATTGGCCCAGTTTATTTTTTCTTATCATTGTTGTGAGGAGACCATAAATAGCATTTGTATTGTTTGTTAATACAGGTATACACATGTTAATGTGATCCCTGGTCTCCCCCTCAGAGACACAGGTCTATGCAATGTTCTGAAGACAGTTAAACTTGTCGGGTAGTGATGTCCAGCAGGTGAAAGTGCAAGCTCCATGAACACGCACAGCTCTGGATCCAGCTGCGTTTGTAGTTCTGCAAACTTTGTCCTCTGTGTCCAGCTAGTTAAAGAGAGACAAATCCAGCTGCTCCTTAAAGCTTTCTGGTTTGATCAGAAAAGAAAACATTGGTCCATACACCTGAAAGTCCCAAAAAGGCATTGTGAACTCTGTCTTGAGTCTACGGATGTATCCGTGTTTTCCGTGGTGCTGATGCTGCACTGAGCGGTCAGCTCCCTGAGGCATTTGAAGTGTCGGAATGTAGAAGTTTCAACATTGCTTGAAAAAACTGCCAACTATCAACGTCCCTCTCACCGGTAGACTAAGTAATTATTATCCAGTTACAAGTAGAATCCAGTAGTTGGGGTTGTTAGCTAAGATACCGTCATTAAGAAGCAGTGCAACTAATGCTTCTATGTGAGCTAATTTGCGATGTGCACCGGTGGTCGTAGATTTTTTTTTTAAAATGCACCTTCTCAGATTAATTCACTGCGTGTCGTGCCATCAGTTAACCCGCGGCAACCTACAAGTGCCCAGGATTGTCAACCGCTGGTTTCGTTCATGTTACAGCACAACAACAGTTGCAGAATGTGTACTCAATAATATTATTGAAACTCCTCGTAATTAATTTTGTGTTGTAATTTACTTGTATCTATCAAAAGCATTTAATAGTTGGTTTAGATGAACAATCCCTTGAATCCTTTTTTTAGGACAAGTGGACATAAAAAAGTATTGGATCAAGAATGGACCCCTGTCATTCTTGGACCTCTTTTACCCACTCTGTAGATACACAAAATTGTTTCTGCCACCCAAAACATTTTTAATTTTTGCATTTTTTTATGCAGATGATACAATTATATATGCTACTGTCTCTTCCCTTAATATATATATTAAAATTCTCTGACCACACATAAAATTCTTTTAAACTGTGATACAACTAAGTGCATGATATTTACATATTTATATTTAAATATCCACATTTATATTCACCTAAAAGTTTCCAGCCCACAGTCCATATTCAAATCCTTCATGGTTGTTGAATTGACACAGCTGATTATTATAGATACTTTAGACTCTGCCTGGATGCTAAGTTCACTTTTACAAACCATCTGGAATTAAAGATTAAAAATGAAGATTAGATTTAGATTAGATTTTTTAAAATAAAACTAAATCTTGTTTCTCATACGATCAGCCGACAATTTTGTCCACCCTTCATTATGGTGGTATGGCTTTTTTGCACTTATTAAACCGTGAAGATAGAGAAACAGAGAAGAAGACACGCAACAAATGGGCACATGAGACTTGAACCCTGGCTGCTGCTTTCTTACCATGCAGCATGGCCACCTGCTCACCCACTGAGCTTAATGGTGATGTTTAAATGCATGCTTCCATATCCACCTTGAAGCGTTATAATTTTTTTGAGTTATCACAGGTGAGTTTTTTCTTCTAAATGAAGCTAGCAAAGCAAGAGAGAGCAAAACTGTATGATGATTATTTACAAGGCTATGCTGCAAAATTACCTGCTTACCTGCTCAGTGTCCTGCTCAGTGTACTGACATGTCAACAAGGCATGTTAAAGGCAAGCTGAACTATAGAATCACCAGTTGTTGTCATTCAAAGACAATAACAAAAGACTATCTGTCCTCAAACTGTGGAAACTGCTACTATATTTTTTTTATTCCTTTGTGGTGATAAGTGTGATTACTGCCTTGGGTATGTTCCTAGGCAACAATTTTTCAAATGATTGAAGTACAACATTTAAGCACTGCACAAGAATCAAATGGCATTTACACAGGAACAAGATGAAAATGGAAGACCATAGGCTGAGTGTTACATCCTGAATGCTGTGTGTGGCTAGATTTTTGGCAAAGAAAAAAACTTGTCTTTGCTTGAAGTAACCACCAACTTGTTTTCCATGCTGCACCAAGAACCTTTAACTTACCTTAAACTAGTGCACTGACTGCCTCCGCAACAGTTATAGAGTAAAAGCTCAATAGTTATAAAGTTTAGCTGGTTATAGACTTCACTCTATAACCAGCAATCAGAGTGATCTGACTTTTAATGAAACAAACTTCCAAAAACATAGGGTTGAATAAGTGGGAGTAATTATCTTTATATATAAGGGAAAAAGACAGACATAATGCTTAGGTTATGGTCTACTCGAGGGATGCTCAATAGTGCAGATGGCCAAGTTAAAGATGGAGTACTGAAGTCCCATCTTCTCACTTAATATATATAATAAAAACTGTTATACTCTGTAACAACCACTCAGACTAACTACAACCTCCAAGACACTTTTTAAAAACTGGCTTCCTTATGTGAGCCGACACAAAGTAAACAGAAAAAGAAGCAGGGAAACAATTTTTGAAAGCATAATTTTTTTTCCACATCAAAAGAAAGAATTCAACTTACAAGTTGCACTTTAACCATCTGTTTCTGTCAAGTTGTTGCAGCAAAACGAGTCTTTAATTTGTACTGTGACTGTGAATGCCACTTTGTGTGGGCTATGATTTGTATCGCTTGCAAATGGCAACAGCACTATAGCAGCCTGTGATTTATAACACAGAAACATCTTGCGATGAAAGCGGCGACAACACCGACGATGCTGCACTGTACCAACATTTGATCAGAAGTGTGGAGGCTCGGAAATGTGTATTTGGAGTCTCGTGTGGGTGTGCTATTTGAAAATCCCACTAAAGAAAGCGAGTTAGTGTTGGGCTTGCGATTCCTTCCAAGGACGCATTTTTATTCAAATACATATCCCTTCAGAGGCGATGATATTGAAATGCAAACTTGATCATCATCGCACAGTATGTAAGCAGCATGTAACCATCGTGAACATATCGAGATTCACGTGTTTTTTGTTTGTTTGTTTGTTTTTTGTATCAGACCTGCAGACTGCATTTTTACATGAGCTGTGCTTGATAATAAAACTCATATCTCTGCTGCTGATTCATCCAGCATACTCCTTTGTGGCTGTGAGAGATACAAAAGAATTGTACCACGCAAATCTTTCAGAAAAGATATGACAAATGACAAAGTGTTGTAGGCATGGTAGGTGTTTTCAGTGCTTATAATGATCCATATCTACTCTCTCTACTGCTTATTCTGTACATCTCCTCGCATTTTCTGGGGAAAGCTTGAAAACAAATGTACAATAAACAGAAAATAAAACCACTTTATGCTACCTTACACTTAATTCCCTGCCATCCAGCTTAAATTGGAAAGCCTCTTCCTCTATTTCAGCTTTCACTGCCAATTCATGTGCAAGGATCAGAAGCATATCTGGGCCCAGCTCTGCGGGTTAAGATTGTTGTCCGGGCCTGCCGAGCTCATCCCTGGCCAGGCTCCTTGTTGTATTGGAGGAATAATGAGCAGAGTCTTGGCTGATGCTGTGGGCGTGCCAGAGGCAAATATGTCCTCCATGTGTCTCTCCAAGCATAAACACAGCAAACAGGGAGACTCCAAAAGTTTACCAAGCGCACCGAGGGAACACGGACACAAGGGAATATGATTAAATACAGTTCTTGATAAATGTTTCTTTACAGCAAGAACAATGGCTTCAGTAGACTATACACTGTTTAACTGAGATGCAACCTACACTACACTCTTTGACGGGGAAGCAAATACTGCTGTATTCAGTGTTACGTTGAATATTATGGCTGTGTGGTGCAGTGAGGACCCAGAGAGATGCAGAGGTGGAGTACAAATAAAAAGTGAGCTATTTATTTAGACTGTCAAGTACATAGGTAACGATATCAAACTGAAAACAACAGATGACTACTGGAGCACCGGGAATACCAGGTGAAATATTAGGAAGGAGCTGGGAACAAATCAGAGATGAAACTACCAAAATAAAACAGGAACACGAGAACAAAGGACAAAAAGATGGAGACTTAATGAGAAGCAGTGGGCAGGCAGGATAAAACTATAATCATCAGCAGTAACTGGACTGCGAGCAGAGAGTAGAACATAAAGAAACCAACCAGGAAATATCTGTTACAAGAAATATAAAATAAAAACAAACACAAGAATAGAGAAACTCAGGCACAAAACCCAGTGTCCATGACACATATGCTGTCTGCTTATCACACTATAAATGCAGGTTTGAAGATGGGTTTTAAGTTGTGTAGGAATACAAGTATGCAGCTGATATCGCTAATGCATTAAAGAAAGTATACAAGAGTTGTGAAGCATTTATGTAAAGAGTGGGCACTAACTCATACAACACTTGTGGGAGCCATATTGCAAAAGTTTTGTCTCCTAATGAGCAGCGGCGGACTGCCTGTCGGGAGAAGTCGCATTGCTAAATGGAAGAAGACGGTGGAGGAGTACCAGGCACCTCATTTAAGTGCCCGATACTCATTAAATTAAATTATGTGTTACAGTACTGTGTAAGCCATCCCTCATTTATTTATATTTTTCTAGAAAAAAAAGAAATAGATACAGAAATTATTAAAATGTGTACAAACATAAAAGGGAATGCAGCATTTAAGCCCAAAACAGAGTTTGTACAATTCTACTGAGCGTGCAAGTCAGTATTTGATATGACCACCTTTATTCTTTAACACAGCATAAACTCTCTGTCAGGCAAGCGGTCTTTAGGAACAGTTCTCCAGGCTTCCTGAAGGACATGCAAAGCTCTTCTTCTCTGTCGAGAAAATCACACACCGCTTCAATAATGTTTACATGTTGGTCTAGGCTCTGACTAGGCCAATCCACCATTATAGTGCTCCAATGTGTTTTTTTCTGTGCAGGTATCTGATAATCATTTTCTGCATTCGTATTTCCATCAGTTTCAACAAGATTCCCAACATCATGACTGAAATGCAGTCCTAAACCACGATAGAGCCTCCACTGTGTTTTAAAGATGGCCGTTGACCCTCGCTGTTGTACCGCTCGCCTGACAAGTTACTTACATATTGATAACAATTTGAACCAAGAATTTCAAATTTGCATTCATTGCTCCATAAGATCTGCTGCCACTGATTTTAGTACAGCTTTGGGAAGGAGCTGGGAACAAATCAGAGATGAAACTACCAAAAAGGCTGGTTTACCTCAGCCTTTTCTCCCTGTTTCTCTGGGAGTAAATGGCTTCTTAAGAGCTGCCCTCCAGTTGATCCATCTACTGTTAACTGAATCAGCTAATTCAGTTGACAGTAGATGGATCAACTGGAGGGCCAGATGCATCTTTTGTGAGAGTCCTCTGTCAGGTGCCTTTGTTTCTCGTTTTTCTTTAGGACATGGCTCTCAGATACTGTTCATCTACTGTAGATAGGTTTTTAGGCTCACCACTTCTTCTTTTGTCCTCAACTAGTCCACTTTCCTCACCTCGCTGAGATATCTCAATTTTTTGTTTGGGAACCTTGTTGGTGGAAGAATACATTTGATGTCTGTCAAACTGTGTTATTTTTGGCATTTTTCAGAGATTCAGCTGAAGAAATGGAAGCAAATTGCGTGTTTTTGCGACAGACTACTTCTCATAAGTTCCTGCAGATACACTTTAAATGGTTTGTGCTTTTGTCTGTTTTCTGTAGACACATCACTGGTTTATTGCTTGAGTTGGGTCCCTTTTTATGCTTGATTCATTGGTTAGTGTTCGGTGGCATAAAAACCAAAAACACCCTCTTTTGAAAAGTATCAGGTAAAAGAACCTGATAGAAAATTAGTGAAAAAAACGAAAAACACCTTAAAAGACCTCTAGACAACTTGGAGAACTGTTGTTCAAGATCACTTAATAAGTTAAAAGAAAGTCAGGCTTCTGAGCAAACCAGGGCTGGCTCAAAACTTCTGCACAGTACTGTACATTTCAGCGAGGATGTGCTGAGAAACTGTCAAAAGTTTTAAAAAGTCATCTGAGATAAACATAGTTGACCAGTGTTACCATTAGAGGGTTCACTAGATTATTATCATTATTATGGACTGTTATGGATATAGACTTTCCCTTTATCTTCCTTCACTGGTATATGTATTTTTTTTAGAAAAAAAGAGAAAGCACATTTTGACTTTTAAAATTTTAAGTTGATTCTTTTGGACACAGTAATTCATCCATTTTCTTCTTCAGCTCAGGGTTCTGGGCTGGGCTCGAGCGATTGGCTAACAGTGAGAGGAGGACAAACATTCACACCTACAGCAAATTTAGACTCATCAGTTAACTCAACCTCAAGCTGGAGTTCCCACAGAGAACCCACACAACCTTGACACTGACGGGATCGAGCTGGCCACTGGATTTAAACCCAGGACCTCTGTGCTGTGAGGCAGCTGTGCCAACCACTGCATCACCCACCACCAGATTCATACTGAGAAAATCTGATATTGTTACAGCCCTGATTAGCATTTAGTCAGCCTACACTATGTTGGTTTAAGAGAATAGAGTGGCCTTGGACAGAGCTGACCTGAATTATTATTATCATAGTGACACATGGTTTTGAAGATATAGTCCCTTTCATATCAGGGATGTGTAGGCACACAAGCATGGAGTTCATGCCAATAATGCACCACATGTTGAAGCAAGAGTTCTGTACATCTTTTAAAAAGAAAAGAAATCTTGTGCAAATACAGAAAAATTGCAATTTCACTTTTTGAAATGTTTTTATTTAACATTCCGTGACATGACATACTGAGTATAACTTAAAATACTCTACTTAATTATGACTAAGTCACTCATTCATGTGCTTGAATCATATTTCAGTCCAGCTTTTGTATGTCAAACAATGCAGTCTTCGGGTTTAGCAGAGAGACCCAACAAGAAATGCTGTGGCTCAGGCAGTAGAGTAGGTTGGTTACCGTCAAAAAGGTTGCGGATCAAACCTTGATTCCTCAAGTTTACATGTCAAAATATCCTTTGGCAAGATACAGAACCCCGAGTTGACCCTGATGCATTTGTGTGAGTGTGTGCGGAAAGGTTAGAGTGTGGTTATGCATAGATAAAGGGCTCTATGAATGTAAGTGAATGAGGCTTTCAGTGAGAGTGCTTTGAATGCTATGTTGTGTAGAAAGCTGCATATAAGTACAAGCCCATTTATCCAAGCATGATTGTATATAACGTACAAACGTGTGTGTTATCCAGTGAACACAGCAGATCAGATGCACAGGTGAGAAGGTAACAGCACACTCTTGACTGTTTTCAAACCTTAAGTGTGCACCATTCATGCGATCCTTCC